>NW_028126445.1:0-1200000 GCF_965194825.1 Balaenoptera physalus | reverse complement strand
CAGTCCTATTGCCATGCCACGGTTTCACCATAAAGCCTCAGTCATGTTCCCAGGCCAGAGTGTTCCACAATCAAACCTAAGTCATCTTGCCAGGCAACAGGGTTCCACCATCAAACCTCAGTCCTGTTGCCAGGCCACAGGGTTCCACCATCAAGCCTCAGTCATGTTCCCTGCACACAGGGTTCCTCCATCAAACCTCAATCATGTTCCTAGGACACAGGGTTCCAGAATCAAACCAATGTCAAGTTCCCAGGCCATGGTTTTCAAGTACCAGACCACAGTCATGTTTCCAGGACACAGGGTTCCACAGTCAATCCTCAGTCATGTTGCCAGTCCACAGGTTTCTGCCATCAAAAATCAGTCATGTTCCCAGGCCATAGGGTTCCAGAATCAAGCCTCAGTCATTTTGCCAGGCCAGAGTTTTCCACCATCAAACCTCAGTCATGATCCCAGGCCAAATGTTTCGACAATGAATCCTAAGTGATTTTCCCAGGCCACAGGTTTCCAGAATCAAACCTCAGTCATATTCCCAGGACACATGGATCCAGAATCAAACCTCAGTCATGTTCGCAGGCCACAGGTTTCAACAATCAAACCTCAGACATATTCCCAGGCCACAGGTGTCCAGAATCAAACCTCAGTCATGTTCTCAGGGAACAGGCTTCCAGAAACAAATCTCTGTCATGTTCCCAGGCAACAGAGTTCCACAATCAAACCTCAGTCATGTTCCCAGGCTACAGGGTTCCAAAATCCAACCGATGCCATGTTCCGAGGCCACAGGGTTCCAGAAGCAAACCTCAGTCTTGTTCCCAGGATACAGGTTTCCAGAATCAACCCAATATCATGTTCCCTGGCCACAGTCTTCCAGACTCAAACCTCAGTCATGTTGCCAGCCCAGAGGTTTCCACCAACAAACCTCAGACATGTTCCCAGGCCACAGGGTTCCAGAGTCAAACCGTTCTCATGTTCCCAGGCCACAGGATTCCAGAATCCACCGAGGTCATGTTCCCAGGCCATAGCGTTCCAGAATCAATCCTCAGTTATGTTCCCAGGCTACAGGGTTCCAAAATAAAACCTCAGTCATGTTCCCAGTCCACAGGGTTCCAGAACCAAGGCTCAGTCAGGATCCCAGGGCACAGTATTCCACTATCTAAACAGATGTCATGTTTCCAGGCCACAATTTTCCAGAATCACGCCTCAGTCATGTTCCCAGGCCACAGGGATCCAGAATCAAAACTCACTCTTGTTGCCAGGCCATAGGGTACCACCATCAAACCTCAGTCATATACCCAGGCCACAGGTTTCCAGAATCAAACCGATTTCATGTTCCCAGGCAACAGGGTACCAGGATCCAAACCGATGTCATGTTCCAAGGACACAGGATTCCACAATCTAACATCAGTCATGTTCCCAGGCCAATGGTTTCCAGAATCAAACCTCAGTCATATTCCCAAGACACATGGTTCCAGAATCAAACCTCAGTCATATTCGCAGGCCACAGGTTTCAACAATCAAACCTCAGTCTTGTTCCTAGGACACAGGTGTCCAGAATGAAATCTCTGTCATGTTCCCAGGCCACAGGGTTCCACAATCAAACCTCATTCATGTTCCCAGGCGACAGGGTTCCAGAATCAAGCCTCAGTCATGTTGCCAGTCCACAGGTTTCTGCAATCAAACCTCAGTCAAGTTCTCAGGCCACAGGGTTCCAGAATCAAGCCTTAGTCATTTTGCCAGGCCAGAGTGTTCCGCCATCAAACCACACACATGATTCCAGGACACATGTTTCCACAATGAAACCTCAGTCATTTTCCCAGGCCACAGGTTTCCAGAATCAAACCTCAGTCATATTCCCAGGACACATGGTTCCAGAATCAAACCTCAGTCATGTTCGCAGGCCACAGGTTTCAACAATCAAACCTCAGTCATGTTCCCAGGACACAGGTGTGCAGAATCAAAACTCAGTCATGTTCCCAGGGAACAGGGTTCCAGAAGCAAACCTCAGTCTTGTTCCCCGGACACAGGGTTCCAGAATCAACCCGATATCATATTCCCTGGCCACAGTCTTCCAGAATCAAACCTCAGTCTTGTTGCCAGGACATAGGGTACCACGGTCAAACCTCAGTCATATTCCCAGGCCACGGGTTTCCAGAATCAAAACGATTTCATGTTCCCAGGCAACAGGGTACCAAAATCCAAACCAATGTCATGTTCCCAGGCCACAGGATTCCACAATCTAACATCAGTCATGTTCCCAGGCCAATGGTTTCCATAATCAAATTTCAGTCATATTCCCAGGGCACATGGTTCCAGAATCAAACCTCAGTCATGTTCCCAGGCCATAGGTTTCAAAAATCAGACCTCAGTCATGCTGCCAAGAGACAGGTGTCCAGAATCAAACCTCAGTCATGTTCCCAGGGAACAGGCATCCAGAAAGAAACCTCAGTCATGTTCCCAGGCCACAGGGTTCCAGAAGCAAACCTCAGTCTTGTTCCCAGGACACAGGTTTCCACAATCAACCCGATATCATGTTCCGTGGCAAGAGTCTTCCAGGATCAAACGTCAGTCATGTTGCCAGCCCACAGGTTTCCACCAACAAACCTCAGACATGTTCCCAGGCCACAGGGTTCCAGAGTCAAACCGTTCTCATGTTCCCAGGCCACAGGATTCCAGAATCCACCGAGGTCATGTTCCCAGGCCATAGCGTTCCAGAATCAATCCTCAGTTATGTTCCCAGGCTACAGGGTTCCAAAATAAAACCTCAGTCATGTTCCCAGTCCACAGGGTTCCAGAACCAAGGCTCAGTCAGGATCCCAGGGCACAGTATTCCACTATCTAAACAGATGTCATGTTTCCAGGCCACAGTTTTCCAGAATCACGCCTCAGTCATGTTCCCAGGCCACAGGGATCCAGAATCAAAACTCACTCTTGTTGCCAGGCCATAGGGTACCACCATCAAACCTCAGTCATATACCCAGGCCACAGGTTTCCAGAATCAAACCGATGTCATGTTCCCAGGCAACAGGGTACCAGGATCCAAACCGATGTCATGTTCCAAGGCCACATGTTTCCACAATGAAACCTCAGTCATGTTCCCAGGCCACAGGTTTCCAGAATCAAACCTCAGTCATATTCCCAAGACACATGGTTCCAGAATCAAACCTCAGTCATATTCGCAGGCCACAGGTTTCAACAATCAAACCTCAGTCTTGTTCCTAGGACACAGGTGTCCAGAATCAAATCTCTGTCATGTTCCCAGGCCACAGGGTTCCACAATCAAACCTCATTCATGTTCCCAGGCGACAGGGTTCCAGAATCAAGCCTCAGTCATGTTGCCAGTCCACAGGTTTCTGCAATCAAACCTCAGTCAAGTTCTCAGGCCACAGGTTTCCAGAATCAAACCTCAGTCATATTCCCAGGACACATGGTTCCAGAATCAAACCTCAGTCATGTTCGCAGGCCACAGGTTTCAACAATCAAACCTCAGTCATGTTCCCAGGACACAGGTGTGCAGAATCAAAACTCAGTAATGTTCCCAGGGAACAGGGTTCCAGAATCAAACCTCAGTCATGTTCCCAGGCCATAGGTTTCAAAAATCAGACCTCAGTCATGCTCCCAAGAGACAGGTGTCCAGAATCAAACCTCAGTCATGTTCCCAGGGAACAGGCATCCAGAAAGAAACCTCAGTCATGTTCCCAGGCCACAGGGTTCCAGAAGCAAACCTCAGTCTTGTTCCCAGGACACAGGTTTCCACAATCAACCCGATATCATGTTCCGTGGCAAGAGTCTTCCAGGATCAAACGTCAGTCATGTTGCCAGGCCACAAGTTTCCACCATCAAACCTCAGACATGTTCCCAGGCCTCTGGGTTAAAGAATCAAACCGTTCTCATGTTTCCAGGCCACAGGGTTCCAGAATCCACCGATGTCATGTTCCCAGGCCACAGGATTCCACAATCTAACATCAGTCATGTTCCCAGGCCAATGGTTTCCAGAATCAAACCTCAGTCATATTCCCAGGACACATGGTTCCAGAATCAAACCTCAGTCATGTTCCCAGGGAAAAGGCTTCCAGAAACAAACCTCAGTCATGTTCCCAGGCCACAGGGTTCCAGAATCCAACCGATGTCATGTTCCCAGCCCACAGGCGTCCAGAAGCAAACCTCAGTCTTGTTCCCAGGACACAGGGTTCCAGAATCAAACCGATATCATGTTCCTTGGCCACAGTCTTCCAGAATCAAACCTCAGTCATCTTACCAGGCCACAGGTTTCCACCATCAAACCGCAGACATGTTCCAAAGGCCACAGGTTTCCAGAATCAAACCGTTCTCATGTTCCCAGGACACAGGGTTCCACCATCAAGCCTCAGTCATGTTCCCAGGCCTGAGTGTTCCACAATCAAACCTAAGTCATCTTGCCAGGCCATAGGGTACCACCATCAAACCTCAGTCATATTTCCAGGCCACAGGTTTCCAGAATCAAACCGATTTCATATTCCCAGGCAACAGGGTACCAGAATCCAAACCGATGTCATGTTCCCAGGCCACAGTATTCCACAATCTAACATCAGTCATGTTCACAGGTCAATGGTTTCCATAATCAAACCTCAGTCATATTCGCAGGACACAGGGTTCCAGAATAAAACCTCAGTCATGTTCCCTAGACACAGGTTTCAAAAATATATCCCAGTCATGTTCACAGCCCACAGGTTCCACAATTAAAGCTCAGTCATATTCCCAGGCCAGAGGGATCCACAATCAAACCTCAGTCCTATTGCCATGCCACGGTTTCACCATAAAGCCTCAGTCATGTTCCCAGGCCAGAGTGTTCCACAATCAAACCTAAGTCATCTTGCCAGGCAACAGGGTTCCACCATCAAACCTCAGTCCTGTTGCCAGGCCACAGGGTTCCACCATCAAGCCTCAGTCATGTTCCCTGCACACAGGGTTCCTCCATCAAACCTCAATCATGTTCCTAGGACACAGGGTTCCAGAATCAAACCAATGTCAAGTTCCCAGGCCATGGTTTTCAAGTACCAGACCACAGTCATGTTTCCAGGACACAGGGTTCCACAGTCAATCCTCAGTCATGTTGCCAGTCCACAGGTTTCTGCCATCAAAAATCAGTCATGTTCCCAGGCCATAGGGTTCCAGAATCAAGCCTCAGTCATTTTGCCAGGCCAGAGTTTTCCACCATCAAACCTCAGTCATGATCCCAGGCCAAATGTTTCGACAATGAATCCTAAGTGATTTTCCCAGGCCACAGGTTTCCAGAATCAAACCTCAGTCATATTCCCAGGACACATGGATCCAGAATCAAACCTCAGTCATGTTCGCAGGCCACAGGTTTCAACAATCAAACCTCAGACATATTCCCAGGCCACAGGTGTCCAGAATCAAACCTCAGTCATGTTCTCAGGGAACAGGCTTCCAGAAACAAATCTCTGTCATGTTCCCAGGCAACAGAGTTCCACAATCAAACCTCAGTCATGTTCCCAGGCTACAGGGTTCCAAAATCCAACCGATGTCATGTTCCGAGGCCACAGGGTTCCAGAAGCAAACCTCAGTCTTGTTCCCAGGATACAGGTTTCCAGAATCAACCCAATATCATGTTCCCTGGCCACAGTCTTCCAGACTCAAACCTCAGTCATGTTGCCAGCCCAGAGGTTTCCACCAACAAACCTCAGACATGTTCCCAGGCCACAGGGTTCCAGAGTCAAACCGTTCTCATGTTCCCAGGCCACAGGATTCCAGAATCCACCGAGGTCATGTTCCCAGGCCATAGCGTTCCAGAATCAATCCTCAGTTATGTTCCCAGGCTACAGGGTTCCAAAATAAAACCTCAGTCATGTTCCCAGTCCACAGGGTTCCAGAACCAAGGCTCAGTCAGGATCCCAGGGCACAGTATTCCACTATCTAAACAGATGTCATGTTTCCAGGCCACAATTTTCCAGAATCACGCCTCAGTCATGTTCCCAGGCCACAGGGATCCAGAATCAAAACTCACTCTTGTTGCCAGGCCATAGGGTACCACCATCAAACCTCAGTCATATACCCAGGCCACAGGTTTCCAGAATCAAACCGATTTCATGTTCCCAGGCAACAGGGTACCAGGATCCAAACCGATGTCATGTTCCAAGGCCACAGGATTCCACAATCTAACATCAGTCATGTTCCCAGGCCAATGGTTTCCAGAATCAAACCTCAGTCATATTCCCAAGACACATGGTTCCAGAATCAAACCTCAGTCATATTCGCAGGCCACAGGTTTCAACAATCAAACCTCAGTCTTGTTCCTAGGACACAGGTGTCCAGAATCAAATCTCTGTCATGTTCCCAGGCCACAGGGTTCCACAATCAAACCTCATTCATGTTCCCAGGCGACAGGGTTCCAGAATCAAGCCTCAGTCATATTGCCAGTCCACAGGTTTCTGCAATCAAACCTCAGTCAAGTTCTCAGGCCACAGGGTTCCAGAATCAAGCCTTAGTCATTTTGCCAGGCCAGAGTGTTCCGCCATCAAACCACACACATGATTCCAGGACACATGTTTCCACAATGAAACCTCAGTCATTTTCCCAGGCCACAGGTTTCCAGAATCAAACCTCAGTCATATTCCCAGGACACATGGTTCCAGAATCAAACCTCAGTCATGTTCGCAGGCCACAGGTTTCAACAATCAAACCTCAGTCATGTTCCCAGGACACAGGTGTGCAGAATCAAAACTCAGTCATGTTCCCAGGGAACAGGGTTCCAGAAGCAAACCTCAGTCTTGTTCCCCGGACACAGGGTTCCAGAATCAACCCGATATCATATTCCCTGGCCACAGTCTTCCAGAATCAAACCTCAGTCTTGTTGCCAGGACATAGGGTACCACGGTCAAACCTCAGTCATATTCCCAGGCCACGGGTTTCCAGAATCAAAACGATTTCATGTTCCCAGGCAACAGGGTACCAAAATCCAAACCAATGTCATGTTCCCAGGCCACAGGATTCCACAATCTAACATCAGTCATGTTCCCAGGCCAATGGTTTCCATAATCAAATTTCAGTCATATTCCCAGGGCACATGGTTCCAGAATCAAACCTCAGTCATGTTCCCAGGCCATAGGTTTCAAAAATCAGACCTCAGTCATGCTGCCAAGAGACAGGTGTCCAGAATCAAACCTCAGTCATGTTCCCAGGGAACAGGCATCCAGAAAGAAACCTCAGTCATGTTCCCAGGCCACAGGGTTCCAGAAGCAAACCTCAGTCTTGTTCCCAGGACACAGGTTTCCACAATCAACCCGATATCATGTTCCGTGGCAAGAGTCTTCCAGGATCAAACGTCAGTCATGTTGCCAGCCCACAGGTTTCTACCAACAAACCTCAGACATGTTCCCAGGCCACAGGGTTCCAGAGTCAAACCGTTCTCATGTTCCCAGGCCACAGGATTCCAGAATCCACCAAGGTCATGTTCCCAGGCCATAGCGTTCCAGAATCAATCCTCAGTTATGTTCCCAGGCTACAGGGTTCCAAAATAAAACCTCAGTCATGTTCCCAGTCCACAGGGTTCCAGAACCAAGGCTCAGTCAGGATCCAAGGGCACAGTATTCCACTATCTAAACAGATGTCATGTTTCCAGGCCACAGTTTTCCAGAATCACGCCTCAGTCATGTTCCCAGGCCACAGGGATCCAGAATCAAAACTCACTCTTGTTGCCAGGCCATAGGGTACCACCATCAAACCTCAGTCATATACCCAGGCCACAGGTTTCCAGAATCAAACCGATTTCATGTTCCCAGGCAACAGGGTACCAGGATCGAAACCGATGTCATGTTCCAAGGCCACATGTTTCCACAATGAAACCTCAGTCATGTTCCCAGGCCACAGGTTTCCAGAATCAAACCTCAGTCATATTCCCAAGACACATGGTTCCAGAATCAAACCTCAGTCATATTCGCAGGCCACAGGTTTCAACAATCAAACCTCAGTCTTGTTCCTAGGACACAGGTGTCCAGAATCAAATCTCTGTCATGTTCCCAGGCCACAGGGTTCCACAATCAAACCTCATTCATGTTCCCAGGCGACAGGGTTCCAGAATCAAGCCTCAGTCATGTTGCCAGTCCACAGGTTTCTGCAATCAAACCTCAGTCAAGTTCTCAGGCCACAGGGTTCCAGAATCAAGCCTTAGTCATTTTGCCAGGCCAGAGTGTTCCGCCATCAAACCACACACATGATTCCAGGACACATGTTTCCACAATGAAACCTCAGTCATTTTCCCAGGCCACAGGTTTCCAGAATCAAACCTCAGTCATATTCCCAGGACACATGGTTCCAGAATCAAACCTCAGTCATGTTCGCAGGCCACAGGTTTCAACAATCAAACCTCAGTCATGTTCCCAGGACACAGGTGTGCAGAATCAAAACTCAGTCATGTTCCCAGGGAACAGGGTTCCAGAATCAAACCTCAGTCATGTTCCCAGGCCATAGGTTTCAAAAATCAGACCTCAGTCATGCTCCCAAGAGACAGGTGTCCAGAATCAAACCTCAGTCATGTTCCCAGGGAACAGGCATCCAGAAAGAAACCTCAGTCATGTTCCTAGGCCACAGGGTTCCAGAAGCAAACCTCAGTCTTGTTCCCAGGACACAGGTTTCCACAATCAACCCGATATCATGTTCCGTGGCAAGAGTCTTCCAGGATCAAACGTCAGTCATGTTGCCAGGCCACAAGTTTTCACCATCAAACCTCAGACATGTTCCCAGGCCTCAGGGTTAAAGAATCAAACCGTTCTCATGTTTCCAGGCCACAGGGTTCCAGAATCCACCGATGTCATGTTCCCAGGCCACAGGATTCCACAATCTAACATCAGTCATGTTCCCAGGCCAATGGTTTCCAGAATCAAACCTCAGTCATATTCCCAGGACACATGGTTCCAGAATCAAACCTCAGTCATGTTCCCAGGGAACAGGCTTCCAGAAACAAACCTCAGTCATGTTCCCAGGCCACAGGGTTCCAGAATCCAACCGATGTCATGTTCCCAGCCCACAGGCGTCCAGAAGCAAACCTCAGTCTTGTTCCCAGGACACAGGGTTCCAGAATCAAACCGATATCATGTTCCTTGGCCACAGTCTTCCAGAATCAAACCTCAGTCATGTTACCAGGCCACAGGTTTCCACCATCAAACCGCAGACATGTTCCAAAGGCCACAGGTTTGCAGAATCAAACCGTTCTCATGTTCCCAGGACACAGGGTTCCACCATCAAGCCTCAGTCATGTTCCCAGGCCTGAGTGTTCCACAATCAAACCTAAGTCATCTTGCCAGGCCATAGGGTACCACCATCAAACCTCAGTCATATTTCCAGGCCACAGGTTTCCAGAATCAAACCGATTTCATATTCCCAGGCAACAGGGTACCAGAATCCAAACCGATGTCATGTTCCCAGGCCACAGTATTCCACAATCTAACATCAGTCATGTTCACAGGTCAATGGTTTCCATAATCAAACCTCAGTCATATTCCCAGGACACAGGGTTCCAGAATAAAACCTCAGTCATGTTCCCTAGACACAGGTTTCAAAAATATATCCCAGTCATGTTCACAGCCCACAGGTTCCACAATTAAAGCTCAGTCATATTCCCAGGCCAGAGGGATCCACAATCAAACCTCAGTCCTATTGTCATGCCACGGTTTCACCATAAAGCCTCAGTCATGTTCCCAGGCCAGAGTGTTCCACAATCAAACATAAGTCATCTTGCCAGGCAACAGGGTTACACCATCAAACCTCAGTCCTGTTGCCAGGCCACAGGGTTCCACCATCAAGCCTCAGTCATGTTCCCTGCACACAAGGTTCCTCCATCAAACCTCAATCATGTTCCTAGGACACAGGGTTCCAGAATCAAACAAATGTCAAGTTCCCAGGCCATGGTTTTCAAGTACCAGACCACAGTCATGTTTCCAGGACACAGGGTTCCACAGTCAATCCTCAGTCATGTTGCCAGTCCACAGGTTTCTGCCATCAAACCTCAGTCATGTTCCCAGGCCATAGGGTTCCAGAATCAAGCCTCAGTCATTTTGCCAGGCCAGAGTTTTCCACCATCAAACCTCAGTCATGATCCCAGGCCAAATGTTTCGACAATGAATCCTAAGTGATTTTCCCAGGCCACAGGTTTCCAGAATCAAACCTCAGTCATATTCCCAGGACACATGGATCCAGAATCAAACCTCAGTCATGTTCGCAGGCCACAGGTTTCAACAATCAAACCTCAGACATATTCCCAGGCCACAGGTGTCCAGAATCAAACCTCAGTCATGTTCTCAGGGAACAGGCTTCCAGAAACAAAACTCTGTCATGTTCCCAGGCAACAGGGTTCCACAATCAAACCTCATTCATGTTCCCAGGCGACAGGGTTCCAGAATCAAGCCTCAGTCATGTTGCCAGTCCACAGGTTTCTGCAATCAAACCTCAGTCAAGTTCTCAGGCCACAGGTTTCCAGAATCAAACCTCAATCATATTCCCAGGACACATGGTTCCAGAATCAAACCTCAGTCATGTTCGCAGGCCACAGGTTTCAACAATCAAACCTCAGTCATGTTCCCAGGACACAGGTGTGCAGAATCAAAACTCAGTAATGTTCCCAGGGAACAGGGTTCCAGAATCAAACCTCAGTCATGTTCCCAGGCCATAGGTTTCAAAAATCAGACCTCAGTCATGCTCCCAAGAGACAGGTGTCCAGAATCAAACCTCAGTCATGTTCCCAGGGAACAGGCATCCAGAAAGAAACCTCAGTCATGTTCCCAGGCCACAGGGTTCCAGAAGCAAACCTCAGTCTTGTTCCCAGGACACAGGTTTCCACAATCAACCCGATATCATGTTCCGTGGCAAGAGTCTTCCAGGATCAAACGTCAGTCATGTTGCCAGGCCACAAGTTTCCACCATCAAACCTCAGACATGTTCCCAGGCCTCTGGGTTAAAGAATCAAACCGTTCTCATGTTTCCAGGCCACAGGGCTCCAGAATCCACCGATGTCATGTTCCCAGGCCACAGGATTCCACAATCTAACATCAGTCATGTTCCCAGGCCAATGGTTTCCAGAATCAAACCTCAGTCATATTCCCAGGACACATGGTTCCAGAATCAAACCTCAGTCATGTTCCCAGGGAACAGGCTTCCAGAAACAAACCTCAGTCATGTTCCCAGGCCACAGGGTTCCAGAATCCAACCGATGTCATGTTCCCAGCCCACAGGCGTCCAGAAGCAAACCTCAGTCTTGTTCCCAGGACACAGGGTTCCAGAATCAAACCGATATCATGTTCCTTGGCCACAGTCTTCCAGAATCAAACCTCAGTCATGTTACCAGGCCACAGGTTTCCACCATCAAACCGCAGACATGTTCCAAAGGCCACAGGTTTCCAGAATCAAACCGTTCTCATGTTCCCAGGACACAGGGTTCCACCATCAAGCCTCAGTCATGTTCCCAGGCCTGAGTGTTCCACAATCAAACCTAAGTCATCTTGCCAGGCCATAGGGTACCACCATCAAACCTCAGTCATATTTCCAGGCCACAGGTTTCCAGAATCAAACCGATTTCATATTCCCAGGCAACAGGGTACCAGAATCCAAACCGATGTCATGTTCCCAGGCCACAGTATTCCACAATCTAACATCAGTCATGTTCACAGGTCAATGGTTTCCATAATCAAACCTCAGTCATATTCGCAGGACACAGGGTTCCAGAATAAAACCTCAGTCATGTTCCCTAGACACAGGTTTCAAAAATATATCCCAGTCATGTTCACAGCCCACAGGTTCCACAATTAAAGCTCAGTCATATTCCCAGGCCAGAGGGATCCACAATCAAACCTCAGTCCTATTGCCATGCCACGGTTTCACCATAAAGCCTCAGTCATGTTCCCAGGCCAGAGTGTTCCACAATCAAACCTAAGTCATCTTGCCAGGCAACAGGGTTCCACCATCAAACCTCAGTCCTGTTGCCAGGCCACAGGGTTCCACCATCAAGCCTCAGTCATGTTCCCTGCACACAGGGTTCCTCCATCAAACCTCAATCATGTTCCTAGGACACAGGGTTCCAGAATCAAACCAATGTCAAGTTCCCAGGCCATGGTTTTCAAGTACCAGACCACAGTCATGTTTCCAGGACACAGGGTTCCACAGTCAATCCTCAGTCATGTTGCCAGTCCACAGGTTTCTGCCATCAAAAATCAGTCATGTTCCCAGGCCATAGGGTTCCAGAATCAAGCCTCAGTCATTTTGCCAGGCCAGAGTTTTCCACCATCAAACCTCAGTCATGATCCCAGGCCAAATGTTTCGACAATGAATCCTAAGTGATTTTCCCAGGCCACAGGTTTCCAGAATCAAACCTCAGTCATATTCCCAGGACACATGGATCCAGAATCAAACCTCAGTCATGTTCGCAGGCCACAGGTTTCAACAATCAAACCTCAGACATATTCCCAGGCCACAGGTGTCCAGAATCAAACCTCAGTCATGTTCTCAGGGAACAGGCTTCCAGAAACAAATCTCTGTCATGTTCCCAGGCAACAGAGTTCCACAATCAAACCTCAGTCATGTTCCCAGGCTACAGGGTTCCAAAATCCAACCGATGTCATGTTCCGAGGCCACAGGGTTCCAGAAGCAAACCTCAGTCTTGTTCCCAGGATACAGGTTTCCAGAATCAACCCAATATCATGTTCCCTGGCCACAGTCTTCCAGACTCAAACCTCAGTCATGTTGCCAGCCCAGAGGTTTCCACCAACAAACCTCAGACATGTTCCCAGGCCACAGGGTTCCAGAGTCAAACCGTTCTCATGTTCCCAGGCCACAGGATTCCAGAATCCACCGAGGTCATGTTCCCAGGCCATAGCGTTCCAGAATCAATCCTCAGTTATGTTCCCAGGCTACAGGGTTCCAAAATAAAACCTCAGTCATGTTCCCAGTCCACAGGGTTCCAGAACCAAGGCTCAGTCAGGATCCCAGGGCACAGTATTCCACTATCTAAACAGATGTCATGTTTCCAGGCCACAATTTTCCAGAATCACGCCTCAGTCATGTTCCCAGGCCACAGGGATCCAGAATCAAAACTCACTCTTGTTGCCAGGCCATAGGGTACCACCATCAAACCTCAGTCATATACCCAGGCCACAGGTTTCCAGAATCAAACCGATTTCATGTTCCCAGGCAACAGGGTACCAGGATCCAAACCGATGTCATGTTCCAAGGACACAGGATTCCACAATCTAACATCAGTCATGTTCCCAGGCCAATGGTTTCCAGAATCAAACCTCAGTCATATTCCCAAGACACATGGTTCCAGAATCAAACCTCAGTCATATTCGCAGGCCACAGGTTTCAACAATCAAACCTCAGTCTTGTTCCTAGGACACAGGTGTCCAGAATGAAATCTCTGTCATGTTCCCAGGCCACAGGGTTCCACAATCAAACCTCATTCATGTTCCCAGGCGACAGGGTTCCAGAATCAAGCCTCAGTCATGTTGCCAGTCCACAGGTTTCTGCAATCAAACCTCAGTCAAGTTCTCAGGCCACAGGGTTCCAGAATCAAGCCTTAGTCATTTTGCCAGGCCAGAGTGTTCCGCCATCAAACCACACACATGATTCCAGGACACATGTTTCCACAATGAAACCTCAGTCATTTTCCCAGGCCACAGGTTTCCAGAATCAAACCTCAGTCATATTCCCAGGACACATGGTTCCAGAATCAAACCTCAGTCATGTTCGCAGGCCACAGGTTTCAACAATCAAACCTCAGTCATGTTCCCAGGACACAGGTGTGCAGAATCAAAACTCAGTCATGTTCCCAGGGAACAGGGTTCCAGAAGCAAACCTCAGTCTTGTTCCCCGGACACAGGGTTCCAGAATCAACCCGATATCATATTCCCTGGCCACAGTCTTCCAGAATCAAACCTCAGTCTTGTTGCCAGGACATAGGGTACCACGGTCAAACCTCAGTCATATTCCCAGGCCACGGGTTTCCAGAATCAAAACGATTTCATGTTCCCAGGCAACAGGGTACCAAAATCCAAACCAATGTCATGTTCCCAGGCCACAGGATTCCACAATCTAACATCAGTCATGTTCCCAGGCCAATGGTTTCCATAATCAAATTTCAGTCATATTCCCAGGGCACATGGTTCCAGAATCAAACCTCAGTCATGTTCCCAGGCCATAGGTTTCAAAAATCAGACCTCAGTCATGCTGCCAAGAGACAGGTGTCCAGAATCAAACCTCAGTCATGTTCCCAGGGAACAGGCATCCAGAAAGAAACCTCAGTCATGTTCCCAGGCCACAGGGTTCCAGAAGCAAACCTCAGTCTTGTTCCCAGGACACAGGTTTCCACAATCAACCCGATATCATGTTCCGTGGCAAGAGTCTTCCAGGATCAAACGTCAGTCATGTTGCCAGCCCACAGGTTTCCACCAACAAACCTCAGACATGTTCCCAGGCCACAGGGTTCCAGAGTCAAACCGTTCTCATGTTCCCAGGCCACAGGATTCCAGAATCCACCGAGGTCATGTTCCCAGGCCATAGCGTTCCAGAATCAATCCTCAGTTATGTTCCCAGGCTACAGGGTTCCAAAATAAAACCTCAGTCATGTTCCCAGTCCACAGGGTTCCAGAACCAAGGCTCAGTCAGGATCCCAGGGCACAGTATTCCACTATCTAAACAGATGTCATGTTTCCAGGCCACAGATTTCCAGAATCACGCCTCAGTCATGTTCCCAGGCCACAGGGATCCAGAATCAAAACTCACTCTTGTTGCCAGGCCATAGGGTACCACCATCAAACCTCAGTCATATTCCCAAGACACATGGTTCCAGAATCAAACCTCAGTCATATTCGCAGGCCACAGGTTTCAACAATCAAACCTCAGTCTTGTTCCTAGGACACAGGTGTCCAGAATCAAATCTCTGTCATGTTCCCAGGCCACAGGCTTCCACAATCAAACCTCATTCATGTTCCCAGGCGACAGGGTTCCAGAATCAAGCCTCAGTCATGTTGCCAGTCCACAGGTTTCTGCAATCAAACCTCAGTCAAGTTCTCAGGCCACAGGGTTCCAGAATCAAGCCTTAGTCATTTTGCCAGGCCAGAGTGTTCCGCCATCAAACCACACACATGATTCCAGGACACATGTTTCCACAATGAAACCTCAGTCATTTTCCCAGGCCACAGGTTTCCAGAATCAAACCTCAGTCATATTCCCAGGACACATGGTTCCAGAATCAAACCTCAGTCATGTTCGCAGGCCACAGGTTTCAACAATCAAACCTCAGTCATGTTCCCAGGACACAGGTGTGCAGAATCAAAACTCAGTCATGTTCCCAGGGAACAGGGTTCCAGAAGCAAACCTCAGTCTTGTTCCCCGGACACAGGGTTCCAGAATCAACCCGATATCATATTCCCTGGCCACAGTCTTCCAGAATCAAACCTCAGTCTTGTTGCCAGGACATAGGGTACCACGGTCAAACCTCAGTCATATTCCCAGGCCACGGGTTTCCAGAATCAAAACGATTTCATGTTCCCAGGCAACAGGGTACCAAAATCCAAACCGATGTCATGTTCCCAGGCCACAGGATTCCACAATCTAACATCAGTCATGTTCCCAGGCCAATGGTTTCCATAATCAAATTTCAGTCATATTCCCAGGGCACATGGTTCCAGAATCAAACCTCAGTCATGTTCCCAGGCCATAGGTTTCAAAAATCAGACCTCAGTCATGCTGCCAAGAGACAGGTGTCCAGAATCAAACCTCAGTCATGTTCCCAGGGAACAGGCATCCAGAAAGAAACCTCAGTCATGTTCCCAGGCCACAGGGTTCCAGAAGCAAACCTCAGTCTTGTTCCCAGGACACAGGTTTCCACAATCAACCCGATATCATGTTCCGTGGCAAGAGTCTTCCAGGATCAAACGTCAGTCATGTTGCCAGCCCACAGGTTTCTACCAACAAACCTCAGACATGTTCCCAGGCCACAGGGTTCCAGAGTCAAACCGTTCTCATGTTCCCAGGCCACAGGATTCCAGAATCCACCAAGGTCATGTTCCCAGGCCATAGCGTTCCAGAATCAATCCTCAGTTATGTTCCCAGGCTACAGGGTTCCAAAATAAAACCTCAGTCATGTTCCCAGTCCACAGGGTTCCAGAACCAAGGCTCAGTCAGGATCCAAGGGCACAGTATTCCACTATCTAAACAGATGTCATGTTTCCAGGCCACAGTTTTCCAGAATCACGCCTCAGTCATGTTCCCAGGCCACAGGGATCCAGAATCAAAACTCACTCTTGTTGCCAGGCCATAGGGTACCACCATCAAACCTCAGTCATATACCCAGGCCACAGGTTTCCAGAATCAAACCGATTTCATGTTCCCAGGCAACAGGGTACCAGGATCGAAACCGATGTCATGTTCCAAGGCCACATGTTTCCACAATGAAACCTCAGTCATGTTCCCAGGCCACAGGTTTCCAGAATCAAACCTCAGTCATATTCCCAAGACACATGGTTCCAGAATCAAACCTCAGTCATATTCGCAGGCCACAGGTTTCAACAATCAAACCTCAGTCTTGTTCCTAGGACACAGGTGTCCAGAATCAAATCTCTGTCATGTTCCCAGGCCACAGGGTTCCACAATCAAACCTCATTCATGTTCCCAGGCGACAGGGTTCCAGAATCAAGCCTCAGTCATGTTGCCAGTCCACAGGTTTCTGCAATCAAACCTCAGTCAAGTTCTCAGGCCACAGGGTTCCAGAATCAAGCCTTAGTCATTTTGCCAGGCCAGAGTGTTCCGCCATCAAACCACACACATGATTCCAGGACACATGTTTCCACAATGAAACCTCAGTCATTTTCCCAGGCCACAGGTTTCCAGAATCAAACCTCAGTCATATTCCCAGGACACATGGTTCCAGAATCAAACCTCAGTCATGTTCGCAGGCCACAGGTTTCAACAATCAAACCTCAGTCATGTTCCCAGGACACAGGTGTGCAGAATCAAAACTCAGTCATGTTCCCAGGGAACAGGGTTCCAGAATCAAACCTCAGTCATGTTCCCAGGCCATAGGTTTCAAAAATCAGACCTCAGTCATGCTCCCAAGAGACAGGTGTCCAGAATCAAACCTCAGTCATGTTCCCAGGGAACAGGCATCCAGAAAGAAACCTCAGTCATGTTCCTAGGCCACAGGGTTCCAGAAGCAAACCTCAGTCTTGTTCCCAGGACACAGGTTTCCACAATCAACCCGATATCATGTTCCGTGGCAAGAGTCTTCCAGGATCAAACGTCAGTCATGTTGCCAGGCCACAAGTTTCCACCATCAAACCTCAGACATGTTCCCAGGCCTCAGGGTTAAAGAATCAAACCGTTCTCATGTTTCCAGGCCACAGGGTTCCAGAATCCACCGATGTCATGTTCCCAGGCCACAGGATTCCACAATCTAACATCAGTCATGTTCCCAGGCCAATGGTTTCCAGAATCAAACCTCAGTCATATTCCCAGGACACATGGTTCCAGAATCAAACCTCAGTCATGTTCCCAGGGAACAGGCTTCCAGAAACAAACCTCAGTCATGTTCCCAGGCCACAGGGTTCCAGAATCCAACCGATGTCATGTTCCCAGCCCACAGGCGTCCAGAAGCAAACCTCAGTCTTGTTCCCAGGACACAGGGTTCCAGAATCAAACCGATATCATGTTCCTTGGCCACAGTCTTCCAGAATCAAACCTCAGTCATGTTACCAGGCCACAGGTTTCCACCATCAAACCGCAGACATGTTCCAAAGGCCACAGGTTTGCAGAATCAAACCGTTCTCATGTTCCCAGGACACAGGGTTCCACCATCAAGCCTCAGTCATGTTCCCAGGCCTGAGTGTTCCACAATCAAACCTAAGTCATCTTGCCAGGCCATAGGGTACCACCATCAAACCTCAGTCATATTTCCAGGCCACAGGTTTCCAGAATCAAACCGATTTCATATTCCCAGGCAACAGGGTACCAGAATCCAAACCGATGTCATGTTCCCAGGCCACAGTATTCCACAATCTAACATCAGTCATGTTCACAGGTCAATGGTTTCCATAATCAAACCTCAGTCATATTCCCAGGACACAGGGTTCCAGAATAAAACCTCAGTCATGTTCCCTAGACACAGGTTTCAAAAATATATCCCAGTCATGTTCACAGCCCACAGGTTCCACAATTAAAGCTCAGTCATATTCCCAGGCCAGAGGGATCCACAATCAAACCTCAGTCCTATTGTCATGCCACGGTTTCACCATAAAGCCTCAGTCATGTTCCCAGGCCAGAGTGTTCCACAATCAAACATAAGTCATCTTGCCAGGCAACAGGGTTACACCATCAAACCTCAGTCCTGTTGCCAGGCCACAGGGTTCCACCATCAAGCCTCAGTCATGTTCCCTGCACACAAGGTTCCTCCATCAAACCTCAATCATGTTCCTAGGACACAGGGTTCCAGAATCAAACAAATGTCAAGTTCCCAGGCCATGGTTTTCAAGTACCAGACCACAGTCATGTTTCCAGGACACAGGGTTCCACAGTCAATCCTCAGTCATGTTGCCAGTCCACAGGTTTCTGCCATCAAACCTCAGTCATGTTCCCAGGCCATAGGGTTCCAGAATCAAGCCTCAGTCATTTTGCCAGGCCAGAGTTTTCCACCATCAAACCTCAGTCATGATCCCAGGCCAAATGTTTCGACAATGAATCCTAAGTGATTTTCCCAGGCCACAGGTTTCCAGAATCAAACCTCAGTCATATTCCCAGGACACATGGATCCAGAATCAAACCTCAGTCATGTTCGCAGGCCACAGGTTTCAACAATCAAACCTCAGACATATTCCCAGGCCACAGGTGTCCAGAATCAAACCTCAGTCATGTTCTCAGGGAACAGGCTTCCAGAAACAAAACTCTGTCATGTTCCCAGGCAACAGGGTTCCACAATCAAACCTCATTCATGTTCCCAGGCGACAGGGTTCCAGAATCAAGCCTCAGTCATGTTGCCAGTCCACAGGTTTCTGCAATCAAACCTCAGTCAAGTTCTCAGGCCACAGGTTTCCAGAATCAAACCTCAATCATATTCCCAGGACACATGGTTCCAGAATCAAACCTCAGTCATGTTCGCAGGCCACAGGTTTCAACAATCAAACCTCAGTCATGTTCCCAGGACACAGGTGTGCAGAATCAAAACTCAGTAATGTTCCCAGGGAACAGGGTTCCAGAATCAAACCTCAGTCATGTTCCCAGGCCATAGGTTTCAAAAATCAGACCTCAGTCATGCTCCCAAGAGACAGGTGTCCAGAATCAAACCTCAGTCATGTTCCCAGGGAACAGGCATCCAGAAAGAAACCTCAGTCATGTTCCCAGGCCACAGGGTTCCAGAAGCAAACCTCAGTCTTGTTCCCAGGACACAGGTTTCCACAATCAACCCGATATCATGTTCCGTGGCAAGAGTCTTCCAGGATCAAACGTCAGTCATGTTGCCAGGCCACAAGTTTCCACCATCAAACCTCAGACATGTTCCCAGGCCTCTGGGTTAAAGAATCAAACCGTTCTCATGTTTCCAGGCCACAGGGTTCCAGAATCCACCGATGTCATGTTCCCAGGCCACAGGATTCCACAATCTAACATCAGTCATGTTCCCAGGCCAATGGTTTCCAGAATCAAACCTCAGTCATATTCCCAGGACACATGGTTCCAGAATCAAACCTCAGTCATGTTCCCAGGGAACAGGCTTCCAGAAACAAACCTCAGTCATGTTCCCAGGCCACAGGGTTCCAGAATCCAACCGATGTCATGTTCCCAGCCCACAGGCGTCCAGAAGCAAACCTCAGTCTTGTTCCCAGGACACAGGGTTCCAGAATCAAACCGATATCATGTTCCTTGGCCACAGTCTTCCAGAATCAAACCTCAGTCATGTTACCAGGCCACAGGTTTCCACCATCAAACCGCAGACATGTTCCAAAGGCCACAGGTTTCCAGAATCAAACCGTTCTCATGTTCCCAGGACACAGGGTTCCACCATCAAGCCTCAGTCATGTTCCCAGGCCTGAGTGTTCCACAATCAAACCTAAGTCATCTTGCCAGGCCATAGGGTACCACCATCAAACCTCAGTCATATTTCCAGGCCACAGGTTTCCAGAATCAAACCGATTTCATATTCCCAGGCAACAGGGTACCAGAATCCAAACCGATGTCATGTTCCCAGGCCACAGTATTCCACAATCTAACATCAGTCATGTTCACAGGTCAATGGTTTCCATAATCAAACCTCAGTCATATTCGCAGGACACAGGGTTCCAGAATAAAACCTCAGTCATGTTCCCTAGACACAGGTTTCAAAAATATATCCCAGTCATGTTCACAGCCCACAGGTTCCACAATTAAAGCTCAGTCATATTCCCAGGCCAGAGGGATCCACAATCAAACCTCAGTCCTATTGCCATGCCACGGTTTCACCATAAAGCCTCAGTCATGTTCCCAGGCCAGAGTGTTCCACAATCAAACCTAAGTCATCTTGCCAGGCAACAGGGTTCCACCATCAAACCTCAGTCCTGTTGCCAGGCCACAGGGTTCCACCATCAAGCCTCAGTCATGTTCCCTGCACACAGGGTTCCTCCATCAAACCTCAATCATGTTCCTAGGACACAGGGTTCCAGAATCAAACCAATGTCAAGTTCCCAGGCCATGGTTTTCAAGTACCAGACCACAGTCATGTTTCCAGGACACAGGGTTCCACAGTCAATCCTCAGTCATGTTGCCAGTCCACAGGTTTCTGCCATCAAAAATCAGTCATGTTCCCAGGCCATAGGGTTCCAGAATCAAGCCTCAGTCATTTTGCCAGGCCAGAGTTTTCCACCATCAAACCTCAGTCATGATCCCAGGCCAAATGTTTCGACAATGAATCCTAAGTGATTTTCCCAGGCCACAGGTTTCCAGAATCAAACCTCAGTCATATTCCCAGGACACATGGATCCAGAATCAAACCTCAGTCATGTTCGCAGGCCACAGGTTTCAACAATCAAACCTCAGACATATTCCCAGGCCACAGGTGTCCAGAATCAAACCTCAGTCATGTTCTCAGGGAACAGGCTTCCAGAAACAAATCTCTGTCATGTTCCCAGGCAACAGAGTTCCACAATCAAACCTCAGTCATGTTCCCAGGCTACAGGGTTCCAAAATCCAACCGATGTCATGTTCCGAGGCCACAGGGTTCCAGAAGCAAACCTCAGTCTTGTTCCCAGGATACAGGTTTCCAGAATCAACCCAATATCATGTTCCCTGGCCACAGTCTTCCAGACTCAAACCTCAGTCATGTTGCCAGCCCAGAGGTTTCCACCAACAAACCTCAGACATGTTCCCAGGCCACAGGGTTCCAGAGTCAAACCGTTCTCATGTTCCCAGGCCACAGGATTCCAGAATCCACCGAGGTCATGTTCCCAGGCCATAGCGTTCCAGAATCAATCCTCAGTTATGTTCCCAGGCTACAGGGTTCCAAAATAAAACCTCAGTCATGTTCCCAGTCCACAGGGTTCCAGAACCAAGGCTCAGTCAGGATCCCAGGGCACAGTATTCCACTATCTAAACAGATGTCATGTTTCCAGGCCACAATTTTCCAGAATCACGCCTCAGTCATGTTCCCAGGCCACAGGGATCCAGAATCAAAACTCACTCTTGTTGCCAGGCCATAGGGTACCACCATCAAACCTCAGTCATATACCCAGGCCACAGGTTTCCAGAATCAAACCGATTTCATGTTCCCAGGCAACAGGGTACCAGGATCCAAACCGATGTCATGTTCCAAGGACACAGGATTCCACAATCTAACATCAGTCATGTTCCCAGGCCAATGGTTTCCAGAATCAAACCTCAGTCATATTCCCAAGACACATGGTTCCAGAATCAAACCTCAGTCATATTCGCAGGCCACAGGTTTCAACAATCAAACCTCAGTCTTGTTCCTAGGACACAGGTGTCCAGAATGAAATCTCTGTCATGTTCCCAGGCCACAGGGTTCCACAATCAAACCTCATTCATGTTCCCAGGCGACAGGGTTCCAGAATCAAGCCTCAGTCATGTTGCCAGTCCACAGGTTTCTGCAATCAAACCTCAGTCAAGTTCTCAGGCCACAGGGTTCCAGAATCAAGCCTTAGTCATTTTGCCAGGCCAGAGTGTTCCGCCATCAAACCACACACATGATTCCAGGACACATGTTTCCACAATGAAACCTCAGTCATTTTCCCAGGCCACAGGTTTCCAGAATCAAACCTCAGTCATATTCCCAGGACACATGGTTCCAGAATCAAACCTCAGTCATGTTCGCAGGCCACAGGTTTCAACAATCAAACCTCAGTCATGTTCCCAGGACACAGGTGTGCAGAATCAAAACTCAGTCATGTTCCCAGGGAACAGGGTTCCAGAAGCAAACCTCAGTCTTGTTCCCCGGACACAGGGTTCCAGAATCAACCCGATATCATATTCCCTGGCCACAGTCTTCCAGAATCAAACCTCAGTCTTGTTGCCAGGACATAGGGTACCACGGTCAAACCTCAGTCATATTCCCAGGCCACGGGTTTCCAGAATCAAAACGATTTCATGTTCCCAGGCAACAGGGTACCAAAATCCAAACCAATGTCATGTTCCCAGGCCACAGGATTCCACAATCTAACATCAGTCATGTTCCCAGGCCAATGGTTTCCATAATCAAATTTCAGTCATATTCCCAGGGCACATGGTTCCAGAATCAAACCTCAGTCATGTTCCCAGGCCATAGGTTTCAAAAATCAGACCTCAGTCATGCTGCCAAGAGACAGGTGTCCAGAATCAAACCTCAGTCATGTTCCCAGGGAACAGGCATCCAGAAAGAAACCTCAGTCATGTTCCCAGGCCACAGGGTTCCAGAAGCAAACCTCAGTCTTGTTCCCAGGACACAGGTTTCCACAATCAACCCGATATCATGTTCCGTGGCAAGAGTCTTCCAGGATCAAACGTCAGTCATGTTGCCAGCCCACAGGTTTCCACCAACAAACCTCAGACATGTTCCCAGGCCACAGGGTTCCAGAGTCAAACCGTTCTCATGTTCCCAGGCCACAGGATTCCAGAATCCACCGAGGTCATGTTCCCAGGCCATAGCGTTCCAGAATCAATCCTCAGTTATGTTCCCAGGCTAGAGGGTTCCAAAATAAAACCTCAGTCATGTTCCCAGTCCACAGGGTTCCAGAACCAAGGCTCAGTCAGGATCCCAGGGCACAGTATTCCACTATCTAAACAGATGTCATGTTTCCAGGCCACAGTTTTCCAGAATCACGCCTCAGTCATGTTCCCAGGCCACAGGGATCCAGAATCAAAACTCACTCTTGTTGCCAGGCCATAGGGTACCACCATCAAACCTCAGTCATATACCCAGGCCACAGGTTTCCAGAATCAAACCGATTTCATGTTCCCAGGCAACAGGGTACCAGGATCCAAACCGATGTCATGTTCCAAGGCCACATGTTTCCACAATGAAACCTCAGTCATGTTCCCAGGCCACAGGTTTCCAGAATCAAACCTCAGTCATATTCCCAAGACACATGGTTCCAGAATCAAACCTCAGTCATATTCGCAGGCCACAGGTTTCAACAATCAAACCTCAGTCTTGTTCCTAGGACACAGGTGTCCAGAATCAAATCTCTGTCATGTTCCCAGGCCACAGGGTTCCACAATCAAACCTCATTCATGTTCCCAGGCGACAGGGTTCCAGAATCAAGCCTCAGTCATGTTGCCAGTCCACAGGTTTCTGCAATCAAACCTCAGTCAAGTTCTCAGGCCACAGGTTTCCAGAATCAAACCTCAGTCATATTCCCAGGACACATGGTTCCAGAATCAAACCTCAGTCATGTTCGCAGGCCACAGGTTTCAACAATCAAACCTCAGTCATGTTCCCAGGACACAGGTGTGCAGAATCAAAACTCAGTAATGTTCCCAGGGAACAGGGTTCCAGAATCAAACCTCAGTCATGTTCCCAGGCCATAGGTTTCAAAAATCAGACCTCAGTCATGCTCCCAAGAGACAGGTGTCCAGAATCAAACCTCAGTCATGTTCCCAGGGAACAGGCATCCAGAAAGAAACCTCAGTCATGTTCCCAGGCCACAGGGTTCCAGAAGCAAACCTCAGTCTTGTTCCCAGGACACAGGTTTCCACAATCAACCCGATATCATGTTCCGTGGCAAGAGTCTTCCAGGATCAAACGTCAGTCATGTTGCCAGGCCACAAGTTTCCACCATCAAACCTCAGACATGTTCCCAGGCCTCTGGGTTAAAGAATCAAACCGTTCTCATGTTTCCAGGCCACAGGGTTCCAGAATCCACCGATGTCATGTTCCCAGGCCACAGGATTCCACAATCTAACATCAGTCATGTTCCCAGGCCAATGGTTTCCAGAATCAAACCTCAGTCATATTCCCAGGACACATGGTTCCAGAATCAAACCTCAGTCATGTTCCCAGGGAACAGGCTTCCAGAAACAAACCTCAGTCATGTTCCCAGGCCACAGGGTTCCAGAATCCAACCGATGTCATGTTCCCAGCCCACAGGCGTCCAGAAGCAAACCTCAGTCTTGTTCCCAGGACACAGGGTTCCAGAATCAAACCGATATCATGTTCCTTGGCCACAGTCTTCCAGAATCAAACCTCAGTCATGTTACCAGGCCACAGGTTTCCACCATCAAACCGCAGACATGTTCCAAAGGCCACAGGTTTCCAGAATCAAACCGTTCTCATGTTCCCAGGACACAGGGTTCCACCATCAAGCCTCAGTCATGTTCCCAGGCCTGAGTGTTCCACAATCAAACCTAAGTCATCTTGCCAGGCCATAGGGTACCACCATCAAACCTCAGTCATATTTCCAGGCCACAGGTTTCCAGAATCAAACCGATTTCATATTCCCAGGCAACAGGGTACCAGAATCCAAACCGATGTCATGTTCCCAGGCCACAGTATTCCACAATCTAACATCAGTCATGTTCACAGGTCAATGGTTTCCATAATCAAACCTCAGTCATATTCCCAGGACACAGGGTTCCAGAATAAAACCTCAGTCATGTTCCCTAGACACAGGTTTCAAAAATATATCCCAGTCATGTTCACAGCCCACAGGTTCCACAATTAAAGCTCAGTCATATTCCCAGGCCAGAGGGATCCACAATCAAACCTCAGTCCTATTGTCATGCCACGGTTTCACCATAAAGCCTCAGTCATGTTCCCAGGCCAGAGTGTTCCACAATCAAACATAAGTCATCTTGCCAGGCAACAGGGTTACACCATCAAACCTCAGTCCTGTTGCCAGGCCACAGGGTTCCACCATCAAGCCTCAGTCATGTTCCCTGCACACAAGGTTCCTCCATCAAACCTCAATCATGTTCCTAGGACACAGGGTTCCAGAATCAAACAAATGTCAAGTTCCCAGGCCATGGTTTTCAAGTACCAGACCACAGTCATGTTTCCAGGACACAGGGTTCCACAGTCAATCCTCAGTCATGTTGCCAGTCCACAGGTTTCTGCCATCAAACCTCAGTCATGTTCCCAGGCCATAGGGTTCCAGAATCAAGCCTCAGTCATTTTGCCAGGCCAGAGTTTTCCACCATCAAACCTCAGTCATGATCCCAGGCCAAATGTTTCGACAATGAATCCTAAGTGATTTTCCCAGGCCACAGGTTTCCAGAATCAAACCTCAGTCATATTCCCAGGACACATGGATCCAGAATCAAACCTCAGTCATGTTCGCAGGCCACAGGTTTCAACAATCAAACCTCAGACATATTCCCAGGCAACAGGTGTCCAGAATCAAACCTCAGTCATGTTCTCAGGGAACAGGCTTCCAGAAACAAAACTCTGTCATGTTCCCAGGCAACAGGGTTCCACAATCAAACCTCATTCATGTTCCCAGGCGACAGGGTTCCAGAATCAAGCCTCAGTCATGTTGCCAGTCCACAGGTTTCTGCAATCAAACCTCAGTCAAGTTCTCAGGCCACAGGTTTCCAGAATCAAACCTCAATCATATTCCCAGGACACATGGTTCCAGAATCAAACCTCAGTCATGTTCGCAGGCCACAGGTTTCAACAATCAAACCTCAGTCATGTTCCCAGGACACAGGTGTGCAGAATCAAAACTCAGTAATGTTCCCAGGGAACAGGGTTCCAGAATCAAACCTCAGTCATGTTCCCAGGCCATAGGTTTCAAAAATCAGACCTCAGTCATGCTCCCAAGAGACAGGTGTCCAGAATCAAACCTCAGTCATGTTCCCAGGGAACAGGCATCCAGAAAGAAACCTCAGTCATGTTCCCAGGCCACAGGGTTCCAGAAGCAAACCTCAGTCTTGTTCCCAGGACACAGGTTTCCACAATCAACCCGATATCATGTTCCGTGGCAAGAGTCTTCCAGGATCAAACGTCAGTCATGTTGCCAGGCCACAAGTTTCCACCATCAAACCTCAGACATGTTCCCAGGCCTCTGGGTTAAAGAATCAAACCGTTCTCATGTTTCCAGGCCACAGGGTTCCAGAATCCACCGATGTCATGTTCCCAGGCCACAGGATTCCACAATCTAACATCAGTCATGTTCCCAGGCCAATGGTTTCCAGAATCAAACCTCAGTCATATTCCCAGGACACATGGTTCCAGAATCAAACCTCAGTCATGTTCCCAGGGAACAGGCTTCCAGAAACAAACCTCAGTCATGTTCCCAGGCCACAGGGTTCCAGAATCCAACCGATGTCATGTTCCCAGCCCACAGGCGTCCAGAAGCAAACCTCAGTCTTGTTCCCAGGACACAGGGTTCCAGAATCAAACCGATATCATGTTCCTTGGCCACAGTCTTCCAGAATCAAACCTCAGTCATGTTACCAGGCCACAGGTTTCCACCATCAAACCGCAGACATGTTCCAAAGGCCACAGGTTTCCAGAATCAAACCGTTCTCATGTTCCCAGGACACAGGGTTCCACCATCAAGCCTCAGTCATGTTCCCAGGCCTGAGTGTTCCACAATCAAACCTAAGTCATCTTGCCAGGCCATAGGGTACCACCATCAAACCTCAGTCATATTTCCAGGCCACAGGTTTCCAGAATCAAACCGATTTCATATTCCCAGGCAACAGGGTACCAGAATCCAAACCGATGTCATGTTCCCAGGCCACAGTATTCCACAATCTAACATCAGTCATGTTCACAGGTCAATGGTTTCCATAATCAAACCTCAGTCATATTCGCAGGACACAGGGTTCCAGAATAAAACCTCAGTCATGTTCCCTAGACACAGGTTTCAAAAATATATCCCAGTCATGTTCACAGCCCACAGGTTCCACAATTAAAGCTCAGTCATATTCCCAGGCCAGAGGGATCCACAATCAAACCTCAGTCCTATTGCCATGCCACGGTTTCACCATAAAGCCTCAGTCATGTTCCCAGGCCAGAGTGTTCCACAATCAAACCTAAGTCATCTTGCCAGGCAACAGGGTTCCACCATCAAACCTCAGTCCTGTTGCCAGGCCACAGGGTTCCACCATCAAGCCTCAGTCATGTTCCCTGCACACAGGGTTCCTCCATCAAACCTCAATCATGTTCCTAGGACACAGGGTTCCAGAATCAAACCAATGTCAAGTTCCCAGGCCATGGTTTTCAAGTACCAGACCACAGTCATGTTTCCAGGACACAGGGTTCCACAGTCAATCCTCAGTCATGTTGCCAGTCCACAGGTTTCTGCCATCAAAAATCAGTCATGTTCCCAGGCCATAGGGTTCCAGAATCAAGCCTCAGTCATTTTGCCAGGCCAGAGTTTTCCACCATCAAACCTCAGTCATGATCCCAGGCCAAATGTTTCGACAATGAATCCTAATTGATTTTCCCAGGCCACAGGTTTCCAGAATCAAACCTCAGTCATATTCCCAGGACACATGGATCCAGAATCAAACCTCAGTCATGTTCGCAGGCCACAGGTTTCAACAATCAAACCTCAGACATATTCCCAGGCCACAGGTGTCCAGAATCAAACCTCAGTCATGTTCTCAGGGAACAGGCTTCCAGAAACAAATCTCTGTCATGTTCCCAGGCAACAGAGTTCCACAATCAAACCTCAGTCATGTTCCCAGGCTACAGGGTTCCAAAATCCAACCGATGTCATGTTCCGAGGCCACAGGGTTCCAGAAGCAAACCTCAGTCTTGTTCCCAGGATACAGGTTTCCAGAATCAACCCAATATCATGTTCCCTGGCCACAGTCTTCCAGACTCAAACCTCAGTCATGTTGCCAGCCCAGAGGTTTCCACCAACAAACCTCAGACATGTTCCCAGGCCACAGGGTTCCAGAGTCAAACCGTTCTCATGTTCCCAGGCCACAGGATTCCAGAATCCACCGAGGTCATGTTCCCAGGCCATAGCGTTCCAGAATCAATCCTCAGTTATGTTCCCAGGCTACAGGGTTCCAAAATAAAACCTCAGTCATGTTCCCAGTCCACAGGGTTCCAGAACCAAGGCTCAGTCAGGATCCCAGGGCACAGTATTCCACTATCTAAACAGATGTCATGTTTCCAGGCCACAATTTTCCAGAATCACGCCTCAGTCATGTTCCCAGGCCACAGGGATCCAGAATCAAAACTCACTCTTGTTGCCAGGCCATAGGGTACCACCATCAAACCTCAGTCATATACCCAGGCCACAGGTTTCCAGAATCAAACCGATTTCATGTTCCCAGGCAACAGGGTACCAGGATCCAAACCGATGTCATGTTCCAAGGACACAGGATTCCACAATCTAACATCAGTCATGTTCCCAGGCCAATGGTTTCCAGAATCAAACCTCAGTCATATTCCCAAGACACATGGTTCCAGAATCAAACCTCAGTCATATTCGCAGGCCACAGGTTTCAACAATCAAACCTCAGTCTTGTTCCTAGGACACAGGTGTCCAGAATGAAATCTCTGTCATGTTCCCAGACCACAGGGTTCCACAATCAAACCTCATTCATGTTCCCAGGCGACAGGGTTCCAGAATCAAGCCTCAGTCATGTTGCCAGTCCACAGGTTTCTGCAATCAAACCTCAGTCAAGTTCTCAGGCCACAGGGTTCCAGAATCAAGCCTTAGTCATTTTGCCAGGCCAGAGTGTTCCGCCATCAAACCACACACATGATTCCAGGACACATGTTTCCACAATGAAACCTCAGTCATTTTCCCAGGCCACAGGTTTCCAGAATCAAACCTCAGTCATATTCCCAGGACACATGGTTCCAGAATCAAACCTCAGTCATGTTCGCAGGCCACAGGTTTCAACAATCAAACCTCAGTCATGTTCCCAGGACACAGGTGTGCAGAATCAAAACTCAGTCATGTTCCCAGGGAACAGGGTTCCAGAAGCAAACCTCAGTCTTGTTCCCCGGACACAGGGTTCCAGAATCAACCCGATATCATATTCCCTGGCCACAGTCTTCCAGAATCAAACCTCAGTCTTGTTGCCAGGACATAGGGTACCACGGTCAAACCTCAGTCATATTCCCAGGCCACGGGTTTCCAGAATCAAAACGATTTCATGTTCCCAGGCAACAGGGTACCAAAATCCAAACCAATGTCATGTTCCCAGGCCACAGGATTCCACAATCTAACATCAGTCATGTTCCCAGGCCAATGGTTTCCATAATCAAATTTCAGTCATATTCCCAGGGCACATGGTTCCAGAATCAAACCTCAGTCATGTTCCCAGGCCATAGGTTTCAAAAATCAGACCTCAGTCATGCTGCCAAGAGACAGGTGTCCAGAATCAAACCTCAGTCATGTTCCCAGGGAACAGGCATCCAGAAAGAAACCTCAGTCATGTTCCCAGGCCACAGGGTTCCAGAAGCAAACCTCAGTCTTGTTCCCAGGACACAGGTTTCCACAATCAACCCGATATCATGTTCCGTGGCAAGAGTCTTCCAGGATCAAACGTCAGTCATGTTGCCAGCCCACAGGTTTCCACCAACAAACCTCAGACATGTTCCCAGGCCACAGGGTTCCAGAGTCAAACCGTTCTCATGTTCCCAGGCCACAGGATTCCAGAATCCACCGAGGTCATGTTCCCAGGCCATAGCGTTCCAGAATCAATCCTCAGTTATGTTCCCAGGCTAGAGGGTTCCAAAATAAAACCTCAGTCATGTTCCCAGTCCACAGGGTTCCAGAACCAAGGCTCAGTCAGGATCCCAGGGCACAGTATTCCACTATCTAAACAGATGTCATGTTTCCAGGCCACAGTTTTCCAGAATCACGCCTCAGTCATGTTCCCAGGCCACAGGGATCCAGAATCAAAACTCACTCTTGTTGCCAGGCCATAGGGTACCACCATCAAACCTCAGTCATATACCCAGGCCACAGGTTTCCAGAATCAAACCGATTTCATGTTCCCAGGCAACAGGGTACCAGGATCCAAACCGATGTCATGTTCCAAGGCCACATGTTTCCACAATGAAACCTCAGTCATGTTCCCAGGCCACAGGTTTCCAGAATCAAACCTCAGTCATATTCCCAAGACACATGGTTCCAGAATCAAACCTCAGTCATATTCGCAGGCCACAGGTTTCAACAATCAAACCTCAGTCTTGTTCCTAGGACACAGGTGTCCAGAATCAAATCTCTGTCATGTTCCCAGGCCACAGGGTTCCACAATCAAACCTCATTCATGTTCCCAGGCGACAGGGTTCCAGAATCAAGCCTCAGTCATGTTGCCAGTCCACAGGTTTCTGCAATCAAACCTCAGTCAAGTTCTCAGGCCACAGGTTTCCAGAATCAAACCTCAGTCATATTCCCAGGACACATGGTTCCAGAATCAAACCTCAGTCATGTTCGCAGGCCACAGGTTTCAACAATCAAACCTCAGTCATGTTCCCAGGACACAGGTGTGCAGAATCAAAACTCAGTAATGTTCCCAGGGAACAGGGTTCCAGAATCAAACCTCAGTCATGTTCCCAGGCCATAGGTTTCAAAAATCAGACCTCAGTCATGCTCCCAAGAGACAGGTGTCCAGAATCAAACCTCAGTCATGTTCCCAGGGAACAGGCATCCAGAAAGAAACCTCAGTCATGTTCCCAGGCCACAGGGTTCCAGAAGCAAACCTCAGTCTTGTTCCCAGGACACAGGTTTCCACAATCAACCCGATATCATGTTCCGTGGCAAGAGTCTTCCAGGATCAAACGTCAGTCATGTTGCCAGGCCACAAGTTTCCACCATCAAACCTCAGACATGTTCCCAGGCCTCTGGGTTAAAGAATCAAACCGTTCTCATGTTTCCAGGCCACAGGGTTCCAGAATCCACCGATGTCATGTTCCCAGGCCACAGGATTCCACAATCTAACATCAGTCATGTTCCCAGGCCAATGGTTTCCAGAATCAAACCTCAGTCATATTCCCAGGACACATGGTTCCAGAATCAAACCTCAGTCATGTTCCCAGGGAACAGGCTTCCAGAAACAAACCTCAGTCATGTTCCCAGGCCACAGGGTTCCAGAATCCAACCGATGTCATGTTCCCAGCCCACAGGCGTCCAGAAGCAAACCTCAGTCTTGTTCCCAGGACACAGGGTTCCAGAATCAAACCGATATCATGTTCCTTGGCCACAGTCTTCCAGAATCAAACCTCAGTCATGTTACCAGGCCACAGGTTTCCACCATCAAACCGCAGACATGTTCCAAAGGCCACAGGTTTCCAGAATCAAACCGTTCTCATGTTCCCAGGACACAGGGTTCCACCATCAAGCCTCAGTCATGTTCCCTGCACACAAGGTTCCTCCATCAAACCTCAATCATGTTCCTAGGACACAGGGTTCCAGAATCAAACAAATGTCAAGTTCCCAGGCCATGGTTTTCAAGTACCAGACCACAGTCATGTTTCCAGGACACAGGGTTCCACAGTCAATCCTCAGTCATGTTGCCAGTCCACAGGTTTCTGCCATCAAACCTCAGTCATGTTCCCAGGCCATAGGGTTCCAGAATCAAGCCTCAGTCATTTTGCCAGGCCAGAGTTTTCCACCATCAAACCTCAGTCATGATCCCAGGCCAAATGTTTCGACAATGAATCCTAAGTGATTTTCCCAGGCCACAGGTTTCCAGAATCAAACCTCAGTCATATTCCCAGGACACATGGATCCAGAATCAAACCTCAGTCATGTTCGCAGGCCACAGGTTTCAACAATCAAACCTCAGACATATTCCCAGGCCACAGGTGTCCAGAATCAAACCTCAGTCATGTTCTCAGGGAACAGGCTTCCAGAAACAAAACTCTGTCATGTTCCCAGGCAACAGGGTTCCACAATCAAACCTCATTCATGTTCCCAGGCGACAGGGTTCCAGAATCAAGCCTCAGTCATGTTGCCAGTCCACAGGTTTCTGCAATCAAACCTCAGTCAAGTTCTCAGGCCACAGGTTTCCAGAATCAAACCTCAATCATATTCCCAGGACACATGGTTCCAGAATCAAACCTCAGTCATGTTCGCAGGCCACAGGTTTCAACAATCAAACCTCAGTCATGTTCCCAGGACACAGGTGTGCAGAATCAAAACTCAGTAATGTTCCCAGGGAACAGGGTTCCAGAATCAAACCTCAGTCATGTTCCCAGGCCATAGGTTTCAAAAATCAGACCTCAGTCATGCTCCCAAGAGACAGGTGTCCAGAATCAAACCTCAGTCATGTTCCCAGGGAACAGGCATCCAGAAAGAAACCTCAGTCATGTTCCCAGGCCACAGGGTTCCAGAAGCAAACCTCAGTCTTGTTCCCAGGACACAGGTTTCCACAATCAACCCGATATCATGTTCCGTGGCAAGAGTCTTCCAGGATCAAACGTCAGTCATGTTGCCAGGCCACAAGTTTCCACCATCAAACCTCAGACATGTTCCCAGGCCTCTGGGTTAAAGAATCAAACCGTTCTCATGTTTCCAGGCCACAGGGTTCCAGAATCCACCGATGTCATGTTCCCAGGCCACAGGATTCCACAATCTAACATCAGTCATGTTCCCAGGCCAATGGTTTCCAGAATCAAACCTCAGTCATATTCCCAGGACACATGGTTCCAGAATCAAACCTCAGTCATGTTCCCAGGGAACAGGCTTCCAGAAACAAACCTCAGTCATGTTCCCAGGCCACAGGGTTCCAGAATCCAACCGATGTCATGTTCCCAGCCCACAGGCGTCCAGAAGCAAACCTCAGTCTTGTTCCCAGGACACAGGGTTCCAGAATCAAACCGATATCATGTTCCTTGGCCACAGTCTTCCAGAATCAAACCTCAGTCATGTTACCAGGCCACAGGTTTCCACCATCAAACCGCAGACATGTTCCAAAGGCCACAGGTTTCCAGAATCAAACCGTTCTCATGTTCCCAGGACACAGGGTTCCACCATCAAGCCTCAGTCATGTTCCCAGGCCTGAGTGTTCCACAATCAAACCTAAGTCATCTTGCCAGGCCATAGGGTACCACCATCAAACCTCAGTCATATTTCCAGGCCACAGGTTTCCAGAATCAAACCGATTTCATATTCCCAGGCAACAGGGTACCAGAATCCAAACCGATGTCATGTTCCCAGGCCACAGTATTCCACAATCTAACATCAGTCATGTTCACAGGTCAATGGTTTCCATAATCAAACCTCAGTCATATTCGCAGGACACAGGGTTCCAGAATAAAACCTCAGTCATGTTCCCTAGACACAGGTTTCAAAAATATATCCCAGTCATGTTCACAGCCCACAGGTTCCACAATTAAAGCTCAGTCATATTCCCAGGCCAGAGGGATCCACAATCAAACCTCAGTCCTATTGCCATGCCACGGTTTCACCATAAAGCCTCAGTCATGTTCCCAGGCCAGAGTGTTCCACAATCAAACCTAAGTCATCTTGCCAGGCAACAGGGTTCCACCATCAAACCTCAGTCCTGTTGCCAGGCCACAGGGTTCCACCATCAAGCCTCAGTCATGTTCCCTGCACACAGGGTTCCTCCATCAAACCTCAATCATGTTCCTAGGACACAGGGTTCCAGAATCAAACCAATGTCAAGTTCCCAGGCCATGGTTTTCAAGTACCAGACCACAGTCATGTTTCCAGGACACAGGGTTCCACAGTCAATCCTCAGTCATGTTGCCAGTCCACAGGTTTCTGCCATCAAAAATCAGTCATGTTCCCAGGCCATAGGGTTCCAGAATCAAGCCTCAGTCATTTTGCCAGGCCAGAGTTTTCCACCATCAAACCTCAGTCATGATCCCAGGCCAAATGTTTCGACAATGAATCCTAAGTGATTTTCCCAGGCCACAGGTTTCCAGAATCAAACCTCAGTCATATTCCCAGGACACATGGATCCAGAATCAAACCTCAGTCATGTTCGCAGGCCACAGGTTTCAACAATCAAACCTCAGACATATTCCCAGGCCACAGGTGTCCAGAATCAAACCTCAGTCATGTTCTCAGGGAACAGGCTTCCAGAAACAAATCTCTGTCATGTTCCCAGGCAACAGAGTTCCACAATCAAACCTCAGTCATGTTCCCAGGCTACAGGGTTCCAAAATCCAACCGATGTCATGTTCCGAGGCCACAGGGTTCCAGAAGCAAACCTCAGTCTTGTTCCCAGGATACAGGTTTCCAGAATCAACCCAATATCATGTTCCCTGGCCACAGTCTTCCAGACTCAAACCTCAGTCATGTTGCCAGCCCAGAGGTTTCCACCAACAAACCTCAGACATGTTCCCAGGCCACAGGGTTCCAGAGTCAAACCGTTCTCATGTTCCCAGGCCACAGGATTCCAGAATCCACCGAGGTCATGTTCCCAGGCCATAGCGTTCCAGAATCAATCCTCAGTTATGTTCCCAGGCTACAGGGTTCCAAAATAAAACCTCAGTCATGTTCCCAGTCCACAGGGTTCCAGAACCAAGGCTCAGTCAGGATCCCAGGGCACAGTATTCCACTATCTAAACAGATGTCATGTTTCCAGGCCACAATTTTCCAGAATCACGCCTCAGTCATGTTCCCAGGCCACAGGGATCCAGAATCAAAACTCACTCTTGTTGCCAGGCCATAGGGTACCACCATCAAACCTCAGTCATATACCCAGGCCACAGGTTTCCAGAATCAAACCGATTTCATGTTCCCAGGCAACAGGGTACCAGGATCCAAACCGATGTCATGTTCCAAGGCCACAGGATTCCACAATCTAACATCAGTCATGTTCCCAGGCCAATGGTTTCCAGAATCAAACCTCAGTCATATTCCCAAGACACATGGTTCCAGAATCAAACCTCAGTCATATTCGCAGGCCACAGGTTTCAACAATCAAACCTCAGTCTTGTTCCTAGGACACAGGTGTCCAGAATGAAATCTCTGTCATGTTCCCAGGCCACAGGGTTCCACAATCAAACCTCATTCATGTTCCCAGGCGACAGGGTTCCAGAATCAAGCCTCAGTCATGTTGCCAGTCCACAGGTTTCTGCAATCAAACCTCAGTCAAGTTCTCAGGCCACAGGGTTCCAGAATCAAGCCTTAGTCATTTTGCCAGGCCAGAGTGTTCCGCCATCAAACCACACACATGATTCCAGGACACATGTTTCCACAATGAAACCTCAGTCATTTTCCCAGGCCACAGGTTTCCAGAATCAAACCTCAGTCATATTCCCAGGACACATGGTTCCAGAATCAAACCTCAGTCATGTTCGCAGGCCACAGGTTTCAACAATCAAACCTCAGTCATGTTCCCAGGACACAGGTGTGCAGAATCAAAACTCAGTCATGTTCCCAGGGAACAGGGTTCCAGAAGCAAACCTCAGTCTTGTTCCCCGGACACAGGGTTCCAGAATCAACCCGATATCATATTCCCTGGCCACAGTCTTCCAGAATCAAACCTCAGTCTTGTTGCCAGGACATAGGGTACCACGGTCAAACCTCAGTCATATTCCCAGGCCACGGGTTTCCAGAATCAAAACGATTTCATGTTCCCAGGCAACAGGGTACCAAAATCCAAACCAATGTCATGTTCCCAGGCCACAGGATTCCACAATCTAACATCAGTCATGTTCCCAGGCCAATGGTTTCCATAATCAAATTTCAGTCATATTCCCAGGGCACATGGTTCCAGAATCAAACCTCAGTCATGTTCCCAGGCCATAGGTTTCAAAAATCAGACCTCAGTCATGCTGCCAAGAGACAGGTGTCCAGAATCAAACCTCAGTCATGTTCCCAGGGAACAGGCATCCAGAAAGAAACCTCAGTCATGTTCCCAGGCCACAGGGTTCCAGAAGCAAACCTCAGTCTTGTTCCCAGGACACAGGTTTCCACAATCAACCCGATATCATGTTCCGTGGCAAGAGTCTTCCAGGATCAAACGTCAGTCATGTTGCCAGCCCACAGGTTTCCACCAACAAACCTCAGACATGTTCCCAGGCCACAGGGTTCCAGAGTCAAACCGTTCTCATGTTCCCAGGCCACAGGATTCCAGAATCCACCGAGGTCATGTTCCCAGGCCATAGCGTTCCAGAATCAATCCTCAGTTATGTTCCCAGGCTACAGGGTTCCAAAATAAAACCTCAGTCATGTTCCCAGTCCACAGGGTTCCAGAACCAAGGCTCAGTCAGGATCCCAGGGCACAGTATTCCACTATCTAAACAGATGTCATGTTTCCAGGCCACAGATTTCCAGAATCACGCCTCAGTCATGTTCCCAGGCCACAGGGATCCAGAATCAAAACTCACTCTTGTTGCCAGGCCATAGGGTACCACCATCAAACCTCAGTCATATTCCCAAGACACATGGTTCCAGAATCAAACCTCAGTCATATTCGCAGGCCACAGGTTTCAACAATCAAACCTCAGTCTTGTTCCTAGGACACAGGTGTCCAGAATCAAATCTCTGTCATGTTCCCAGGCCACAGGCTTCCACAATCAAACCTCATTCATGTTCCCAGGCGACAGGGTTCCAGAATCAAGCCTCAGTCATGTTGCCAGTCCACAGGTTTCTGCAATCAAACCTCAGTCAAGTTCTCAGGCCACAGGGTTCCAGAATCAAGCCTTAGTCATTTTGCCAGGCCAGAGTGTTCCGCCATCAAACCACACACATGATTCCAGGACACATGTTTCCACAATGAAACCTCAGTCATTTTCCCAGGCCACAGGTTTCCAGAATCAAACCTCAGTCATATTCCCAGGACACATGGTTCCAGAATCAAACCTCAGTCATGTTCGCAGGCCACAGGTTTCAACAATCAAACCTCAGTCATGTTCCCAGGACACAGGTGTGCAGAATCAAAACTCAGTCATGTTCCCAGGGAACAGGGTTCCAGAAGCAAACCTCAGTCTTGTTCCCCGGACACAGGGTTCCAGAATCAACCCGATATCATATTCCCTGGCCACAGTCTTCCAGAATCAAACCTCAGTCTTGTTGCCAGGACATAGGGTACCACGGTCAAACCTCAGTCATATTCCCAGGCCACGGGTTTCCAGAATCAAAACGATTTCATGTTCCCAGGCAACAGGGTACCAAAATCCAAACCGATGTCATGTTCCCAGGCCACAGGATTCCACAATCTAACATCAGTCATGTTCCCAGGCCAATGGTTTCCATAATCAAATTTCAGTCATATTCCCAGGGCACATGGTTCCAGAATCAAACCTCAGTCATGTTCCCAGGCCATAGGTTTCAAAAATCAGACCTCAGTCATGCTGCCAAGAGACAGGTGTCCAGAATCAAACCTCAGTCATGTTCCCAGGGAACAGGCATCCAGAAAGAAACCTCAGTCATGTTCCCAGGCCACAGGGTTCCAGAAGCAAACCTCAGTCTTGTTCCCAGGACACAGGTTTCCACAATCAACCCGATATCATGTTCCGTGGCAAGAGTCTTCCAGGATCAAACGTCAGTCATGTTGCCAGCCCACAGGTTTCTACCAACAAACCTCAGACATGTTCCCAGGCCACAGGGTTCCAGAGTCAAACCGTTCTCATGTTCCCAGGCCACAGGATTCCAGAATCCACCAAGGTCATGTTCCCAGGCCATAGCGTTCCAGAATCAATCCTCAGTTATGTTCCCAGGCTACAGGGTTCCAAAATAAAACCTCAGTCATGTTCCCAGTCCACAGGGTTCCAGAACCAAGGCTCAGTCAGGATCCAAGGGCACAGTATTCCACTATCTAAACAGATGTCATGTTTCCAGGCCACAGTTTTCCAGAATCACGCCTCAGTCATGTTCCCAGGCCACAGGGATCCAGAATCAAAACTCACTCTTGTTGCCAGGCCATAGGGTACCACCATCAAACCTCAGTCATATACCCAGGCCACAGGTTTCCAGAATCAAACCGATTTCATGTTCCCAGGCAACAGGGTACCAGGATCGAAACCGATGTCATGTTCCAAGGCCACATGTTTCCACAATGAAACCTCAGTCATGTTCCCAGGCCACAGGTTTCCAGAATCAAACCTCAGTCATATTCCCAAGACACATGGTTCCAGAATCAAACCTCAGTCATATTCGCAGGCCACAGGTTTCAACAATCAAACCTCAGTCTTGTTCCTAGGACACAGGTGTCCAGAATCAAATCTCTGTCATGTTCCCAGGCCACAGGGTTCCACAATCAAACCTCATTCATGTTCCCAGGCGACAGGGTTCCAGAATCAAGCCTCAGTCATGTTGCCAGTCCACAGGTTTCTGCAATCAAACCTCAGTCAAGTTCTCAGGCCACAGGGTTCCAGAATCAAGCCTTAGTCATTTTGCCAGGCCAGAGTGTTCCGCCATCAAACCACACACATGATTCCAGGACACATGTTTCCACAATGAAACCTCAGTCATTTTCCCAGGCCACAGGTTTCCAGAATCAAACCTCAGTCATATTCCCAGGACACATGGTTCCAGAATCAAACCTCAGTCATGTTCGCAGGCCACAGGTTTCAACAATCAAACCTCAGTCATGTTCCCAGGACACAGGTGTGCAGAATCAAAACTCAGTCATGTTCCCAGGGAACAGGGTTCCAGAATCAAACCTCAGTCATGTTCCCAGGCCATAGGTTTCAAAAATCAGACCTCAGTCATGCTCCCAAGAGACAGGTGTCCAGAATCAAACCTCAGTCATGTTCCCAGGGAACAGGCATCCAGAAAGAAACCTCAGTCATGTTCCTAGGCCACAGGGTTCCAGAAGCAAACCTCAGTCTTGTTCCCAGGACACAGGTTTCCACAATCAACCCGATATCATGTTCCGTGGCAAGAGTCTTCCAGGATCAAACGTCAGTCATGTTGCCAGGCCACAAGTTTCCACCATCAAACCTCAGACATGTTCCCAGGCCTCAGGGTTAAAGAATCAAACCGTTCTCATGTTTCCAGGCCACAGGGTTCCAGAATCCACCGATGTCATGTTCCCAGGCCACAGGATTCCACAATCTAACATCAGTCATGTTCCCAGGCCAATGGTTTCCAGAATCAAACCTCAGTCATATTCCCAGGACACATGGTTCCAGAATCAAACCTCAGTCATGTTCCCAGGGAACAGGCTTCCAGAAACAAACCTCAGTCATGTTCCCAGGCCACAGGGTTCCAGAATCCAACCGATGTCATGTTCCCAGCCCACAGGCGTCCAGAAGCAAACCTCAGTCTTGTTCCCAGGACACAGGGTTCCAGAATCAAACCGATATCATGTTCCTTGGCCACAGTCTTCCAGAATCAAACCTCAGTCATGTTACCAGGCCACAGGTTTCCACCATCAAACCGCAGACATGTTCCAAAGGCCACAGGTTTGCAGAATCAAACCGTTCTCATGTTCCCAGGACACAGGGTTCCACCATCAAGCCTCAGTCATGTTCCCAGGCCTGAGCGTTCCACAATCAAACCTAAGTCATCTTGCCAGGCCATAGGGTACCACCATCAAACCTCAGTCATATTTCCAGGCCACAGGTTTCCAGAATCAAACCGATTTCATATTCCCAGGCAACAGGGTACCAGAATCCAAACCGAGGTCATGTTCCCAGGCCACAGTATTCCACAATCTAACATCAGTCATGTTCACAGGTCAATGGTTTCCATAATCAAACCTCAGTCATATTCCCAGGACACAGGGTTCCAGAATAAAACCTCAGTCATGTTCCCTAGACACAGGTTTCAAAAATATATCCCAGTCATGTTCACAGCCCACAGGTTCCACAATTAAAGCTCAGTCATATTCCCAGGCCAGAGGGATCCACAATCAAACCTCAGTCCTATTGTCATGCCACGGTTTCACCATAAAGCCTCAGTCATGTTCCCAGGCCAGAGTGTTCCACAATCAAACATAAGTCATCTTGCCAGGCAACAGGGTTACACCATCAAACCTCAGTCCTGTTGCCAGGCCACAGGGTTCCACCATCAAGCCTCAGTCATGTTCCCTGCACACAAGGTTCCTCCATCAAACCTCAATCATGTTCCTAGGACACAGGGTTCCAGAATCAAACAAATGTCAAGTTCCCAGGCCATGGTTTTCAAGTACCAGACCACAGTCATGTTTCCAGGACACAGGGTTCCACAGTCAATCCTCAGTCATGTTGCCAGTCCACAGGTTTCTGCCATCAAACCTCAGTCATGTTCCCAGGCCATAGGGTTCCAGAATCAAGCCTCAGTCATTTTGCCAGGCCAGAGTTTTCCACCATCAAACCTCAGTCATGATCCCAGGCCAAATGTTTCGACAATGAATCCTAAGTGATTTTCCCAGGCCACAGGTTTCCAGAATCAAACCTCAGTCATATTCCCAGGACACATGGATCCAGAATCAAACCTCAGTCATGTTCGCAGGCCACAGGTTTCAACAATCAAACCTCAGACATATTCCCAGGCCACAGGTGTCCAGAATCAAACCTCAGTCATGTTCTCAGGGAACAGGCTTCCAGAAACAAAACTCTGTCATGTTCCCAGGCAACAGGGTTCCACAATCAAACCTCATTCATGTTCCCAGGCGACAGGGTTCCAGAATCAAGCCTCAGTCATGTTGCCAGTCCACAGGTTTCTGCAATCAAACCTCAGTCAAGTTCTCAGGCCACAGGTTTCCAGAATCAAACCTCAATCATATTCCCAGGACACATGGTTCCAGAATCAAACCTCAGTCATGTTCGCAGGCCACAGGTTTCAACAATCAAACCTCAGTCATGTTCCCAGGACACAGGTGTGCAGAATCAAAACTCAGTAATGTTCCCAGGGAACAGGGTTCCAGAATCAAACCTCAGTCATGTTCCCAGGCCATAGGTTTCAAAAATCAGACCTCAGTCATGCTCCCAAGAGACAGGTGTCCAGAATCAAACCTCTGTCATGTTCCCAGGGAACAGGCATCCAGAAAGAAACCTCAGTCATGTTCCCAGGCCACAGGGTTCCAGAAGTAAACCTCAGTCTTGTTCCCAGGACACAGGTTTCCACAATCAACCCGATATCATGTTCCGTGGCAAGAGTCTTCCAGGATCAAACGTCAGTCATGTTGCCAGGCCACAAGTTTCCACCATCAAACCTCAGACATGTTCCCAGGCCTCTGGGTTAAAGAATCAAACCGTTCTCATGTTTCCAGGCCACAGGGTTCCAGAATCCACCGATGTCATGTTCCCAGGCCACAGGATTCCACAATCTAACATCAGTCATGTTCCCAGGCCAATGGTTTCCAGAATCAAACCTCAGTCATATTCCCAGGACACATGGTTCCAGAATCAAACCTCAGTCATGTTCCCAGGGAACAGGCTTCCAGAAACAAACCTCAGTCATGTTCCCAGGCCACAGGGTTCCAGAATCCAACCGATGTCATGTTCCCAGCCCACAGGCGTCCAGAAGCAAACCTCAGTCTTGTTCCCAGGACACAGGGTTCCAGAATCAAACCGATATCATGTTCCTTGGCCACAGTCTTCCAGAATCAAACCTCAGTCATGTTACCAGGCCACAGGTTTCCACCATCAAACCGCAGACATGTTCCAAAGGCCACAGGTTTCCAGAATCAAACCGTTCTCATGTTCCCAGGACACAGGGTTCCACCATCAAGCCTCAGTCATGTTCCCAGGCCTGAGTGTTCCACAATCAAACCTAAGTCATCTTGCCAGGCCATAGGGTACCACCATCAAACCTCAGTCATATTTCCAGGCCACAGGTTTCCAGAATCAAACCGATTTCATATTCCCAGGCAACAGGGTACCAGAATCCAAACCGATGTCATGTTCCCAGGCCACAGTATTCCACAATCTAACATCAGTCATGTTCACAGGTCAATGGTTTCCATAATCAAACCTCAGTCATATTCGCAGGACACAGGGTTCCAGAATAAAACCTCAGTCATGTTCCCTAGACACAGGTTTCAAAAATATATCCCAGTCATGTTCACAGCCCACAGGTTCCACAATTAAAGCTCAGTCATATTCCCAGGCCAGAGGGATCCACAATCAAACCTCAGTCCTATTGCCATGCCACGGTTTCACCATAAAGCCTCAGTCATGTTCCCAGGCCAGAGTGTTCCACAATCAAACCTAAGTCATCTTGCCAGGCAACAGGGTTCCACCATCAAACCTCAGTCCTGTTGCCAGGCCACAGGGTTCCACCATCAAGCCTCAGTCATGTTCCCTGCACACAGGGTTCCTCCATCAAACCTCAATCATGTTCCTAGGACACAGGGTTCCAGAATCAAACCAATGTCAAGTTCCCAGGCCATGGTTTTCAAGTACCAGACCACAGTCATGTTTCCAGGACACAGGGTTCCACAGTCAATCCTCAGTCATGTTGCCAGTCCACAGGTTTCTGCCATCAAAAATCAGTCATGTTCCCAGGCCATAGGGTTCCAGAATCAAGCCTCAGTCATTTTGCCAGGCCAGAGTTTTCCACCATCAAACCTCAGTCATGATCCCAGGCCAAATGTTTCGACAATGAATCCTAAGTGATTTTCCCAGGCCACAGGTTTCCAGAATCAAACCTCAGTCATATTCCCAGGACACATGGATCCAGAATCAAACCTCAGTCATGTTCGCAGGCCACAGGTTTCAACAATCAAACCTCAGACATATTCCCAGGCCACAGGTGTCCAGAATCAAACCTCAGTCATGTTCTCAGGGAACAGGCTTCCAGAAACAAATCTCTGTCATGTTCCCAGGCAACAGAGTTCCACAATCAAACCTCAGTCATGTTCCCAGGCTACAGGGTTCCAAAATCCAACCGATGTCATGTTCCGAGGCCACAGGGTTCCAGAAGCAAACCTCAGTCTTGTTCCCAGGATACAGGTTTCCAGAATCAACCCAATATCATGTTCCCTGGCCACAGTCTTCCAGACTCAAACCTCAGTCATGTTGCCAGCCCAGAGGTTTCCACCAACAAACCTCAGACATGTTCCCAGGCCACAGGGTTCCAGAGTCAAACCGTTCTCATGTTCCCAGGCCACAGGATTCCAGAATCCACCGAGGTCATGTTCCCAGGCCATAGCGTTCCAGAATCAATCCTCAGTTATGTTCCCAGGCTACAGGGTTCCAAAATAAAACCTCAGTCATGTTCCCAGTCCACAGGGTTCCAGAACCAAGGCTCAGTCAGGATCCCAGGGCACAGTATTCCACTATCTAAACAGATGTCATGTTTCCAGGCCACAGTTTTCCAGAATCACGCCTCAGTCATGTTCCCAGGCCACAGGGATCCAGAATCAAAACTCACTCTTGTTGCCAGGCCATAGGGTACCACCATCAAACCTCAGTCATATACCCAGGCCACAGGTTTCCAGAATCAAACCGATTTCATGTTCCCAGGCAACAGGGTACCAGGATCCAAACCGATGTCATGTTCCAAGGCCACAGGATTCCACAATCTAACATCAGTCATGTTCCCAGGCCAATGGTTTCCAGAATCAAACCTCAGTCATATTCCCAAGACACATGGTTCCAGAATCAAACCTCAGTCATATTCGCAGGCCACAGGTTTCAACAATCAAACCTCAGTCTTGTTCCTAGGACACAGGTGTCCAGAATGAAATCTCTGTCATGTTCCCAGGCCACAGGGTTCCACAATCAAACCTCATTCATGTTCCCAGGCGACAGGGTTCCAGAATCAAGCCTCAGTCATGTTGCCAGTCCACAGGTTTCTGCAATCAAACCTCAGTCAAGTTCTCAGGCCACAGGGTTCCAGAATCAAGCCTTAGTCATTTTGCCAGGCCAGAGTGTTCCGCCATCAAACCACACACATGATTCCAGGACACATGTTTCCACAATGAAACCTCAGTCATTTTCCCAGGCCACAGGTTTCCAGAATCAAACCTCAGTCATATTCCCAGGACACATGGTTCCAGAATCAAACCTCAGTCATGTTCGCAGGCCACAGGTTTCAACAATCAAACCTCAGTCATGTTCCCAGGACACAGGTGTGCAGAATCAAAACTCAGTCATGTTCCCAGGGAACAGGGTTCCAGAAGCAAACCTCAGTCTTGTTCCCCGGACACAGGGTTCCAGAATCAACCCGATATCATATTCCCTGGCCACAGTCTTCCAGAATCAAACCTCAGTCTTGTTGCCAGGACATAGGGTACCACGGTCAAACCTCAGTCATATTCCCAGGCCACGGGTTTCCAGAATCAAAACGATTTCATGTTCCCAGGCAACAGGGTACCAAAATCCAAACCAATGTCATGTTCCCAGGCCACAGGATTCCACAATCTAACATCAGTCATGTTCCCAGGCCAATGGTTTCCATAATCAAATTTCAGTCATATTCCCAGGGCACATGGTTCCAGAATCAAACCTCAGTCATGTTCCCAGGCCATAGGTTTCAAAAATCAGACCTCAGTCATGCTGCCAAGAGACAGGTGTCCAGAATCAAACCTCAGTCATGTTCCCAGGGAACAGGCATCCAGAAAGAAACCTCAGTCATGTTCCCAGGCCACAGGGTTCCAGAAGCAAACCTCAGTCTTGTTCCCAGGACACAGGTTTCCACAATCAACCCGATATCATGTTCCGTGGCAAGAGTCTTCCAGGATCAAACGTCAGTCATGTTGCCAGCCCACAGGTTTCCACCAACAAACCTCAGACATGTTCCCAGGCCACAGGGTTCCAGAGTCAAACCGTTCTCATGTTCCCAGGCCACAGGATTCCAGAATCCACCGAGGTCATGTTCCCAGGCCATAGCGTTCCAGAATCAATCCTCAGTTATGTTCCCAGGCTAGAGGGTTCCAAAATAAAACCTCAGTCATGTTCCCAGTCCACAGGGTTCCAGAACCAAGGCTCAGTCAGGATCCCAGGGCACAGTATTCCACTATCTAAACAGATGTCATGTTTCCAGGCCACAGTTTTCCAGAATCACGCCTCAGTCATGTTCCCAGGCCACAGGGATCCAGAATCAAAACTCACTCTTGTTGCCAGGCCATAGGGTACCACCATCAAACCTCAGTCATATACCCAGGCCACAGGTTTCCAGAATCAAACCGATTTCATGTTCCCAGGCAACAGGGTACCAGGATCCAAACCGATGTCATGTTCCAAGGCCACATGTTTCCACAATGAAACCTCAGTCATGTTCCCAGGCCACAGGTTTCCAGAATCAAACCTCAGTCATATTCCCAAGACACATGGTTCCAGAATCAAACCTCAGTCATATTCGCAGGCCACAGGTTTCAACAATCAAACCTCAGTCTTGTTCCTAGGACACAGGTGTCCAGAATCAAATCTCTGTCATGTTCCCAGGCCACAGGGTTCCACAATCAAACCTCATTCATGTTCCCAGGCGACAGGGTTCCAGAATCAAGCCTCAGTCATGTTGCCAGTCCACAGGTTTCTGCAATCAAACCTCAGTCAAGTTCTCAGGCCACAGGTTTCCAGAATCAAACCTCAGTCATATTCCCAGGACACATGGTTCCAGAATCAAACCTCAGTCATGTTCGCAGGCCACAGGTTTCAACAATCAAACCTCAGTCATGTTCCCAGGACACAGGTGTGCAGAATCAAAACTCAGTAATGTTCCCAGGGAACAGGGTTCCAGAATCAAACCTCAGTCATGTTCCCAGGCCATAGGTTTCAAAAATCAGACCTCAGTCATGCTCCCAAGAGACAGGTGTCCAGAATCAAACCTCAGTCATGTTCCCAGGGAACAGGCATCCAGAAAGAAACCTCAGTCATGTTCCCAGGCCACAGGGTTCCAGAAGCAAACCTCAGTCTTGTTCCCAGGACACAGGTTTCCACAATCAACCCGATATCATGTTCCGTGGCAAGAGTCTTCCAGGATCAAACGTCAGTCATGTTGCCAGGCCACAAGTTTCCACCATCAAACCTCAGACATGTTCCCAGGCCTCTGGGTTAAAGAATCAAACCGTTCTCATGTTTCCAGGCCACAGGGTTCCAGAATCCACCGATGTCATGTTCCCAGGCCACAGGATTCCACAATCTAACATCAGTCATGTTCCCAGGCCAATGGTTTCCAGAATCAAACCTCAGTCATATTCCCAGGACACATGGTTCCAGAATCAAACCTCAGTCATGTTCCCAGGGAACAGGCTTCCAGAAACAAACCTCAGTCATGTTCCCAGGCCACAGGGTTCCAGAATCCAACCGATGTCATGTTCCCAGCCCACAGGCGTCCAGAAGCAAACCTCAGTCTTGTTCCCAGGACACAGGGTTCCAGAATCAAACCGATATCATGTTCCTTGGCCACAGTCTTCCAGAATCAAACCTCAGTCATGTTACCAGGCCACAGGTTTCCACCATCAAACCGCAGACATGTTCCAAAGGCCACAGGTTTCCAGAATCAAACCGTTCTCATGTTCCCAGGACACAGGGTTCCACCATCAAGCCTCAGTCATGTTCCCAGGCCTGAGTGTTCCACAATCAAACCTAAGTCATCTTGCCAGGCCATAGGGTACCACCATCAAACCTCAGTCATATTTCCAGGCCACAGGTTTCCAGAATCAAACCGATTTCATATTCCCAGGCAACAGGGTACCAGAATCCAAACCGATGTCATGTTCCCAGGCCACAGTATTCCACAATCTAACATCAGTCATGTTCACAGGTCAATGGTTTCCATAATCAAACCTCAGTCATATTCCCAGGACACAGGGTTCCAGAATAAAACCTCAGTCATGTTCCCTAGACACAGGTTTCAAAAATATATCCCAGTCATGTTCACAGCCCACAGGTTCCACAATTAAAGCTCAGTCATATTCCCAGGCCAGAGGGATCCACAATCAAACCTCAGTCCTATTGTCATGCCACGGTTTCACCATAAAGCCTCAGTCATGTTCCCAGGCCAGAGTGTTCCACAATCAAACATAAGTCATCTTGCCAGGCAACAGGGTTACACCATCAAACCTCAGTCCTGTTGCCAGGCCACAGGGTTCCACCATCAAGCCTCAGTCATGTTCCCTGCACACAAGGTTCCTCCATCAAACCTCAATCATGTTCCTAGGACACAGGGTTCCAGAATCAAACAAATGTCAAGTTCCCAGGCCATGGTTTTCAAGTACCAGACCACAGTCATGTTTCCAGGACACAGGGTTCCACAGTCAATCCTCAGTCATGTTGCCAGTCCACAGGTTTCTGCCATCAAACCTCAGTCATGTTCCCAGGCCATAGGGTTCCAGAATCAAGCCTCAGTCATTTTGCCAGGCCAGAGTTTTCCACCATCAAACCTCAGTCATGATCCCAGGCCAAATGTTTCGACAATGAATCCTAAGTGATTTTCCCAGGCCACAGGTTTCCAGAATCAAACCTCAGTCATATTCCCAGGACACATGGATCCAGAATCAAACCTCAGTCATGTTCGCAGGCCACAGGTTTCAACAATCAAACCTCAGACATATTCCCAGGCCACAGGTGTCCAGAATCAAACCTCAGTCATGTTCTCAGGGAACAGGCTTCCAGAAACAAAACTCTGTCATGTTCCCAGGCAACAGGGTTCCACAATCAAACCTCATTCATGTTCCCAGGCGACAGGGTTCCAGAATCAAGCCTCAGTCATGTTGCCAGTCCACAGGTTTCTGCAATCAAACCTCAGTCAAGTTCTCAGGCCACAGGTTTCCAGAATCAAACCTCAATCATATTCCCAGGACACATGGTTCCAGAATCAAACCTCAGTCATGTTCGCAGGCCACAGGTTTCAACAATCAAACCTCAGTCATGTTCCCAGGACACAGGTGTGCAGAATCAAAACTCAGTAATGTTCCCAGGGAACAGGGTTCCAGAATCAAACCTCAGTCATGTTCCCAGGCCATAGGTTTCAAAAATCAGACCTCAGTCATGCTCCCAAGAGACAGGTGTCCAGAATCAAACCTCAGTCATGTTCCCAGGGAACAGGCATCCAGAAAGAAACCTCAGTCATGTTCCCAGGCCACAGGGTTCCAGAAGCAAACCTCAGTCTTGTTCCCAGGACACAGGTTTCCACAATCAACCCGATATCATGTTCCGTGGCAAGAGTCTTCCAGGATCAAACGTCAGTCATGTTGCCAGGCCACAAGTTTCCACCATCAAACCTCAGACATGTTCCCAGGCCTCTGGGTTAAAGAATCAAACCGTTCTCATGTTTCCAGGCCACAGGGTTCCAGAATCCACCGATGTCATGTTCCCAGGCCACAGGATTCCACAATCTAACATCAGTCATGTTCCCAGGCCAATGGTTTCCAGAATCAAACCTCAGTCATATTCCCAGGACACATGGTTCCAGAATCAAACCTCAGTCATGTTCCCAGGGAACAGGCTTCCAGAAACAAACCTCAGTCATGTTCCCAGGCCACAGGGTTCCAGAATCCAACCGATGTCATGTTCCCAGCCCACAGGCGTCCAGAAGCAAACCTCAGTCTTGTTCCCAGGACACAGGGTTCCAGAATCAAACCGATATCATGTTCCTTGGCCACAGTCTTCCAGAATCAAACCTCAGTCATCTTACCAGGCCACAGGTTTCCACCATCAAACCGCAGACATGTTCCAAAGGCCACAGGTTTCCAGAATCAAACCGTTCTCATGTTCCCAGGACACAGGGTTCCACCATCAAGCCTCAGTCATGTTCCCAGGCCTGAGTGTTCCACAATCAAACCTAAGTCATCTTGCCAGGCCATAGGGTACCACCATCAAACCTCAGTCATATTTCCAGGCCACAGGTTTCCAGAATCAAACCGATTTCATATTCCCAGGCAACAGGGTACCAGAATCCAAACCGATGTCATGTTCCCAGGCCACAGTATTCCACAATCTAACATCAGTCATGTTCACAGGTCAATGGTTTCCATAATCAAACCTCAGTCATATTCGCAGGACACAGGGTTCCAGAATAAAACCTCAGTCATGTTCCCTAGACACAGGTTTCAAAAATATATCCCAGTCATGTTCACAGCCCACAGGTTCCACAATTAAAGCTCAGTCATATTCCCAGGCCAGAGGGATCCACAATCAAACCTCAGTCCTATTGCCATGCCACGGTTTCACCATAAAGCCTCAGTCATGTTCCCAGGCCAGAGTGTTCCACAATCAAACCTAAGTCATCTTGCCAGGCAACAGGGTTCCACCATCAAACCTCAGTCCTGTTGCCAGGCCACAGGGTTCCACCATCAAGCCTCAGTCATGTTCCCTGCACACAGGGTTCCTCCATCAAACCTCAATCATGTTCCTAGGACACAGGGTTCCAGAATCAAACCAATGTCAAGTTCCCAGGCCATGGTTTTCAAGTACCAGACCACAGTCATGTTTCCAGGACACAGGGTTCCACAGTCAATCCTCAGTCATGTTGCCAGTCCACAGGTTTCTGCCATCAAAAATCAGTCATGTTCCCAGGCCATAGGGTTCCAGAATCAAGCCTCAGTCATTTTGCCAGGCCAGAGTTTTCCACCATCAAACCTCAGTCATGATCCCAGGCCAAATGTTTCGACAATGAATCCTAAGTGATTTTCCCAGGCCACAGGTTTCCAGAATCAAACCTCAGTCATATTCCCAGGACACATGGATCCAGAATCAAACCTCAGTCATGTTCGCAGGCCACAGGTTTCAACAATCAAACCTCAGACATATTCCCAGGCCACAGGTGTCCAGAATCAAACCTCAGTCATGTTCTCAGGGAACAGGCTTCCAGAAACAAATCTCTGTCATGTTCCCAGGCAACAGAGTTCCACAATCAAACCTCAGTCATGTTCCCAGGCTACAGGGTTCCAAAATCCAACCGATGTCATGTTCCGAGGCCACAGGGTTCCAGAAGCAAACCTCAGTCTTGTTCCCAGGATACAGGTTTCCAGAATCAACCCAATATCATGTTCCCTGGCCACAGTCTTCCAGACTCAAACCTCAGTCATGTTGCCAGCCCAGAGGTTTCCACCAACAAACCTCAGACATGTTCCCAGGCCACAGGGTTCCAGAGTCAAACCGTTCTCATGTTCCCAGGCCACAGGATTCCAGAATCCACCGAGGTCATGTTCCCAGGCCATAGCGTTCCAGAATCAATCCTCAGTTATGTTCCCAGGCTACAGGGTTCCAAAATAAAACCTCAGTCATGTTCCCAGTCCACAGGGTTCCAGAACCAAGGCTCAGTCAGGATCCCAGGGCACAGTATTCCACTATCTAAACAGATGTCATGTTTCCAGGCCACAATTTTCCAGAATCACGCCTCAGTCATGTTCCCAGGCCACAGGGATCCAGAATCAAAACTCACTCTTGTTGCCAGGCCATAGGGTACCACCATCAAACCTCAGTCATATACCCAGGCCACAGGTTTCCAGAATCAAACCGATTTCATGTTCCCAGGCAACAGGGTACCAGGATCCAAACCGATGTCATGTTCCAAGGCCACAGGATTCCACAATCTAACATCAGTCATGTTCCCAGGCCAATGGTTTCCAGAATCAAACCTCAGTCATATTCCCAAGACACATGGTTCCAGAATCAAACCTCAGTCATATTCGCAGGCCACAGGTTTCAACAATCAAACCTCAGTCTTGTTCCTAGGACACAGGTGTCCAGAATGAAATCTCTGTCATGTTCCCAGGCCACAGGGTTCCACAATCAAACCTCATTCATGTTCCCAGGCGACAGGGTTCCAGAATCAAGCCTCAGTCATGTTGCCAGTCCACAGGTTTCTGCAATCAAACCTCAGTCAAGTTCTCAGGCCACAGGGTTCCAGAATCAAGCCTTAGTCATTTTGCCAGGCCAGAGTGTTCCGCCATCAAACCACACACATGATTCCAGGACACATGTTTCCACAATGAAACCTCAGTCATTTTCCCAGGCCACAGGTTTCCAGAATCAAACCTCAGTCATATTCCCAGGACACATGGTTCCAGAATCAAACCTCAGTCATGTTCGCAGGCCACAGGTTTCAACAATCAAACCTCAGTCATGTTCCCAGGACACAGGTGTGCAGAATCAAAACTCAGTCATGTTCCCAGGGAACAGGGTTCCAGAAGCAAACCTCAGTCTTGTTCCCCGGACACAGGGTTCCAGAATCAACCCGATATCATATTCCCTGGCCACAGTCTTCCAGAATCAAACCTCAGTCTTGTTGCCAGGACATAGGGTACCACGGTCAAACCTCAGTCATATTCCCAGGCCACGGGTTTCCAGAATCAAAACGATTTCATGTTCCCAGGCAACAGGGTACCAAAATCCAAACCAATGTCATGTTCCCAGGCCACAGGATTCCACAATCTAACATCAGTCATGTTCCCAGGCCAATGGTTTCCATAATCAAATTTCAGTCATATTCCCAGGGCACATGGTTCCAGAATCAAACCTCAGTCATGTTCCCAGGCCATAGGTTTCAAAAATCAGACCTCAGTCATGCTGCCAAGAGACAGGTGTCCAGAATCAAACCTCAGTCATGTTCCCAGGGAACAGGCATCCAGAAAGAAACCTCAGTCATGTTCCCAGGCCACAGGGTTCCAGAAGCAAACCTCACTCTTGTTCCCAGGACACAGGTTTCCACAATCAACCCGATATCATGTTCCGTGGCAAGAGTCTTCCAGGATCAAACGTCAGTCATGTTGCCAGCCCACAGGTTTCCACCAACAAACCTCAGACATGTTCCCAGGCCACAGGGTTCCAGAGTCAAACCGTTCTCATGTTCCCAGGCCACAGGATTCCAGAATCCACCGAGGTCATGTTCCCAGGCCATAGCGTTCCAGAATCAATCCTCAGTTATGTTCCCAGGCTACAGGGTTCCAAAATAAAACCTCAGTCATGTTCCCAGTCCACAGGGTTCCAGAACCAAGGCTCAGTCAGGATCCCAGGGCACAGTATTCCACTATCTAAACAGATGTCATGTTTCCAGGCCACAGTTTTCCAGAATCACGCCTCAGTCATGTTCCCAGGCCACAGGGATCCAGAATCAAAACTCACTCTTGTTGCCAGGCCATAGGGTACCACCATCAAACCTCAGTCATATACCCAGGCCACAGGTTTCCAGAATCAAACCGATGTCATGTTCCCAGGCAACAGGGTACCAGGAACCAAACCGATGTCATGTTCCAAGGCCACATGTTTCCACAATGAAACCTCAGTCATGTTCCCAGGCCACAGGTTTCCAGAATCAAACCTCAGTCATATTCCCAAGACACATGGTTCCAGAATCAAACCTCAGTCATATTCGCAGGCCACAGGTTTCAACAATCAAACCTCAGTCTTGTTCCTAGGACACAGGTGTCCAGAATCAAATCTCTGTCATGTTCCCAGGCCACAGGGTTCCACAATCAAACCTCATTCATGTTCCCAGGCGACAGGGTTCCAGAATCAAGCCTCAGTCATGTTGCCAGTCCACAGGTTTCTGCAATCAAACCTCAGTCAAGTTCTCAGGCCACAGGTTTCCAGAATCAAACCTCAGTCATATTCCCAGGACACATGGTTCCAGAATCAAACCTCAGTCATGTTCGCAGGCCACAGGTTTCAACAATCAAACCTCAGTCATGTTCCCAGGACACAGGTGTGCAGAATCAAAACTCAGTAATGTTCCCAGGGAACAGGGTTCCAGAATCAAACCTCAGTCATGTTCCCAGGCCATAGGTTTCAAAAATCAGACCTCAGTCATGCTCCCAAGAGACAGGTGTCCAGAATCAAACCTCAGTCATGTTCCCAGGGAACAGGCATCCAGAAAGAAACCTCAGTCATGTTCCCAGGCCACAGGGTTCCAGAAGCAAACCTCAGTCTTGTTCCCAGGACACAGGTTTCCACAATCAACCCGATATCATGTTCCGTGGCAAGAGTCTTCCAGGATCAAACGTCAGTCATGTTGCCAGGCCACAAGTTTCCACCATCAAACCTCAGACATGTTCCCAGGCCTCTGGGTTAAAGAATCAAACCGTTCTCATGTTTCCAGGCCACAGGGTTCCAGAATCCACCGATGTCATGTTCCCAGGCCACAGGATTCCACAATCTAACATCAGTCATGTTCCCAGGCCAATGGTTTCCAGAATCAAACCTCAGTCATATTCCCAGGACACATGGTTCCAGAATCAAACCTCAGTCATGTTCCCAGGGAAAAGGCTTCCAGAAACAAACCTCAGTCATGTTCCCAGGCCACAGGGTTCCAGAATCCAACCGATGTCATGTTCCCAGCCCACAGGCGTCCAGAAGCAAACCTCAGTCTTGTTCCCAGGACACAGGGTTCCAGAATCAAACCGATATCATGTTCCTTGGCCACAGTCTTCCAGAATCAAACCTCAGTCATCTTACCAGGCCACAGGTTTCCACCATCAAACCGCAGACATGTTCCAAAGGCCACAGGTTTCCAGAATCAAACCGTTCTCATGTTCCCAGGACACAGGGTTCCACCATCAAGCCTCAGTCATGTTCCCAGGCCTGAGTGTTCCACAATCAAACCTAAGTCATCTTGCCAGGCCATAGGGTACCACCATCAAACCTCAGTCATATTTCCAGGCCACAGGTTTCCAGAATCAAACCGATTTCATATTCCCAGGCAACAGGGTACCAGAATCCAAACCGATGTCATGTTCCCAGGCCACAGTATTCCACAATCTAACATCAGTCATGTTCACAGGTCAATGGTTTCCATAATCAAACCTCAGTCATATTCGCAGGACACAGGGTTCCAGAATAAAACCTCAGTCATGTTCCCTAGACACAGGTTTCAAAAATATATCCCAGTCATGTTCACAGCCCACAGGTTCCACAATTAAAGCTCAGTCATATTCCCAGGCCAGAGGGATCCACAATCAAACCTCAGTCCTATTGCCATGCCACGGTTTCACCATAAAGCCTCAGTCATGTTCCCAGGCCAGAGTGTTCCACAATCAAACCTAAGTCATCTTGCCAGGCAACAGGGTTCCACCATCAAACCTCAGTCCTGTTGCCAGGCCACAGGGTTCCACCATCAAGCCTCAGTCATGTTCCCTGCACACAGGGTTCCTCCATCAAACCTCAATCATGTTCCTAGGACACAGGGTTCCAGAATCAAACCAATGTCAAGTTCCCAGGCCATGGTTTTCAAGTACCAGACCACAGTCATGTTTCCAGGACACAGGGTTCCACAGTCAATCCTCAGTCATGTTGCCAGTCCACAGGTTTCTGCCATCAAAAATCAGTCATGTTCCCAGGCCATAGGGTTCCAGAATCAAGCCTCAGTCATTTTGCCAGGCCAGAGTTTTCCACCATCAAACCTCAGTCATGATCCCAGGCCAAATGTTTCGACAATGAATCCTAAGTGATTTTCCCAGGCCACAGGTTTCCAGAATCAAACCTCAGTCATATTCCCAGGACACATGGATCCAGAATCAAACCTCAGTCATGTTCGCAGGCCACAGGTTTCAACAATCAAACCTCAGACATATTCCCAGGCCACAGGTGTCCAGAATCAAACCTCAGTCATGTTCTCAGGGAACAGGCTTCCAGAAACAAATCTCTGTCATGTTCCCAGGCAACAGAGTTCCACAATCAAACCTCAGTCATGTTCCCAGGCTACAGGGTTCCAAAATCCAACCGATGTCATGTTCCGAGGCCACAGGGTTCCAGAAGCAAACCTCAGTCTTGTTCCCAGGATACAGGTTTCCAGAATCAACCCAATATCATGTTCCCTGGCCACAGTCTTCCAGACTCAAACCTCAGTCATGTTGCCAGCCCAGAGGTTTCCACCAACAAACCTCAGACATGTTCCCAGGCCACAGGGTTCCAGAGTCAAACCGTTCTCATGTTCCCAGGCCACAGGATTCCAGAATCCACCGAGGTCATGTTCCCAGGCCATAGCGTTCCAGAATCAATCCTCAGTTATGTTCCCAGGCTACAGGGTTCCAAAATAAAACCTCAGTCATGTTCCCAGTCCACAGGGTTCCAGAACCAAGGCTCAGTCAGGATCCCAGGGCACAGTATTCCACTATCTAAACAGATGTCATGTTTCCAGGCCACAATTTTCCAGAATCACGCCTCAGTCATGTTCCCAGGCCACAGGGATCCAGAATCAAAACTCACTCTTGTTGCCAGGCCATAGGGTACCACCATCAAACCTCAGTCATATACCCAGGCCACAGGTTTCCAGAATCAAACCGATTTCATGTTCCCAGGCAACAGGGTACCAGGATCCAAACCGATGTCATGTTCCAAGGCCACAGGATTCCACAATCTAACATCAGTCATGTTCCCAGGCCAATGGTTTCCAGAATCAAACCTCAGTCATATTCCCAAGACACATGGTTCCAGAATCAAACCTCAGTCATATTCGCAGGCCACAGGTTTCAACAATCAAACCTCAGTCTTGTTCCTAGGACACAGGTGTCCAGAATCAAATCTCTGTCATGTTCCCAGGCCACAGGGTTCCACAATCAAACCTCATTCATGTTCCCAGGCGACAGGGTTCCAGAATCAAGCCTCAGTCATGTTGCCAGTCCACAGGTTTCTGCAATCAAACCTCAGTCAAGTTCTCAGGCCACAGGGTTCCAGAATCAAGCCTTAGTCATTTTGCCAGGCCAGAGTGTTCCGCCATCAAACCACACACATGATTCCAGGACACATGTTTCCACAATGAAACCTCAGTCATTTTCCCAGGCCACAGGTTTCCAGAATCAAACCTCAGTCATATTCCCAGGACACATGGTTCCAGAATCAAACCTCAGTCATGTTCGCAGGCCACAGGTTTCAACAATCAAACCTCAGTCATGTTCCCAGGACACAGGTGTGCAGAATCAAAACTCAGTCATGTTCCCAGGGAACAGGGTTCCAGAAGCAAACCTCAGTCTTGTTCCCCGGACACAGGGTTCCAGAATCAACCCGATATCATATTCCCTGGCCACAGTCTTCCAGAATCAAACCTCAGTCTTGTTGCCAGGACATAGGGTACCACGGTCAAACCTCAGTCATATTCCCAGGCCACGGGTTTCCAGAATCAAAACGATTTCATGTTCCCAGGCAACAGGGTACCAAAATCCAAACCAATGTCATGTTCCCAGGCCACAGGATTCCACAATCTAACATCAGTCATGTTCCCAGGCCAATGGTTTCCATAATCAAATTTCAGTCATATTCCCAGGGCACATGGTTCCAGAATCAAACCTCAGTCATGTTCCCAGGCCATAGGTTTCAAAAATCAGACCTCAGTCATGCTGCCAAGAGACAGGTGTCCAGAATCAAACCTCAGTCATGTTCCCAGGGAACAGGCATCCAGAAAGAAACCTCAGTCATGTTCCCAGGCCACAGGGTTCCAGAAGCAAACCTCAGTCTTGTTCCCAGGACACAGGTTTCCACAATCAACCCGATATCATGTTCCGTGGCAAGAGTCTTCCAGGATCAAACGTCAGTCATGTTGCCAGCCCACAGGTTTCCACCAACAAACCTCAGACATGTTCCCAGGCCACAGGGTTCCAGAGTCAAACCGTTCTCATGTTCCCAGGCCACAGGATTCCAGAATCCACCGAGGTCATGTTCCCAGGCCATAGCGTTCCAGAATCAATCCTCAATTATGTTCCCAGGCTACAGGGTTCCAAAATAAAACCTCAGTCATGTTCCCAGTCCACAGGGTTCCAGAACCAAGGCTCAGTCAGGATCCAAGGGCACAGTATTCCACTATCTAAACAGATGTCATGTTTCCAGGCCACAGTTTTCCAGAATCACGCCTCAGTCATGTTCCCAGGCCACAGGGATCCAGAATCAAAACTCACTCTTGTTGCCAGGCCATAGGGTACCACCATCAAACCTCAGTCATATACCCAGGCCACAGGTTTCCAGAATCAAACCGATTTCATGTTCCCAGGCAACAGGGTACCAGGATCCAAACCGATGTCATGTTCCAAGGCCACAGGATTCCACAATCTAACATCAGTCATGTTCCCAGGCCAATGGTTTCCAGAATCAAACCTCAGTCATATTCCCAAGACACATGGTTCCAGAATCAAACCTCAGTCATATTCGCAGGCCACAGGTTTCAACAATCAAACCTCAGTCTTGTTCCTAGGACACAGGTGTCCAGAATCAAATCTCTGTCATGTTCCCAGGCCACAGGGTTCCACAATCAAACCTCATTCATGTTCCCAGGCGACAGGGTTCCAGAATCAAGCCTCAGTCATGTTGCCAGTCCACAGGTTTCTGCAATCAAACCTCAGTCAAGTTCTCAGGCCACAGGTTTCCAGAATCAAACCTCAGTCATTTTCCCAGGACACATGGTTCCAGAATCAAACCTCAGTCATGTTCGCAGGCCACAGGTTTCAACAATCAAACCTCAGTCATGTTCCCAGGACACAGGTGTGCAGAATCAAAACTCAGTAATGTTCCCAGGGAACAGGGTTCCAGAATCAAACCTCAGTCATGTTCCCAGGCCATAGGTTTCAAAAATCAGACCTCAGTCATGCTCCCAAGAGACAGGTGTCCAGAATCAAACCTCAGTCATGTTCCCAGGGAACAGGCATCCAGAAAGAAACCTCAGTCATGTTCCCAGGCCACAGGGTTCCAGAAGCAAACCTCAGTCTTGTTCCCAGGACACAGGTTTCCACAATCAACCCGATATCATGTTCCGTGGCAAGAGTCTTCCAGGATCAAACGTCAGTCATGTTGCCAGGCCACAAGTTTCCACCATCAAACCTCAGACATGTTCCCAGGCCTCTGGGTTAAAGAATCAAACCGTTCTCATGTTTCCAGGCCACAGGGTTCCAGAATCCACCGATGTCATGTTCCCAGGCCACAGGATTCCACAATCTAACATCAGTCATGTTCCCAGGCCAATGGTTTCCAGAATCAAACCTCAGTCATATTCCCAGGACACATGGTTCCAGAATCAAACCTCAGTCATGTTCCCAGGGAACAGGCTTCCAGAAACAAACCTCAGTCATGTTCCCAGGCCACAGGGTTCCAGAATCCAACCGATGTCATGTTCCCAGCCCACAGGCGTCCAGAAGCAAACCTCAGTCTTGTTCCCAGGACACAGGGTTCCAGAATCAAACCGATATCATGTTCCTTGGCCACAGTCTTCCAGAATCAAACCTCAGTCATCTTACCAGGCCACAGGTTTCCACCATCAAACCGCAGACATGTTCCAAAGGCCACAGGTTTCCAGAATCAAACCGTTCTCATGTTCCCAGGACACAGGGTTCCACCATCAAGCCTCAGTCATGTTCCCAGGCCTGAGTGTTCCACAATCAAACCTAAGTCATCTTGCCAGGCCATAGGGTACCACCATCAAACCTCAGTCATATTTCCAGGCCACAGGTTTCCAGAATCAAACCGATTTCATATTCCCAGGCAACAGGGTACCAGAATCCAAACCGATGTCATGTTCCCAGGCCACAGTATTCCACAATCTAACATCAGTCATGTTCACAGGTCAATGGTTTCCATAATCAAACCTCAGTCATATTCGCAGGACACAGGGTTCCAGAATAAAACCTCAGTCATGTTCCCTAGACACAGGTTTCAAAAATATATCCCAGTCATGTTCACAGCCCACAGGTTCCACAATTAAAGCTCAGTCATATTCCCAGGCCAGAGGGATCCACAATCAAACCTCAGTCCTATTGCCATGCCACGGTTTCACCATAAAGCCTCAGTCATGTTCCCAGGCCAGAGTGTTCCACAATCAAACCTAAGTCATCTTGCCAGGCAACAGGGTTCCACCATCATACCTCAGTCCTGTTGCCAGGCCACAGGGTTCCACCATCAAGCCTCAGTCATGTTCCCTGCACACAGGGTTCCTCCATCAAACCTCAATCATGTTCCTAGGACACAGGGTTCCAGAATCAAACCAATGTCAAGTTCCCAGGCCATGGTTTTCAAGTACCAGACCACAGTCATGTTTCCAGGACACAGGGTTCCACAGTCAATCCTCAGTCATGTTGCCAGTCCACAGGTTTCTGCCATCAAAAATCAGTCATGTTCCCAGGCCATAGGGTTCCAGAATCAAGCCTCAGTCATTTTGCCAGGCCAGAGTTTTCCACCATCAAACCTCAGTCATGATCCCAGGCCAAATGTTTCGACAATGAATCCTAAGTGATTTTCCCAGGCCACAGGTTTCCAGAATCAAACCTCAGTCATATTCCCAGGACACATGGATCCAGAATCAAACCTCAGTCATGTTCGCAGGCCACAGGTTTCAACAATCAAACCTCAGACATATTCCCAGGCCACAGGTGTCCAGAATCAAACCTCAGTCATGTTCTCAGGGAACAGGCTTCCAGAAACAAATCTCTGTCATGTTCCCAGGCAACAGAGTTCCACAATCAAACCTCAGTCATGTTCCCAGGCTACAGGGTTCCAAAATCCAACCGATGTCATGTTCCGAGGCCACAGGGTTCCAGAAGCAAACCTCAGTCTTGTTCCCAGGATACAGGTTTCCAGAATCAACCCAATATCATGTTCCCTGGCCACAGTCTTCCAGACTCAAACCTCAGTCATGTTGCCAGCCCAGAGGTTTCCACCAACAAACCTCAGACATGTTCCCAGGCCACAGGGTTCCAGAGTCAAACCGTTCTCATGTTCCCAGGCCACAGGATTGCAGAATCCGCCGAGGTCATGTTCCCAGGCCATAGCGTTCCAGAATCAATCCTCAGTTATGTTCCCAGGCTACAGGGTTCCAAAATAAAACCTCAGTCATGTTCCCAGTCCACAGGGTTCCAGAACCAAGGCTCAGTCAGGATCCCAGGGCACAGTATTCCACTATCTAAACAGATGTCATGTTTCCAGGCCACAATTTTCCAGAATCACGCCTCAGTCATGTTCCCAGGCCACAGGGATCCAGAATCAAAACTCACTCTTGTTGCCAGGCCATAGGGTACCACCATCAAACCTCAGTCATATACCCAGGCCACAGGTTTCCAGAATCAAACCGATTTCATGTTCCCAGGCAACAGGGTACCAGGATCCAAACCGATGTCATGTTCCAAGGCCACAGGATTCCACAATCTAACATCAGTCATGTTCCCAGGCCAATGGTTTCCAGAATCAAACCTCAGTCATATTCCCAAGACACATGGTTCCAGAATCAAACCTCAGTCATATTCGCAGGCCACAGGTTTCAACAATCAAACCTCAGTCTTGTTCCTAGGACACAGGTGTCCAGAATCAAATCTCTGTCATGTTCCCAGGCCACAGGGTTCCACAATCAAACCTCATTCATGTTCCCAGGCGACAGGGTTCCAGAATCAAGCCTCAGTCATGTTGCCAGTCCACAGGTTTCTGCAATCAAACCTCAGTCAAGTTCTCAGGCCACAGGGTTCCAGAATCAAGCCTTAGTCATTTTGCCAGGCCAGAGTGTTCCGCCATCAAACCACACACATGATTCCAGGACACATGTTTCCACAATGAAACCTCAGTCATTTTCCCAGGCCACAGGTTTCCAGAATCAAACCTCAGTCATATTCCCAGGACACATGGTTCCAGAATCAAACCTCAGTCATGTTCGCAGGCCACAGGTTTCAACAATCAAACCTCAGTCATGTTCCCAGGACACAGGTGTGCAGAATCAAAACTCAGTCATGTTCCCAGGGAACAGGGTTCCAGAAGCAAACCTCAGTCTTGTTCCCCGGACACAGGGTTCCAGAATCAACCCGATATCATATTCCCTGGCCACAGTCTTCCAGAATCAAACCTCAGTCTTGTTGCCAGGACATAGGGTACCACGGTCAAACCTCAGTCATATTCCCAGGCCACGGGTTTCCAGAATCAAAACGATTTCATGTTCCCAGGCAACAGGGTACCAAAATCCAAACCAATGTCATGTTCCCAGGCCACAGGATTCCACAATCTAACATCAGTCATGTTCCCAGGCCAATGGTTTCCATAATCAAATTTCAGTCATATTCCCAGGGCACATGGTTCCAGAATCAAACCTCAGTCATGTTCCCAGGCCATAGGTTTCAAAAATCAGACCTCAGTCATGCTGCCAAGAGACAGGTGTCCAGAATCAAACCTCAGTCATGTTCCCAGGGAACAGGCATCCAGAAAGAAACCTCAGTCATGTTCCCAGGCCACAGGGTTCCAGAAGCAAACCTCAGTCTTGTTCCCAGGACACAGGTTTCCACAATCAACCCGATATCATGTTCCGTGGCAAGAGTCTTCCAGGATCAAACGTCAGTCATGTTGCCAGCCCACAGGTTTCCACCAACAAACCTCAGACATGTTCCCAGGCCACAGGGTTCCAGAGTCAAACCGTTCTCATGTTCCCAGGCCACAGAATTCCAGAATCCACCGAGGTCATGTTCCCAGGCCATAGCGTTCCAGAATCAATCCTCAGTTATGTTCCCAGGCTAGAGGGTTCCAAAATAAAACCTCAGTCATGTTCCCAGTCCACAGGGTTCCAGAACCAAGGCTCAGTCAGGATCCCAGGGCACAGTATTCCACTATCTAAACAGATGTAATGTTTCCAGGCCACAGTTTTCCAGAATCACGCCTCAGTCATGTTCCCAGGCCACAGGGATCCAGAATCAAAACTCACTCTTGTTGCCAGGCCATAGGGTACCACCATCAAACCTCAGTCATATACCCAGGCCACAGGTTTCCAGAATCAAACCGATTTCATGTTCCCAGGCAACAGGGTACCAGGATCCAAACCGATGTCATGTTCCAAGGCCACATGTTTCCACAATGAAACCTCAGTCATGTTCCCAGGCCACAGGTTTCCAGAATCAAACCTCAGTCATATTCCTAAGACACATGGTTCCAGAATCAAACCTCAGTCATATTCGCAGGCCACAGGTTTCAACAATCAAACCTCAGTCTTGTTCCTAGGACACAGGTGTCCAGAATCAAATCTCTGTCATGTTCCCAGGCCACAGGGTTCCACAATCAAACCTCATTCATGTTCCCAGGCGACAGGGTTCCAGAATCAAGCCTCAGTCATGTTGCCAGTCCACAGGTTTCTGCAATCAAACCTCAGTCAAGTTCTCAGGCCACAGGTTTCCAGAATCAAACCTCAGTCATATTCCCAGGACACATGGTTCCAGAATCAAACCTCAGTCATGTTCGCAGGCCACAGGTTTCAACAATCAAACCTCAGTCATGTTCCCAGGACACAGGTGTGCAGAATCAAAACTCAGTAATGTTCCCAGGGAACAGGGTTCCAGAATCAAACCTCAGTCATGTTCCCAGGCCATAGGTTTCAAAAATCAGACCTCAGTCATGCTCCCAAGAGACAGGTGTCCAGAATCAAACCTCAGTCATGTTCCCAGGGAACAGGCATCCAGAAAGAAACCTCAGTCATGTTCCCAGGCCACAGGGTTCCAGAAGCAAACCTCAGTCTTGTTCCCAGGACACAGGTTTCCACAATCAACCCGATATCATGTTCCGTGGCAAGAGTCTTCCAGGATCAAACGTCAGTCATGTTGCCAGGCCACAAGTTTCCACCATCAAACCTCAGACATGTTCCCAGGCCTCTGGGTTAAAGAATCAAACCGTTCTCATGTTTCCAGGCCACAGGGTTCCAGAATCCACCGATGTCATGTTCCCAGGCCACAGGATTCCACAATCTAACATCAGTCATGTTCCCAGGCCAATGGTTTCCAGAATCAAATCTCAGTCATATTCCCAGGACACATGGTTCCAGAATCAAACCTCAGTCATGTTCTCAGGGAACAGGCTTCCAGAAACAAACCTCAGTCATGTTCCCAGGCCACAGGGTTCCAGAATCCAACCGATGTCATGTTCCCAGCCCACAGGCGTCCAGAAGCAAACCTCAGTCTTGTTCCCAGGACACAGGGTTCCAGAATCAAACCGATATCATGTTCCTTGGCCACAGTCTTCCAGAATCAAACCTCAGTCATCTTACCAGGCCACAGGTTTCCACCATCAAACCGCAGACATGTTCCAAAGGCCACAGGTTTCCAGAATCAAACCGTTCTCATGTTCCCAGGACACAGGGTTCCACCATCAAGCCTCAGTCATGTTCCCAGGCCTGAGTGTTCCACAATCAAACCTAAGTCATCTTGCCAGGCCATAGGGTACCACCATCAAACCTCAGTCATATTTCCAGGCCACAGGTTTCCAGAATCAAACCGATTTCATATTCCCAGGCAACAGGGTACCAGAATCCAAACCGATGTCATGTTCCCAGGCCACAGTATTCCACAATCTAACATCAGTCATGTTCACAGGTCAATGGTTTCCATAATCAAACCTCAGTCATATTCGCAGGACACAGGGTTCCAGAATAAAACCTCAGTCATGTTCCCTAGACACAGGTTTCAAAAATATATCCCAGTCATGTTCACAGCCCACAGGTTCCACAATTAAAGCTCAGTCATATTCCCAGGCCAGAGGGATCCACAATCAAACCTCAGTCCTATTGCCATGCCACGGTTTCACCATCAAGCCTCAGTCATGTTCCCTGCACACAGGGTTCCTCCATCAAACCTCAATCATGTTCCTAGGACACAGGGTTCCAGAATCAAACCAATGTCAAGTTCCCAGGCCATGGTTTTCAAGTACCAGACCACAGTCATGTTTCCAGGACACAGGGTTCCACAGTCAATCCTCAGTCATGTTGCCAGTCCACAGGTTTCTGCCATCAAAAATCAGTCATGTTCCCAGGCCATAGGGTTCCAGAATCAAGCCTCAGTCATTTTGCCAGGCCAGAGTTTTCCACCATCAAACCTCAGTCATGATCCCAGGCCAAATGTTTCGACAATGAATCCTAAGTGATTTTCCCAGGCCACAGGTTTCCAGAATCAAACCTCAGTCATATTCCCAGGACACATGGATCCAGAATCAAACCTCAGTCATGTTCGCAGGCCACAGGTTTCAACAATCAAACCTCAGACATATTCCCAGGCCACAGGTGTCCAGAATCAAACCTCAGTCATGTTCTCAGGGAACAGGCTTCCAGAAACAAATCTCTGTCATGTTCCCAGGCAACAGAGTTCCACAATCAAACCTCAGTCATGTTCCCAGGCTACAGGGTTCCAAAATCCAACCGATGTCATGTTCCGAGGCCACAGGGTTCCAGAAGCAAACCTCAGTCTTGTTCCCAGGATACAGGTTTCCAGAATCAACCCAATATCATGTTCCCTGGCCACAGTCTTCCAGACTCAAACCTCAGTCATGTTGCCAGCCCAGAGGTTTCCACCAACAAACCTCAGACATGTTCCCAGGCCACAGGGTTCCAGAGTCAAACCGTTCTCATGTTCCCAGGCCACAGGATTCCAGAATCCACCGAGGTCATGTTCCCAGGCCATAGCGTTCCAGAATCAATCCTCAGTTATGTTCCCAGGCTACAGGGTTCCAAAATAAAACCTCAGTCATGTTCCCAGTCCACAGGGTTCCAGAACCAAGGCTCAGTCAGGATCCCAGGGCACAGTATTCCACTATCTAAACAGATGTCATGTTTCCAGGCCACAATTTTCCAGAATCACGCCTCAGTCATGTTCCCAGGCCACAGGGATCCAGAATCAAAACTCACTCTTGTTGCCAGGCCATAGGGTACCACCATCAAACCTCAGTCATATACCCAGGCCACAGGTTTCCAGAATCAAACCGATTTCATGTTCCCAGGCAACAGGGTACCAGGATCCAAACCGATGTCATGTTCCAAGGCCACAGGATTCCACAATCTAACATCAGTCATGTTCCCAGGCCAATGGTTTCCAGAATCAAACCTCAGTCATATTCCCAAGACACATGGTTCCAGAATCAAACCTCAGTCATATTCGCAGGCCACAGGTTTCAACAATCAAACCTCAGTCTTGTTCCTAGGACACAGGTGTCCAGAATCAAATCTCTGTCATGTTCCCAGGCCACAGGTTTCCACAATCAAACCTCATTCATGTTCCCAGGCGACAGGGTTCCAGAATCAAGCCTCAGTCATGTTGCCAGTCCACAGGTTTCTGCAATCAAACCTCAGTCAAGTTCTCAGGCCACAGGGTTCCAGAATCAAGCCTTAGTCATTTTGCCAGGCCAGAGTGTTCCGCCATCAAACCACACACATGATTCCAGGACACATGTTTCCACAATGAAACCTCAGTCATTTTCCCAGGCCACAGGTTTCCAGAATCAAACCTCAGTCATATTCCCAGGACACATGGTTCCAGAATCAAACCTCAGTCATGTTCGCAGGCCACAGGTTTCAACAATCAAACCTCAGTCATGTTCCCAGGACACAGGTGTGCAGAATCAAAACTCAGTCATGTTCCCAGGGAACAGGGTTCCAGAAGCAAACCTCAGTCTTGTTCCCCGGACACAGGGTTCCAGAATCAACCCGATATCATATTCCCTGGCCACAGTCTTCCAGAATCAAACCTCAGTCTTGTTGCCAGGACATAGGGTACCACGGTCAAACCTCAGTCATATTCCCAGGCCACGGGTTTCCAGAATCAAAACGATTTCATGTTCCCAGGCAACAGGGTACCAAAATCCAAACCAATGTCATGTTCCCAGGCCACAGGATTCCACAATCTAACATCAGTCATGTTCCCAGGACAATGGTTTCCATAATCAAATTTCAGTCATATTCCCAGGGCACATGGTTCCAGAATCAAACCTCAGTCATGTTCCCAGGCCATAGGTTTCAAAAATCAGACCTCAGTCATGCTGCCAAGAGACAGGTGTCCAGAATCAAACCTCAGTCATGTTCCCAGGGAACAGGCATCCAGAAAGAAACCTCAGTCATGTTCCCAGGCCACAGGGTTCCAGAAGGAAACCTCAGTCTTGTTCCCAGGACACAGGTTTCCACAATCAACCCGATATCATGTTCCGTGGCAAGAGTCTTCCAGGATCAAACGTCAGTCATGTTGCCAGCCCACAGGTTTCCACCAACAAACCTCAGACATGTTCTCAGGCCACAGGGTTCCAGAGTCAAACCGTTCTCATGTTCCCAGGCCACAGGATTCCAGAATCCACCGAGGTCATGTTCCCAGGCCATAGCGTTCCAGAATCAATCCTCAGTTATGTTCCCAGGCTACAGGGTTCCAAAATAAAACCTCAGTCATGTTCCCAGTCCACAGGGTTCCAGAACCAAGGCTCAGTCAGGATCCCAGGGCACAGTATTCCACTATCTAAACAGATGTCATGTTTCCAGGCCACAGTTTTCCAGAATCACGCCTCAGTCATGTTCCCAGGCCACAGGGATCCAGAATCAAAACTCACTCTTGTTGCCAGGCCATAGGGTACCACCATCAAACCTCAGTCATATACCCAGGCCACAGGTTTCCAGAATCAAACCGATGTCATGTTCCCAGGCAACAGGGTACCAGGATCCAAACCGATGTCATGTTCCAAGGCCACATGTTTCCACAATGAAACCTCAGTCATGTTCCCAGGCCACAGGTTTCCAGAATCAAACCTCAGTCATATTCCCAAGACACATGGTTCCAGAATCAAACCTCAGTCATATTCGCAGGCCACAGGTTTCAACAATCAAACCTCAGTCTTGTTCCTAGGACACAGGTGTCCAGAATCAAATCTCTGTCATGTTCCCAGGCCACAGGGTTCCACAATCAAACCTCATTCATGTTCCCAGGCGACAGGGTTCCAGAATCAAGCCTCAGTCATGTTGCCAGTCCACAGGTTTCTGCAATCAAACCTCAGTCAAGTTCTCAGGCCACAGGTTTCCAGAATCAAACCTCAGTCATATTCCCAGGACACATGGTTCCAGAATCAAACCTCAGTCATGTTCGCAGGCCACAGGTTTCAACAATCAAACCTCAGTCATGTTCCCAGGACACAGGTGTGCAGAATCAAAACTCAGTAATGTTCCCAGGGAACAGGGTTCCAGAATCAAACCTCAGTCATGTTCCCAGGCCATAGGTTTCAAAAATCAGACCTCAGTCATGCTCCCAAGAGACAGGTGTCCAGAATCAAACCTCAGTCATGTTCCCAGGGAACAGGCATCCAGAAAGAAACCTCAGTCATGTTCCCAGGCCACAGGGTTCCAGAAGCAAACCTCAGTCTTGTTCCCAGGACACAGGTTTCCACAATCAACCCGATATCATGTTCCGTGGCAAGAGTCTTCCAGGATCAAACGTCAGTCATGTTGCCAGGCCACAAGTTTCCACCATCAAACCTCAGACATGTTCCCAGGCCTCTGGGTTAAAGAATCAAACCGTTCTCATGTTTCCAGGCCACAGGGTTCCAGAATCCACCGATGTCATGTTCCCAGGCCACAGGATTCCACAATCTAACATCAGTCATGTTCCCAGGCCAATGGTTTCCAGAATCAAACCTCAGTCATATTCCCAGGACACATGGTTCCAGAATCAAACCTCAGTCATGTTCCCAGGGAACAGGCTTCCAGAAACAAACCTCAGTCATGTTCCCAGGCCACAGGGTTCCAGAATCCAACCGATGTCATGTTCCCAGCCCACAGGCGTCCAGAAGCAAACCTCAGTCTTGTTCCCAGGACACAGGGTTCCAGAATCAAACCGATATCATGTTCCTTGGCCACAGTCTTCCAGAATCAAACCTCAGTCATGTTACCAGGCCACAGGTTTCCACCATCAAACCGCAGACATGTTCCAAAGGCCACAGGTTTCCAGAATCAAACCGTTCTCATGTTCCCAGGACACAGGGTTCCACCATCAAGCCTCAGTCATGTTCCGAGGCCTGAGTGTTCCACAATCAAACCTAAGTCATCTTGCCAGGCCATAGGGTACCACCATCAAACCTCAGTCATATTTCCAGGCCACAGGTTTCCAGAATCAAACCGATTTCATATTCCCAGGCAACAGGGTACCAGAATCCAAACCGATGTCATGTTCCCAGGCCACAGTATTCCACAATCTAACATCAGTCATGTTCACAGGTCAATGGTTTCCATAATCAAACCTCAGTCATATTCGCAGGACACAGGGTTCCAGAATAAAACCTCAGTCATGTTCCCTAGACACAGGTTTCAAAAATATATCCCAGTCATGTTCACAGCCCACAGGTTCCACAATTAAAGCTCAGTCATATTCCCAGGCCAGAGGGATCCACAATCAAACCTCAGTCCTATTGCCATGCCACGGTTTCACCATAAAGCCTCAGTCATGTTCCCAGGCCAGAGTGTTCCACAATCAAACCTAAGTCATCTTGCCAGGCAACAGGGTTCCACCATCAAACCTCAGTCCTGTTGCCAGGCCACAGGGTTCCACCATCAAGCCTCAGTCATGTTCCCTGCACACAGGGTTCCTCCATCAAACCTCAATCATGTTCCTAGGACACAGGGTTCCAGAATCAAACCAATGTCAAGTTCCCAGGCCATGGTTTTCAAGTACCAGACCACAGTCATGTTTCCAGGACACAGGGTTCCACAGTCAATCCTCAGTCATGTTGCCAGTCCACAGGTTTCTGCCATCAAAAATCAGTCATGTTCCCAGGCCATAGGGTTCCAGAATCAAGCCTCAGTCATTTTGCCAGGCCAGAGTTTTCCACCATCAAACCTCAGTCATGATCCCAGGCCAAATGTTTCGACAATGAATCCTAAGTGATTTTCCCAGGCCACAGGTTTCCAGAATCAAACCTCAGTCATATTCCCAGGACACATGGATCCAGAATCAAACCTCAGTCATGTTCGCAGGCCACAGGTTTCAACAATCAAACCTCAGACATATTCCCAGGCCACAGGTGTCCAGAATCAAACCTCAGTCATGTTCTCAGGGAACAGGCTTCCAGAAACAAATCTCTGTCATGTTCCCAGGCAACAGAGTTCCACAATCAAACCTCAGTCATGTTCCCAGGCTACAGGGTTCCAAAATCCAACCGATGTCATGTTCCGAGGCCACAGGGTTCCAGAAGCAAACCTCAGACTTGTTCCCAGGATACAGGTTTCCAGAATCAACCCAATATCATGTTCCCTGGCCACAGTCTTCCAGACTCAAACCTCAGTCATGTTGCCAGCCCAGAGGTTTCCACCAACAAACCTCAGACATGTTCCCAGGCCACAGGGTTCCAGAGTCAAACCGTTCTCATGTTCCCAGGCCACAGGATTGCAGAATCCACCGAGGTCATGTTCCCAGGCCATAGCGTTCCAGAATCAATCCTCAGTTATGTTCCCAGGCTACAGGGTTCCAAAATAAAACCTCAGTCATGTTCCCAGTCCACAGGGTTCCAGAACCAAGGCTCAGTCAGGATCCCAGGGCACAGTATTCCACTATCTAAACAGATGTCATGTTTCCAGGCCACAATTTTCCAGAATCACGCCTCAGTCATGTTCCCAGGCCACAGGGATCCAGAATCAAAACTCACTCTTGTTGCCAGGCCATAGGGTACCACCATCAAACCTCAGTCATATACCCAGGCCACAGGTTTCCAGAATCAAACCGATTTCATGTTCCCAGGCAACAGGGTACCAGGATCCAAACCGATGTCATGTTCCAAGGCCACAGGATTCCACAATCTAACATCAGTCATGTTCCCAGGCCAATGGTTTCCAGAATCAAACCTCAGTCATATTCCCAAGACACATGGTTCCAGAATCAAACCTCAGTCATATTCGCAGGCCACAGGTTTCAACAATCAAACCTCAGTCTTGTTCCTAGGACACAGGTGTCCAGAATCAAATCTCTGTCATGTTCCCAGGCCACAGGGTTCCACAATCAAACCTCATTCATGTTCCCAGGCGACAGGGTTACAGAATCAAGCCTCAGTCATGTTGCCAGTCCACAGGTTTCTGCAATCAAACCTCAGTCAAGTTCTCAGGCCACAGGGTTCCAGAATCAAGCCTTAGTCATTTTGCCAGGCCAGAGTGTTCCGCCATCAAACCACACACATGATTCCAGGACACATGTTTCCACAATGAAACCTCAGTCATTTTCCCAGGCCACAGGTTTCCAGAATCAAACCTCAGTCATATTCCCAGGACACATGGTTCCAGAATCAAACCTCAGTCATGTTCGCAGGCCACAGGTTTCAACAATCAAACCTCAGTCATGTTCCCAGGACACAGGTGTGCAGAATCAAAACTCAGTCATGTTCCCAGGGAACAGGGTTCCAGAAGCAAACCTCAGTCTTGTTCCCCGGACACAGGGTTCCAGAATCAACCCGATATCATATTCCCTGGCCACAGTCTTCCAGAATCAAACCTCAGTCTTGTTGCCAGGACATAGGGTACCACGGTCAAACCTCAGTCATATTCCCAGGCCACGGGTTTCCAGAATCAAAACGATTTCATGTTCCCAGGCAACAGGGTACCAAAATCCAAACCAATGTCATGTTCCCAGGCCACAGGATTCCACAATCTAACATCAGTCATGTTCCCAGGACAATGGTTTCCATAATCAAATTTCAGTCATATTCCCAGGGCACATGGTTCCAGAATCAAACCTCAGTCATGTTCCCAGGACATAGGTTTCAAAAATCAGACCTCAGTCATGCTGCCAAGAGACAGGTGTCCAGAATCAAACCTCAGTCATGTTCCCAGGGAACAGGCATCCAGAAAGAAACCTCAGTCATGTTCCCAGGCCACAGGGTTCCAGAAGCAAACCTCAGTCTTGTTCCCAGGACACAGGTTTCCACAATCAACCCGATATCATGTTCCGTGGCAAGAGTCTTCCAGGATCAAACGTCAGTCATGTTGCCAGCCCACAGGTTTCCACCAACAAACCTCAGACATGTTCCCAGGCCACAGGGTTCCAGAGTCAAACCGTTCTCATGTTCCCAGGCCACAGGATTCCAGAATCCACCGAGGTCATGTTCCCAGGCCATAGCGTTCCAGAATCAATCCTCAGTTATGTTCCCAGGCTAGAGGGTTCCAAAATAAAACCTCAGTCATGTTCCCAGTCCACAGGGTTCCAGAACCAAGGCTCAGTCAGGATCCCAGGGCACAGTATTCCACTATCTAAACAGATGTCATGTTTCCAGGCCACAGTTTTCCAGAATCACGCCTCAGTCATGTTCCCAGGCCACAGGGATCCAGAATCAAAACTCACTCTTGTTGCCAGGCCATAGGGTACCACCATCAAACCTCAGTCATATACCCAGGCCACAGGTTTCCAGAATCAAACCGATTTCATGTTCCCAGGCAACAGGGTACCAGGATCCAAACCGATGTCATGTTCCAAGGCCACATGTTTCCACAATGAAACCTCAGTCATGTTCCCAGGCCACAGGTTTCCAGAATCAAACCTCAGTCATATTCCCAAGACACATGGTTCCAGAATCAAACCTCAGTCATATTCGCAGGCCACAGGTTTCAACAATCAAACCTCAGTCTTGTTCCTAGGACACAGGTGTCCAGAATCAAATCTCTGTCATGTTCCCAGGCCACAGGGTTCCACAATCAAACCTCATTCATGTTCCCAGGCGACAGGGTTCCAGAATCAAGCCTCAGTCATGTTGCCAGTCCACAGGTTTCTGCAATCAAACCTCAGTCAAGTTCTCAGGCCACAGGGTTCCAGAATCAAACCTCAGTCATATTCCCAGGACACATGGTTCCAGAATCAAACCTCAGTCATGTTCGCAGGCCACAGGTTTCAACAATCAAACCTCAGTCATGTTCCCAGGACACAGGTGTGCAGAATCAAAACTCAGTAATGTTCCCAGGGAACAGGGTTCCAGAATCAAACCTCAGTCATGTTCCCAGGCCATAAGTTTCAAAAATCAGACCTCAGTCATGCTCCCAAGAGACAGGTGTCCAGAATCAAACCTCAGTCATGTTCCCAGGGAACAGGCATCCAGAAAGAAACCTCAGTCATGTTCCCAGGCCACAGGGTTCCAGAAGCAAACCTCAGTCTTGTTCCCAGGACACAGGTTTCCACAATCAACCCGATATCATGTTCCGTGGCAAGAGTCTTCCAGGATCAAACGTCAGTCATGTTGCCAGGCCACAAGTTTCCACCATCAAACCTCAGACATGTTCCCAGGCCTCTGGGTTAAAGAATCAAACCGTTCTCATGTTTCCAGGCCACAGGGTTCCAGAATCCACCGATGTCATGTTCCCAGGCCACAGGATTCCACAATCTAACATCAGTCATGTTCCCAGGCCAATGGTTTCCAGAATCAAACCTCAGTCATATTCCCAGGACACATGGTTCCAGAATCAAACCTCAGTCATGTTCCCAGGGAACAGGCTTCCAGAAACAAACCTCAGTCATGTTCCCAGGCCACAGGGTTCCAGAATCCAACCGATGTCATGTTCCCAGCCCACAGGCGTCCAGAAGCAAACCTCAGTCTTGTTCCCAGGACACAGGGTTCCAGAATCAAACCGATATCATGTTCCTTGGCCACAGTCTTCCAGAATCAAACCTCAGTCATGTTACCAGGCCACAGGTTTCCACCATCAAACCGCAGACATGTTCCAAAGGCCACAGGTTTCCAGAATCAAACCGTTCTCATGTTCCCAGGACACAGGGTTCCACCATCAAGCCTCAGTCATGTTCCCAGGCCTGAGTGTTCCACAATCAAACCTAAGTCATCTTGCCAGGCCATAGGGTACCACCATCAAACCTCAGTCATATTTCCAGGCCACAGGTTTCCAGAATCAAACCGATTTCATATTCCCAGGCAACAGGGTACCAGAATCCAAACCGATGTCATGTTCCCAGGCCACAGTATTCCACAATCTAACATCAGTCATGTTCACAGGTCAATGGTTTCCATAATCAAACCTCAGTCATATTCGCAGGACACAGGGTTCCAGAATAAAACCTCAGTCATGTTCCCTAGACACAGGTTTCAAAAATATATCCCAGTCATGTTCACAGCCCACAGGTTCCACAATTAAAGCTCAGTCATATTCCCAGGCCAGAGGGATCCACAATCAAACCTCAGTCCTATTGCCATGCCACGGTTTCACCATAAAGCCTCAGTCATGTTCCCAGGCCAGAGTGTTCCACAATCAAACCTAAGTCATCTTGCCAGGCAACAGGGTTCCACCATCAAACCTCAGTCCTGTTGCCAGGCCACAGGGTTCCACCATCAAGCCTCAGTCATGTTCCCTGCACACAGGGTTCCTCCATCAAACCTCAATCATGTTCCTAGGACACAGGGTTCCAGAATCAAACCAATGTCAAGTTCCCAGGCCATGGTTTTCAAGTACCAGACCACAGTCATGTTTCCAGGACACAGGGTTCCACAGTCAATCCTCAGTCATGTTGCCAGTCCACAGGTTTCTGCCATCAAAAATCAGTCATGTTCCCAGGCCATAGGGTTCCAGAATCAAGCCTCAGTCATTTTGCCAGGCCAGAGTTTTCCACCATCAAACCTCAGTCATGATCCCAGGCCAAATGTTTCGACAATGAATCCTAAGTGATTTTCCCAGGCCACAGGTTTCCAGAATCAAACCTCAGTCATATTCCCAGGACACATGGATCCAGAATCAAACCTCAGTCATGTTCGCAGGCCACAGGTTTCAACAATCAAACCTCAGACATATTCCCAGGCCACAGGTGTCCAGAATCAAACCTCAGTCATGTTCTCAGGGAACAGGCTTCCAGAAACAAATCTCTGTCATGTTCCCAGGCAACAGAGTTCCACAATCAAACCTCAGTCATGTTCCCAGGCTACAGGGTTCCAAAATCCAACCGATGTCATGTTCCGAGGCCACAGGGTTCCAGAAGCAAACCTCAGTCTTGTTCCCAGGATACAGGTTTCCAGAATCAACCCAATATCATGTTCCCTGGCCACAGTCTTCCAGACTCAAACCTCAGTCATGTTGCCAGCCCAGAGGTTTCCACCAACAAACCTCAGACATGTTCCCAGGCCACAGGGTTCCAGAGTCAAACCGTTCTCATGTTCCCAGGCCACAGGATTCCAGAATCCACCGAGGTCATGTTCCCAGGCCATAGCGTTCCAGAATCAATCCTCAGTTATGTTCCCAGGCTACAGGGTTCCAAAATAAAACCTCAGTCATGTTCCCAGTCCACAGGGTTCCAGAACCAAGGCTCAGTCAGGATCCCAGGGCACAGTATTCCACTATCTAAACAGATGTCATGTTTCCAGGCCACAGTTTTCCAGAATCACGCCTCAGTCATGTTCCCAGGCCACAGGGATCCAGAATCAAAACTCACTCTTGTTGCCAGGCCATAGGGTACCACCATCAAACCTCAGTCATATACCCAGGCCACAGGTTTCCAGAATCAAACCGATTTCATGTTCCCAGGCAACAGGGTACCAGGATCCAAACCGATGTCATGTTCCAAGGCCACAGGATTCCACAATCTAACATCAGTCATGTTCCCAGGCCAATGGTTTCCAGAATCAAACCTCAGTCATATTCCCAAGACACATGGTTCCAGAATCAAACCTCAGTCATATTCGCAGGCCACAGGTTTCAACAATCAAACCTCAGTCTTGTTCCTAGGACACAGGTGTCCAGAATCAAATCTCTGTCATGTTCCCAGGCCACAGGGTTCCACAATCAAACCTCATTCATGTTCCCAGGCGACAGGGTTCCAGAATCAAGCCTCAGTCATGTTGCCAGTCCACAGGTTTCTGCAATCAAACCTCAGTCAAGTTCTCAGGCCACAGGGTTCCAGAATCAAGCCTTAGTCATTTTGCCAGGCCAGAGTGTTCCACCATCAAACCACACACATGATTCCAGGACACATGTTTCCACAATGAAACCTCAGTCATTTTCCCAGGCCACAGGTTTCCAGAATCAAACCTCAGTCATATTCCCAGGACACATGGTTCCAGAATCAAACCTCAGTCATGTTCGCAGGCCACAGGTTTCAACAATCAAACCTCAGTCATGTTCCCAGGACACAGGTGTGCAGAATCAAAACTCAGTCATGTTCCCAGGGAACAGGGTTCCAGAAGCAAACCTCAGTCTTGTTCCCCGGACACAGGGTTCCAGAATCAACCCGATATCATATTCCCTGGCCACAGTCTTCCAGAATCAAACCTCAGTCTTGTTGCCAGGACATAGGGTACCACGGTCAAACCTCAGTCATATTCCCAGGCCACGGGTTTCCAGAATCAAAACGATTTCATGTTCCCAGGCAACAGGGTACCAAAATCCAAACCAATGTCATGTTCCCAGGCCACAGGATTCCACAATCTAACATCAGTCATGTTCCCAGGCCAATGGTTTCCATAATCAAATTTCAGTCATATTCCCAGGGCACATGGTTCCAGAATCAAACCTCAGTCATGTTCCCAGGCCATAGGTTTCAAAAATCAGACCTCAGTCATGCTGCCAAGAGACAGGTGTCCAGAATCAAACCTCAGTCATGTTCCCAGGGAACAGGCATCCAGAAAGAAACCTCAGTCATGTTCCCAGGCCACAGGGTTCCAGAAGCAAACCTCACTCTTGTTCCCAGGACACAGGTTTCCACAATCAACCCGATATCATGTTCCGTGGCAAGAGTCTTCCAGGATCAAACGTCAGTCATGTTGCCAGCCCACAGGTTTCCACCAACAAACCTCAGACATGTTCCCAGGCCACAGGGTTCCAGAGTCAAACCGTTCTCATGTTCCCAGGCCACAGGATTCCAGAATCCACCGAGGTCATGTTCCCAGGCCATAGCGTTCCAGAATCAATCCTCAGTTATGTTCCCAGGCTACAGGGTTCCAAAATAAAACCTCAGTCATGTTCCCAGTCCACAGGGTTCCAGAACCAAGGCTCAGTCAGGATCCCAGGGCACAGTATTCCACTATCTAAACAGATGTCATGTTTCCAGGCCACAGTTTTCCAGAATCACGCCTCAGTCATGTTCCCAGGCCACAGGGATCCAGAATCAAAACTCACTCTTGTTGCCAGGCCATAGGGTACCACCATCAAACCTCAGTCATATACCCAGGCCACAGGTTTCCAGAATCAAACCGATGTCATGTTCCCAGGCAACAGGGTACCAGGATCCAAACCGATGTCATGTTCCAAGGCCACATGTTTCCACAATGAAACCTCAGTCATGTTCCCAGGCCACAGGTTTCCAGAATCAAACCTCAGTCATATTCCCAAGACACATGGTTCCAGAATCAAACCTCAGTCATATTCGCAGGCCACAGGTTTCAACAATCAAACCTCAGTCTTGTTCCTAGGACACAGGTGTCCAGAATCAAATCTCTGTCATGTTCCCAGGCCACAGGGTTCCACAATCAAACCTCATTCATGTTCCCAGGCGACAGGGTTCCAGAATCAAGCCTCAGTCATGTTGCCAGTCCACAGGTTTCTGCAATCAAACCTCAGTCAAGTTCTCAGGCCACAGGTTTCCAGAATCAAACCTCAGTCATATTCCCAGGACACATGGTTCCAGAATCAAACCTCAGTCATGTTCGCAGGCCACAGGTTTCAACAATCAAACCTCAGTCATGTTCCCAGGACACAGGTGTGCAGAATCAAAACTCAGTAATGTTCCCAGGGAACAGGGTTCCAGAATCAAACCTCAGTCATGTTCCCAGGCCATAGGTTTCAAAAATCAGACCTCAGTCATGCTCCCAAGAGACAGGTGTCCAGAATCAAATCTCAGTCATGTTCCCAGGGAACAGGCATCCAGAAAGAAACCTCAGTCATGTTCCCAGGCCACAGGGTTCCAGAAGCAAACCTCAGTCTTGTTCCCAGGACACAGGTTTCCACAATCAACCCGATATCATGTTCCGTGGCAAGAGTCTTCCAGGATCAAACGTCAGTCATGTTGCCAGGCCACAAGTTTCCACCATCAAACCTCAGACATGTTCCCAGGCCTCTGGGTTAAAGAATCAAACCGTTCTCATGTTTCCAGGCCACAGGGTTCCAGAATCCACCGATGTCATGTTCCCAGGCCACAGGATTCCACAATCTAACATCAGTCATGTTCCCAGGCCAATGGTTTCCAGAATCAAATCTCAGTCATATTCCCAGGACACATGGTTCCAGAATCAAACCTCAGTCATGTTCTCAGGGAACAGGCTTCCAGAAACAAACCTCAGTCATGTTCCCAGGCCACAGGGTTCCAGAATCCAACCGATGTCATGTTCCCAGCCCACAGGCGTCCAGAAGCAAACCTCAGTCTTGTTCCCAGGACACAGGGTTCCAGAATCAAACCGATATCATGTTCCTTGGCCACAGTCTTCCAGAATCAAACCTCAGTCATGTTACCAGGCCACAGGTTTCCACCATCAAACCGCAGACATGTTCCAAAGGCCACAGGTTTCCAGAATCAAACCGTTCTCATGTTCCCAGGACACAGGGTTCCACCATCAAGCCTCAGTCATGTTCCCAGGCCTGAGTGTTCCACAATCAAACCTAAGTCATCTTGCCAGGCCATAGGGTACCACCATCAAACCTCAGTCATATTTCCAGGCCACAGGTTTCCAGAATCAAACCGATTTCATATTCCCAGGCAACAGGGTACCAGAATCCAAACCGATGTCATGTTCCCAGGCCACAGTATTCCACAATCTAACATCAGTCATGTTCACAGGTCAATGGTTTCCATAATCAAACCTCAGTCATATTCGCAGGACACAGGGTTCCAGAATAAAACCTCAGTCATGTTCCCTAGACACAGGTTTCAAAAATATATCCCAGTCATGTTCACAGCCCACAGGTTCCACAATTAAAGCTCAGTCATATTCCCAGGCCAGAGGGATCCACAATCAAACCTCAGTCCTATTGCCATGCCACGGTTTCACCATAAAGCCTCAGTCATGTTCCCAGGCCAGAGTGTTCCACAATCAAACCTAAGTCATCTTGCCAGGCAACAGGGTTCCACCATCAAACCTCAGTCCTGTTGCCAGGCCACAGGGTTCCACCATCAAGCCTCAGTCATGTTCCCTGCACACAGGGTTCCTCCATCAAACCTCAATCATGTTCCTAGGACACAGGGTTCCAGAATCAAACCAATGTCAAGTTCCCAGGCCATGGTTTTCAAGTACCAGACCACAGTCATGTTTCCAGGACACAGGGTTCCACAGTCAATCCTCAGTCATGTTGCCAGTCCACAGGTTTCTGCCATCAAAAATCAGTCATGTTCCCAGGCCATAGGGTTCCAGAATCAAGCCTCAGTCATTTTGCCAGGCCAGAGTTTTCCACCATCAAACCTCAGTCATGATCCCAGGCCAAATGTTTCGACAATGAATCCTAAGTGATTTTCCCAGGCCACAGGTTTCCAGAATCAAACCTCAGTCATATTCCCAGGACACATGGATCCAGAATCAAACCTCAGTCATGTTCGCAGGCCACAGGTTTCAACAATCAAACCTCAGACATATTCCCAGGCCACAGGTGTCCAGAATCAAACCTCAGTCATGTTCTCAGGGAACAGGCTTCCAGAAACAAATCTCTGTCATGTTCCCAGGCAACAGAGTTCCACAATCAAACCTCAGTCATGTTCCCAGGCTACAGGGTTCCAAAATCCAACCGATGTCATGTTCCGAGGCCACAGGGTTCCAGAAGCAAACCTCAGTCTTGTTCCCAGGATACAGGTTTCCAGAATCAACCCAATATCATGTTCCCTGGCCACAGTCTTCCAGACTCAAACCTCAGTCATGTTGCCAGCCCAGAGGTTTCCACCAACAAACCTCAGACATGTTCCCAGGCCACAGGGTTCCAGAGTCAAACCGTTCTCATGTTCCCAGGCCACAGGATTGCAGAATCCACCGAGGTCATGTTCCCAGGCCATAGCGTTCCAGAATCAATCCTCAGTTATGTTCCCAGGCTACAGGGTTCCAAAATAAAACCTCAGTCATGTTCCCAGTCCACAGGGTTCCAGAACCAAGGCTCAGTCAGGATCCCAGGGCACAGTATTCCACTATCTAAACAGATGTCATGTTTCCAGGCCACAATTTTCCAGAATCACGCCTCAGTCATGTTCCCAGGCCACAGGGATCCAGAATCAAAACTCACTCTTGTTGCCAGGCCATAGGGTACCACCATCAAACCTCAGTCATATACCCAGGCCACAGGTTTCCAGAATCAAACCGATTTCATGTTCCCAGGCAACAGGGTACCAGGATCCAAACCGATGTCATGTTCCAAGGCCACAGGATTCCACAATCTAACATCAGTCATGTTCCCAGGCCAATGGTTTCCAGAATCAAACCTCAGTCATATTCCCAAGACACATGGTTCCAGAATCAAACCTCAGTCATATTCGCAGGCCACAGGTTTCAACAATCAAACCTCAGTCTTGTTCCTAGGACACAGGTGTCCAGAATGAAATCTCTGTCATGTTCCCAGGCCACAGGGTTCCACAATCAAACCTCATTCATGTTCCCAGGCGACAGGGTTCCAGAATCAAGCCTCAGTCATGTTGCCAGTCCACAGGTTTCTGCAATCAAACCTCAGTCAAGTTCTCAGGCCACAGGGTTCCAGAATCAAGCCTTAGTCATTTTGCCAGGCCAGAGTGTTCCGCCATCAAACCACACACATGATTCCAGGACACATGTTTCCACAATGAAACCTCAGTCATTTTCCCAGGCCACAGGTTTCCAGAATCAAACCTCAGTCATATTCCCAGGACACATGGTTCCAGAATCAAACCTCAGTCATGTTCGCAGGCCACAGGTTTCAACAATCAAACCTCAGTCATGTTCCCAGGACACAGGTGTGCAGAATCAAAACTCAGTCATGTTCCCAGGGAACAGGGTTCCAGAAGCAAACCTCAGTCTTGTTCCCCGGACACAGGGTTCCAGAATCAACCCGATATCATATTCCCTGGCCACAGTCTTCCAGAATCAAACCTCAGTCTTGTTGCCAGGACATAGGGTACCACGGTCAAACCTCAGTCATATTCCCAGGCCACGGGTTTCCAGAATCAAAACGATTTCATGTTCCCAGGCAACAGGGTACCAAAATCCAAACCAATGTCATGTTCCCAGGCCACAGGATTCCACAATCTAACATCAGTCATGTTCCCAGGCCAATGGTTTCCATAATCAAATTTCAGTCATATTCCCAGGGCACATGGTTCCAGAATCAAACCTCAGTCATGTTCCCAGGCCATAGGTTTCAAAAATCAGACCTCAGTCATGCTGCCAAGAGACAGGTGTCCAGAATCAAACCTCAGTCATGTTCCCAGGGAACAGGCATCCAGAAAGAAACCTCAGTCATGTTCCCAGGCCACAGGGTTCCAGAAGCAAACCTCACTCTTGTTCCCAGGACACAGGTTTCCACAATCAACCCGATATCATGTTCCGTGGCAAGAGTCTTCCAGGATCAAACGTCAGTCATGTTGCCAGCCCACAGGTTTCCACCAACAAACCTCAGACATGTTCCCAGGCCACAGGGTTCCAGAGTCAAACCGTTCTCATGTTCCCAGGCCACAGGATTCCAGAATCCACCGAGGTCATGTTCCCAGGCCATAGCGTTCCAGAATCAATCCTCAGTTATGTTCCCAGGCTACAGGGTTCCAAAATAAAACCTCAGTCATGTTCCCAGTCCACAGGGTTCCAGAACCAAGGCTCAGTCAGGATCCCAGGGCACAGTATTCCACTATCTAAACAGATGTCATGTTTCCAGGCCACAGTTTTCCAGAATCACGCCTCAGTCATGTTCCCAGGCCACAGGGATCCAGAATCAAAACTCACTCTTGTTGCCAGGCCATAGGGTACCACCATCAAACCTCAGTCATATACCCAGGCCACAGGTTTCCAGAATCAAACCGATGTCATGTTCCCAGGCAACAGGGTACCAGGATCCAAACCGATGTCATGTTCCAAGGCCACATGTTTCCACAATGAAACCTCAGTCATGTTCCCAGGCCACAGGTTTCCAGAATCAAACCTCAGTCATATTCCCAAGACACATGGTTCCAGAATCAAACCTCAGTCATATTCGCAGGCCACAGGTTTCAACAATCAAACCTCAGTCTTGTTCCTAGGACACAGGTGTCCAGAATCAAATCTCTGTCATGTTCCCAGGCCACAGGGTTCCACAATCAAACCTCATTCATGTTCCCAGGTGACAGGGTTCCAGAATCAAGCCTCAGTCATGTTGCCAGTCCACAGGTTTCTGCAATCAAACCTCAGTCAAGTTCTCAGGCCACAGGTTTCCAGAATCAAACCTCAGTCATATTCCCAGGACACATGGTTCCAGAATCAAACCTCAGTCATGTTCGCAGGCCACAGGTTTCAACAATCAAACCTCAGTCATGTTCCCAGGACACAGGTGTGCAGAATCAAAACTCAGTAATGTTCCCAGGGAACAGGGTTCCAGAATCAAACCTCAGTCATGTTCCCAGGCCATAGGTTTCAAAAATCAGACCTCAGTCATGCTCCCAAGAGACAGGTGTCCAGAATCAAACCTCAGTCATGTTCCCAGGGAACAGGCATCCAGAAAGAAACCTCAGTCATGTTCCCAGGCCACAGGGTTCCAGAAGCAAACCTCAGTCTTGTTCCCAGGACACAGGTTTCCACAATCAACCCGATATCATGTTCCGTGGCAAGAGTCTTCCAGGATCAAACGTCAGTCATGTTGCCAGGCCACAAGTTTCCACCATCAAACCTCAGACATGTTCCCAGGCCTCTGGGTTAAAGAATCAAACCGTTCTCATGTTTCCAGGCCACAGGGTTCCAGAATCCACCGATGTCATGTTCCCAGGCCACAGGATTCCACAATCTAACATCAGTCATGTTCCCAGGCCAATGGTTTCCAGAATCAAACCTCAGTCATATTCCCAGGACACATGGTTCCAGAATCAAACCTCAGTCATGTTCCCAGGGAACAGGCTTCCAGAAACAAACCTCAGTCATGTTCCCAGGCCACAGGGTTCCAGAATCCAACCGATGTCATGTTCCCAGCCCACAGGCGTCCAGAAGCAAACCTCAGTCTTGTTCCCAGGACACAGGGTTCCAGAATCAAACCGATATCATGTTCCTTGGCCACAGTCTTCCAGAATCAAACCTCAGTCATCTTACCAGGCCACAGGTTTCCACCATCAAACCGCAGACATGTTCCAAAGGCCACAGGTTTCCAGAATCAAACCGTTCTCATGTTCCCAGGACACAGGGTTCCACCATCAAGCCTCAGTCATGTTCCCAGGCCTGAGTGTTCCACAATCAAACCTAAGTCATCTTGCCAGGCCATAGGGTACCACCATCAAACCTCAGTCATATTTCCAGGCCACAGGTTTCCAGAATCAAACCGATTTCATATTCCCAGGCAACAGGGTACCAGAATCCAAACCGATGTCATGTTCCCAGGCCACAGTATTCCACAATCTAACATCAGTCATGTTCACAGGTCAATGGTTTCCATAATCAAACCTCAGTCATATTCGCAGGACACAGGGTTCCAGAATAAAACCTCAGTCATGTTCCCTAGACACAGGTTTCAAAAATATATCCCAGTCATGTTCACAGCCCACAGGTTCCACAATTAAAGCTCAGTCATATTCCCAGGCCAGAGGGATCCACAATCAAACCTCAGTCCTATTGCCATGCCACGGTTTCACCATAAAGCCTCAGTCATGTTCCCAGGCCAGAGTGTTCCACAATCAAACCTAAGTCATCTTGCCAGGCAACAGGGTTCCACCATCAAACCTCAGTCCTGTTGCCAGGCCACAGGGTTCCACCATCAAGCCTCAGTCATGTTCCCTGCACACAGGGTTCCTCCATCAAACCTCAATCATGTTCCTAGGACACAGGGTTCCAGAATCAAACCAATGTCAAGTTCCCAGGCCATGGTTTTCAAGTACCAGACCACAGTCATGTTTCCAGGACACAGGGTTCCACAGTCAATCCTCAGTCATGTTGCCAGTCCACAGGTTTCTGCCATCAAAAATCAGTCATGTTCCCAGGCCATAGGGTTCCAGAATCAAGCCTCAGTCATTTTGCCAGGCCAGAGTTTTCCACCATCAAACCTCAGTCATGATCCCAGGCCAAATGTTTCGACAATGAATCCTAAGTGATTTTCCCAGGCCACAGGTTTCCAGAATCAAACCTCAGTCATATTCCCAGGACACATGGATCCAGAATCAAACCTCAGTCATGTTCGCAGGCCACAGGTTTCAACAATCAAACCTCAGACATATTCCCAGGCCACAGGTGTCCAGAATCAAACCTCAGTCATGTTCTCAGGGAACAGGCTTCCAGAAACAAATCTCTGTCATGTTCCCAGGCAACAGAGTTCCACAATCAAACCTCAGTCATGTTCCCAGGCTACAGGGTTCCAAAATCCAACCGATGTCATGTTCCGAGGCCACAGGGTTCCAGAAGCAAACCTCAGTCTTGTTCCCAGGATACAGGTTTCCAGAATCAACCCAATATCATGTTCCCTGGCCACAGTCTTCCAGACTCAAACCTCAGTCATGTTGCCAGCCCAGAGGTTTCCACCAACAAACCTCAGACATGTTCCCAGGCCACAGGGTTCCAGAGTCAAACCGTTCTCATGTTCCCAGGCCACAGGATTCCAGAATCCACCGAGGTCATGTTCCCAGGCCATAGCGTTCCAGAATCAATCCTCAGTTATGTTCCCAGGCTACAGGGTTCCAAAATAAAACCTCAGTCATGTTCCCAGTCCACAGGGTTCCAGAACCAAGGCTCAGTCAGGATCCCAGGGCACAGTATTCCACTATCTAAACAGATGTCATGTTTCCAGGCCACAATTTTCCAGAATCACGCCTCAGTCATGTTCCCAGGCCACAGGGATCCAGAATCAAAACTCACTCTTGTTGCCAGGCCATAGGGTACCACCATCAAACCTCAGTCATATACCCAGGCCACAGGTTTCCAGAATCAAACCGATTTCATGTTCCCAGGCAACAGGGTACCAGGATCCAAACCGATGTCATGTTCCAAGGCCACAGGATTCCACAATCTAACATCAGTCATGTTCCCAGGCCAATGGTTTCCAGAATCAAACCTCAGTCATATTCCCAAGACACATGGTTCCAGAATCAAACCTCAGTCATATTCGCAGGCCACAGGTTTCAACAATCAAACCTCAGTCTTGTTCCTAGGACACAGGTGTCCAGAATCAAATCTCTGTCATGTTCCCAGGCCACAGGGTTCCACAATCAAACCTCATTCATGTTCCCAGGCGACAGGGTTCCAGAATCAAGCCTCAGTCATATTGCCAGTCCACAGGTTTCTGCAATCAAACCTCAGTCAAGTTCTCAGGCCACAGGGTTCCAGAATCAAGCCTTAGTCATTTTGCCAGGCCAGAGTGTTCCGCCATCAAACCACACACATGATTCCAGGACACATGTTTCCACAATGAAACCTCAGTCATTTTCCCAGGCCACAGGTTTCCAGAATCAAACCTCAGTCATATTCCCAGGACACATGGTTCCAGAATCAAACCTCAGTCATGTTCGCAGGCCACAGGTTTCAACAATCAAACCTCAGTCATGTTCCCAGGACACAGGTGTGCAGAATCAAAACTCAGTCATGTTCCCAGGGAACAGGGTTCCAGAAGCAAACCTCAGTCTTGTTCCCCGGACACAGGGTTCCAGAATCAACCCGATATCATATTCCCTGGCCACAGTCTTCCAGAATCAAACCTCAGTCTTGTTGCCAGGACATAGGGTACCACGGTCAAACCTCAGTCATATTCCCAGGCCACGGGTTTCCAGAATCAAAACGATTTCATGTTCCCAGGCAACAGGGTACCAAAATCCAAACCAATGTCATGTTCCCAGGCCACAGGATTCCACAATCTAACATCAGTCATGTTCCCAGGCCAATGGTTTCCATAATCAAATTTCAGTCATATTCCCAGGGCACATGGTTCCAGAATCAAACCTCAGTCATGTTCCCAGGCCATAGGTTTCAAAAATCAGACCTCAGTCATGCTGCCAAGAGACAGGTGTCCAGAATCAAACCTCAGTCATGTTCCCAGGGAACAGGCATCCAGAAAGAAACCTCAGTCATGTTCCCAGGCCACAGGGTTCCAGAAGCAAACCTCAGTCTTGTTCCCAGGACACAGGTTTCCACAATCAACCCGATATCATGTTCCGTGGCAAGAGTCTTCCAGGATCAAACGTCAGTCATGTTGCCAGCCCACAGGTTTCCACCAACAAACCTCAGACATGTTCCCAGGCCACAGGGTTCCAGAGTCAAACCGTTCTCATGTTCCCAGGCCACAGGATTGCAGAATCCACCGAGGTCATGTTCCCAGGCCATAGCGTTCCAGAATCAATCCTCAGTTATGTTCCCAGGCTACAGGGTTCCAAAATAAAACCTCAGTCATGTTCCCAGTCCACAGGGTTCCAGAACCAAGGCTCAGTCAGGATCCCAGGGCACAGTATTCCACTATCTAAACAGATGTCATGTTTCCAGGCCACAGATTTCCAGAATCACGCCTCAGTCATGTTCCCAGGCCACAGGGATCCAGAATCAAAACTCACTCTTGTTGCCAGGCCATAGGGTACCACCATCAAACCTCAGTCATATACCCAGGCCACAGGTTTCCAGAATCAAACCGATTTCATGTTCCCAGGCAACAGGGTACCAGGATCCAAACCGATGTCATGTTCCAAGGCCACAGGATTCCACAATCTAACATCAGTCATGTTCCCAGGCCAATGGTTTCCAGAATCAAACCTCAGTCATATTCCCAAGACACATGGTTCCAGAATCAAACCTCAGTCATATTCGCAGGCCACAGGTTTCAACAATCAAACCTCAGTCTTGTTCCTAGGACACAGGTGTCCAGAATCAAATCTCTGTCATGTTCCCAGGCCACAGGGTTCCACAATCAAACCTCATTCATGTTCCCAGGCGACAGGGTTCCAGAATCAAGCCTCAGTCATGTTGCCAGTCCACAGGTTTCTGCAATCAAACCTCAGTCAAGTTCTCAGGCCACAGGGTTCCAGAATCAAGCCTTAGTCATTTTGCCAGGCCAGAGTGTTCCGCCATCAAACCACACACATGATTCCAGGACACATGTTTCCACAATGAAACCTCAGTCATTTTCCCAGGCCACAGGTTTCCAGAATCAAACCTCAGTCATATTCCCAGGACACATGGTTCCAGAATCAAACCTCAGTCATGTTCGCAGGCCACAGGTTTCAACAATCAAACCTCAGTCATGTTCCCAGGACACAGGTGTGCAGAATCAAAACTCAGTCATGTTCCCAGGGAACAGGGTTCCAGAATCAAACCTCAGTCATGTTCCCAGGCCATAGGTTTCAAAAATCAGACCTCAGTCATGCTCCCAAGAGACAGGTGTCCAGAATCAAACCTCAGTCATGTTCCCAGGGAACAGGCATCCAGAAAGAAACCTCAGTCATGTTCCTAGGCCACAGGGTTCCAGAAGCAAACCTCAGTCTTGTTCCCAGGACACAGGTTTCCACAATCAACCCGATATCATGTTCCGTGGCAAGAGTCTTCCAGGATCAAACGTCAGTCATGTTGCCAGGCCACAAGTTTCCACCATCAAACCTCAGACATGTTCCCAGGCCTCAGGGTTAAAGAATCAAACCGTTCTCATGTTTCCAGGCCACAGGGTTCCAGAATCCACCGATGTCATGTTCCCAGGCCACAGGATTCCACAATCTAACATCAGTCATGTTCCCAGGCCAATGGTTTCCAGAATCAAACCTCAGTCATATTCCCAGGACACATGGTTCCAGAATCAAACCTCAGTCATGTTCCCAGGGAACAGGCTTCCAGAAACAAACCTCAGTCATGTTCCCAGGCCACAGGGTTCCAGAATCCAACCGATGTCATGTTCCCAGCCCACAGGCGTCCAGAAGCAAACCTCAGTCTTGTTCCCAGGACACAGGGTTCCAGAATCAAACCGATATCATGTTCCTTGGCCACAGTCTTCCAGAATCAAACCTCAGTCATGTTACCAGGCCACAGGTTTCCACCATCAAACCGCAGACATGTTCCAAAGGCCACAGGTTTGCAGAATCAAACCGTTCTCATGTTCCCAGGACACAGGGTTCCACCATCAAGCCTCAGTCATGTTCCCAGGCCTGAGTGTTCCACAATCAAACCTAAGTCATCTTGCCAGGCCATAGGGTACCACCATCAAACCTCAGTCATATTTCCAGGCCACAGGTTTCCAGAATCAAACCGATTTCATATTCCCAGGCAACAGGGTACCAGAATCCAAACCGATGTCATGTTCCCAGGCCACAGTATTCCACAATCTAACATCAGTCATGTTCACAGGTCAATGGTTTCCATAATCAAACCTCAGTCATATTCCCAGGACACAGGGTTCCAGAATAAAACCTCAGTCATGTTCCCTAGACACAGGTTTCAAAAATATATCCCAGTCATGTTCACAGCCCACAGGTTCCACAATTAAAGCTCAGTCATATTCCCAGGCCAGAGGGATCCACAATCAAACCTCAATCCTATTGTCATGCCACGGTTTCACCATAAAGCCTCAGTCATGTTCCCAGGCCAGAGTGTTCCACAATCAAACATAAGTCATCTTGCCAGGCAACAGGGTTACACCATCAAACCTCAGTCCTGTTGCCAGGCCACAGGGTTCCACCATCAAGCCTCAGTCATGTTCCCTGCACACAAGGTTCCTCCATCAAACCTCAATCATGTTCCTAGGACACAGGGTTCCAGAATCAAACAAATGTCAAGTTCCCAGGCCATGGTTTTCAAGTACCAGACCACAGTCATGTTTCCAGGACACAGGGTTCCACAGTCAATCCTCAGTCATGTTGCCAGTCCACAGGTTTCTGCCATCAAACCTCAGTCATGTTCCCAGGCCATAGGGTTCCAGAATCAAGCCTCAGTCATTTTGCCAGGCCAGAGTTTTCCACCATCAAACCTCAGTCATGATCCCAGGCCAAATGTTTCGACAATGAATCCTAAGTGATTTTCCCAGGCCACAGGTTTCCAGAATCAAACCTCAGTCATATTCCCAGGACACATGGATCCAGAATCAAACCTCAGTCATGTTCGCAGGCCACAGGTTTCAACAATCAAACCTCAGACATATTCCCAGGCCACAGGTGTCCAGAATCAAACCTCAGTCATGTTCTCAGGGAACAGGCTTCCAGAAACAAAACTCTGTCATGTTCCCAGGCAACAGGGTTCCACAATCAAACCTCATTCATGTTCCCAGGCGACAGGGTTCCAGAATCAAGCCTCAGTCATGTTGCCAGTCCACAGGTTTCTGCAATCAAACCTCAGTCAAGTTCTCAGGCCACAGGTTTCCAGAATCAAACCTCAATCATATTCCCAGGACACATGGTTCCAGAATCAAACCTCAGTCATGTTCGCAGGCCACAGGTTTCAACAATCAAACCTCAGTCATGTTCCCAGGACACAGGTGTGCAGAATCAAAACTCAGTCATGTTCCCAGGGAACAGGGTTCCAGAATCAAACCTCAGTCATGTTCCCAGGCCATAGGTTTCAAAAATCAGACCTCAGTCATGCTCCCAAGAGACAGGTGTCCAGAATCAAACCTCAGTCATGTTCCCAGGGAACAGGCATCCAGAAAGAAACCTCAGTCATGTTCCCAGGCCACAGGGTTCCAGAAGCAAACCTCAGTCTTGTTCCCAGGACACAGGTTTCCACAATCAACCCGATATCATGTTCCGTGGCAAGAGTCTTCCAGGATCAAACGTCAGTCATGTTGCCAGGCCACAAGTTTCCACCATCAAACCTCAGACATGTTCCCAGGCCTCTGGGTTAAAGAATCAAACCGTTCTCATGTTTCCAGGCCACAGGGTTCCAGAATCCACCGATGTCATGTTCCCAGGCCACAGGATTCCACAATCTAACATCAGTCATGTTCCCAGGCCAATGGTTTCCAGAATCAAACCTCAGTCATATTCCCAGGACACATGGTTCCAGAATCAAACCTCAGTCATGTTCCCAGGGAACAGGCTTCCAGAAACAAACCTCAGTCATGTTCCCAGGCCACAGGGTTCCAGAATCCAACCGATGTCATGTTCCCAGCCCACAGGCGTCCAGAAGCAAACCTCAGTCTTGTTCCCAGGACACAGGGTTCCAGAATCAAACCGATATCATGTTCCTTGGCCACAGTCTTCCAGAATCAAACCTCAGTCATGTTACCAGGCCACAGGTTTCCACCATCAAACCGCAGACATGTTCCAAAGGCCACAGGTTTCCAGAATCAAACCGTTCTCATGTTCCCAGGACACAGGGTTCCACCATCAAGCCTCAGTCATGTTCCCAGGCCTGAGTGTTCCACAATCAAACCTAAGTCATCTTGCCAGGCCATAGGGTACCACCATCAAACCTCAGTCATATTTCCAGGCCACAGGTTTCCAGAATCAAACCGATTTCATATTCCCAGGCAACAGGGTACCAGAATCCAAACCGATGTCATGTTCCCAGGCCACAGTATTCCACAATCTAACATCAGTCATGTTCACAGGTCAATGGTTTCCATAATCAAACCTCAGTCATATTCGCAGGACACAGGGTTCCAGAATAAAACCTCAGTCATGTTCCCTAGACACAGGTTTCAAAAATATATCCCAGTCATGTTCACAGCCCACAGGTTCCACAATTAAAGCTCAGTCATATTCCCAGGCCAGAGGGATCCACAATCAAACCTCAGTCCTATTGCCATGCCACGGTTTCACCATAAAGCCTCAGTCATGTTCCCAGGCCAGAGTGTTCCACAATCAAACCTAAGTCATCTTGCCAGGCAACAGGGTTCCACCATCAAACCTCAGTCCTGTTGCCAGGCCACAGGGTTCCACCATCAAGCCTCAGTCATGTTCCCTGCACACAGGGTTCCTCCATCAAACCTCAATCATGTTCCTAGGACACAGGGTTCCAGAATCAAACCAATGTCAAGTTCCCAGGCCATGGTTTTCAAGTACCAGACCACAGTCATGTTTCCAGGACACAGGGTTCCACAGTCAATCCTCAGTCATGTTGCCAGTCCACAGGTTTCTGCCATCAAAAATCAGTCATGTTCCCAGGCCATAGGGTTCCAGAATCAAGCCTCAGTCATTTTGCCAGGCCAGAGTTTTCCACCATCAAACCTCAGTCATGATCCCAGGCCAAATGTTTCGACAATGAATCCTAAGTGATTTTCCCAGGCCACAGGTTTCCAGAATCAAACCTCAGTCATATTCCCAGGACACATGGATCCAGAATCAAACCTCAGTCATGTTCGCAGGCCACAGGTTTCAACAATCAAACCTCAGACATATTCCCAGGCCACAGGTGTCCAGAATCAAACCTCAGTCATGTTCTCAGGGAACAGGCTTCCAGAAACAAATCTCTGTCATGTTCCCAGGCAACAGAGTTCCACAATCAAACCTCAGTCATGTTCCCAGGCTACAGGGTTCCAAAATCCAACCGATGTCATGTTCCGAGGCCACAGGGTTCCAGAAGCAAACCTCAGTCTTGTTCCCAGGATACAGGTTTCCAGAATCAACCCAATATCATGTTCCCTGGCCACAGTCTTCCAGACTCAAACCTCAGTCATGTTGCCAGCCCAGAGGTTTCCACCAACAAACCTCAGACATGTTCCCAGGCCACAGGGTTCCAGAGTCAAACCGTTCTCATGTTCCCAGGCCACAGGATTCCAGAATCCACCGAGGTCATGTTCCCAGGCCATAGCGTTCCAGAATCAATCCTCAGTTATGTTCCCAGGCTACAGGGTTCCAAAATAAAACCTCAGTCATGTTCCCAGTCCACAGGGTTCCAGAACCAAGGCTCAGTCAGGATCCCAGGGCACAGTATTCCACTATCTAAACAGATGTCATGTTTCCAGGCCACAATTTTCCAGAATCACGCCTCAGTCATGTTCCCAGGCCACAGGGATCCAGAATCAAAACTCACTCTTGTTGCCAGGCCATAGGGTACCACCATCAAACCTCAGTCATATACCCAGGCCACAGGTTTCCAGAATCAAACCGATTTCATGTTCCCAGGCAACAGAGTACCAGGATCCAAACCGATGTCATGTTCCAAGGACACAGGATTCCACAATCTAACATCAGTCATGTTCCCAGGCCAATGGTTTCCAGAATCAAACCTCAGTCATATTCCCAAGACACATGGTTCCAGAATCAAACCTCAGTCATATTCGCAGGCCACAGGTTTCAACAATCAAACCTCAGTCTTGTTCCTAGGACACAGGTGTCCAGAATGAAATCTCTGTCATGTTCCCAGGCCACAGGGTTCCACAATCAAACCTCATTCATGTTCCCAGGCGACAGGGTTCCAGAATCAAGCCTCAGTCATGTTGCCAGTCCACAGGTTTCTGCAATCAAACCTCAGTCAAGTTCTCAGGCCACAGGGTTCCAGAATCAAGCCTTAGTCATTTTGCCAGGCCAGAGTGTTCCGCCATCAAACCACACACATGATTCCAGGACACATGTTTCCACAATGAAACCTCAGTCATTTTCCCAGGCCACAGGTTTCCAGAATCAAACCTCAGTCATATTCCCAGGACACATGGTTCCAGAATCAAACCTCAGTCATGTTCGCAGGCCACAGGTTTCAACAATCAAACCTCAGTCATGTTCCCAGGACACAGGTGTGCAGAATCAAAACTCAGTCATGTTCCCAGGGAACAGGGTTCCAGAAGCAAACCTCAGTCTTGTTCCCCGGACACAGGGTTCCAGAATCAACCCGATATCATATTCCCTGGCCACAGTCTTCCAGAATCAAACCTCAGTCTTGTTGCCAGGACATAGGGTACCACGGTCAAACCTCAGTCATATTCCCAGGCCACGGGTTTCCAGAATCAAAACGATTTCATGTTCCCAGGCAACAGGGTACCAAAATCCAAACCAATGTCATGTTCCCAGGCCACAGGATTCCACAATCTAACATCAGTCATGTTCCCAGGCCAATGGTTTCCATAATCAAATTTCAGTCATATTCCCAGGGCACATGGTTCCAGAATCAAACCTCAGTCATGTTCCCAGGCCATAGGTTTCAAAAATCAGACCTCAGTCATGCTGCCAAGAGACAGGTGTCCAGAATCAAACCTCAGTCATGTTCCCAGGGAACAGGCATCCAGAAAGAAACCTCAGTCATGTTCCCAGGCCACAGGGTTCCAGAAGCAAACCTCAGTCTTGTTCCCAGGACACAGGTTTCCACAATCAACCCGATATCATGTTCCGTGGCAAGAGTCTTCCAGGATCAAACGTCAGTCATGTTGCCAGCCCACAGGTTTCCACCAACAAACCTCAGACATGTTCCCAGGCCACAGGGTTCCAGAGTCAAACCGTTCTCATGTTCCCAGGCCACAGGATTCCAGAATCCACCGAGGTCATGTTCCCAGGCCATAGCGTTCCAGAATCAATCCTCAGTTATGTTCCCAGGCTACAGGGTTCCAAAATAAAACCTCAGTCATGTTCCCAGTCCACAGGGTTCCAGAACCAAGGCTCAGTCAGGATCCCAGGGCACAGTATTCCACTATCTAAACAGATGTCATGTTTCCAGGCCACAGATTTCCAGAATCACGCCTCAGTCATGTTCCCAGGCCACAGGGATCCAGAATCAAAACTCACTCTTGTTGCCAGGCCATAGGGTACCACCATCAAACCTCAGTCATATTCCCAAGACACATGGTTCCAGAATCAAACCTCAGTCATATTCGCAGGCCACAGGTTTCAACAATCAAACCTCAGTCTTGTTCCTAGGACACAGGTGTCCAGAATCAAATCTCTGTCATGTTCCCAGGCCACAGGCTTCCACAATCAAACCTCATTCATGTTCCCAGGCGACAGGGTTCCAGAATCAAGCCTCAGTCATGTTGCCAGTCCACAGGTTTCTGCAATCAAACCTCAGTCAAGTTCTCAGGCCACAGGGTTCCAGAATCAAGCCTTAGTCATTTTGCCAGGCCAGAGTGTTCCGCCATCAAACCACACACATGATTCCAGGACACATGTTTCCACAATGAAACCTCAGTCATTTTCCCAGGCCACAGGTTTCCAGAATCAAACCTCAGTCATATTCCCAGGACACATGGTTCCAGAATCAAACCTCAGTCATGTTCGCAGGCCACAGGTTTCAACAATCAAACCTCAGTCATGTTCCCAGGACACAGGTGTGCAGAATCAAAACTCAGTCATGTTCCCAGGGAACAGGGTTCCAGAATCAAACCTCAGTCATGTTCCCAGGCCATAGGTTTCAAAAATCAGACCTCAGTCATGCTCCCAAGAGACAGGTGTCCAGAATCAAACCTCAGTCATGTTCCCAGGGAACAGGCATCCAGAAAGAAACCTCAGTCATGTTCCTAGGCCACAGGGTTCCAGAAGCAAACCTCAGTCTTGTTCCCAGGACACAGGTTTCCACAATCAACCCGATATCATGTTCCGTGGCAAGAGTCTTCCAGGATCAAACGTCAGTCATGTTGCCAGGCCACAAGTTTCCACCATCAAACCTCAGACATGTTCCCAGGCCTCAGGGTTAAAGAATCAAACCGTTCTCATGTTTCCAGGCCACAGGGTTCCAGAATCCACCGATGTCATGTTCCCAGGCCACAGGATTCCACAATCTAACATCAGTCATGTTCCCAGGCCAATGGTTTCCAGAATCAAACCTCAGTCATATTCCCAGGACACATGGTTCCAGAATCAAACCTCAGTCATGTTCCCAGGGAACAGGCTTCCAGAAACAAACCTCAGTCATGTTCCCAGGCCACAGGGTTCCAGAATCCAACCGATGTCATGTTCCCAGCCCACAGGCGTCCAGAAGCAAACCTCAGTCTTGTTCCCAGGACACAGGGTTCCAGAATCAAACCGATATCATGTTCCTTGGCCACAGTCTTCCAGAATCAAACCTCAGTCATGTTACCAGGCCACAGGTTTCCACCATCAAACCGCAGACATGTTCCAAAGGCCACAGGTTTGCAGAATCAAACCGTTCTCATGTTCCCAGGACACAGGGTTCCACCATCAAGCCTCAGTCATGTTCCCAGGCCTGAGTGTTCCACAATCAAACCTAAGTCATCTTGCCAGGCCATAGGGTACCACCATCAAACCTCAGTCATATTTCCAGGCCACAGGTTTCCAGAATCAAACCGATTTCATATTCCCAGGCAACAGGGTACCAGAATCCAAACCGATGTCATGTTCCCAGGCCACAGTATTCCACAATCTAACATCAGTCATGTTCACAGGTCAATGGTTTCCATAATCAAACCTCAGTCATATTCCCAGGACACAGGGTTCCAGAATAAAACCTCAGTCATGTTCCCTAGACACAGGTTTCAAAAATATATCCCAGTCATGTTCACAGCCCACAGGTTCCACAATTAAAGCTCAGTCATATTCCCAGGCCAGAGGGATCCACAATCAAACCTCAATCCTATTGTCATGCCACGGTTTCACCATAAAGCCTCAGTCATGTTCCCAGGCCAGAGTGTTCCACAATCAAACATAAGTCATCTTGCCAGGCAACAGGGTTACACCATCAAACCTCAGTCCTGTTGCCAGGCCACAGGGTTCCACCATCAAGCCTCAGTCATGTTCCCTGCACACAAGGTTCCTCCATCAAACCTCAATCATGTTCCTAGGACACAGGGTTCCAGAATCAAACAAATGTCAAGTTCCCAGGCCATGGTTTTCAAGTACCAGACCACAGTCATGTTTCCAGGACACAGGGTTCCACAGTCAATCCTCAGTCATGTTGCCAGTCCACAGGTTTCTGCCATCAAACCTCAGTCATGTTCCCAGGCCATAGGGTTCCAGAATCAAGCCTCAGTCATTTTGCCAGGCCAGAGTTTTCCACCATCAAACCTCAGTCATGATCCCAGGCCAAATGTTTCGACAATGAATCCTAAGTGATTTTCCCAGGCCACAGGTTTCCAGAATCAAACCTCAGTCATATTCCCAGGACACATGGATCCAGAATCAAACCTCAGTCATGTTCGCAGGCCACAGGTTTCAACAATCAAACCTCAGACATATTCCCAGGCCACAGGTGTCCAGAATCAAACCTCAGTCATGTTCTCAGGGAACAGGCTTCCAGAAACAAAACTCTGTCATGTTCCCAGGCAACAGGGTTCCACAATCAAACCTCATTCATGTTCCCAGGCGACAGGGTTCCAGAATCAAGCCTCAGTCATGTTGCCAGTCCACAGGTTTCTGCAATCAAACCTCAGTCAAGTTCTCAGGCCACAGGTTTCCAGAATCAAACCTCAATCATATTCCCAGGACACATGGTTCCAGAATCAAACCTCAGTCATGTTCCCAGGGAACAGGCATCCAGAAAGAAACCTCAGTCATGTTCCCAGGCCACAGGGTTCCAGAAGCAAACCTCAGTCTTGTTCCCAGGACACAGGTTTCCACAATCAACCCGATATCATGTTCCGTGGCAAGAGTCTTCCAGGATCAAACGTCAGTCATGTTGCCAGGCCACAAGTTTCCACCATCAAACCTCAGACATGTTCCCAGGCCTCTGGGTTAAAGAATCAAACCGTTCTCATGTTTCCAGGCCACAGGGTTCCAGAATCCACCGATGTCATGTTCCCAGGCCACAGGATTCCACAATCTAACATCAGTCATGTTCCCAGGCCAATGGTTTCCAGAATCAAACCTCAGTCATATTCCCAGGACACATGGTTCCAGAATCAAACCTCAGTCATGTTCCCAGGGAACAGGCTTCCAGAAACAAACCTCAGTCATGTTCCCAGGCCACAGGGTTCCAGAATCCAACCGATGTCATGTTCCCAGCCCACAGGCGTCCAGAAGCAAACCTCAGTCTTGTTCCCAGGACACAGGGTTCCAGAATCAAACCGATATCATGTTCCTTGGCCACAGTCTTCCAGAATCAAACCTCAGTCATGTTACCAGGCCACAGGTTTCCACCATCAAACCGCAGACATGTTCCAAAGGCCACAGGTTTCCAGAATCAAACCGTTCTCATGTTCCCAGGACACAGGGTTCCACCATCAAGCCTCAGTCATGTTCCGAGGCCTGAGTGTTCCACAATCAAACCTAAGTCATCTTGCCAGGCCATAGGGTACCACCATCAAACCTCAGTCATATTTCCAGGCCACAGGTTTCCAGAATCAAACCGATTTCATATTCCCAGGCAACAGGGTACCAGAATCCAAACCGATGTCATGTTCCCAGGCCACAGTATTCCACAATCTAACATCAGTCATGTTCACAGGTCAATGGTTTCCATAATCAAACCTCAGTCATATTCGCAGGACACAGGGTTCCAGAATAAAACCTCAGTCATGTTCCCTAGACACAGGTTTCAAAAATATATCCCAGTCATGTTCACAGCCCACAGGTTCCACAATTAAAGCTCAGTCATATTCCCAGGCCAGAGGGATCCACAATCAAACCTCAGTCCTATTGCCATGCCACGGTTTCACCATAAAGCCTCAGTCATGTTCCCAGGCCAGAGTGTTCCACAATCAAACCTAAGTCATCTTGCCAGGCAACAGGGTTCCACCATCAAACCTCAGTCCTGTTGCCAGGCCACAGGGTTCCACCATCAAGCCTCAGTCATGTTCCCTGCACACAGGGTTCCTCCATCAAACCTCAATCATGTTCCTAGGACACAGGGTTCCAGAATCAAACCAATGTCAAGTTCCCAGGCCATGGTTTTCAAGTACCAGACCACAGTCATGTTTCCAGGACACAGGGTTCCACAGTCAATCCTCAGTCATGTTGCCAGTCCACAGGTTTCTGCCATCAAAAATCAGTCATGTTCCCAGGCCATAGGGTTCCAGAATCAAGCCTCAGTCATTTTGCCAGGCCAGAGTTTTCCACCATCAAACCTCAGTCATGATCCCAGGCCAAATGTTTCGACAATGAATCCTAAGTGATTTTCCCAGGCCACAGGTTTCCAGAATCAAACCTCAGTCATATTCCCAGGACACATGGATCCAGAATCAAACCTCAGTCATGTTCGCAGGCCACAGGTTTCAACAATCAAACCTCAGACATATTCCCAGGCCACAGGTGTCCAGAATCAAACCTCAGTCATGTTCTCAGGGAACAGGCTTCCAGAAACAAATCTCTGTCATGTTCCCAGGCAACAGAGTTCCACAATCAAACCTCAGTCATGTTCCCAGGCTACAGGGTTCCAAAATCCAACCGATGTCATGTTCCGAGGCCACAGGGTTCCAGAAGCAAACCTCAGACTTGTTCCCAGGATACAGGTTTCCAGAATCAACCCAATATCATGTTCCCTGGCCACAGTCTTCCAGACTCAAACCTCAGTCATGTTGCCAGCCCAGAGGTTTCCACCAACAAACCTCAGACATGTTCCCAGGCCACAGGGTTCCAGAGTCAAACCGTTCTCATGTTCCCAGGCCACAGGATTGCAGAATCCACCGAGGTCATGTTCCCAGGCCATAGCGTTCCAGAATCAATCCTCAGTTATGTTCCCAGGCTACAGGGTTCCAAAATAAAACCTCAGTCATGTTCCCAGTCCACAGGGTTCCAGAACCAAGGCTCAGTCAGGATCCCAGGGCACAGTATTCCACTATCTAAACAGATGTCATGTTTCCAGGCCACAATTTTCCAGAATCACGCCTCAGTCATGTTCCCAGGCCACAGGGATCCAGAATCAAAACTCACTCTTGTTGCCAGGCCATAGGGTACCACCATCAAACCTCAGTCATATACCCAGGCCACAGGTTTCCAGAATCAAACCGATTTCATGTTCCCAGGCAACAGGGTACCAGGATCCAAACCGATGTCATGTTCCAAGGCCACAGGATTCCACAATCTAACATCAGTCATGTTCCCAGGCCAATGGTTTCCAGAATCAAACCTCAGTCATATTCCCAAGACACATGGTTCCAGAATCAAACCTCAGTCATATTCGCAGGCCACAGGTTTCAACAATCAAACCTCAGTCTTGTTCCTAGGACACAGGTGTCCAGAATCAAATCTCTGTCATGTTCCCAGGCCACAGGGTTCCACAATCAAACCTCATTCATGTTCCCAGGCGACAGGGTTACAGAATCAAGCCTCAGTCATGTTGCCAGTCCACAGGTTTCTGCAATCAAACCTCAGTCAAGTTCTCAGGCCACAGGGTTCCAGAATCAAGCCTTAGTCATTTTGCCAGGCCAGAGTGTTCCGCCATCAAACCACACACATGATTCCAGGACACATGTTTCCACAATGAAACCTCAGTCATTTTCCCAGGCCACAGGTTTCCAGAATCAAACCTCAGTCATATTCCCAGGACACATGGTTCCAGAATCAAACCTCAGTCATGTTCGCAGGCCACAGGTTTCAACAATCAAACCTCAGTCATGTTCCCAGGACACAGGTGTGCAGAATCAAAACTCAGTCATGTTCCCAGGGAACAGGGTTCCAGAAGCAAACCTCAGTCTTTTTCCCCGGACACAGGGTTCCAGAATCAACCCGATATCATATTCCCTGGCCACAGTCTTCCAGAATCAAACCTCAGTCTTGTTGCCAGGACATAGGGTACCACGGTCAAACCTCAGTCATATTCCCAGGCCACGGGTTTCCAGAATCAAAACGATTTCATGTTCCCAGGCAACAGGGTACCAAAATCCAAACCAATGTCATGTTCCCAGGCCACAGGATTCCACAATCTAACATCAGTCATGTTCCCAGGACAATGGTTTCCATAATCAAATTTCAGTCATATTCCCAGGGCACATGGTTCCAGAATCAAACCTCAGTCATGTTCCCAGGCCATAGGTTTCAAAAATCAGACCTCAGTCATGCTGCCAAGAGACAGGTGTCCAGAATCAAACCTCAGTCATGTTCCCAGGGAACAGGCATCCAGAAAGAAACCTCAGTCATGTTCCCAGGCCACAGGGTTCCAGAAGCAAACCTCAGTCTTGTTCCCAGGACACAGGTTTCCACAATCAACCCGATATCATGTTCCGTGGCAAGAGTCTTCCAGGATCAAACGTCAGTCATGTTGCCAGCCCACAGGTTTCCACCAACAAACCTCAGACATGTTCCCAGGCCACAGGGTTCCAGAGTCAAACCGTTCTCATGTTCCCAGGCCACAGGATTCCAGAATCCACCGAGGTCATGTTCCCAGGCCATAGCGTTCCAGAATCAATCCTCAGTTATGTTCCCAGGCTAGAGGGTTCCAAAATAAAACCTCAGTCATGTTCCCAGTCCACAGGGTTCCAGAACCAAGGCTCAGTCAGGATCCCAGGGCACAGTATTCCACTATCTAAACAGATGTCATGTTTCCAGGCCACAGTTTTCCAGAATCACGCCTCAGTCATGTTCCCAGGCCACAGGGATCCAGAATCAAAACTCACTCTTGTTGCCAGGCCATAGGGTACCACCATCAAACCTCAGTCATATACCCAGGCCACAGGTTTCCAGAATCAAACCGATTTCATGTTCCCAGGCAACAGGGTACCAGGATCCAAACCGATGTCATGTTCCAAGGCCACATGTTTCCACAATGAAACCTCAGTCATGTTCCCAGGCCACAGGTTTCCAGAATCAAACCTCAGTCATATTCCCAAGACACATGGTTCCAGAATCAAACCTCAGTCATATTCGCAGGCCACAGGTTTCAACAATCAAACCTCAGTCTTGTTCCTAGGACACAGGTGTCCAGAATCAAATCTCTGTCATGTTCCCAGGCCACAGGGTTCCACAATCAAACCTCATTCATGTTCCCAGGCGACAGGGTTCCAGAATCAAGCCTCAGTCATGTTGCCAGTCCACAGGTTTCTGCAATCAAACCTCAGTCAAGTTCTCAGGCCACAGGGTTCCAGAATCAAACCTCAGTCATATTCCCAGGACACATGGTTCCAGAATCAAACCTCAGTCATGTTCGCAGGCCACAGGTTTCAACAATCAAACCTCAGTCATGTTCCCAGGACACAGGTGTGCAGAATCAAAACTCAGTAATGTTCCCAGGGAACAGGGTTCCAGAATCAAACCTCAGTCATGTTCCCAGGCCATAAGTTTCAAAAATCAGACCTCAGTCATGCTCCCAAGAGACAGGTGTCCAGAATCAAACCTCAGTCATGTTCCCAGGGAACAGGCATCCAGAAAGAAACCTCAGTCATGTTCCCAGGCCACAGGGTTCCAGAAGCAAACCTCAGTCTTGTTCCCAGGACACAGGTTTCCACAATCAACCCGATATCATGTTCCGTGGCAAGAGTCTTCCAGGATCAAACGTCAGTCATGTTGCCAGGCCACAAGTTTCCACCATCAAACCTCAGACATGTTCCCAGGCCTCTGGGTTAAAGAATCAAACCGTTCTCATGTTTCCAGGCCACAGGGTTCCAGAATCCACCGATGTCATGTTCCCAGGCCACAGGATTCCACAATCTAACATCAGTCATGTTCCCAGGCCAATGGTTTCCAGAATCAAACCTCAGTCATATTCCCAGGACACATGGTTCCAGAATCAAACCTCAGTCATGTTCCCAGGGAACAGGCTTCCAGAAACAAACCTCAGTCATGTTCCCAGGCCACAGGGTTCCAGAATCCAACCGATGTCATGTTCCCAGCCCACAGGCGTCCAGAAGCAAACCTCAGTCTTGTTCCCAGGACACAGGGTTCCAGAATCAAACCGATATCATGTTCCTTGGCCACAGTCTTCCAGAATCAAACCTCAGTCATGTTACCAGGCCACAGGTTTCCACCATCAAACCGCAGACATGTTCCAAAGGCCACAGGTTTCCAGAATCAAACCGTTCTCATGTTCCCAGGACACAGGGTTCCACCATCAAGCCTCAGTCATGTTCCCAGGCCTGAGTGTTCCACAATCAAACCTAAGTCATCTTGCCAGGCCATAGGGTACCACCATCAAACCTCAGTCATATTTCCAGGCCACAGGTTTCCAGAATCAAACCGATTTCATATTCCCAGGCAACAGGGTACCAGAATCCAAACCGATGTCATGTTCCCAGGCCACAGTATTCCACAATCTAACATCAGTCATGTTCACAGGTCAATGGTTTCCATAATCAAACCTCAGTCATATTCGCAGGACACAGGGTTCCAGAATAAAACCTCAGTCATGTTCCCTAGACACAGGTTTCAAAAATATATCCCAGTCATGTTCACAGCCCACAGGTTCCACAATTAAAGCTCAGTCATATTCCCAGGCCAGAGGGATCCACAATCAAACCTCAGTCCTATTGCCATGCCACGGTTTCACCATAAAGCCTCAGTCATGTTCCCAGGCCAGAGTGTTCCACAATCAAACCTAAGTCATCTTGCCAGGCAACAGGGTTCCACCATCAAACCTCAGTCCTGTTGCCAGGCCACAGGGTTCCACCATCAAGCCTCAGTCATGTTCCCTGCACACAGGGTTCCTCCATCAAACCTCAATCATGTTCCTAGGACACAGGGTTCCAGAATCAAACCAATGTCAAGTTCCCAGGCCATGGTTTTCAAGTACCAGACCACAGTCATGTTTCCAGGACACAGGGTTCCACAGTCAATCCTCAGTCATGTTGCCAGTCCACAGGTTTCTGCCATCAAAAATCAGTCATGTTCCCAGGCCATAGGGTTCCAGAATCAAGCCTCAGTCATTTTGCCAGGCCAGAGTTTTCCACCATCAAACCTCAGTCATGATCCCAGGCCAAATGTTTCGACAATGAATCCTAAGTGATTTTCCCAGGCCACAGGTTTCCAGAATCAAACCTCAGTCATATTCCCAGGACACATGGATCCAGAATCAAACCTCAGTCATGTTCGCAGGCCACAGGTTTCAACAATCAAACCTCAGACATATTCCCAGGCCACAGGTGTCCAGAATCAAACCTCAGTCATGTTCTCAGGGAACAGGCTTCCAGAAACAAATCTCTGTCATGTTCCCAGGCAACAGAGTTCCACAATCAAACCTCAGTCATGTTCCCAGGCTACAGGGTTCCAAAATCCAACCGATGTCATGTTCCGAGGCCACAGGGTTCCAGAAGCAAACCTCAGTCTTGTTCCCAGGATACAGGTTTCCAGAATCAACCCAATATCATGTTCCCTGGCCACAGTCTTCCAGACTCAAACCTCAGTCATGTTGCCAGCCCAGAGGTTTCCACCAACAAACCTCAGACATGTTCCCAGGCCACAGGGTTCCAGAGTCAAACCGTTCTCATGTTCCCAGGCCACAGGATTCCAGAATCCACCGAGGTCATGTTCCCAGGCCATAGCGTTCCAGAATCAATCCTCAGTTATGTTCCCAGGCTACAGGGTTCCAAAATAAAACCTCAGTCATGTTCCCAGTCCACAGGGTTCCAGAACCAAGGCTCAGTCAGGATCCCAGGGCACAGTATTCCACTATCTAAACAGATGTCATGTTTCCAGGCCACAGTTTTCCAGAATCACGCCTCAGTCATGTTCCCAGGCCACAGGGATCCAGAATCAAAACTCACTCTTGTTGCCAGGCCATAGGGTACCACCATCAAACCTCAGTCATATACCCAGGCCACAGGTTTCCAGAATCAAACCGATTTCATGTTCCCAGGCAACAGGGTACCAGGATCCAAACCGATGTCATGTTCCAAGGCCACAGGATTCCACAATCTAACATCAGTCATGTTCCCAGGCCAATGGTTTCCAGAATCAAACCTCAGTCATATTCCCAAGACACATGGTTCCAGAATCAAACCTCAGTCATATTCGCAGGCCACAGGTTTCAACAATCAAACCTCAGTCTTGTTCCTAGGACACAGGTGTCCAGAATCAAATCTCTGTCATGTTCCCAGGCCACAGGGTTCCACAATCAAACCTCATTCATGTTCCCAGGCGACAGGGTTCCAGAATCAAGCCTCAGTCATGTTGCCAGTCCACAGGTTTCTGCAATCAAACCTCAGTCAAGTTCTCAGGCCACAGGGTTCCAGAATCAAGCCTTAGTCATTTTGCCAGGCCAGAGTGTTCCACCATCAAACCACACACATGATTCCAGGACACATGTTTCCACAATGAAACCTCAGTCATTTTCCCAGGCCACAGGTTTCCAGAATCAAACCTCAGTCATATTCCCAGGACACATGGTTCCAGAATCAAACCTCAGTCATGTTCGCAGGCCACAGGTTTCAACAATCAAACCTCAGTCATGTTCCCAGGACACAGGTGTGCAGAATCAAAACTCAGTCATGTTCCCAGGGAACAGGGTTCCAGAAGCAAACCTCAGTCTTGTTCCCCGGACACAGGGTTCCAGAATCAACCCGATATCATATTCCCTGGCCACAGTCTTCCAGAATCAAACCTCAGTCTTGTTGCCAGGACATAGGGTACCACGGTCAAACCTCAGTCATATTCCCAGGCCACGGGTTTCCAGAATCAAAACGATTTCATGTTCCCAGGCAACAGGGTACCAAAATCCAAACCAATGTCATGTTCCCAGGCCACAGGATTCCACAATCTAACATCAGTCATGTTCCCAGGCCAATGGTTTCCATAATCAAATTTCAGTCATATTCCCAGGGCACATGGTTCCAGAATCAAACCTCAGTCATGTTCCCAGGCCATAGGTTTCAAAAATCAGACCTCAGTCATGCTGCCAAGAGACAGGTGTCCAGAATCAAACCTCAGTCATGTTCCCAGGGAACAGGCATCCAGAAAGAAACCTCAGTCATGTTCCCAGGCCACAGGGTTCCAGAAGCAAACCTCACTCTTGTTCCCAGGACACAGGTTTCCACAATCAACCCGATATCATGTTCCGTGGCAAGAGTCTTCCAGGATCAAACGTCAGTCATGTTGCCAGCCCACAGGTTTCCACCAACAAACCTCAGACATGTTCCCAGGCCACAGGGTTCCAGAGTCAAACCGTTCTCATGTTCCCAGGCCACAGGATTCCAGAATCCACCGAGGTCATGTTCCCAGGCCATAGCGTTCCAGAATCAATCCTCAGTTATGTTCCCAGGCTACAGGGTTCCAAAATAAAACCTCAGTCATGTTCCCAGTCCACAGGGTTCCAGAACCAAGGCTCAGTCAGGATCCCAGGGCACAGTATTCCACTATCTAAACAGATGTCATGTTTCCAGGCCACAGTTTTCCAGAATCACGCCTCAGTCATGTTCCCAGGCCACAGGGATCCAGAATCAAAACTCACTCTTGTTGCCAGGCCATAGGGTACCACCATCAAACCTCAGTCATATACCCAGGCCACAGGTTTCCAGAATCAAACCGATGTCATGTTCCCAGGCAACAGGGTACCAGGATCCAAACCGATGTCATGTTCCAAGGCCACATGTTTCCACAATGAAACCTCAGTCATGTTCCCAGGCCACAGGTTTCCAGAATCAAACCTCAGTCATATTCCCAAGACACATGGTTCCAGAATCAAACCTCAGTCATATTCGCAGGCCACAGGTTTCAACAATCAAACCTCAGTCTTGTTCCTAGGACACAGGTGTCCAGAATCAAATCTCTGTCATGTTCCCAGGCCACAGGGTTCCACAATCAAACCTCATTCATGTTCCCAGGCGACAGGGTTCCAGAATCAAGCCTCAGTCATGTTGCCAGTCCACAGGTTTCTGCAATCAAACCTCAGTCAAGTTCTCAGGCCACAGGTTTCCAGAATCAAACCTCAGTCATATTCCCAGGACACATGGTTCCAGAATCAAACCTCAGTCATGTTCGCAGGCCACAGGTTTCAACAATCAAACCTCAGTCATGTTCCCAGGACACAGGTGTGCAGAATCAAAACTCAGTAATGTTCCCAGGGAACAGGGTTCCAGAATCAAACCTCAGTCATGTTCCCAGGCCATAGGTTTCAAAAATCAGACCTCAGTCATGCTCCCAAGAGACAGGTGTCCAGAATCAAATCTCAGTCATGTTCCCAGGGAACAGGCATCCAGAAAGAAACCTCAGTCATGTTCCCAGGCCACAGGGTTCCAGAAGCAAACCTCAGTCTTGTTCCCAGGACACAGGTTTCCACAATCAACCCGATATCATGTTCCGTGGCAAGAGTCTTCCAGGATCAAACGTCAGTCATGTTGCCAGGCCACAAGTTTCCACCATCAAACCTCAGACATGTTCCCAGGCCTCTGGGTTAAAGAATCAAACCGTTCTCATGTTTCCAGGCCACAGGGTTCCAGAATCCACCGATGTCATGTTCCCAGGCCACAGGATTCCACAATCTAACATCAGTCATGTTCCCAGGCCAATGGTTTCCAGAATCAAATCTCAGTCATATTCCCAGGACACATGGTTCCAGAATCAAACCTCAGTCATGTTCTCAGGGAACAGGCTTCCAGAAACAAACCTCAGTCATGTTCCCAGGCCACAGGGTTCCAGAATCCAACCGATGTCATGTTCCCAGCCCACAGGCGTCCAGAAGCAAACCTCAGTCTTGTTCCCAGGACACAGGGTTCCAGAATCAAACCGATATCATGTTCCTTGGCCACAGTCTTCCAGAATCAAACCTCAGTCATGTTACCAGGCCACAGGTTTCCACCATCAAACCGCAGACATGTTCCAAAGGCCACAGGTTTCCAGAATCAAACCGTTCTCATGTTCCCAGGACACAGGGTTCCACCATCAAGCCTCAGTCATGTTCCCAGGCCTGAGTGTTCCACAATCAAACCTAAGTCATCTTGCCAGGCCATAGGGTACCACCATCAAACCTCAGTCATATTTCCAGGCCACAGGTTTCCAGAATCAAACCGATTTCATATTCCCAGGCAACAGGGTACCAGAATCCAAACCGATGTCATGTTCCCAGGCCACAGTATTCCACAATCTAACATCAGTCATGTTCACAGGTCAATGGTTTCCATAATCAAACCTCAGTCATATTCGCAGGACACAGGGTTCCAGAATAAAACCTCAGTCATGTTCCCTAGACACAGGTTTCAAAAATATATCCCAGTCATGTTCACAGCCCACAGGTTCCACAATTAAAGCTCAGTCATATTCCCAGGCCAGAGGGATCCACAATCAAACCTCAGTCCTATTGCCATGCCACGGTTTCACCATAAAGCCTCAGTCATGTTCCCAGGCCAGAGTGTTCCACAATCAAACCTAAGTCATCTTGCCAGGCAACAGGGTTCCACCATCAAACCTCAGTCCTGTTGCCAGGCCACAGGGTTCCACCATCAAGCCTCAGTCATGTTCCCTGCACACAGGGTTCCTCCATCAAACCTCAATCATGTTCCTAGGACACAGGGTTCCAGAATCAAACCAATGTCAAGTTCCCAGGCCATGGTTTTCAAGTACCAGACCACAGTCATGTTTCCAGGACACAGGGTTCCACAGTCAATCCTCAGTCATGTTGCCAGTCCACAGGTTTCTGCCATCAAAAATCAGTCATGTTCCCAGGCCATAGGGTTCCAGAATCAAGCCTCAGTCATTTTGCCAGGCCAGAGTTTTCCACCATCAAACCTCAGTCATGATCCCAGGCCAAATGTTTCGACAATGAATCCTAAGTGATTTTCCCAGGCCACAGGTTTCCAGAATCAAACCTCAGTCATATTCCCAGGACACATGGATCCAGAATCAAACCTCAGTCATGTTCGCAGGCCACAGGTTTCAACAATCAAACCTCAGACATATTCCCAGGCCACAGGTGTCCAGAATCAAACCTCAGTCATGTTCTCAGGGAACAGGCTTCCAGAAACAAATCTCTGTCATGTTCCCAGGCAACAGAGTTCCACAATCAAACCTCAGTCATGTTCCCAGGCTACAGGGTTCCAAAATCCAACCGATGTCATGTTCCGAGGCCACAGGGTTCCAGAAGCAAACCTCAGTCTTGTTCCCAGGATACAGGTTTCCAGAATCAACCCAATATCATGTTCCCTGGCCACAGTCTTCCAGACTCAAACCTCAGTCATGTTGCCAGCCCAGAGGTTTCCACCAACAAACCTCAGACATGTTCCCAGGCCACAGGGTTCCAGAGTCAAACCGTTCTCATGTTCCCAGGCCACAGGATTCCAGAATCCACCGAGGTCATGTTCCCAGGCCATAGCGTTCCAGAATCAATCCTCAGTTATGTTCCCAGGCTACAGGGTTCCAAAATAAAACCTCAGTCATGTTCCCAGTCCACAGGGTTCCAGAACCAAGGCTCAGTCAGGATCCCAGGGCACAGTATTCCACTATCTAAACAGATGTCATGTTTCCAGGCCACAATTTTCCAGAATCACGCCTCAGTCATGTTCCCAGGCCACAGGGATCCAGAATCAAAACTCACTCTTGTTGCCAGGCCATAGGGTACCACCATCAAACCTCAGTCATATACCCAGGCCACAGGTTTCCAGAATCAAACCGATTTCATGTTCCCAGGCAACAGGGTACCAGGATCCAAACCGATGTCATGTTCCAAGGACACAGGATTCCACAATCTAACATCAGTCATGTTCCCAGGCCAATGGTTTCCAGAATCAAACCTCAGTCATATTCCCAAGACACATGGTTCCAGAATCAAACCTCAGTCATATTCGCAGGCCACAGGTTTCAACAATCAAACCTCAGTCTTGTTCCTAGGACACAGGTGTCCAGAATGAAATCTCTGTCATGTTCCCAGGCCACAGGGTTCCACAATCAAACCTCATTCATGTTCCCAGGCGACAGGGTTCCAGAATCAAGCCTCAGTCATGTTGCCAGTCCACAGGTTTCTGCAATCAAACCTCAGTCAAGTTCTCAGGCCACAGGGTTCCAGAATCAAGCCTTAGTCATTTTGCCAGGCCAGAGTGTTCCGCCATCAAACCACACACATGATTCCAGGACACATGTTTCCACAATGAAACCTCAGTCATTTTCCCAGGCCACAGGTTTCCAGAATCAAACCTCAGTCATATTCCCAGGACACATGGTTCCAGAATCAAACCTCAGTCATGTTCGCAGGCCACAGGTTTCAACAATCAAACCTCAGTCATGTTCCCAGGACACAGGTGTGCAGAATCAAAACTCAGTCATGTTCCCAGGGAACAGGGTTCCAGAAGCAAACCTCAGTCTTGTTCCCCGGACACAGGGTTCCAGAATCAACCCGATATCATATTCCCTGGCCACAGTCTTCCAGAATCAAACCTCAGTCTTGTTGCCAGGACATAGGGTACCACGGTCAAACCTCAGTCATATTCCCAGGCCACGGGTTTCCAGAATCAAAACGATTTCATGTTCCCAGGCAACAGGGTACCAAAATCCAAACCAATGTCATGTTCCCAGGCCACAGGATTCCACAATCTAACATCAGTCATGTTCCCAGGCCAATGGTTTCCATAATCAAATTTCAGTCATATTCCCAGGGCACATGGTTCCAGAATCAAACCTCAGTCATGTTCCCAGGCCATAGGTTTCAAAAATCAGACCTCAGTCATGCTGCCAAGAGACAGGTGTCCAGAATCAAACCTCAGTCATGTTCCCAGGGAACAGGCATCCAGAAAGAAACCTCAGTCATGTTCCCAGGCCACAGGGTTCCAGAAGCAAACCTCACTCTTGTTCCCAGGACACAGGTTTCCACAATCAACCCGATATCATGTTCCGTGGCAAGAGTCTTCCAGGATCAAACGTCAGTCATGTTGCCAGCCCACAGGTTTCCACCAACAAACCTCAGACATGTTCCCAGGCCACAGGGTTCCAGAGTCAAACCGTTCTCATGTTCCCAGGCCACAGGATTCCAGAATCCACCGAGGTCATGTTCCCAGGCCATAGCGTTCCAGAATCAATCCTCAGTTATGTTCCCAGGCTACAGGGTTCCAAAATAAAACCTCAGTCATGTTCCCAGTCCACAGGGTTCCAGAACCAAGGCTCAGTCAGGATCCCAGGGCACAGTATTCCACTATCTAAACAGATGTCATGTTTCCAGGCCACAGTTTTCCAGAATCACGCCTCAGTCATGTTCCCAGGCCACAGGGATCCAGAATCAAAACTCACTCTTGTTGCCAGGCCATAGGGTACCACCATCAAACCTCAGTCATATACCCAGGCCACAGGTTTCCAGAATCAAACCGATGTCATGTTCCCAGGCAACAGGGTACCAGGATCCAAACCGATGTCATGTTCCAAGGCCACATGTTTCCACAATGAAACCTCAGTCATGTTCCCAGGCCACAGGTTTCCAGAATCAAACCTCAGTCATATTCCCAAGACACATGGTTCCAGAATCAAACCTCAGTCATATTCGCAGGCCACAGGTTTCAACAATCAAACCTCAGTCTTGTTCCTAGGACACAGGTGTCCAGAATCAAATCTCTGTCATGTTCCCAGGCCACAGGGTTCCACAATCAAACCTCATTCATGTTCCCAGGTGACAGGGTTCCAGAATCAAGCCTCAGTCATGTTGCCAGTCCACAGGTTTCTGCAATCAAACCTCAGTCAAGTTCTCAGGCCACAGGTTTCCAGAATCAAACCTCAGTCATATTCCCAGGACACATGGTTCCAGAATCAAACCTCAGTCATGTTCGCAGGCCACAGGTTTCAACAATCAAACCTCAGTCATGTTCCCAGGACACAGGTGTGCAGAATCAAAACTCAGTAATGTTCCCAGGGAACAGGGTTCCAGAATCAAACCTCAGTCATGTTCCCAGGCCATAGGTTTCAAAAATCAGACCTCAGTCATGCTCCCAAGAGACAGGTGTCCAGAATCAAACCTCAGTCATGTTCCCAGGGAACAGGCATCCAGAAAGAAACCTCAGTCATGTTCCCAGGCCACAGGGTTCCAGAAGCAAACCTCAGTCTTGTTCCCAGGACACAGGTTTCCACAATCAACCCGATATCATGTTCCGTGGCAAGAGTCTTCCAGGATCAAACGTCAGTCATGTTGCCAGGCCACAAGTTTCCACCATCAAACCTCAGACATGTTCCCAGGCCTCTGGGTTAAAGAATCAAACCGTTCTCATGTTTCCAGGCCACAGGGTTCCAGAATCCACCGATGTCATGTTCCCAGGCCACAGGATTCCACAATCTAACATCAGTCATGTTCCCAGGCCAATGGTTTCCAGAATCAAACCTCAGTCATATTCCCAGGACACATGGTTCCAGAATCAAACCTCAGTCTTGTTCCCAGGACACAGGTTTCCACAATCAACCCGATATCATGTTCCGTGGCAAGAGTCTTCCAGGATCAAACGTCAGTCATGTTGCCAGGCCACAAGTTTCCACCATCAAACCTCAGACATGTTCCCAGGCCTCTGGGTTAAAGAATCAAACCGTTCTCATGTTTCCAGGCCACAGGGTTCCAGAATCCACCGATGTCATGTTCCCAGGCCACAGGATTCCACAATCTAACATCAGTCATGTTCCCAGGCCAATGGTTTCCAGAATCAAACCTCAGCCATATTCCCAGGACACATGGTTCCAGAATCAAACCTCAGTCATGTTCCCAGGGAACAGGCTTCCAGAAACAAACCTCAGTCATATTCCCAGGCCACAGGGTTCCAGAATCCAACCGATGTCATGTTCCCAGCCCACAGGCGTCCAGAAGCAAACCTCAGTCTTGTTCCCAGGACACAGGGTTCCAGAATCAAACCGATATCATGTTCCTTGGCCACAGTCTTCCAGAATCAAACCTCAGTCATCTTACCAGGCCACAGGTTTCCACCATCAAACCGCAGACATGTTCCAAAGGCCACAGGTTTCCAGAATCAAACCGTTCTCATGTTCCCAGGACACAGGGTTCCACCATCAAGCCTCAGTCATGTTCCCAGGCCTGAGTGTTCCACAATCAAACCTAAGTCATCTTGCCAGGCCATAGGGTACCACCATCAAACCTCAGTCATATTTCCAGGCCACAGGTTTCCAGAATCAAACCGATTTCATATTCCCAGGCAACAGGGTACCAGAATCCAAACCGATGTCATGTTCCCAGGCCACAGTATTCCACAATCTAACATCAGTCATGTTCACAGGTCAATGGTTTCCATAATCAAACCTCAGTCATATTCGCAGGACACAGGGTTCCAGAATAAAACCTCAGTCATGTTCCCTAGACACAGGTTTCAAAAATATATCCCAGTCATGTTCACAGCCCACAGGTTCCACAATTAAAGCTCAGTCATATTCCCAGGCCAGAGGGATCCACAATCAAACCTCAGTCCTATTGCCATGCCACGGTTTCACCATAAAGCCTCAGTCATGTTCCCAGGCCAGAGTGTTCCACAATCAAACCTAAGTCATCTTGCCAGGCAACAGGGTTCCACCATCAAACCTCAGTCCTGTTGCCAGGCCACAGGGTTCCACCATCAAGCCTCAGTCATGTTCCCTGCACACAGGGTTCCTCCATCAAACCTCAATCATGTTCCTAGGACACAGGGTTCCAGAATCAAACCAATGTCAAGTTCCCAGGCCATGGTTTTCAAGTACCAGACCACAGTCATGTTTCCAGGACACAGGGTTCCACAGTCAATCCTCAGTCATGTTGCCAGTCCACAGGTTTCTGCCATCAAAAATCAGTCATGTTCCCAGGCCATAGGGTTCCAGAATCAAGCCTCAGTCATTTTGCCAGGCCAGAGTTTTCCACCATCAAACCTCAGTCATGATCCCAGGCCAAATGTTTCGACAATGAATCCTAAGTGATTTTCCCAGGCCACAGGTTTCCAGAATCAAACCTCAGTCATATTCCCAGGACACATGGATCCAGAATCAAACCTCAGTCATGTTCGCAGGCCACAGGTTTCAACAATCAAACCTCAGACATATTCCCAGGCCACAGGTGTCCAGAATCAAACCTCAGTCATGTTCTCAGGGAACAGGCTTCCAGAAACAAATCTCTGTCATGTTCCCAGGCAACAGAGTTCCACAATCAAACCTCAGTCATGTTCCCAGGCTACAGGGTTCCAAAATCCAACCGATGTCATGTTCCGAGGCCACAGGGTTCCAGAAGCAAACCTCAGTCTTGTTCCCAGGATACAGGTTTCCAGAATCAACCCAATATCATGTTCCCTGGCCACAGTCTTCCAGACTCAAACCTCAGTCATGTTGCCAGCCCAGAGGTTTCCACCAACAAACCTCAGACATGTTCCCAGGCCACAGGGTTCCAGAGTCAAACCGTTCTCATGTTCCCAGGCCACAGGATTCCAGAATCCACCGAGGTCATGTTCCCAGGCCATAGCGTTCCAGAATCAATCCTCAGTTATGTTCCCAGGCTACAGGGTTCCAAAATAAAACCTCAGTCATGTTCCCAGTCCACAGGGTTCCAGAACCAAGGCTCAGTCAGGATCCCAGGGCACAGTATTCCACTATCTAAACAGATGTCATGTTTCCAGGCCACAATTTTCCAGAATCACGCCTCAGTCATGTTCCCAGGCCACAGGGATCCAGAATCAAAACTCACTCTTGTTGCCAGGCCATAGGGTACCACCATCAAACCTCAGTCATATACCCAGGCCACAGGTTTCCAGAATCAAACCGATTTCATGTTCCCAGGCAACAGGGTACCAGGATCCAAACCGATGTCATGTTCCAAGGCCACAGGATTCCACAATCTAACATCAGTCATGTTCCCAGGCCAATGGTTTCCAGAATCAAACCTCAGTCATATTCCCAAGACACATGGTTCCAGAATCAAACCTCAGTCATATTCGCAGGCCACAGGTTTCAACAATCAAACCTCAGTCTTGTTCCTAGGACACAGGTGTCCAGAATCAAATCTCTGTCATGTTCCCAGGCCACAGGGTTCCACAATCAAACCTCATTCATGTTCCCAGGCGACAGGGTTCCAGAATCAAGCCTCAGTCATATTGCCAGTCCACAGGTTTCTGCAATCAAACCTCAGTCAAGTTCTCAGGCCACAGGGTTCCAGAATCAAGCCTTAGTCATTTTGCCAGGCCAGAGTGTTCCGCCATCAAACCACACACATGATTCCAGGACACATGTTTCCACAATGAAACCTCAGTCATTTTCCCAGGCCACAGGTTTCCAGAATCAAACCTCAGTCATATTCCCAGGACACATGGTTCCAGAATCAAACCTCAGTCATGTTCGCAGGCCACAGGTTTCAACAATCAAACCTCAGTCATGTTCCCAGGACACAGGTGTGCAGAATCAAAACTCAGTCATGTTCCCAGGGAACAGGGTTCCAGAAGCAAACCTCAGTCTTGTTCCCCGGACACAGGGTTCCAGAATCAACCCGATATCATATTCCCTGGCCACAGTCTTCCAGAATCAAACCTCAGTCTTGTTGCCAGGACATAGGGTACCACGGTCAAACCTCAGTCATATTCCCAGGCCACGGGTTTCCAGAATCAAAACGATTTCATGTTCCCAGGCAACAGGGTACCAAAATCCAAACCAATGTCATGTTCCCAGGCCACAGGATTCCACAATCTAACATCAGTCATGTTCCCAGGCCAATGGTTTCCATAATCAAATTTCAGTCATATTCCCAGGGCACATGGTTCCAGAATCAAACCTCAGTCATGTTCCCAGGCCATAGGTTTCAAAAATCAGACCTCAGTCATGCTGCCAAGAGACAGGTGTCCAGAATCAAACCTCAGTCATGTTCCCAGGGAACAGGCATCCAGAAAGAAACCTCAGTCATGTTCCCAGGCCACAGGGTTCCAGAAGCAAACCTCAGTCTTGTTCCCAGGACACAGGTTTCCACAATCAACCCGATATCATGTTCCGTGGCAAGAGTCTTCCAGGATCAAACGTCAGTCATGTTGCCAGCCCACAGGTTTCCACCAACAAACCTCAGACATGTTCCCAGGCCACAGGGTTCCAGAGTCAAACCGTTCTCATGTTCCCAGGCCACAGGATTGCAGAATCCACCGAGGTCATGTTCCCAGGCCATAGCGTTCCAGAATCAATCCTCAGTTATGTTCCCAGGCTACAGGGTTCCAAAATAAAACCTCAGTCATGTTCCCAGTCCACAGGGTTCCAGAACCAAGGCTCAGTCAGGATCCCAGGGCACAGTATTCCACTATCTAAACAGATGTCATGTTTCCAGGCCACAGATTTCCAGAATCACGCCTCAGTCATGTTCCCAGGCCACAGGGATCCAGAATCAAAACTCACTCTTGTTGCCAGGCCATAGGGTACCACCATCAAACCTCAGTCATATACCCAGGCCACAGGTTTCCAGAATCAAACCGATTTCATGTTCCCAGGCAACAGGGTACCAGGATCCAAACCGATGTCATGTTCCAAGGCCACAGGATTCCACAATCTAACATCAGTCATGTTCCCAGGCCAATGGTTTCCAGAATCAAACCTCAGTCATATTCCCAAGACACATGGTTCCAGAATCAAACCTCAGTCATATTCGCAGGCCACAGGTTTCAACAATCAAACCTCAGTCTTGTTCCTAGGACACAGGTGTCCAGAATCAAATCTCTGTCATGTTCCCAGGCCACAGGCTTCCACAATCAAACCTCATTCATGTTCCCAGGCGACAGGGTTCCAGAATCAAGCCTCAGTCATGTTGCCAGTCCACAGGTTTCTGCAATCAAACCTCAGTCAAGTTCTCAGGCCACAGGGTTCCAGAATCAAGCCTTAGTCATTTTGCCAGGCCAGAGTGTTCCGCCATCAAACCACACACATGATTCCAGGACACATGTTTCCACAATGAAACCTCAGTCATTTTCCCAGGCCACAGGTTTCCAGAATCAAACCTCAGTCATATTCCCAGGACACATGGTTCCAGAATCAAACCTCAGTCATGTTCGCAGGCCACAGGTTTCAACAATCAAACCTCAGTCATGTTCCCAGGACACAGGTGTGCAGAATCAAAACTCAGTCATGTTCCCAGGGAACAGGGTTCCAGAATCAAACCTCAGTCATGTTCCCAGGCCATAGGTTTCAAAAATCAGACCTCAGTCATGCTCCCAAGAGACAGGTGTCCAGAATCAAACCTCAGTCATGTTCCCAGGGAACAGGCATCCAGAAAGAAACCTCAGTCATGTTCCTAGGCCACAGGGTTCCAGAAGCAAACCTCAGTCTTGTTCCCAGGACACAGGTTTCCACAATCAACCCGATATCATGTTCCGTGGCAAGAGTCTTCCAGGATCAAACGTCAGTCATGTTGCCAGGCCACAAGTTTCCACCATCAAACCTCAGACATGTTCCCAGGCCTCAGGGTTAAAGAATCAAACCGTTCTCATGTTTCCAGGCCACAGGGTTCCAGAATCCACCGATGTCATGTTCCCAGGCCACAGGATTCCACAATCTAACATCAGTCATGTTCCCAGGCCAATGGTTTCCAGAATCAAACCTCAGTCATATTCCCAGGACACATGGTTCCAGAATCAAACCTCAGTCATGTTCCCAGGGAACAGGCTTCCAGAAACAAACCTCAGTCATGTTCCCAGGCCACAGGGTTCCAGAATCCAACCGATGTCATGTTCCCAGCCCACAGGCGTCCAGAAGCAAACCTCAGTCTTGTTCCCAGGACACAGGGTTCCAGAATCAAACCGATATCATGTTCCTTGGCCACAGTCTTCCAGAATCAAACCTCAGTCATGTTACCAGGCCACAGGTTTCCACCATCAAACCGCAGACATGTTCCAAAGGCCACAGGTTTGCAGAATCAAACCGTTCTCATGTTCCCAGGACACAGGGTTCCACCATCAAGCCTCAGTCATGTTCCCAGGCCTGAGTGTTCCACAATCAAACCTAAGTCATCTTGCCAGGCCATAGGGTACCACCATCAAACCTCAGTCATATTTCCAGGCCACAGGTTTCCAGAATCAAACCGATTTCATATTCCCAGGCAACAGGGTACCAGAATCCAAACCGATGTCATGTTCCCAGGCCACAGTATTCCACAATCTAACATCAGTCATGTTCACAGGTCAATGGTTTCCATAATCAAACCTCAGTCATATTCCCAGGACACAGGGTTCCAGAATAAAACCTCAGTCATGTTCCCTAGACACAGGTTTCAAAAATATATCCCAGTCATGTTCACAGCCCACAGGTTCCACAATTAAAGCTCAGTCATATTCCCAGGCCAGAGGGATCCACAATCAAACCTCAATCCTATTGTCATGCCACGGTTTCACCATAAAGCCTCAGTCATGTTCCCAGGCCAGAGTGTTCCACAATCAAACATAAGTCATCTTGCCAGGCAACAGGGTTACACCATCAAACCTCAGTCCTGTTGCCAGGCCACAGGGTTCCACCATCAAGCCTCAGTCATGTTCCCTGCACACAAGGTTCCTCCATCAAACCTCAATCATGTTCCTAGGACACAGGGTTCCAGAATCAAACAAATGTCAAGTTCCCAGGCCATGGTTTTCAAGTACCAGACCACAGTCATGTTTCCAGGACACAGGGTTCCACAGTCAATCCTCAGTCATGTTGCCAGTCCACAGGTTTCTGCCATCAAACCTCAGTCATGTTCCCAGGCCATAGGGTTCCAGAATCAAGCCTCAGTCATTTTGCCAGGCCAGAGTTTTCCACCATCAAACCTCAGTCATGATCCCAGGCCAAATGTTTCGACAATGAATCCTAAGTGATTTTCCCAGGCCACAGGTTTCCAGAATCAAACCTCAGTCATATTCCCAGGACACATGGATCCAGAATCAAACCTCAGTCATGTTCGCAGGCCACAGGTTTCAACAATCAAACCTCAGACATATTCCCAGGCCACAGGTGTCCAGAATCAAACCTCAGTCATGTTCTCAGGGAACAGGCTTCCAGAAACAAAACTCTGTCATGTTCCCAGGCAACAGGGTTCCACAATCAAACCTCATTCATGTTCCCAGGCGACAGGGTTCCAGAATCAAGCCTCAGTCATGTTGCCAGTCCACAGGTTTCTGCAATCAAACCTCAGTCAAGTTCTCAGGCCACAGGTTTCCAGAATCAAACCTCAATCATATTCCCAGGACACATGGTTCCAGAATCAAACCTCAGTCATGTTCGCAGGCCACAGGTTTCAACAATCAAACCTCAGTCATGTTCCCAGGACACAGGTGTGCAGAATCAAAACTCAGTCATGTTCCCAGGGAACAGGGTTCCAGAATCAAACCTCAGTCATGTTCCCAGGCCATAGGTTTCAAAAATCAGACCTCAGTCATGCTCCCAAGAGACAGGTGTCCAGAATCAAACCTCAGTCATGTTCCCAGGGAACAGGCATCCAGAAAGAAACCTCAGTCATGTTCCCAGGCCACAGGGTTCCAGAAGCAAACCTCAGTCTTGTTCCCAGGACACAGGTTTCCACAATCAACCCGATATCATGTTCCGTGGCAAGAGTCTTCCAGGATCAAACGTCAGTCATGTTGCCAGGCCACAAGTTTCCACCATCAAACCTCAGACATGTTCCCAGGCCTCTGGGTTAAAGAATCAAACCGTTCTCATGTTTCCAGGCCACAGGGTTCCAGAATCCACCGATGTCATGTTCCCAGGCCACAGGATTCCACAATCTAACATCAGTCATGTTCCCAGGCCAATGGTTTCCAGAATCAAACCTCAGTCATATTCCCAGGACACATGGTTCCAGAATCAAACCTCAGTCATGTTCCCAGGGAACAGGCTTCCAGAAACAAACCTCAGTCATGTTCCCAGGCCACAGGGTTCCAGAATCCAACCGATGTCATGTTCCCAGCCCACAGGCGTCCAGAAGCAAACCTCAGTCTTGTTCCCAGGACACAGGGTTCCAGAATCAAACCGATATCATGTTCCTTGGCCACAGTCTTCCAGAATCAAACCTCAGTCATGTTACCAGGCCACAGGTTTCCACCATCAAACCGCAGACATGTTCCAAAGGCCACAGGTTTCCAGAATCAAACCGTTCTCATGTTCCCAGGACACAGGGTTCCACCATCAAGCCTCAGTCATGTTCCCAGGCCTGAGTGTTCCACAATCAAACCTAAGTCATCTTGCCAGGCCATAGGGTACCACCATCAAACCTCAGTCATATTTCCAGGCCACAGGTTTCCAGAATCAAACCGATTTCATATTCCCAGGCAACAGGGTACCAGAATCCAAACCGATGTCATGTTCCCAGGCCACAGTATTCCACAATCTAACATCAGTCATGTTCACAGGTCAATGGTTTCCATAATCAAACCTCAGTCATATTCGCAGGACACAGGGTTCCAGAATAAAACCTCAGTCATGTTCCCTAGACACAGGTTTCAAAAATATATCCCAGTCATGTTCACAGCCCACAGGTTCCACAATTAAAGCTCAGTCATATTCCCAGGCCAGAGGGATCCACAATCAAACCTCAGTCCTATTGCCATGCCACGGTTTCACCATAAAGCCTCAGTCATGTTCCCAGGCCAGAGTGTTCCACAATCAAACCTAAGTCATCTTGCCAGGCAACAGGGTTCCACCATCAAACCTCAGTCCTGTTGCCAGGCCACAGGGTTCCACCATCAAGCCTCAGTCATGTTCCCTGCACACAGGGTTCCTCCATCAAACCTCAATCATGTTCCTAGGACACAGGGTTCCAGAATCAAACCAATGTCAAGTTCCCAGGCCATGGTTTTCAAGTACCAGACCACAGTCATGTTTCCAGGACACAGGGTTCCACAGTCAATCCTCAGTCATGTTGCCAGTCCACAGGTTTCTGCCATCAAAAATCAGTCATGTTCCCAGGCCATAGGGTTCCAGAATCAAGCCTCAGTCATTTTGCCAGGCCAGAGTTTTCCACCATCAAACCTCAGTCATGATCCCAGGCCAAATGTTTCGACAATGAATCCTAAGTGATTTTCCCAGGCCACAGGTTTCCAGAATCAAACCTCAGTCATATTCCCAGGACACATGGATCCAGAATCAAACCTCAGTCATGTTCGCAGGCCACAGGTTTCAACAATCAAACCTCAGACATATTCCCAGGCCACAGGTGTCCAGAATCAAACCTCAGTCATGTTCTCAGGGAACAGGCTTCCAGAAACAAATCTCTGTCATGTTCCCAGGCAACAGAGTTCCACAATCAAACCTCAGTCATGTTCCCAGGCTACAGGGTTCCAAAATCCAACCGATGTCATGTTCCGAGGCCACAGGGTTCCAGAAGCAAACCTCAGTCTTGTTCCCAGGATACAGGTTTCCAGAATCAACCCAATATCATGTTCCCTGGCCACAGTCTTCCAGACTCAAACCTCAGTCATGTTGCCAGCCCAGAGGTTTCCACCAACAAACCTCAGACATGTTCCCAGGCCACAGGGTTCCAGAGTCAAACCGTTCTCATGTTCCCAGGCCACAGGATTCCAGAATCCACCGAGGTCATGTTCCCAGGCCATAGCGTTCCAGAATCAATCCTCAGTTATGTTCCCAGGCTACAGGGTTCCAAAATAAAACCTCAGTCATGTTCCCAGTCCACAGGGTTCCAGAACCAAGGCTCAGTCAGGATCCCAGGGCACAGTATTCCACTATCTAAACAGATGTCATGTTTCCAGGCCACAATTTTCCAGAATCACGCCTCAGTCATGTTCCCAGGCCACAGGGATCCAGAATCAAAACTCACTCTTGTTGCCAGGCCATAGGGTACCACCATCAAACCTCAGTCATATACCCAGGCCACAGGTTTCCAGAATCAAACCGATTTCATGTTCCCAGGCAACAGGGTACCAGGATCCAAACCGATGTCATGTTCCAAGGACACAGGATTCCACAATCTAACATCAGTCATGTTCCCAGGCCAATGGTTTCCAGAATCAAACCTCAGTCATATTCCCAAGACACATGGTTCCAGAATCAAACCTCAGTCATATTCGCAGGCCACAGGTTTCAACAATCAAACCTCAGTCTTGTTCCTAGGACACAGGTGTCCAGAATGAAATCTCTGTCATGTTCCCAGGCCACAGGGTTCCACAATCAAACCTCATTCATGTTCCCAGGCGACAGGGTTCCAGAATCAAGCCTCAGTCATGTTGCCAGTCCACAGGTTTCTGCAATCAAACCTCAGTCAAGTTCTCAGGCCACAGGGTTCCAGAATCAAGCCTTAGTCATTTTGCCAGGCCAGAGTGTTCCGCCATCAAACCACACACATGATTCCAGGACACATGTTTCCACAATGAAACCTCAGTCATTTTCCCAGGCCACAGGTTTCCAGAATCAAACCTCAGTCATATTCCCAGGACACATGGTTCCAGAATCAAACCTCAGTCATGTTCGCAGGCCACAGGTTTCAACAATCAAACCTCAGTCATGTTCCCAGGACACAGGTGTGCAGAATCAAAACTCAGTCATGTTCCCAGGGAACAGGGTTCCAGAAGCAAACCTCAGTCTTGTTCCCCGGACACAGGGTTCCAGAATCAACCCGATATCATATTCCCTGGCCACAGTCTTCCAGAATCAAACCTCAGTCTTGTTGCCAGGACATAGGGTACCACGGTCAAACCTCAGTCATATTCCCAGGCCACGGGTTTCCAGAATCAAAACGATTTCATGTTCCCAGGCAACAGGGTACCAAAATCCAAACCAATGTCATGTTCCCAGGCCACAGGATTCCACAATCTAACATCAGTCATGTTCCCAGGCCAATGGTTTCCATAATCAAATTTCAGTCATATTCCCAGGGCACATGGTTCCAGAATCAAACCTCAGTCATGTTCCCAGGCCATAGGTTTCAAAAATCAGACCTCAGTCATGCTGCCAAGAGACAGGTGTCCAGAATCAAACCTCAGTCATGTTCCCAGGGAACAGGCATCCAGAAAGAAACCTCAGTCATGTTCCCAGGCCACAGGGTTCCAGAAGCAAACCTCAGTCTTGTTCCCAGGACACAGGTTTCCACAATCAACCCGATATCATGTTCCGTGGCAAGAGTCTTCCAGGATCAAACGTCAGTCATGTTGCCAGCCCACAGGTTTCCACCAACAAACCTCAGACATGTTCCCAGGCCACAGGGTTCCAGAGTCAAACCGTTCTCATGTTCCCAGGCCACAGGATTCCAGAATCCACCGAGGTCATGTTCCCAGGCCATAGCGTTCCAGAATCAATCCTCAGTTATGTTCCCAGGCTACAGGGTTCCAAAATAAAACCTCAGTCATGTTCCCAGTCCACAGGGTTCCAGAACCAAGGCTCAGTCAGGATCCCAGGGCACAGTATTCCACTATCTAAACAGATGTCATGTTTCCAGGCCACAGATTTCCAGAATCACGCCTCAGTCATGTTCCCAGGCCACAGGGATCCAGAATCAAAACTCACTCTTGTTGCCAGGCCATAGGGTACCACCATCAAACCTCAGTCATATTCCCAAGACACATGGTTCCAGAATCAAACCTCAGTCATATTCGCAGGCCACAGGTTTCAACAATCAAACCTCAGTCTTGTTCCTAGGACACAGGTGTCCAGAATCAAATCTCTGTCATGTTCCCAGGCCACAGGCTTCCACAATCAAACCTCATTCATGTTCCCAGGCGACAGGGTTCCAGAATCAAGCCTCAGTCATGTTGCCAGTCCACAGGTTTCTGCAATCAAACCTCAGTCAAGTTCTCAGGCCACAGGGTTCCAGAATCAAGCCTTAGTCATTTTGCCAGGCCAGAGTGTTCCGCCATCAAACCACACACATGATTCCAGGACACATGTTTCCACAATGAAACCTCAGTCATTTTCCCAGGCCACAGGTTTCCAGAATCAAACCTCAGTCATATTCCCAGGACACATGGTTCCAGAATCAAACCTCAGTCATGTTCGCAGGCCACAGGTTTCAACAATCAAACCTCAGTCATGTTCCCAGGACACAGGTGTGCAGAATCAAAACTCAGTCATGTTCCCAGGGAACAGGGTTCCAGAATCAAACCTCAGTCATGTTCCCAGGCCATAGGTTTCAAAAATCAGACCTCAGTCATGCTCCCAAGAGACAGGTGTCCAGAATCAAACCTCAGTCATGTTCCCAGGGAACAGGCATCCAGAAAGAAACCTCAGTCATGTTCCTAGGCCACAGGGTTCCAGAAGCAAACCTCAGTCTTGTTCCCAGGACACAGGTTTCCACAATCAACCCGATATCATGTTCCGTGGCAAGAGTCTTCCAGGATCAAACGTCAGTCATGTTGCCAGGCCACAAGTTTCCACCATCAAACCTCAGACATGTTCCCAGGCCTCAGGGTTAAAGAATCAAACCGTTCTCATGTTTCCAGGCCACAGGGTTCCAGAATCCACCGATGTCATGTTCCCAGGCCACAGGATTCCACAATCTAACATCAGTCATGTTCCCAGGCCAATGGTTTCCAGAATCAAACCTCAGTCATATTCCCAGGACACATGGTTCCAGAATCAAACCTCAGTCATGTTCCCAGGGAACAGGCTTCCAGAAACAAACCTCAGTCATGTTCCCAGGCCACAGGGTTCCAGAATCCAACCGATGTCATGTTCCCAGCCCACAGGCGTCCAGAAGCAAACCTCAGTCTTGTTCCCAGGACACAGGGTTCCAGAATCAAACCGATATCATGTTCCTTGGCCACAGTCTTCCAGAATCAAACCTCAGTCATGTTACCAGGCCACAGGTTTCCACCATCAAACCGCAGACATGTTCCAAAGGCCACAGGTTTGCAGAATCAAACCGTTCTCATGTTCCCAGGACACAGGGTTCCACCATCAAGCCTCAGTCATGTTCCCAGGCCTGAGTGTTCCACAATCAAACCTAAGTCATCTTGCCAGGCCATAGGGTACCACCATCAAACCTCAGTCATATTTCCAGGCCACAGGTTTCCAGAATCAAACCGATTTCATATTCCCAGGCAACAGGGTACCAGAATCCAAACCGATGTCATGTTCCCAGGCCACAGTATTCCACAATCTAACATCAGTCATGTTCACAGGTCAATGGTTTCCATAATCAAACCTCAGTCATATTCCCAGGACACAGGGTTCCAGAATAAAACCTCAGTCATGTTCCCTAGACACAGGTTTCAAAAATATATCCCAGTCATGTTCACAGCCCACAGGTTCCACAATTAAAGCTCAGTCATATTCCCAGGCCAGAGGGATCCACAATCAAACCTCAATCCTATTGTCATGCCACGGTTTCACCATAAAGCCTCAGTCATGTTCCCAGGCCAGAGTGTTCCACAATCAAACATAAGTCATCTTGCCAGGCAACAGGGTTACACCATCAAACCTCAGTCCTGTTGCCAGGCCACAGGGTTCCACCATCAAGCCTCAGTCATGTTCCCTGCACACAAGGTTCCTCCATCAAACCTCAATCATGTTCCTAGGACACAGGGTTCCAGAATCAAACAAATGTCAAGTTCCCAGGCCATGGTTTTCAAGTACCAGACCACAGTCATGTTTCCAGGACACAGGGTTCCACAGTCAATCCTCAGTCATGTTGCCAGTCCACAGGTTTCTGCCATCAAACCTCAGTCATGTTCCCAGGCCATAGGGTTCCAGAATCAAGCCTCAGTCATTTTGCCAGGCCAGAGTTTTCCACCATCAAACCTCAGTCATGATCCCAGGCCAAATGTTTCGACAATGAATCCTAAGTGATTTTCCCAGGCCACAGGTTTCCAGAATCAAACCTCAGTCATATTCCCAGGACACATGGATCCAGAATCAAACCTCAGTCATGTTCGCAGGCCACAGGTTTCAACAATCAAACCTCAGACATATTCCCAGGCCACAGGTGTCCAGAATCAAACCTCAGTCATGTTCTCAGGGAACAGGCTTCCAGAAACAAAACTCTGTCATGTTCCCAGGCAACAGGGTTCCACAATCAAACCTCATTCATGTTCCCAGGCGACAGGGTTCCAGAATCAAGCCTCAGTCATGTTGCCAGTCCACAGGTTTCTGCAATCAAACCTCAGTCAAGTTCTCAGGCCACAGGTTTCCAGAATCAAACCTCAATCATATTCCCAGGACACATGGTTCCAGAATCAAACCTCAGTCATGTTCGCAGGCCACAGGTTTCAACAATCAAACCTCAGTCATGTTCCCAGGACACAGGTGTGCAGAATCAAAACTCAGTCATGTTCCCAGGGAACAGGGTTCCAGAATCAAACCTCAGTCATGTTCCCAGGCCATAGGTTTCAAAAATCAGACCTCAGTCATGCTCCCAAGAGACAGGTGTCCAGAATCAAACCTCAGTCATGTTCCCAGGGAACAGGCATCCAGAAAGAAACCTCAGTCATGTTCCCAGGCCACAGGGTTCCAGAAGCAAACCTCAGTCTTGTTCCCAGGACACAGGTTTCCACAATCAACCCGATATCATGTTCCGTGGCAAGAGTCTTCCAGGATCAAACGTCAGTCATGTTGCCAGGCCACAAGTTTCCACCATCAAACCTCAGACATGTTCCCAGGCCTCTGGGTTAAAGAATCAAACCGTTCTCATGTTTCCAGGCCACAGGGTTCCAGAATCCACCGATGTCATGTTCCCAGGCCACAGGATTCCACAATCTAACATCAGTCATGTTCCCAGGCCAATGGTTTCCAGAATCAAACCTCAGTCATATTCCCAGGACACATGGTTCCAGAATCAAACCTCAGTCATGTTCCCAGGGAACAGGCTTCCAGAAACAAACCTCAGTCATGTTCCCAGGCCACAGGGTTCCAGAATCCAACCGATGTCATGTTCCCAGCCCACAGGCGTCCAGAAGCAAACCTCAGTCTTGTTCCCAGGACACAGGGTTCCAGAATCAAACCGATATCATGTTCCTTGGCCACAGTCTTCCAGAATCAAACCTCAGTCATCTTACCAGGCCACAGGTTTCCACCATCAAACCGCAGACATGTTCCAAAGGCCACAGGTTTCCAGAATCAAACCGTTCTCATGTTCCCAGGACACAGGGTTCCACCATCAAGCCTCAGTCATGTTCCCAGGCCTGAGTGTTCCACAATCAAACCTAAGTCATCTTGCCAGGCCATAGGGTACCACCATCAAACCTCAGTCATATTTCCAGGCCACAGGTTTCCAGAATCAAACCGATTTCATATTCCCAGGCAACAGGGTACCAGAATCCAAACCGATGTCATGTTCCCAGGCCACAGTATTCCACAATCTAACATCAGTCATGTTCACAGGTCAATGGTTTCCATAATCAAACCTCAGTCATATTCGCAGGACACAGGGTTCCAGAATAAAACCTCAGTCATGTTCCCTAGACACAGGTTTCAAAAATATATCCCAGTCATGTTCACAGCCCACAGGTTCCACAATTAAAGCTCAGTCATATTCCCAGGCCAGAGGGATCCACAATCAAACCTCAGTCCTATTGCCATGCCACGGTTTCACCATAAAGCCTCAGTCATGTTCCCAGGCCAGAGTGTTCCACAATCAAACCTAAGTCATCTTGCCAGGCAACAGGGTTCCACCATCAAACCTCAGTCCTGTTGCCAGGCCACAGGGTTCCACCATCAAGCCTCAGTCATGTTCCCTGCACACAGGGTTCCTCCATCAAACCTCAATCATGTTCCTAGGACACAGGGTTCCAGAATCAAACCAATGTCAAGTTCCCAGGCCATGGTTTTCAAGTACCAGACCACAGTCATGTTTCCAGGACACAGGGTTCCACAGTCAATCCTCAGTCATGTTGCCAGTCCACAGGTTTCTGCCATCAAAAATCAGTCATGTTCCCAGGCCATAGGGTTCCAGAATCAAGCCTCAGTCATTTTGCCAGGCCAGAGTTTTCCACCATCAAACCTCAGTCATGATCCCAGGCCAAATGTTTCGACAATGAATCCTAAGTGATTTTCCCAGGCCACAGGTTTCCAGAATCAAACCTCAGTCATATTCCCAGGACACATGGATCCAGAATCAAACCTCAGTCATGTTCGCAGGCCACAGGTTTCAACAATCAAACCTCAGACATATTCCCAGGCCACAGGTGTCCAGAATCAAACCTCAGTCATGTTCTCAGGGAACAGGCTTCCAGAAACAAATCTCTGTCATGTTCCCAGGCAACAGAGTTCCACAATCAAACCTCAGTCATGTTCCCAGGCTACAGGGTTCCAAAATCCAACCGATGTCATGTTCCGAGGCCACAGGGTTCCAGAAGCAAACCTCAGTCTTGTTCCCAGGATACAGGTTTCCAGAATCAACCCAATATCATGTTCCCTGGCCACAGTCTTCCAGACTCAAACCTCAGTCATGTTGCCAGCCCAGAGGTTTCCACCAACAAACCTCAGACATGTTCCCAGGCCACAGGGTTCCAGAGTCAAACCGTTCTCATGTTCCCAGGCCACAGGATTCCAGAATCCACCGAGGTCATGTTCCCAGGCCATAGCGTTCCAGAATCAATCCTCAGTTATGTTCCCAGGCTACAGGGTTCCAAAATAAAACCTCAGTCATGTTCCCAGTCCACAGGGTTCCAGAACCAAGGCTCAGTCAGGATCCCAGGGCACAGTATTCCACTATCTAAACAGATGTCATGTTTCCAGGCCACAATTTTCCAGAATCACGCCTCAGTCATGTTCCCAGGCCACAGGGATCCAGAATCAAAACTCACTCTTGTTGCCAGGCCATAGGGTACCACCATCAAACCTCAGTCATATACCCAGGCCACAGGTTTCCAGAATCAAACCGATTTCATGTTCCCAGGCAACAGGGTACCAGGATCCAAACCGATGTCATGTTCCAAGGACACAGGATTCCACAATCTAACATCAGTCATGTTCCCAGGCCAATGGTTTCCAGAATCAAACCTCAGTCATATTCCCAAGACACATGGTTCCAGAATCAAACCTCAGTCATATTCGCAGGCCACAGGTTTCAACAATCAAACCTCAGTCTTGTTCCTAGGACACAGGTGTCCAGAATGAAATCTCTGTCATGTTCCCAGGCCACAGGGTTCCACAATCAAACCTCATTCATGTTCCCAGGCGACAGGGTTCCAGAATCAAGCCTCAGTCATGTTGCCAGTCCACAGGTTTCTGCAATCAAACCTCAGTCAAGTTCTCAGGCCACAGGGTTCCAGAATCAAGCCTTAGTCATTTTGCCAGGCCAGAGTGTTCCGCCATCAAACCACACACATGATTCCAGGACACATGTTTCCACAATGAAACCTCAGTCATTTTCCCAGGCCACAGGTTTCCAGAATCAAACCTCAGTCATATTCCCAGGACACATGGTTCCAGAATCAAACCTCAGTCATGTTCGCAGGCCACAGGTTTCAACAATCAAACCTCAGTCATGTTCCCAGGACACAGGTGTGCAGAATCAAAACTCAGTCATGTTCCCAGGGAACAGGGTTCCAGAAGCAAACCTCAGTCTTGTTCCCCGGACACAGGGTTCCAGAATCAACCCGATATCATATTCCCTGGCCACAGTCTTCCAGAATCAAACCTCAGTCTTGTTGCCAGGACATAGGGTACCACGGTCAAACCTCAGTCATATTCCCAGGCCACGGGTTTCCAGAATCAAAACGATTTCATGTTCCCAGGCAACAGGGTACCAAAATCCAAACCAATGTCATGTTCCCAGGCCACAGGATTCCACAATCTAACATCAGTCATGTTCCCAGGCCAATGGTTTCCATAATCAAATTTCAGTCATATTCCCAGGGCACATGGTTCCAGAATCAAACCTCAGTCATGTTCCCAGGCCATAGGTTTCAAAAATCAGACCTCAGTCATGCTGCCAAGAGACAGGTGTCCAGAATCAAACCTCAGTCATGTTCCCAGGGAACAGGCATCCAGAAAGAAACCTCAGTCATGTTCCCAGGCCACAGGGTTCCAGAAGCAAACCTCAGTCTTGTTCCCAGGACACAGGTTTCCACAATCAACCCGATATCATGTTCCGTGGCAAGAGTCTTCCAGGATCAAACGTCAGTCATGTTGCCAGCCCACAGGTTTCCACCAACAAACCTCAGACATGTTCCCAGGCCACAGGGTTCCAGAGTCAAACCGTTCTCATGTTCCCAGGCCACAGGATTCCAGAATCCACCGAGGTCATGTTCCCAGGCCATAGCGTTCCAGAATCAATCCTCAGTTATGTTCCCAGGCTACAGGGTTCCAAAATAAAACCTCAGTCATGTTCCCAGTCCACAGGGTTCCAGAACCAAGGCTCAGTCAGGATCCCAGGGCACAGTATTCCACTATCTAAACAGATGTCATGTTTCCAGGCCACAGATTTCCAGAATCACGCCTCAGTCATGTTCCCAGGCCACAGGGATCCAGAATCAAAACTCACTCTTGTTGCCAGGCCATAGGGTACCACCATCAAACCTCAGTCATATTCCCAAGACACATGGTTCCAGAATCAAACCTCAGTCATATTCGCAGGCCACAGGTTTCAACAATCAAACCTCAGTCTTGTTCCTAGGACACAGGTGTCCAGAATCAAATCTCTGTCATGTTCCCAGGCCACAGGCTTCCACAATCAAACCTCATTCATGTTCCCAGGCGACAGGGTTCCAGAATCAAGCCTCAGTCATGTTGCCAGTCCACAGGTTTCTGCAATCAAACCTCAGTCAAGTTCTCAGGCCACAGGGTTCCAGAATCAAGCCTTAGTCATTTTGCCAGGCCAGAGTGTTCCGCCATCAAACCACACACATGATTCCAGGACACATGTTTCCACAATGAAACCTCAGTCATTTTCCCAGGCCACAGGTTTCCAGAATCAAACCTCAGTCATATTCCCAGGACACATGGTTCCAGAATCAAACCTCAGTCATGTTCGCAGGCCACAGGTTTCAACAATCAAACCTCAGTCATGTTCCCAGGACACAGGTGTGCAGAATCAAAACTCAGTCATGTTCCCAGGGAACAGGGTTCCAGAAGCAAACCTCAGTCTTGTTCCCCGGACACAGGGTTCCAGAATCAACCCGATATCATATTCCCTGGCCACAGTCTTCCAGAATCAAACCTCAGTCTTGTTGCCAGGACATAGGGTACCACGGTCAAACCTCAGTCATATTCCCAGGCCACGGGTTTCCAGAATCAAAACGATTTCATGTTCCCAGGCAACAGGGTACCAAAATCCAAACCGATGTCATGTTCCCAGGCCACAGGATTCCACAATCTAACATCAGTCATGTTCCCAGGCCAATGGTTTCCATAATCAAATTTCAGTCATATTCCCAGGGCACATGGTTCCAGAATCAAACCTCAGTCATGTTCCCAGGCCATAGGTTTCAAAAATCAGACCTCAGTCATGCTGCCAAGAGACAGGTGTCCAGAATCAAACCTCAGTCATGTTCCCAGGGAACAGGCATCCAGAAAGAAACCTCAGTCATGTTCCCAGGCCACAGGGTTCCAGAAGCAAACCTCAGTCTTGTTCCCAGGACACAGGTTTCCACAATCAACCCGATATCATGTTCCGTGGCAAGAGTCTTCCAGGATCAAACGTCAGTCATGTTGCCAGCCCACAGGTTTCTACCAACAAACCTCAGACATGTTCCCAGGCCACAGGGTTCCAGAGTCAAACCGTTCTCATGTTCCCAGGCCACAGGATTCCAGAATCCACCAAGGTCATGTTCCCAGGCCATAGCGTTCCAGAATCAATCCTCAGTTATGTTCCCAGGCTACAGGGTTCCAAAATAAAACCTCAGTCATGTTCCCAGTCCACAGGGTTCCAGAACCAAGGCTCAGTCAGGATCCAAGGGCACAGTATTCCACTATCTAAACAGATGTCATGTTTCCAGGCCACAGTTTTCCAGAATCACGCCTCAGTCATGTTCCCAGGCCACAGGGATCCAGAATCAAAACTCACTCTTGTTGCCAGGCCATAGGGTACCACCATCAAACCTCAGTCATATACCCAGGCCACAGGTTTCCAGAATCAAACCGATTTCATGTTCCCAGGCAACAGGGTACCAGGATCGAAACCGATGTCATGTTCCAAGGCCACATGTTTCCACAATGAAACCTCAGTCATGTTCCCAGGCCACAGGTTTCCAGAATCAAACCTCAGTCATATTCCCAAGACACATGGTTCCAGAATCAAACCTCAGTCATATTCGCAGGCCACAGGTTTCAACAATCAAACCTCAGTCTTGTTCCTAGGACACAGGTGTCCAGAATCAAATCTCTGTCATGTTCCCAGGCCACAGGGTTCCACAATCAAACCTCATTCATGTTCCCAGGCGACAGGGTTCCAGAATCAAGCCTCAGTCATGTTGCCAGTCCACAGGTTTCTGCAATCAAACCTCAGTCAAGTTCTCAGGCCACAGGGTTCCAGAATCAAGCCTTAGTCATTTTGCCAGGCCAGAGTGTTCCGCCATCAAACCACACACATGATTCCAGGACACATGTTTCCACAATGAAACCTCAGTCATTTTCCCAGGCCACAGGTTTCCAGAATCAAACCTCAGTCATATTCCCAGGACACATGGTTCCAGAATCAAACCTCAGTCATGTTCGCAGGCCACAGGTTTCAACAATCAAACCTCAGTCATGTTCCCAGGACACAGGTGTGCAGAATCAAAACTCAGTCATGTTCCCAGGGAACAGGGTTCCAGAAGCAAACCTCAGTCTTGTTCCCCGGACACAGGGTTCCAGAATCAACCCGATATCATATTCCCTGGCCACAGTCTTCCAGAATCAAACCTCAGTCTTGTTGCCAGGACATAGGGTACCACGGTCAAACCTCAGTCATATTCCCAGGCCACGGGTTTCCAGAATCAAAACGATTTCATGTTCCCAGGCAACAGGGTACCAAAATCCAAACCAATGTCATGTTCCCAGGCCACAGGATTCCACAATCTAACATCAGTCATGTTCCCAGGCCAATGGTTTCCATAATCAAACCTCAGTCATATTCCCAGGACACAGGGTTCCAGAATAAAACCTCAGTCATGTTCCCTAGACACAGGTTTCAAAAATATATCCCAGTCATGTTCACAGCCCACAGGTTCCACAATTAAAGCTCAGTCATATTCCCAGGCCAGAGGGATCCACAATCAAACCTCAGTCCTATTGTCATGCCACGGTTTCACCATAAAGCCTCAGTCATGTTCCCAGGCCAGAGTGTTCCACAATCAAACATAAGTCATCTTGCCAGGCAACAGGGTTACACCATCAAACCTCAGTCCTGTTGCCAGGCCACAGGGTTCCACCATCAAGCCTCAGTCATGTTCCCTGCACACAAGGTTCCTCCATCAAACCTCAATCATGTTCCTAGGACACAGGGTTCCAGAATCAAACAAATGTCAAGTTCCCAGGCCATGGTTTTCAAGTACCAGACCACAGTCATGTTTCCAGGACACAGGGTTCCACAGTCAATCCTCAGTCATGTTGCCAGTCCACAGGTTTCTGCCATCAAACCTCAGTCATGTTCCCAGGCCATAGGGTTCCAGAATCAAGCCTCAGTCATTTTGCCAGGCCAGAGTTTTCCACCATCAAACCTCAGTCATGATCCCAGGCCAAATGTTTCGACAATGAATCCTAAGTGATTTTCCCAGGCCACAGGTTTCCAGAATCAAACCTCAGTCATATTCCCAGGACACATGGATCCAGAATCAAACCTCAGTCATGTTCGCAGGCCACAGGTTTCAACAATCAAACCTCAGACATATTCCCAGGCCACAGGTGTCCAGAATCAAACCTCAGTCATGTTCTCAGGGAACAGGCTTCCAGAAACAAAACTCTGTCATGTTCCCAGGCAACAGGGTTCCACAATCAAACCTCATTCATGTTCCCAGGCGACAGGGTTCCAGAATCAAGCCTCAGTCATGTTGCCAGTCCACAGGTTTCTGCAATCAAACCTCAGTCAAGTTCTCAGGCCACAGGTTTCCAGAATCAAACCTCAATCATATTCCCAGGACACATGGTTCCAGAATCAAACCTCAGTCATGTTCGCAGGCCACAGGTTTCAACAATCAAACCTCAGTCATGTTCCCAGGACACAGGTGTGCAGAATCAAAACTCAGTAATGTTCCCAGGGAACAGGGTTCCAGAATCAAACCTCAGTCATGTTCCCAGGCCATAGGTTTCAAAAATCAGACCTCAGTCATGCTCCCAAGAGACAGGTGTCCAGAATCAAACCTCAGTCATGTTCCCAGGGAACAGGCATCCAGAAAGAAACCTCAGTCATGTTCCCAGGCCACAGGGTTCCAGAAGCAAACCTCAGTCTTGTTCCCAGGACACAGGTTTCCACAATCAACCCGATATCATGTTCCGTGGCAAGAGTCTTCCAGGATCAAACGTCAGTCATGTTGCCAGGCCACAAGTTTCCACCATCAAACCTCAGACATGTTCCCAGGCCTCTGGGTTAAAGAATCAAACCGTTCTCATGTTTCCAGGCCACAGGGTTCCAGAATCCACCGATGTCATGTTCCCAGGCCACAGGATTCCACAATCTAACATCAGTCATGTTCCCAGGCCAATGGTTTCCAGAATCAAACCTCAGTCATATTCCCAGGACACATGGTTCCAGAATCAAACCTCAGTCATGTTCCCAGGGAACAGGCTTCCAGAAACAAACCTCAGTCATGTTCCCAGGCCACAGGGTTCCAGAATCCAACCGATGTCATGTTCCCAGCCCACAGGCGTCCAGAAGCAAACCTCAGTCTTGTTCCCAGGACACAGGGTTCCAGAATCAAACCGATATCATGTTCCTTGGCCACAGTCTTCCAGAATCAAACCTCAGTCATGTTACCAGGCCACAGGTTTCCACCATCAAACCGCAGACATGTTCCAAAGGCCACAGGTTTCCAGAATCAAACCGTTCTCATGTTCCCAGGACACAGGGTTCCACCATCAAGCCTCAGTCATGTTCCCAGGCCTGAGTGTTCCACAATCAAACCTAAGTCATCTTGCCAGGCCATAGGGTACCACCATCAAACCTCAGTCATATTTCCAGGCCACAGGTTTCCAGAATCAAACCGATTTCATATTCCCAGGCAACAGGGTACCAGAATCCAAACCGATGTCATGTTCCCAGGCCACAGTATTCCACAATCTAACATCAGTCATGTTCACAGGTCAATGGTTTCCATAATCAAACCTCAGTCATATTCGCAGGACACAGGGTTCCAGAATAAAACCTCAGTCATGTTCCCTAGACACAGGTTTCAAAAATATATCCCAGTCATGTTCACAGCCCACAGGTTCCACAATTAAAGCTCAGTCATATTCCCAGGCCAGAGGGATCCACAATCAAACCTCAGTCCTATTGCCATGCCACGGTTTCACCATAAAGCCTCAGTCATGTTCCCAGGCCAGAGTGTTCCACAATCAAACCTAAGTCATCTTGCCAGGCAACAGGGTTCCACCATCAAACCTCAGTCCTGTTGCCAGGCCACAGGGTTCCACCATCAAGCCTCAGTCATGTTCCCTGCACACAGGGTTCCTCCATCAAACCTCAATCATGTTCCTAGGACACAGGGTTCCAGAATCAAACCAATGTCAAGTTCCCAGGCCATGGTTTTCAAGTACCAGACCACAGTCATGTTTCCAGGACACAGGGTTCCACAGTCAATCCTCAGTCATGTTGCCAGTCCACAGGTTTCTGCCATCAAAAATCAGTCATGTTCCCAGGCCATAGGGTTCCAGAATCAAGTCTCAGTCATTTTGCCAGGCCAGAGTTTTCCACCATCAAACCTCAGTCATGATCCCAGGCCAAATGTTTCGACAATGAATCCTAATTGATTTTCCCAGGCCACAGGTTTCCAGAATCAAACCTCAGTCATATTCCCAGGACACATGGATCCAGAATCAAACCTCAGTCATGTTCGCAGGCCACAGGTTTCAACAATCAAACCTCAGACATATTCCCAGGCCACAGGTGTCCAGAATCAAACCTCAGTCATGTTCTCAGGGAACAGGCTTCCAGAAACAAATCTCTGTCATGTTCCCAGGCAACAGAGTTCCACAATCAAACCTCAGTCATGTTCCCAGGCTACAGGGTTCCAAAATCCAACCGATGTCATGTTCCGAGGCCACAGGGTTCCAGAAGCAAACCTCAGTCTTGTTCCCAGGATACAGGTTTCCAGAATCAACCCAATATCATGTTCCCTGGCCACAGTCTTCCAGACTCAAACCTCAGTCATGTTGCCAGCCCAGAGGTTTCCACCAACAAACCTCAGACATGTTCCCAGGCCACAGGGTTCCAGAGTCAAACCGTTCTCATGTTCCCAGGCCACAGGATTCCAGAATCCACCGAGGTCATGTTCCCAGGCCATAGCGTTCCAGAATCAATCCTCAGTTATGTTCCCAGGCTACAGGGTTCCAAAATAAAACCTCAGTCATGTTCCCAGTCCACAGGGTTCCAGAACCAAGGCTCAGTCAGGATCCAAGGGCACAGTATTCCACTATCTAAACAGATGTCATGTTTCCAGGCCACAGTTTTCCAGAATCACGCCTCAGTCATGTTCCCAGGCCACAGGGATCCAGAATCAAAACTCACTCTTGTTGCCAGGCCATAGGGTACCACCATCAAACCTCAGTCATATACCCAGGCCACAGGTTTCCAGAATCAAACCGATTTCATGTTCCCAGGCAACAGGGTACCAGGATCGAAACCGATGTCATGTTCCAAGGCCACATGTTTCCACAATGAAACCTCAGTCATGTTCCCAGGCCACAGGTTTCCAGAATCAAACCTCAGTCATATTCCCAAGACACATGGTTCCAGAATCAAACCTCAGTCATATTCGCAGGCCACAGGTTTCAACAATCAAACCTCAGTCTTGTTCCTAGGACACAGGTGTCCAGAATCAAATCTCTGTCATGTTCCCAGGCCACAGGGTTCCACAATCAAACCTCATTCATGTTCCCAGGCGACAGGGTTCCAGAATCAAGCCTCAGTCATGTTGCCAGTCCACAGGTTTCTGCAATCAAACCTCAGTCAAGTTCTCAGGCCACAGGGTTCCAGAATCAAGCCTTAGTCATTTTGCCAGGCCAGAGTGTTCCGCCATCAAACCACACACATGATTCCAGGACACATGTTTCCACAATGAAACCTCAGTCATTTTCCCAGGCCACAGGTTTCCAGAATCAAACCTCAGTCATATTCCCAGGACACATGGTTCCAGAATCAAACCTCAGTCATGTTCGCAGGCCACAGGTTTCAACAATCAAACCTCAGTCATGTTCCCAGGACACAGGTGTGCAGAATCAAAACTCAGTCATGTTCCCAGGGAACAGGGTTCCAGAATCAAACCTCAGTCATGTTCCCAGGCCATAGGTTTCAAAAATCAGACCTCAGTCATGCTCCCAAGAGACAGGTGTCCAGAATCAAACCTCAGTCATGTTCCCAGGGAACAGGCATCCAGAAAGAAACCTCAGTCATGTTCCCAGGCCACAGGGTTCCAGAAGCAAACCTCAGTCTTGTTCCCAGGACACAGGTTTCCACAATCAACCCGATATCATGTTCCGTGGCAAGAGTCTTCCAGGATCAAACGTCAGTCATGTTGCCAGGCCACAAGTTTCCACCATCAAACCTCAGACATGTTCCCAGGCCTCTGGGTTAAAGAATCAAACCGTTCTCATGTTTCCAGGCCACAGGGTTCCAGAATCCACCGATGTCATGTTCCCAGGCCACAGGATTCCACAATCTAACATCAGTCATGTTCCCAGGCCAATGGTTTCCAGAATCAAACCTCAGTCATATTCCCAGGACACATGGTTCCAGAATCAAACCTCAGTCATGTTCCCAGGGAACAGGCTTCCAGAAACAAACCTCAGTCATGTTCCCAGGCCACAGGGTTCCAGAATCCAACCGATGTCATGTTCCCAGCCCACAGGCGTCCAGAAGCAAACCTCAGTCTTGTTCCCAGGACACAGGGTTCCAGAATCAAACCGATATCATGTTCCTTGGCCACAGTCTTCCAGAATCAAACCTCAGTCATCTTACCAGGCCACAGGTTTCCACCATCAAACCGCAGACATGTTCCAAAGGCCACAGGTTTCCAGAATCAAACCGTTCTCATGTTCCCAGGACACAGGGTTCCACCATCAAGCCTCAGTCATGTTCCCAGGCCTGAGTGTTCCACAATCAAACCTAAGTCATCTTGCCAGGCCATAGGGTACCACCATCAAACCTCAGTCATATTTCCAGGCCACAGGTTTCCAGAATCAAACCGATTTCATATTCCCAGGCAACAGGGTACCAGAATCCAAACCGATGTCATGTTCCCAGGCCACAGTATTCCACAATCTAACATCAGTCATGTTCACAGGTCAATGGTTTCCATAATCAAACCTCAGTCATATTCGCAGGACACAGGGTTCCAGAATAAAACCTCAGTCATGTTCCCTAGACACAGGTTTCAAAAATATATCCCAGTCATGTTCACAGCCCACAGGTTCCACAATTAAAGCTCAGTCATATTCCCAGGCCAGAGGGATCCACAATCAAACCTCAGTCCTATTGCCATGCCACGGTTTCACCATAAAGCCTCAGTCATGTTCCCAGGCCAGAGTGTTCCACAATCAAACCTAAGTCATCTTGCCAGGCAACAGGGTTCCACCATCAAACCTCAGTCCTGTTGCCAGGCCACAGGGTTCCACCATCAAGCCTCAGTCATGTTCCCTGCACACAGGGTTCCTCCATCAAACCTCAATCATGTTCCTAGGACACAGGGTTCCAGAATCAAACCAATGTCAAGTTCCCAGGCCATGGTTTTCAAGTACCAGACCACAGTCATGTTTCCAGGACACAGGGTTCCACAGTCAATCCTCAGTCATGTTGCCAGTCCACAGGTTTCTGCCATCAAAAATCAGTCATGTTCCCAGGCCATAGGGTTCCAGAATCAAGCCTCAGTCATTTTGCCAGGCCAGAGTTTTCCACCATCAAACCTCAGTCATGATCCCAGGCCAAATGTTTCGACAATGAATCCTAAGTGATTTTCCCAGGCCACAGGTTTCCAGAATCAAACCTCAGTCATATTCCCAGGACACATGGATCCAGAATCAAACCTCAGTCATGTTCGCAGGCCACAGGTTTCAACAATCAAACCTCAGACATATTCCCAGGCCACAGGTGTCCAGAATCAAACCTCAGTCATGTTCTCAGGGAACAGGCTTCCAGAAACAAATCTCTGTCATGTTCCCAGGCAACAGAGTTCCACAATCAAACCTCAGTCATGTTCCCAGGCTACAGGGTTCCAAAATCCAACCGATGTCATGTTCCAAGGCCACAGGGTTCCAGAAGCAAACCTCAGTCTTGTTCCCAGGATACAGGTTTCCAGAATCAACCCAATATCATGTTCCCTGGCCACAGTCTTCCAGACTCAAACCTCAGTCATGTTGCCAGCCCAGAGGTTTCCACCAACAAACCTCAGACATGTTCCCAGGCCACAGGGTTCCAGAGTCAAACCGTTCTCATGTTCCCAGGCCACAGGATTCCAGAATCCACCGAGGTCATGTTCCCAGGCCATAGCGTTCCAGAATCAATCCTCAGTTATGTTCCCAGGCTACAGGGTTCCAAAATAAAACCTCAGTCATGTTCCCAGTCCACAGGGTTCCAGAACCAAGGCTCAGTCAGGATCCCAGGGCACAGTATTCCACTATCTAAACAGATGTCATGTTTCCAGGCCACAATTTTCCAGAATCACGCCTCAGTCATGTTCCCAGGCCACAGGGATCCAGAATCAAAACTCACTCTTGTTGCCAGGCCATAGGGTACCACCATCAAACCTCAGTCATATACCCAGGCCACAGGTTTCCAGAATCAAACCGATTTCATGTTCCCAGGCAACAGGGTACCAGGATCCAAACCGATGTCATGTTCCAAGGACACAGGATTCCACAATCTAACATCAGTCATGTTCCCAGGCCAATGGTTTCCAGAATCAAACCTCAGTCATATTCCCAAGACACATGGTTCCAGAATCAAACCTCAGTCATATTCGCAGGCCACAGGTTTCAACAATCAAACCTCAGTCTTGTTCCTAGGACACAGGTGTCCAGAATGAAATCTCTGTCATGTTCCCAGGCCACAGGGTTCCACAATCAAACCTCATTCATGTTCCCAGGCGACAGGGTTCCAGAATCAAGCCTCAGTCATGTTGCCAGTCCACAGGTTTCTGCAATCAAACCTCAGTCAAGTTCTCAGGCCACAGGGTTCCAGAATCAAGCCTTAGTCATTTTGCCAGGCCAGAGTGTTCCGCCATCAAACCACACACATGATTCCAGGACACATGTTTCCACAATGAAACCTCAGTCATTTTCCCAGGCCACAGGTTTCCAGAATCAAACCTCAGTCATATTCCCAGGACACATGGTTCCAGAATCAAACCTCAGTCATGTTCGCAGGCCACAGGTTTCAACAATCAAACCTCAGTCATGTTCCCAGGACACAGGTGTGCAGAATCAAAACTCAGTCATGTTCCCAGGGAACAGGGTTCCAGAAGCAAACCTCAGTCTTGTTCCCCGGACACAGGGTTCCAGAATCAACCCGATATCATATTCCCTGGCCACAGTCTTCCAGAATCAAACCTCAGTCTTGTTGCCAGGACATAGGGTACCACGGTCAAACCTCAGTCATATTCCCAGGCCACGGGTTTCCAGAATCAAAACGATTTCATGTTCCCAGGCAACAGGGTACCAAAATCCAAACCAATGTCATGTTCCCAGGCCACAGGATTCCACAATCTAACATCAGTCATGTTCCCAGGCCAATGGTTTCCATAATCAAATTTCAGTCATATTCCCAGGGCACATGGTTCCAGAATCAAACCTCAGTCATGTTCCCAGGCCATAGGTTTCAAAAATCAGACCTCAGTCATGCTGCCAAGAGACAGGTGTCCAGAATCAAACCTCAGTCATGTTCCCAGGGAACAGGCATCCAGAAAGAAACCTCAGTCATGTTCCCAGGCCACAGGGTTCCAGAAGCAAACCTCACTCTTGTTCCCAGGACACAGGTTTCCACAATCAACCCGATATCATGTTCCGTGGCAAGAGTCTTCCAGGATCAAACGTCAGTCATGTTGCCAGCCCACAGGTTTCCACCAACAAACCTCAGACATGTTCCCAGGCCACAGGGTTCCAGAGTCAAACCGTTCTCATGTTCCCAGGCCACAGGATTCCAGAATCCACCGAGGTCATGTTCCCAGGCCATAGCGTTCCAGAATCAATCCTCAGTTATGTTCCCAGGCTACAGGGTTCCAAAATAAAACCTCAGTCATGTTCCCAGTCCACAGGGTTCCAGAACCAAGGCTCAGTCAGGATCCCAGGGCACAGTATTCCACTATCTAAACAGATGTCATGTTTCCAGGCCACAGATTTCCAGAATCACGCCTCAGTCATGTTCCCAGGCCACAGGGATCCAGAATCAAAACTCACTCTTGTTGCCAGGCCATAGGGTACCACCATCAAACCTCAGTCATATTCCCAAGACACATGGTTCCAGAATCAAACCTCAGTCATATTCGCAGGCCACAGGTTTCAACAATCAAACCTCAGTCTTGTTCCTAGGACACAGGTGTCCAGAATCAAATCTCTGTCATGTTCCCAGGCCACAGGCTTCCACAATCAAACCTCATTCATGTTCCCAGGCGACAGGGTTCCAGAATCAAGCCTCAGTCATGTTGCCAGTCCACAGGTTTCTGCAATCAAACCTCAGTCAAGTTCTCAGGCCACAGGGTTCCAGAATCAAGCCTTAGTCATTTTGCCAGGCCAGAGTGTTCCGCCATCAAACCACACACATGATTCCAGGACACATGTTTCCACAATGAAACCTCAGTCATTTTCCCAGGCCACAGGTTTCCAGAATCAAACCTCAGTCATATTCCCAGGACACATGGTTCCAGAATCAAACCTCAGTCATGTTCGCAGGCCACAGGTTTCAACAATCAAACCTCAGTCATGTTCCCAGGACACAGGTGTGCAGAATCAAAACTCAGTCATGTTCCCAGGGAACAGGGTTCCAGAAGCAAACCTCAGTCTTGTTCCCCGGACACAGGGTTCCAGAATCAACCCGATATCATATTCCCTGGCCACAGTCTTCCAGAATCAAACCTCAGTCTTGTTGCCAGGACATAGGGTACCACGGTCAAACCTCAGTCATATTCCCAGGCCACGGGTTTCCAGAATCAAAACGATTTCATGTTCCCAGGCAACAGGGTACCAAAATCCAAACCAATGTCATGTTCCCAGGCCACAGGATTCCACAATCTAACATCAGTCATGTTCCCAGGCCAATGGTTTCCATAATCAAATTTCAGTCATATTCCCAGGGCACATGGTTCCAGAATCAAACCTCAGTCATGTTCCCAGGCCATAGGTTTCAAAAATCAGACCTCAGTCATGCTGCCAAGAGACAGGTGTCCAGAATCAAACCTCAGTCATGTTCCCAGGGAACAGGCATCCAGAAAGAAACCTCAGTCATGTTCCCAGGCCACAGGGTTCCAGAAGCAAACCTCACTCTTGTTCCCAGGACACAGGTTTCCACAATCAACCCGATATCATGTTCCGTGGCAAGAGTCTTCCAGGATCAAACGTCAGTCATGTTGCCAGCCCACAGGTTTCCACCAACAAACCTCAGACATGTTCCCAGGCCACAGGGTTCCAGAGTCAAACCGTTCTCATGTTCCCAGGCCACAGGATTCCAGAATCCACCGAGGTCATGTTCCCAGGCCATAGCGTTCCAGAATCAATCCTCAGTTATGTTCCCAGGCTACAGGGTTCCAAAATAAAACCTCAGTCATGTTCCCAGTCCACAGGGTTCCAGAACCAAGGCTCAGTCAGGATCCCAGGGCACAGTATTCCACTATCTAAACAGATGTCATGTTTCCAGGCCACAGATTTCCAGAATCACGCCTCAGTCATGTTCCCAGGCCACAGGGATCCAGAATCAAAACTCACTCTTGTTGCCAGGCCATAGGGTACCACCATCAAACCTCAGTCATATTCCCAAGACACATGGTTCCAGAATCAAACCTCAGTCATATTCGCAGGCCACAGGTTTCAACAATCAAACCTCAGTCTTGTTCCTAGGACACAGGTGTCCAGAATCAAATCTCTGTCATGTTCCCAGGCCACAGGCTTCCACAATCAAACCTCATTCATGTTCCCAGGCGACAGGGTTCCAGAATCAAGCCTCAGTCATGTTGCCAGTCCACAGGTTTCTGCAATCAAACCTCAGTCAAGTTCTCAGGCCACAGGGTTCCAGAATCAAGCCTTAGTCATTTTGCCAGGCCAGAGTGTTCCGCCATCAAACCACACACATGATTCCAGGACACATGTTTCCACAATGAAACCTCAGTCATTTTCCCAGGCCACAGGTTTCCAGAATCAAACCTCAGTCATATTCCCAGGACACATGGTTCCAGAATCAAACCTCAGTCATGTTCGCAGGCCACAGGTTTCAACAATCAAACCTCAGTCATGTTCCCAGGACACAGGTGTGCAGAATCAAAACTCAGTCATGTTCCCAGGGAACAGGGTTCCAGAAGCAAACCTCAGTCTTGTTCCCCGGACACAGGGTTCCAGAATCAACCCGATATCATATTCCCTGGCCACAGTCTTCCAGAATCAAACCTCAGTCTTGTTGCCAGGACATAGGGTACCACGGTCAAACCTCAGTCATATTCCCAGGCCACGGGTTTCCAGAATCAAAACGATTTCATGTTCCCAGGCAACAGGGTACCAAAATCCAAACCGATGTCATGTTCCCAGGCCACAGGATTCCACAATCTAACATCAGTCATGTTCCCAGGCCAATGGTTTCCATAATCAAATTTCAGTCATATTCCCAGGGCACATGGTTCCAGAATCAAACCTCAGTCATGTTCCCAGGCCATAGGTTTCAAAAATCAGACCTCAGTCATGCTGCCAAGAGACAGGTGTCCAGAATCAAACCTCAGTCATGTTCCCAGGGAACAGGCATCCAGAAAGAAACCTCAGTCATGTTCCCAGGCCACAGGGTTCCAGAAGCAAACCTCAGTCTTGTTCCCAGGACACAGGTTTCCACAATCAACCCGATATCATGTTCCGTGGCAAGAGTCTTCCAGGATCAAACGTCAGTCATGTTGCCAGCCCACAGGTTTCTACCAACAAACCTCAGACATGTTCCCAGGCCACAGGGTTCCAGAGTCAAACCGTTCTCATGTTCCCAGGCCACAGGATTCCAGAATCCACCAAGGTCATGTTCCCAGGCCATAGCGTTCCAGAATCAATCCTCAGTTATGTTCCCAGGCTACAGGGTTCCAAAATAAAACCTCAGTCATGTTCCCAGTCCACAGGGTTCCAGAACCAAGGCTCAGTCAGGATCCAAGGGCACAGTATTCCACTATCTAAACAGATGTCATGTTTCCAGGCCACAGTTTTCCAGAATCACGCCTCAGTCATGTTCCCAGGCCACAGGGATCCAGAATCAAAACTCACTCTTGTTGCCAGGCCATAGGGTACCACCATCAAACCTCAGTCATATACCCAGGCCACAGGTTTCCAGAATCAAACCGATTTCATGTTCCCAGTCAACAGGGTACCAGGATCCAAACCGATGTCATGTTCCAAGGCCACATGTTTCCACAATGAAACCTCAGTCATGTTCCCAGGCCACAGGTTTCCAGAATCAAACCTCAGTCATATTCCCAAGACACATGGTTCCAGAATCAAACCTCAGTCATATTCGCAGGCCACAGGTTTCAACAATCAAACCTCAGTCTTGTTCCTAGGACACAGGTGTCCAGAATCAAATCTCTGTCATGTTCCCAGGCCACAGGGTTCCACAATCAAACCTCATTCATGTTCCCAGGCGACAGGGTTCCAGAATCAAGCCTCAGTCATGTTGCCAGTCCACAGGTTTCTGCAATCAAACCTCAGTCAAGTTCTCAGGCCACAGGTTTCCAGAATCAAACCTCAGTCATATTCCCAGGACACATGGTTCCAGAATCAAACCTCAGTCATGTTCGCAGGCCACAGGTTTCAACAATCAAACCTCAGTCATGTTCCCAGGACACAGGTGTGCAGAATCAAAACTCAGTCATGTTCCCAGGGAACAGGGTTCCAGAAGCAAACCTCAGTCTTGTTCCCCGGACACAGGGTTCCAGAATCAACCCGATATCATATTCCCTGGCCACAGTCTTCCAGAATCAAACCTCAGTCTTGTTGCCAGGACATAGGGTACCACGGTCAAACCTCAGTCATATTCCCAGGCCACGGGTTTCCAGAATCAAAACGATTTCATGTTCCCAGGCAACAGGGTACCAAAATCCAAACCGATGTCATGTTCCCAGGCCACAGGATTCCACAATCTAACATCAGTCATGTTCCCAGGCCAATGGTTTCCATAATCAAATTTCAGTCATATTCCCAGGGCACATGGTTCCAGAATCAAACCTCAGTCATGTTCCCAGGCCATAGGTTTCAAAAATCAGACCTCAGTCATGCTGCCAAGAGACAGGTGTCCAGAATCAAACCTCAGTCATGTTCCCAGGGAACAGGCATCCAGAAAGAAACCTCAGTCATGTTCCCAGGCCACAGGGTTCCAGAAGCAAACCTCAGTCTTGTTCCCAGGACACAGGTTTCCACAATCAACCCGATATCATGTTCCGTGGCAAGAGTCTTCCAGGATCAAACGTCAGTCATGTTGCCAGCCCACAGGTTTCTACCAACAAACCTCAGACATGTTCCCAGGCCACAGGGTTCCAGAGTCAAACCGTTCTCATGTTCCCAGGCCACAGGATTCCAGAATCCACCAAGGTCATGTTCCCAGGCCATAGCGTTCCAGAATCAATCCTCAGTTATGTTCCCAGGCTACAGGGTTCCAAAATAAAACCTCAGTCATGTTCCCAGTCCACAGGGTTCCAGAACCAAGGCTCAGTCAGGATCCAAGGGCACAGTATTCCACTATCTAAACAGATGTCATGTTTCCAGGCCACAGTTTTCCAGAATCACGCCTCAGTCATGTTCCCAGGCCACAGGGATCCAGAATCAAAACTCACTCTTGTTGCCAGGCCATAGGGTACCACCATCAAACCTCAGTCATATACCCAGGCCACAGGTTTCCAGAATCAAACCGATTTCATGTTCCCAGGCAACAGGGTACCAGGATCCAAACCGATGTCATGTTCCAAGGCCACATGTTTCCACAATGAAACCTCAGTCATGTTCCCAGGCCACAGGTTTCCAGAATCAAACCTCAGTCATATTCCCAAGACACATGGTTCCAGAATCAAACCTCAGTCATATTCGCAGGCCACAGGTTTCAACAATCAAACCTCAGTCTTGTTCCTAGGACACAGGTGTCCAGAATCAAATCTCTGTCATGTTCCCAGGCCACAGGGTTCCACAATCAAACCTCATTCATGTTCCCAGGCGACAGGGTTCCAGAATCAAGCCTCAGTCATGTTGCCAGTCCACAGGTTTCTGCAATCAAACCTCAGTCAAGTTCTCAGGCCACAGGGTTCCAGAATCAAGCCTTAGTCATTTTGCCAGGCCAGAGTGTTCCGCCATCAAACCACACACATGATTCCAGGACACATGTTTCCACAATGAAACCTCAGTCATTTTCCCAGGCCACAGGTTTCCAGAATCAAACCTCAGTCATATTCACAGGACACATGGTTCCAGAATCAAACCTCAGTCATGTTCGCAGGCCACAGGTTTCAACAATCAAACCTCAGTCATGTTCCCAGGACACAGGTGTGCAGAATCAAAACTCAGTCATGTTCCCAGGGAACAGGGTTCCAGAATCAAACCTCAGTCATGTTCCCAGGCCATAGGTTTCAAAAATCAGACCTCAGTCATGCTCCCAAGAGACAGGTGTCCAGAATCAAACCTCAGTCATGTTCCCAGGGAACAGGCATCCAGAAAGAAACCTCAGTCATGTTCCTAGGCCACAGGGTTCCAGAAGCAAACCTCAGTCTTGTTCCCAGGACACAGGTTTCCACAATCAACCCGATATCATGTTCCGTGGCAAGAGTCTTCCAGGATCAAACGTCAGTCATGTTGCCAGGCCACAAGTTTCCACCATCAAACCTCAGACATGTTCCCAGGCCTCAGGGTTAAAGAATCAAACCGTTCTCATGTTTCCAGGCCACAGGGTTCCAGAATCCACCGATGTCATGTTCCCAGGCCACAGGATTCCACAATCTAACATCAGTCATGTTCCCAGGCCAATGGTTTCCAGAATCAAACCTCAGTCATATTCCCAGGACACATGGTTCCAGAATCAAACCTCAGTCATGTTCCCAGGGAACAGGCTTCCAGAAACAAACCTCAGTCATGTTCCCAGGCCACAGGGTTCCAGAATCCAACCGATGTCATGTTCCCAGCCCACAGGCGTCCAGAAGCAAACCTCAGTCTTGTTCCCAGGACACAGGGTTCCAGAATCAAACCGATATCATGTTCCTTGGCCACAGTCTTCCAGAATCAAACCTCAGTCATGTTACCAGGCCACAGGTTTCCACCATCAAACCGCAGACATGTTCCAAAGGCCACAGGTTTCCAGAATCAAACCGTTCTCATGTTCCCAGGACACAGGGTTCCACCATCAAGCCTCAGTCATGTTCCCAGGCCTGAGTGTTCCACAATCAAACCTAAGTCATCTTGCCAGGCCATAGGGTACCACCATCAAACCTCAGTCATATTTCCAGGCCACAGGTTTCCAGAATCAAACCGATTTCATATTCCCAGGCAACAGGGTACCAGAATCCAAACCGATGTCATGTTCCCAGGCCACAGTATTCCACAATCTAACATCAGTCATGTTCACAGGTCAATGGTTTCCATAATCAAACCTCAGTCATATTCCCAGGACACAGGGTTCCAGAATAAAACCTCAGTCATGTTCCCTAGACACAGGTTTCAAAAATATATCCCAGTCATGTTCACAGCCCACAGGTTCCACAATTAAAGCTCAGTCATATTCCCAGGCCAGAGGGATCCACAATCAAACCTCAGTCCTATTGTCATGCCACGGTTTCACCATAAAGCCTCAGTCATGTTCCCAGGCCAGAGTGTTCCACAATCAAACATAAGTCATCTTGCCAGGCAACAGGGTTACACCATCAAACCTCAGTCCTGTTGCCAGGCCACAGGGTTCCACCATCAAGCCTCAGTCATGTTCCCTGCACACAAGGTTCCTCCATCAAACCTCAATCATGTTCCTAGGACACAGGGTTCCAGAATCAAACAAATGTCAAGTTCCCAGGCCATGGTTTTCAAGTACCAGACCACAGTCATGTTTCCAGGACACAGGGTTCCACAGTCAATCCTCAGTCATGTTGCCAGTCCACAGGTTTCTGCCATCAAACCTCAGTCATGTTCCCAGGCCATAGGGTTCCAGAATCAAGCCTCAGTCATTTTGCCAGGCCAGAGTTTTCCACCATCAAACCTCAGTCATGATCCCAGGCCAAATGTTTCGACAATGAATCCTAAGTGATTTTCCCAGGCCACAGGTTTCCAGAATCAAACCTCAGTCATATTCCCAGGACACATGGATCCAGAATCAAACCTCAGTCATGTTCGCAGGCCACAGGTTTCAACAATCAAACCTCAGACATATTCCCAGGCCACAGGTGTCCAGAATCAAACCTCAGTCATGTTCTCAGGGAACAGGCTTCCAGAAACAAAACTCTGTCATGTTCCCAGGCAACAGGGTTCCACAATCAAACCTCATTCATGTTCCCAGGCGACAGGGTTCCAGAATCAAGCCTCAGTCATGTTGCCAGTCCACAGGTTTCTGCAATCAAACCTCAGTCAAGTTCTCAGGCCACAGGTTTCCAGAATCAAACCTCAATCATATTCCCAGGACACATGGTTCCAGAATCAAACCTCAGTCATGTTCGCAGGCCACAGGTTTCAACAATCAAACCTCAGTCATGTTCCCAGGACACAGGTGTGCAGAATCAAAACTCAGTAATGTTCCCAGGGAACAGGGTTCCAGAATCAAACCTCAGTCATGTTCCCAGGCCATAGGTTTCAAAAATCAGACCTCAGTCATGCTCCCAAGAGACAGGTGTCCAGAATCAAACCTCAGTCATTTTCCCAGGGAACAGGCATCCAGAAAGAAACCTCAGTCATGTTCCCAGGCCACAGGGTTCCAGAAGCAAACCTCAGTCTTGTTCCCAGGACACAGGTTTCCACAATCAACCCGATATCATGTTCCGTGGCAAGAGTCTTCCAGGATCAAACGTCAGTCATGTTGCCAGGCCACAAGTTTCCACCATCAAACCTCAGACATGTTCCCAGGCCTCTGGGTTAAAGAATCAAACCGTTCTCATGTTTCCAGGCCACAGGGTTCCAGAATCCACCGATGTCATGTTCCCAGGCCACAGGATTCCACAATCTAACATCAGTCATGTTCCCAGGCCAATGGTTTCCAGAATCAAACCTCAGTCATATTCCCAGGACACATGGTTCCAGAATCAAACCTCAGTCATGTTCCCAGGGAACAGGCTTCCAGAAACAAACCTCAGTCATGTTCCCAGGCCACAGGGTTCCAGAATCCAACCGATGTCATGTTCCCAGCCCACAGGCGTCCAGAAGCAAACCTCAGTCTTGTTCCCAGGACACAGGGTTCCAGAATCAAACCGATATCATGTTCCTTGGCCACAGTCTTCCAGAATCAAACCTCAGTCATCTTACCAGGCCACAGGTTTCCACCATCAAACCGCAGACATGTTCCAAAGGCCACAGGTTTCCAGAATCAAACCGTTCTCATGTTCCCAGGACACAGGGTTCCACCATCAAGCCTCAGTCATGTTCCCAGGCCTGAGTGTTCCACAATCAAACCTAAGTCATCTTGCCAGGCCATAGGGTACCACCATCAAACCTCAGTCATATTTCCAGGCCACAGGTTTCCAGAATCAAACCGATTTCATATTCCCAGGCAACAGGGTACCAGAATCCAAACCGATGTCATGTTCCCAGGCCACAGTATTCCACAATCTAACATCAGTCATGTTCACAGGTCAATGGTTTCCATAATCAAACCTCAGTCATATTCGCAGGACACAGGGTTCCAGAATAAAACCTCAGTCATGTTCCCTAGACACAGGTTTCAAAAATATATCCCAGTCATGTTCACAGCCCACAGGTTCCACAATTAAAGCTCAGTCATATTCCCAGGCCAGAGGGATCCACAATCAAACCTCAGTCCTATTGCCATGCCACGGTTTCACCATAAAGCCTCAGTCATGTTCCCAGGCCAGAGTGTTCCACAATCAAACCTAAGTCATCTTGCCAGGCAACAGGGTTCCACCATCAAACCTCAGTCCTGTTGCCAGGCCACAGGGTTCCACCATCAAGCCTCAGTCATGTTCCCTGCACACAGGGTTCCTCCATCAAACCTCAATCATGTTCCTAGGACACAGGGTTCCAGAATCAAACCAATGTCAAGTTCCCAGGCCATGGTTTTCAAGTACCAGACCACAGTCATGTTTCCAGGACACAGGGTTCCACAGTCAATCCTCAGTCATGTTGCCAGTCCACAGGTTTCTGCCATCAAAAATCAGTCATGTTCCCAGGCCATAGGGTTCCAGAATCAAGCCTCAGTCATTTTGCCAGGCCAGAGTTTTCCACCATCAAACCTCAGTCATGATCCCAGGCCAAATGTTTCGACAATGAATCCTAAGTGATTTTCCCAGGCCACAGGTTTCCAGAATCAAACCTCAGTCATATTCCCAGGAAACATGGATCCAGAATCAAACCTCAGTCATGTTCGCAGGCCACAGGTTTCAACAATCAAACCTCAGACATATTCCCAGGCCACAGGTGTCCAGAATCAAACCTCAGTCATGTTCTCAGGGAACAGGCTTCCAGAAACAAATCTCTGTCATGTTCCCAGGCAACAGAGTTCCACAATCAAACCTCAGTCATGTTCCCAGGCTACAGGGTTCCAAAATCCAACCGATGTCATGTTCCGAGGCCACAGGGTTCCAAAGCAAACCTCAGTCTTGTTCCCAGGATACAGGTTTCCAGAATCAACCCAATATCATGTTCCCTGGCCACAGTCTTCCAGACTCAAACCTCAGTCATGTTGCCAGCCCAGAGGTTTCCACCAACAAACCTCAGACATGTTCCCAGGCCACAGGGTTCCAGAGTCAAACCGTTCTCATGTTCCCAGGCCACAGGATTCCAGAATCCACCGAGGTCATGTTCCCAGGCCATAGCGTTCCAGAATCAATCCTCAGTTATGTTCCCAGGCTACAGGGTTCCAAAATAAAACCTCAGTCATGTTCCCAGTCCACAGGGTTCCAGAACCAAGGCTCAGTCAGGATCCCAGGGCACAGTATTCCACTATCTAAACAGATGTCATGTTTCCAGGCCACAATTTTCCAGAATCACGCCTCAGTCATGTTCCCAGGCCACAGGGATCCAGAATCAAAACTCACTCTTGTTGCCAGGCCATAGGGTACCACCATCAAACCTCAGTCATATACCCAGGCCACAGGTTTCCAGAATCAAACCGATTTCATGTTCCCAGGCAACAGGGTACCAGGATCCAAACCGATGTCATGTTCCAAGGACACAGGATTCCACAATCTAACATCAGTCATGTTCCCAGGCCAATGGTTTCCAGAATCAAACCTCAGTCATATTCCCAAGACACATGGTTCCAGAATCAAACCTCAGTCATATTCGCAGGCCACAGGTTTCAACAATCAAACCTCAGTCTTGTTCCTAGGACACAGGTGTCCAGAATGAAATCTCTGTCATGTTCCCAGGCCACAGGGTTCCACAATCAAACCTCATTCATGTTCCCAGGCGACAGGGTTCCAGAATCAAGCCTCAGTCATGTTGCCAGTCCACAGGTTTCTGCAATCAAACCTCAGTCAAGTTCTCAGGCCACAGGGTTCCAGAATCAAGCCTTAGTCATTTTGCCAGGCCAGAGTGTTCCGCCATCAAACCACACACATGATTCCAGGACACATGTTTCCACAATGAAACCTCAGTCATTTTCCCAGGCCACAGGTTTCCAGAATCAAACCTCAGTCATATTCCCAGGACACATGGTTCCAGAATCAAACCTCAGTCATGTTCGCAGGCCACAGGTTTCAACAATCAAACCTCATTCATGTTCCCAGGACACAGGTGTGCAGAATCAAAACTCAGTCATGTTCCCAGGGAACAGGGTTCCAGAAGCAAACCTCAGTCTTGTTCCCCGGACACAGGGTTCCAGAATCAACCCGATATCATATTCCCTGGCCACAGTCTTCCAGAATCAAACCTCAGTCTTGTTGCCAGGACATAGGGTACCACGGTCAAACCTCAGTCATATTCCCAGGCCACGGGTTTCCAGAATCAAAACGATTTCATGTTCCCAGGCAACAGGGTACCAAAATCCAAACCGATGTCATGTTCCCAGGCCACAGGATTCCACAATCTAACATCAGTCATGTTCCCAGGCCAATGGTTTCCATAATCAAATTTCAGTCATATTCCCAGTGCACATGGTTCCAGAATCAAACCTCAGTCATGTTCCCAGGCCATAGGTTTCAAAAATCAGACCTCAGTCATGCTCCCAAGAGACAGGTGTCCAGAATCAAACCTCAGTCATGTTCCCAGGGAACAGGCATCCAGAAAGAAACCTCAGTCATGTTCCCAGGCCACAGGGTTCCAGAAGCAAACCTCAGTCTTGTTCCCAGGACACAGGTTTCCACAATCAACCCGATATCATGTTCCGTGGCAAGAGTCTTCCAGGATCAAACGTCAGTCATGTTGCCAGCCCACAGGTTTCTACCAACAAACCTCAGACATGTTCCCAGGCCACAGGGTTCCAGAGTCAAACCGTTCTCATATTCCCAGGCCACAGGATTCCAGAATCCACCGAGGTCATGTTCCCAGGCCATAGCGTTCCAGAATCAATCCTCAGTTATGTTCCCAGGCTACAGGGTTCCAAAATAAAACCTCAGTCATGTTCCCAGTCCACAGGGTTCCAGAACCAAGGCTCAGTCAGGATCCCAGGGCACAGTATTCCACTATCTAAACAGATGTCATGTTTCCAGGCCACAGTTTTCCAGAATCACGCCTCAGTCATATTCCCAGGCCACAGGGATCCAGAATCAAAACTCACTCTTGTTGCCAGGCCATAGGGTACCACCATCAAACCTCAGTCATATACCCAGGCCACAGGTTTCCAGAATCAAACCGATTTCATGTTCCCAGGCAACAGGGTACCAGGATCCAAACCGATGTCATGTTCCAAGGCCACAGGATTCCACAATCTAACATCAGTCATGTTCCCAGGCCAATGGTTTCCAGAATCAAACCTCAGTCATATTCCCAAGACACATGGTTCCAGAATCAAACCTCAGTCATATTCGCAGGCCACAGGTTTCAACAATCAAACCTCAGTCTTGTTCCTAGGACACAGGTGTCCAGAATGAAATCTCTGTCATGTTCCCAGGCCACAGGGTTCCACAATCAAACCTCATTCTTGTTCCCAGGCGACAGGTTTCCAGAATCAAGCCTCAGTCATGTTGCCAGTCCACAGGTTTCTGCAATCAAACCTCAGTCAAGTTCTCAGGCCACAGGGTTCCAGAATCAAGACTTAGTCATTTTGCCAGGCCAGAGTGTTCCGCCATCAAACCACACACATGATTCCAGGACACATGTTTCCACAATGAAACCTCAGTCATTTTCCCAGGCCACAGGTTTCCAGAATCAAACCTCAGTCATATTCCCAGGACACATGGTTCCAGAATCAAACCTCAGTCATGTTCGCAGGCCACAGGTTTCAACAATCAAACCTCAGTCATGTTCCCAGGACACAGGTGTGCAGAATCAAAATTCAGTCATGTTCCCAGGGAACAGGGTTCCAGAAGCAAACCTCAGTCTTGTTCCCCGGACACAGGGTTCCAGAATCAACCCGATATCATATTCCCTGGCCACAGTCTTCCAGAATCAAACCTCAGTCATGTTCCCAGGGAACAGGCATCCAGAAACAAACCTCAGTCATGTTCCGAGGCCACAGGGTTCCACAAGCAAACCTCAGTCTTGTTCCCAGGATACAGGTTTCCAGAATCAACCCAATATCATGTTCCCTGGCCACAGTCTTCCAGACTCAAACCTCAGTCATGTTGCCAGCCCAGAGGTTTCCACCAACAAACCTCAGACATGTTCCCAGGCCACAGGGTTCCAGAGTCAAACCGTTCTCATGTTCCCAGGCCACAGGATTCCAGAATCCACCGAGGTCATGTTCCCAGGCCATAGCGTTCCAGAATCAATCCTCAGTTATGTTCCCAGGCTACAGGGTTCCAAAATAAAACCTCAGTCATGTTCCCAGTCCACAGGGTTCCAGAACCAAGGCTCAGTCAGGATCCCAGGGCACAGTATTCCACTATCTAAACAGATGTCATGTTTCCAGGCCACAATTTTCCAGAATCACGCCTCAGTCATGTTCCCAGGCCACAGGGATCCAGAATCAAAACTCACTCTTGTTGCCAGGCCATAGGGTACCACCATCAAACCTCAGTCATATACCCAGGCCACAGGTTTCCAGAATCAAACCGATTTCATGTTCCCAGGCAACAGGGTACCAGGATCCAAACCGATGTCATGTTCCCAGGCCACAGGATTCCACAATCTAACATCAGTCATGTTCCCAGGCCAATGGTTTCCATAATCAAATTTCAGTCATATTCCCAGTGCACATGGTTCCAGAATCAAACCTCAGTCATGTTCCCAGGCCATAGGTTTCAAAAATCAGACCTCAGTCATGCTGCCAAGAGACAGGTGTCCAGAATCAAACCTCAGTCATGTTCCCAGGGAACAGGCATCCAGAAAGAAACCTCAGTCATGTTCCCAGGCCACAGGGTTCCAGAAGCAAACCTCAGTCTTGTTCCCAGGACACAGGTTTCCACAATCAACCCGATATCATGTTCCGTGGCAAGAGTCTTCCAGGATCAAACGTCAGTCATGTTGCCAGCCCACAGGTTTCTACCAACAAACCTCAGACATGTTCCCAGGCCACAGGGTTCCAGAGTCAAACCGTTCTCATGTTCCCAGGCCACAGGATTCCAGAATCCACCAAGGTCATGTTCCCAGGCCATAGCGTTCCAGAATCAATCCTCAGTTATGTTCCCAGGCTACAGGGTTCCAAAATAAAACCTCAGTCATGTTCCCAGTCCACAGGGTTCCAGAACCAAGGCTCAGTCAGGATCCAAGGGCACAGTATTCCACTATCTAAACAGATGTCATGTTTCCAGGCCACAGTTTTCCAGAATCACGCCTCAGTCATGTTCCCAGGCCACAGGGATCCAGAATCAAAACTCACTCTTGTTGCCAGGCCATAGGGTACCACCATCAAACCTCAGTCATATACCCAGGCCACAGGTTTCCAGAATCAAACCGATTTCATGTTCCCAGGCAACAGGGTACCAGGATCCAAACCGATGTCATGTTCCAAGGCCACAGGATTCCACAATCTAACATCAGTCATGTTCCCAGGCCAATGGTTTCCAGAATCAAACCTCAGTCATATTCCCAAGACACATGGTTCCAGAATCAAACCTCAGTCATATTCGCAGGCCACAGGTTTCAACAATCAAACCTCAGTCTTGTTCCTAGGACACAGGTGTCCAGAATGAAATCTCTGTCATGTTCCCAGGCCACAGGGTTCCACAATCAAACCTCATTCTTGTTCCCAGGCGACAGGTTTCCAGAATCAAGCCTCAGTCATGTTGCCAGTCCACAGGTTTCTGCAATCAAACCTCAGTCAAGTTCTCAGGCCACAGGGTTCCAGAATCAAGACTTAGTCATTTTGCCAGGCCAGAGTGTTCCGCCATCAAACCACACACATGATTCCAGGACACATGTTTCCACAATGAAACCTCAGTCATTTTCCCAGGCCACAGGTTTCCAGAATCAAACCTCAGTCATATTCCCAGGACACATGGTTCCAGAATCAAACCTCAGTCATGTTCGCAGGCCACAGGTTTCAACAATCAAACCTCAGTCATGTTCCCAGGACACAGGTGTGCAGAATCAAAATTCAGTCATGTTCCCAGGGAACAGGGTTCCAGAAGCAAACCTCAGTCTTGTTCCCCGGACACAGGGTTCCAGAATCAACCCGATATCATATTCCCTGGCCACAGTCTTCCAGAATCAAACCTCAGTCATGTTCCCAGGGAACAGGCATCCAGAAACAAACCTCAGTCATGTTCCGAGGCCACAGGGTTCCACAAGCAAACCTCAGTCTTGTTCCCAGGATACAGGTTTCCAGAATCAACCCAATATCATGTTCCCTGGCCACAGTCTTCCAGACTCAAACCTCAGTCATGTTGCCAGCCCAGAGGTTTCCACCAACAAACCTCAGACATGTTCCCAGGCCACAGGGTTCCAGAGTCAAACCGTTCTCATGTTCCCAGGCCACAGGATTCCAGAATCCACCGAGGTCATGTTCCCAGGCCATAGCGTTCCAGAATCAATCCTCAGTTATGTTCCCAGGCTACAGGGTTCCAAAATAAAACCTCAGTCATGTTCCCAGTCCACAGGGTTCCAGAACCAAGGCTCAGTCAGGATCCCAGGGCACAGTATTCCACTATCTAAACAGATGTCATGTTTCCAGGCCACAATTTTCCAGAATCACGCCTCAGTCATGTTCCCAGGCCACAGGGATCCAGAATCAAAACTCACTCTTGTTGCCAGGCCATAGGGTACCACCATCAAACCTCAGTCATATACCCAGGCCACAGGTTTCCAGAATCAAACCGATTTCATGTTCCCAGGCAACAGGGTACCAGGATCCAAACCGATGTCATGTTCCCAGGCCACAGGATTCCACAATCTAACATCAGTCATGTTCCCAGGCCAATGGTTTCCATAATCAAATTTCAGTCATATTCCCAGTGCACATGGTTCCAGAATCAAACCTCAGTCATGTTCCCAGGCCATAGGTTTCAAAAATCAGACCTCAGTCATGCTCCCAAGAGACAGGTGTCCAGAATCAAACCTCAGTCATGTTCCCAGGGAACAGGCATCCAGAAAGAAACCTCAGTCATGTTCCCAGGCCACAGGGTTCCAGAAGCAAACCTCAGTCTTGTTCCCAGGACACAGGTTTCCACAATCAACCCGATATCATGTTCCGTGGCAAGAGTCTTCCAGGATCAAACGTCAGTCATGTTGCCAGCCCACAGGTTTCTACCAACAAACCTCAGACATGTTCCCAGGCCACAGGGTTCCAGAATCAAACCGATTTCATGTTCCCAGGCAACAGGGTACCAGGATCCAAACCGATGTCATGTTCCCAGGCCACAGGATTCCACAATCTAACATCAGTCATGTTCCCAGGCCAATTGTTTCCAGAATCAAACCTCAGTCATATTCCCAAGACACATGGTTCCAGAATCAAACCTCAGTCATATTCGCAGGCCACAGGTTTCAACAATCAAACCTCAGTCTTGTTCCTAGGACACAGGTGTCCAGAATGAAATCTCTGTCATGTTCCCAGGCCCCAGGGTTCCACAATCAAACCTCATTCTTGTTCCCAGGCGACAGGTTTCCAGAATCAAGCCTCAGTCATGTTGCCAGTCCACAGGTTTCTGCAATCAAACCTCAGTCAAGTTCTCAGGCCACAGGGTTCCAGAATCAAGCCTTAGTCATTTTGCCAGGCCAGAGTGTTCCGCCATCAAACCAAACACATGATTCCAGGACACATGTTTCCACAATGAAACCTCAGTCATTTTCCCAGGCCACAGGTTTCCAGAATCAAACCTCAGTCATATTCCCAGGACACATGGTTCCAGAATCAAACCTCAGTCATGTTCGCAGGCCACAGGTTTCAACAATCAAACCTCAGTCATGTTCCCAGGACACAGGTGTGCAGAATCAAAACTCAGTCATGTTCCCAGGGAACAGGGTTCCAGAAGCAAACCTCAGTCTTGTTCCCCGGACACAGGGTTCCAGAATCAACCCGATATCATATTCCCTGGCCACAGTCTTCCAGAATCAAACCTCAGTCTTGTTGCCAGGACATAGGGTACCACGGTCAAACCTCAGTCATATTCCCAGGCCACGGGTTTCCAGAATCAAAACGATTTCATGTTCCCAGGCAACAGGGTACCAAAATCCAAACCAATGTCATGTTCCCAGGCCACAGGATTCCACAATCTAACATCAGTCATGTTCCCAGGCCAATGGTTTCCATAATCAAATTTCAGTCATATTCCCAGGGCACATGGTTCCAGAATCAAACCTCAGTCATGTTCCCAGGCCATAGGTTTCAAAAATCAGACCTCAGTCATGCTCCCAAGAGACAGGTGTCCAGAATCAAACCTCAGTCATGTTCCCAGGGAACAGGCATCCAGAAAGAAACCTCAGTCATGTTCCAAGGCCACAGGGTTCCAGAAGCAAACCTCAGTCTTGTTCCCAGGACACAGGTTTCCACAATCAACCCGATATCATGTTCCGTGGCAAGAGTCTTCCAGGATCAAACGTCAGTCATGTTGCCAGCCCACAGGTTTCTACCAACAAACCTCAGACATGTTCCCAGGCCACAGGGTTCCAGATTCAAACCGTTCTCATGTTCCCAGGCCACAGGATTCCAGAATCCACCGAGGTCATGTTCCCAGGCCATAGCGTTCCAGAATCAATCCTCAGTTATGTTCCCAGGCTACTGGGTTCCAAAATAAAACCTCAGTCATGTTCCCAGTCCACAGGGTTCCAGAACCAAGGCTCAGTCAGGATCCCAGGGCACAGTATTCCACTATCTAAACAGATGTCATGTTTCCAGGCCACAGATTTCCAGAATCACGCCTCAGTCATGTTCCCAGGCCACAGGGATCCAGAATCAAAACTCACTCTTGTTGCCAGGCCATAGGGTACCACCATCAAACCTCAGTCATATACCCAGGCCACAGGTTTTCAGAATCAAACCGATTTCATGTTCCCAGGCAACAGGGTACCAGGATCCAAACCGATGTCATGTTCCAAGGCCACAGGATTCCACAATCTAACATCAGTCATGTTCCCAGGCCAATGGTTTCCAGAATCAAACCTCAGTCATATTCCCAAGACACATGGTTCCAGAATCAAACCTCAGTCATGTTCCCAGGCCATAGGTTTCAAAAATCAGACCTCAGTCATGCTCCCAAGAGACAGGTGTCCAGAATCAAACCTCAGTCATGTTCCCAGGGAACAGGCATCCAGAAAGAAACCTCAGTCATGTTCCCAGGCCACAGGGTTCCAGAAGCAAACCTCAGTCTTGTTCCCAGGACACAGGTTTCCACAATCAACCCGATATCATGTTCCGTGGCAAGAGTCTTCCAGGATCAAACGTCAGTCATGTTGCCAGCCCACAGGTTTCTACCAACAAACCTCAGACATGTTCCCAGGCCACAGGGTTCCAGAGTCAAACCGTTCTCATGTTCCCAGGCCACAGGATTCCAGAATCCACCGAGGTCATGTTCCCAGGCCATAGCGTTCCAGAATCAATCCTCAGTTATGTTCCCAGGCTACAGGGTTCCAAAATAAAACCTCAGTCATGTTCCCAGTCCACAGGGTTCCAGAACCAAGGCTCAGTCAGGATCCCAGGGCACAGTATTCCACTATCTAAACAGATGTCATGTTTCCAGGCCACAGTTTTCCAGAATCACGCCTCAGTCATGTTCCCAGGCCACAGGGATCCAGAATCAAAACTCACTCTTGTTGCCAGGCCATAGGGTACCACCATCAAACCTCAGTCATATACCCAGGCCACAGGTTTCCAGAATCAAACCGATTTCATGTTCCCAGGCAACAGGGTACCAGGATCCAAACCGATGTCATGTTCCAAGGCCACAGGATTCCACAATCTAACATCAGTCATGTTCCCAGGCCAATGGTTTCCAGAATCAAACCTCAGTCATATTCCCAAGACACATGGTTCCAGAATCAAACCTCAGTCATATTCGCAGGCCACAGGTTTCAACAATCAAACCTCAGTCTTGTTCCTAGGACACAGGTGTCCAGAATGAAATCTCTGTCATGTTCCCAGGCCACAGGGTTCCACAATCAAACCTCATTCTTGTTCCGAGGCGACAGGTTTCCAGAATCAAGCCTCAGTCATGTTGCCAGTCCACAGGTTTCTGCAATCAAACCTCAGTCAAGTTCTCAGGCCACAGGGTTCCAGAATCAAGCCTTAGTCATTTTGCCAGGCCAGAGTGTTCCGCCATCAAACCACACACATGATTCCAGGACACATGTTTCCACAATGAAACCTCAGTCATTTTCCCAGGCCACAGGTTTCCAGAATCAAACCTCAGTCATATTCCCAGGACACATGGTTCCAGAATCAAACCTCAGTCATGTTCGCAGGCCACAGGTTTCAACAATCAAACCTCAGTCATGTTCCCAGGACACAGGTGTGCAGAATCAAAACTCAGTCATGTTCCCAGGGAACAGGGTTCCAGAAGCAAACCTCAGTCTTGTTCCCCGGACACAGGGTTCCAGAATCAACCCGATATCATATTCCCTGGCCACAGTCTTCCAGAATCAAACCTCAGTCTTGTTGCCAGGACATAGGGTACCACGGTCAAACCTCAGTCATATTCCCAGGCCACGGGTTTCCAGAATCAAAACGATTTCATGTTCCCAGGCAACAGGGTACCAAAATCCAAACCAATGTCATGTTCCCAGGCCACAGGATTCCACAATCTAACATCAGTCATGTTCCCAGGCCAATGGTTTCCATAATCAAATTTCAGTCATATTCCCAGGGCACATGGTTCCAGAATCAAACCTCAGTCATGTTCCCAGGCCATAGGTTTCAAAAATCAGACCTCAGTCATGCTCCCAAGAGACAGGTGTCCAGAATCAAACCTCAGTCATGTTCCCAGGGAACAGGCATCCAGAAAGAAACCTCAGTCATGTTCCAAGGCCACAGGGTTCCAGAAGCAAACCTCAGTCTTGTTCCCAGGACACAGGTTTCCACAATCAACCCGATATCATGTTCCGTGGCAAGAGTCTTCCAGGATCAAACGTCAGTCATGTTGCCAGCCCACAGGTTTCTACCAACAAACCTCAGACATGTTCCCAGGCCACAGGGTTCCAGAGTCAAACCGTTCTCATGTTCCCAGGCCACAGGATTCCAGAATCCACCGAGGTCATGTTCCCAGGCCATAGCGTTCCAGAATCAATCCTCAGTTATGTTCCCAGGCTACAGGGTTCCAAAATAAAACCTCAGTCATGTTCCCAGTCCACAGGGTTCCAGAACCAAGGCTCAGTCAGGATCCCAGGGCACAGTATTCCACTATCTAAACAGATGTCATGTTTCCAGGCCACAGATTTCCAGAATCACGCCTCAGTCATGTTCCCAGGCCACAGGGTTCCACAATCAAACCTCATTCTTGTTCCGAGGCGACAGGTTTCCAGAATCAAGCCTCAGTCATGTTGCCAGTCCACAGGTTTCTGCAATCAAACCTCAGTCAAGTTCTCAGGCCACAGGGTTCCAGAATCAAGCCTTAGTCATTTTGCCAGGCCAGAGTGTTCCGCCATCAAACCACACACATGATTCCAGGACACATGTTTCCACAATGAAACCTCAGTCATTTTCCCAGGCCACAGGTTTCCAGAATCAAACCTCAGTCATATTCCCAGGACACATGGTTCCAGAATCAAACCTCAGTCATGTTCGCAGGCCACAGGTTTCAACAATCAAACCTCAGTCATGTTCCCAGGACACAGGTGTGCAGAATCAAAACTCAGTCATGTTCCCAGGGAACAGGGTTCCAGAAGCAAACCTCAGTCTTGTTCCCCGGACACAGGGTTCCAGAATCAACCCGATATCATATTCCCTGGCCACAGTCTTCCAGAATCAAACCTCAGTCTTGTTGCCAGGACATAGGGTACCACGGTCAAACCTCAGTCATATTCCCAGGCCACGGGTTTCCAGAATCAAAACGATTTCATGTTCCCAGGCAACAGGGTACCAAAATCCAAACCAATGTCATGTTCCCAGGCCACAGGATTCCACAATCTAACATCAGTCATGTTCCCAGGCCAATGGTTTCCATAATCAAATTTCAGTCATATTCCCAGGGCACATGGTTCCAGAATCAAACCTCAGTCATGTTCCCAGGGAACAGGGTTCCAGAAGCAAACCTCAGTCTTGTTCCCCGGACACAGGGTTCCAGAATCAACCCGATATCATATTCCCTGGCCACAGTCTTCCAGAATCAAACCTCAGTCTTGTTGCCAGGACATAGGGTACCACGGTCAAACCTCAGTCATATTCCCAGGCCACGGGTTTCCAGAATCAAAACGATTTCATGTTCCCAGGCAACAGGGTACCAAAATCCAAACCAATGTCATGTTCCCAGGCCACAGGATTCCACAATCTAACATCAGTCATGTTCCCAGGCCAATGGTTTCCATAATCAAATTTCAGTCATATTCCCAGGGCACATGGTTCCAGAATCAAACCTCAGTCATGTTCCCAGGCCATAGGTTTCAAAAATCAGACCTCAGTCATGCTCCCAAGAGACAGGTGTCCAGAATCAAACCTCAGTCATGTTCCCAGGGAACAGGCATCCAGAAAGAAACCTCAGTCATGTTCCCAGGCCACAGGGTTCCAGAAGCAAACCTCAGTCTTGTTCCCAGGACACAGGTTTCCACAATCAACCCGATATCATGTTCCGTGGCAAGAGTCTTCCAGGATCAAACGTCAGTCATGTTGCCAGCCCACAGGTTTCTACCAACAAACCTCAGACATGTTCCCAGGCCACAGGGTTCCAGAGTCAAACCGTTCTCATGTTCCCAGGCCACAGGATTCCAGAATCCACCGAGGTCATGTTCCCAGGCCATAGCGTTCCAGAATCAATCCTCAGTTATGTTCCCAGGCTACAGGGTTCCAAAATAAAACCTCAGTCATGTTCCCAGTCCACAGGGTTCCAGAACCAAGGCTCAGTCAGGATCCCAGGGCACAGTATTCCACTATCTAAACAGATGTCATGTTTCCAGGCCACAGATTTCCAGAATCACGCCTCAGTCATGTTCCCAGGCCACAGGGTTCCACAATCAAACCTCATTCTTGTTCCGAGGCGACAGGTTTCCAGAATCAAGCCTCAGTCATGTTGCCAGTCCACAGGTTTCTGCAATCAAACCTCAGTCAAGTTCTCAGGCCACAGGGTTCCAGAATCAAGCCTTAGTCATTTTGCCAGGCCAGAGTGTTCCGCCATCAAACCACACACATGATTCCAGGACACATGTTTCCACAATGAAACCTCAGTCATTTTCCCAGGCCACAGGTTTCCAGAATCAAACCTCAGTCATATTCCCAGGACACATGGTTCCAGAATCAAACCTCAGTCATGTTCGCAGGCCACAGGTTTCAACAATCAAACCTCAGTCATGTTCCCAGGACACAGGTGTGCAGAATCAAAACTCAGTCATGTTCCCAGGGAACAGGGTTCCAGAAGCAAACCTCAGTCTTGTTCCCCGGACACAGGGTTCCAGAATCAACCCGATATCATATTCCCTGGCCACAGTCTTCCAGAATCAAACCTCAGTCTTGTTGCCAGGACATAGGGTACCACGGTCAAACCTCAGTCATATTCCCAGGCCACGGGTTTCCAGAATCAAAACGATTTCATGTTCCCAGGCAACAGGGTACCAAAATCCAAACCAATGTCATGTTCCCAGGCCACAGGATTCCACAATCTAACATCAGTCATGTTCCCAGGCCAATGGTTTCCATAATCAAATTTCAGTCATATTCCCAGGGCACATGGTTCCAGAATCAAACCTCAGTCATGTTCCCAGGCCATAGGTTTCAAAAATCAGACCTCAGTCATGCTCCCAAGAGACAGGTGTCCAGAATCAAACCTCAGTCATGTTCCCAGGGAACAGGCATCCAGAAAGAAACCTCAGTCATGTTCCCAGGCCACAGGGTTCCAGAAGCAAACCTCAGTCTTGTTCCCAGGACACAGGTTTCCACAATCAACCCGATATCATGTTCCGTGGCAAGAGTCTTCCAGGATCAAACGTCAGTCATGTTGCCAGCCCACAGGTTTCTACCAACAAATCTCAGACATGTTCCCAGGCCACAGGGTTCCAGAGTCAAACCGTTCTCATGTTCCCAGGCCACAGGATTCCAGAATCCACCGAGGTCATGTTCCCAGGCCATAGCGTTCCAGAATCAATCCTCAGTTATGTTCCCAGGCTACAGGGTTCCAAAATAAAACCTCAGTCATGTTCCCAGTCCACAGGGTTCCAGAACCAAGGCTCAGTCAGGATCCCAGGGCACAGTATTCCACTATCTAAACAGATGTCATGTTTCCAGGCCACAGATTTCCAGAATCACGCCTCAGTCATGTTCCCAGGCCACAGGGTTCCACAATCAAACCTCATTCTTGTTCCGAGGCGACAGGTTTCCAGAATCAAGCCTCAGTCATGTTGCCAGTCCACAGGTTTCTGCAATCAAACCTCAGTCAAGTTCTCAGGCCACAGGGTTCCAGAATCAAGCCTTAGTCATTTTGCCAGGCCAGAGTGTTCCGCCATCAAACCACACACATGATTCCAGGACACATGTTTCCACAATGAAACCTCAGTCATTTTCCCAGGCCACAGGTTTCCAGAATCAAACCTCAGTCATATTCCCAGGACACATGGTTCCAGAATCAAACCTCAGTCATGTTCGCAGGCCACAGGTTTCAACAATCAAACCTCAGTCATGTTCCCAGGACACAGGTGTGCAGAATCAAAACTCAGTCATGTTCCCAGGGAACAGGGTTCCAGAAGCAAACCTCAGTCTTGTTCCCCGGACACAGGGTTCCAGAATCAACCCGATATCATATTCCCTGGCCACAGTCTTCCAGAATCAAACCTCAGTCTTGTTGCCAGGACATAGGGTACCACGGTCAAACCTCAGTCATATTCCCAGGCCACGGGTTTCCAGAATCAAAACGATTTCATGTTCCCAGGCAACAGGGTACCAAAATCCAAACCAATGTCATGTTCCCAGGCCACAGGATTCCACAATCTAACATCAGTCATGTTCCCAGGCCAATGGTTTCCATAATCAAATTTCAGTCATATTCCCAGGGCACATGGTTCCAGAATCAAACCTCAGTCATGTTCCCAGGGAACAGGGTTCCAGAAGCAAACCTCAGTCTTGTTCCCCGGACACAGGGTTCCAGAATCAACCCGATATCATATTCCCTGGCCACAGTCTTCCAGAATCAAACCTCAGTCTTGTTGCCAGGACATAGGGTACCACGGTCAAACCTCAGTCATATTCCCAGGCCACGGGTTTCCAGAATCAAAACGATTTCATGTTCCCAGGCAACAGGGTACCAAAATCCAAACCAATGTCATGTTCCCAGGCCACAGGATTCCACAATCTAACATCAGTCATGTTCCCAGGCCAATGGTTTCCATAATCAAATTTCAGTCATATTCCCAGGGCACATGGTTCCAGAATCAAACCTCAGTCATGTTCCCAGGCCATAGGTTTCAAAAATCAGACCTCAGTCATGCTCCCAAGAGACAGGTGTCCAGAATCAAACCTCAGTCATGTTCCCAGGGAACAGGCATCCAGAAAGAAACCTCAGTCATGTTCCCAGGCCACAGGGTTCCAGAAGCAAACCTCAGTCTTGTTCCCAGGACACAGGTTTCCACAATCAACCCGATATCATGTTCCGTGGCAAGAGTCTTCCAGGATCAAACGTCAGTCATGTTGCCAGCCCACAGGTTTCTACCAACAAACCTCAGACATGTTCCCAGGCCACAGGGTTCCAGAGTCAAACCGTTCTCATGTTCCCAGGCCACAGGATTCCAGAATCCACCGAGGTCATGTTCCCAGGCCATAGCGTTCCAGAATCAATCCTCAGTTATGTTCCCAGGCTACAGGGTTCCAAAATAAAACCTCAGTCATGTTCCCAGTCCACAGGGTTCCAGAACCAAGGCTCAGTCAGGATCCCAGGGCACAGTATTCCACTATCTAAACAGATGTCATGTTTCCAGGCCACAGATTTCCAGAATCACGCCTCAGTCATGTTCCCAGGCCACAGGGTTCCACAATCAAACCTCATTCTTGTTCCGAGGCGACAGGTTTCCAGAATCAAGCCTCAGTCATGTTGCCAGTCCACAGGTTTCTGCAATCAAACCTCAGTCAAGTTCTCAGGCCACAGGGTTCCAGAATCAAGCCTTAGTCATTTTGCCAGGCCAGAGTGTTCCGCCATCAAACCACACACATGATTCCAGGACACATGTTTCCACAATGAAACCTCAGTCATTTTCCCAGGCCACAGGTTTCCAGAATCAAACCTCAGTCATATTCCCAGGACACATGGTTCCAGAATCAAACCTCAGTCATGTTCGCAGGCCACAGGTTTCAACAATCAAACCTCAGTCATGTTCCCAGGACACAGGTGTGCAGAATCAAAACTCAGTCATGTTCCCAGGGAACAGGGTTCCAGAAGCAAACCTCAGTCTTGTTCCCCGGACACAGGGTTCCAGAATCAACCCGATATCATATTCCCTGGCCACAGTCTTCCAGAATCAAACCTCAGTCTTGTTGCCAGGACATAGGGTACCACGGTCAAACCTCAGTCATATTCCCAGGCCACGGGTTTCCAGAATCAAAACGATTTCATGTTCCCAGGCAACAGGGTACCAAAATCCAAACCAATGTCATGTTCCCAGGCCACAGGATTCCACAATCTAACATCAGTCATGTTCCCAGGCCAATGGTTTCCATAATCAAATTTCAGTCATATTCCCAGGGCACATGGTTCCAGAATCAAACCTCAGTCATGTTCCCAGGCCATAGGTTTCAAAAATCAGACCTCAGTCATGCTCCCAAGAGACAGGTGTCCAGAATCAAACCTCAGTCATGTTCCCAGGGAACAGGCATCCAGAAAGAAACCTCAGTCATGTTCCCAGGCCACAGGGTTCCAGAAGCAAACCTCAGTCTTGTTCCCAGGACACAGGTTTCCACAATCAACCCGATATCATGTTCCGTGGCAAGAGTCTTCCAGGATCAAACGTCAGTCATGTTGCCAGCCCACAGGTTTCTACCAACAAACCTCAGACATGTTCCCAGGCCACAGGGTTCCAGATTCAAACCGTTCTCATGTTCCCAGGCCACAGGATTCCAGAATCCACGGAGGTCATGTTCCCAGGCCATAGCGTTCCAGAATCAATCCTCAGTTATGTTCCCAGGCTACTGGGTTCCAAAATAAAACCTCAGTCATGTTCCCAGTCCACAGGGTTCCAGAACCAAGGCTCAGTCAGGATCCCAGGGCACAGTATTCCACTATCTAAACAGATGTCATGTTTCCAGGCCACAGATTTCCAGAATCACGCCTCAGTCATGTTCCCAGGCCACAGGGATACAGAATCAAAACTCACTCTTGTTGCCAGGCCATAGGGTACCACCATCAAACCTCAGTCATATACCCAGGCCACAGGTTTCCAGAATCAAACCGATTTCATGTTCCCAGGCAACAGGGTACCAGGATCCAAACCGATGTCATGTTCCAAGGCCACAGGATTCCACAATCTAACATCAGTCATGTTCCCAGGCCAATGGTTTCCAGAATCAAACCTCAGTCATATTCCCAAGACACATGGTTCCAGAATCAAACCTCAGTCATGTTCCCAGGCCATAGGTTTCAAAAATCAGACCTCAGTCATGCTCCCAAGAGACAGGTGTCCAGAATCAAACCTCAGTCATGTTCCCAGGGAACAGGCATCCAGAAAGAAACCTCAGTCATGTTCCCAGGCCACAGGGTTCCAGAAGCAAACCTCAGTCTTGTTCCCAGGACACAGGTTTCCACAATCAACCCGATATCATGTTCCGTGGCAAGAGTCTTCCAGGATCAAACGTCAGTCATGTTGCCAGCCCACAGGTTTCTACCAACAAACCTCAGACATGTTCCCAGGCCACAGGGTTCCAGAGTCAAACCGTTCTCATGTTCCCAGGCCACAGGATTCCAGAATCCACCGAGGTCATGTTCCCAGGCCATAGCGTTCCAGAATCAATCCTCAGTTATGTTCCCAGGCTACAGGGTTCCAAAATAAAACCTCAGTCATGTTCCCAGTCCACAGGGTTCCAGAACCAAGGCTCAGTCAGGATCCCAGGGCACAGTATTCCACTATCTAAACAGATGTCATGTTTCCAGGCCACAGTTTTCCAGAATCACGCCTCAGTCATGTTCCCAGGCCACAGGGATCCAGAATCAAAACTCACTCTTGTTGCCAGGCCATAGGGTACCACCATCAAACCTCAGTCATATACCCAGGCCACAGGTTTCCAGAATCAAACCGATTTCATGTTCCCAGGCAACAGGGTACCAGGATCCAAACCGATGTCATGTTCCAAGGCCACAGGATTCCACAATCTAACATCAGTCATGTTCCCAGGCCAATGGTTTCCAGAATCAAACCTCAGTCATATTCCCAAGACACATGGTTCCAGAATCAAACCTCAGTCATATTCGCAGGCCACAGGTTTCAACAATCAAACCTCAGTCTTGTTCCTAGGACACAGGTGTCCAGAATGAAATCTCTGTCATGTTCCCAGGCCACAGGGTTCCACAATCAAACCTCATTCTTGTTCCCAGGCGACAGGTTTCCAGAATCAAGCCTCAGTCATGTTGCCAGTCCACAGGTTTCTGCAATCAAACCTCAGTCAAGTTCTCAGGCCACAGGGTTCCAGAATCAAGCCTTAGTCATTTTGCCAGGCCAGAGTGTTCCGCCATCAAACCACACACATGATTCCAGGACACATGTTTCCACAATGAAACCTCAGTCATTTTCCCAGGCCACAGGTTTCCAGAATCAAACCTCAGTCATATTCCCAGGACACATGGTTCCAGAATCAAACCTCAGTCATGTTCGCAGGCCACAGGTTTCAACAATCAAACCTCAGTCATGTTCCCAGGACACAGGTGTGCAGAATCAAAACTCAGTCATGTTCCCAGGGAACAGGGTTCCAGAAGCAAACCTCAGTCTTGTTCCCCGGACACAGGGTTCCAGAATCAACCCGATATCATATTCCCTGGCCACAGTCTTCCAGAATCAAACCTCAGTCATGTTCCCAGGGAACAGGCATCCAGAAACAAACCTCAGTCATGTTCCGAGGCCACAGGGTTCCACAAGCAAACCTCAGTCTTGTTCCCAGGATACAGGTTTCCAGAATCAACCCAATATCATGTTCCCTGGCCACAGTCTTCCAGACTCAAACCTCAGTCATGTTGCCAGCCCAGAGGTTTCCACCAACAAACCTCAGACATGTTCCCAGGCCACAGGGTTCCAGAGTCAAACCGTTCTCATGTTCCCAGGCCACAGGATTCCAGAATCCACCGAGGTCATGTTCCCAGGCCATAGCGTTCCAGAATCAATCCTCAGTTATGTTCCCAGGCTACAGGGTTCCAAAATAAAACCTCAGTCATGTTCCCAGTCCACAGGGTTCCAGAACCAAGGCTCAGTCAGGATCCCAGGGCACAGTATTCCACTATCTAAACAGATGTCATGTTTCCAGGCCACAATTTTCCAGAATCACGCCTCAGTCATGTTCCCAGGCCACAGGGATCCAGAATCAAAACTCACTCTTGTTGCCAGGCCATAGGGTACCACCATCAAACCTCAGTCATATACCCAGGCCACAGGTTTCCAGAATCAAACCGATTTCATGTTCCCAGGCAACAGGGTACCAGGATCCAAACCGATGTCATGTTCCCAGGCCACAGGATTCCACAATCTAACATCAGTCATGTTCCCAGGCCAATGGTTTCCATAATCAAATTTCAGTCATATTCCCAGTGCACATGGTTCCAGAATCAAACCTCAGTCATGTTCCCAGGCCATAGGTTTCAAAAATCAGACCTCAGTCATGCTCCCAAGAGACAGGTGTCCAGAATCAAACCTCAGTCATGTTCCCAGGGAACAGGCATCCAGAATCAAACCTCAGTCATGTTCCCAGGCCACAGGGTTCCAGAAGCAAACCTCAGTCTTGTTCCCAGGACACAGGTTTCCACAATCAACCCGATATCATGTTCCGTGGCAAGAGTCTTCCAGGATCAAACGTCAGTCATGTTGCCAGCCCACAGGTTTCTACCAACAAACCTCAGACATGTTCCCAGGCCACAGGGTTCCAGAGTCAAACCGTTCTCATGTTCCCAGGCCACAGGATTCCAGAATCCACCGAGGTCATGTTCCCAGGCCATAGCGTTCCAGAATCAATCCTCAGTTATGTTCCCAGGCTACAGGGTTCCAAAATAAAACCTCAGTCATGTTCCCAGTCCACAGGGTTCCAGAACCAAGGCTCAGTCAGGATCCCATGGCACAGTATTCCACTATCTAAACAGATGTCATGTTTCCAGGCCACAGTTTTCCAGAATCACGCCTCAGTCATGTTCCCAGGCCATAGGGATCCAGAATCAAAACTCACTCTTGTTGCCAGGCCATAGGGTACCACCATCAAACCTCAGTCATATACCCAGGCCACAGGTTTCCAGAATCAAACCGATTTCATGTTCCCAGGCAACAGGGTACCAGGATCCAAACCGATGTCATGTTCCAAGGCCACAGGATTCCACAATCTAACATCAGTCATGTTCCCAGGCCAATGGTTTCCAGAATCAAACCTCAGTCATATTCCCAAGACACATGGTTCCAGAATCAAACCTCAGTCATATTCGCAGGCCACAGGTTTCAACAATCAAACCTCAGTCTTGTTCCTAGGACACAGGTGTCCAGAATGAAATCTCTGTCATGTTCCCAGGCCACAGGGTTCCACAATCAAACCTCATTCTTGTTCCCAGGCGACAGGTTTCCAGAATCAAGCCTCAGTCATGTTGCCAGTCCACAGGTTTCTGCAATCAAACCTCAGTCAAGTTCTCAGGCCACAGGGTTCCAGAATCAAGCCTTAGTCATTTTGCCAGGCCAGAGTGTTCCGCCATCAAACCAAACACATGATTCCAGGACACATGTTTCCACAATGAAACCTCAGTCATTTTCCCAGGCCACAGGTTTCCAGAATCAAACCTCAGTCATATTCCCAGGACACATGGTTCCAGAATCAAACCTCAGTCATGTTCGCAGGCCACAGGTTTCAACAATCAAACCTCAGTCATGTTCCCAGGACACAGGTGTGCAGAATCAAAACTCAGTCATGTTCCCAGGGAACAGGGTTCCAGAAGCAAACCTCAGTCTTGTTCCCCGGACACAGGGTTCCAGAATCAACCCGATATCATATTCCCTGGCCACAGTCTTCCAGAATCAAACCTCAGTCTTGTTGCCAGGACATAGGGTACCACGGTCAAACCTCAGTCATATTCCCAGGCCACGGGTTTCCAGAATCAAAACGATTTCATGTTCCCAGGCAACAGGGTACCAAAATCCAAACCAATGTCATGTTCCCAGGCCACAGGATTCCACAATCTAACATCAGTCATGTTCCCAGGCCAATGGTTTCCATAATCAAATTTCAGTCATATTCCCAGGGCACATGGTTCCAGAATCAAACCTCAGTCATGTTCCCAGGCCATAGGTTTCAAAAATCAGACCTCAGTCATGCTCCCAAGAGACAGGTGTCCAGAATCAAACCTCAGTCATGTTCCCAGGGAACAGGCATCCAGAAAGAAACCTCAGTCATGTTCCCAGGCCACAGGGTTCCAGAAGCAAACCTCAGTCTTGTTCCCAGGACACAGGTTTCCACAATCAACCCGATATCATGTTCCGTGGCAAGAGTCTTCCAGGATCAAACGTCAGTCATGTTGCCAGCCCACAGGTTTCTACCAACAAACCTCAGACATGTTCCCAGGCCACAGGGTTCCAGAGTCAAACCGTTCTCATGTTCCCAGGCCACAGGATTCCAGAATCCACCGAGGTCATGTTCCCAGGCCATAGCGTTCCAGAATCAATCCTCAGTTATGTTCCCAGGCTACAGGGTTCCAAAATAAAACCTCAGTCATGTTCCCAGTCCACAGGGTTCCAGAACCAAGGCTCAGTCAGGATCCCAGGGCACAGTATTCCACTATCTAAACAGATGTCATGTTTCCAGGCCACAGATTTCCAGAATCACGCCTCAGTCATGTTCCCAGGCCACAGGGATCCAGAATCAAAACTCACTCTTGTTGCCAGGCCATAGGGTACCACCATCAAACCTCAGTCATATACCCAGGCCACAGGTTTCCAGAATCAAACCGATTTCATGTTCCCAGGCAACAGAGTACCAGGATCCAAACCGATGTCATGTTCCAAGGCCACAGGATTCCACAATCTAACATCAGTCATGTTCCCAGGCCAATGGTTTCCAGAATCAAACCTCAGTCATATTCCCAAGACACATGGTTCCAGAATCAAACCTCAGTCATATTCGCAGGCCACAGGTTTCAACAATCAAACCTCAGTCTTGTTCCTAGGACACAGGTGTCCAGAATCAAATCTCTGTCATGTTCCCAGGCCACAGGCTTCCACAATCAAACCTCATTCATGTTCCCAGGCGACAGGGTTCCAGAATCAAGCCTCAGTCATGTTGCCAGTCCACAGGTTTCTGCAATCAAACCTCAGTCAAATTCTCAGGCCACAGGGTTCCAGAATCAAGCCTTAGTCATTTTGCCAGGCCAGAGTGTTCCGCCATCAAACCACACACATGATTCCAGGACACATGTTTCCACAATGAAACCTCAGTCATTTTCCCAGGCCACAGGTTTCCAGAATCAAACCTCAGTCATATTCCCAGGACACATGGTTCCAGAATCAAACCTCAGTCATGTTCGCAGGCCACAGGTTTCAACAATCAAACCTCAGTCATGTTCCCAGGACACAGGTGTGCAGAATCAAAACTCAGTCATGTTCCCAGGGAACAGGGTTCCAGAAGCAAACCTCAGTCTTGTTCCCCGGACACAGGGTTCCAGAATCAACCCGATATCATATTCCCTGGCCACAGTCTTCCAGAATCAAACCTCAGTCTTGTTGCCAGGACATAGGGTACCACGGTCAAACCTCAGTCATATTCCCAGGCCACGGGTTTCCAGAATCAAAACGATTTCATGTTCCCAGGCAACAGGGTACCAAAATCCAAACCGATGTCATGTTCCCAGGCCACAGGATTCCACAATCTAACATCAGTCATGTTCCCAGGCCAATGGTTTCCATAATCAAATTTCAGTCATATTCCCAGGGCACATGGTTCCAGAATCAAACCTCAGTCATGTTCCCAGGCCATAGGTTTCAAAAATCAGACCTCAGTCATGCTGCCAAGAGACAGGTGTCCAGAATCAAACCTCAGTCATGTTCCCAGGGAACAGGCATCCAGAAAGAAACCTCAGTCATGTTCCCAGGCCACAGGGTTCCAGAAGCAAACCTCAGTCTTGTTCCCAGGACACAGGTTTCCACAATCAACCCGATATCATGTTCCGTGGCAAGAGTCTTCCAGGATCAAACGTCAGTCATGTTGCCAGCCCACAGGTTTCTACCAACAAACCTCAGACATGTTCCCAGGCCACAGGGTTCCAGAGTCAAACCGTTCTTATGTTCCCAGGCCACAGGATTCCAGAATCCACCAAGGTCATGTTCCCAGGCCATAGCGTTCCAGAATCAATCCTCAGTTATGTTCCCAGGCTACAGGGTTCCAAAATAAAACCTCAGTCATGTTCCCAGTCCACAGGGTTCCAGAACCAAGGCTCAGTCAGGATCCCAGGGCACAGTATTCCACTATCTAAACAGATGTCATGTTTCCAGGCCACAGTTTTCCAGAATCACGCCTCAGTCATGTTCCCAGGCCACAGGGATCCAGAATCAAAACTCACTCTTGTTGCCAGGCCATAGGGTACCACCATCAAACCTCAGTCATATACCCAGGCCACAGGTTTCCAGAATCAAACCGATTTCATGTTCCCAGGCAACAGGGTACCAGGATCCAAACCGATGTCATGTTCCAAGGCCACATGTTTCCACAATGAAACCTCAGTCATGTTCCCAGGCCACAGGTTTCCAGAATCAAACCTCAGTCATATTCCCAAGACACATGGTTCCAGAATCAAACCTCAGTCATATTCGCAGGCCACAGGTTTCAACAATCAAACCTCAGTCTTGTTCCTAGGACACAGGTGTCCAGAATCAAATCTCTGTCATGTTCCCAGGCCACAGGGTTCCACAATCAAACCTCATTCATGTTCCCAGGCGACAGGGTTCCAGAATCAAGCCTCAGTCATGTTGCCAGTCCACAGGTTTCTGCAATCAAACCTCAGTCAAGTTCTCAGGCCACAGGGTTCCAGAATCAAGCCTTAGTCATTTTGCCAGGCCAGAGTGTTCCGCCATCAAACCACACACATGATTCCAGGACACATGTTTCCACAATGAAACCTCAGTCATTTTCCCAGGCCACAGGTTTCCAGAATCAAACCTCAGTCATATTCCCAGGACACATGGTTCCAGAATCAAACCTCAGTCATGTTCGCAGGCCACAGGTTTCAACAATCAAACCTCAGTCATGTTCCCAGGACACAGGTGTGCAGAATCAAAACTCAGTCATGTTCCCAGGGAACAGGGTTCCAGAATCAAACCTCAGTCATGTTCCCAGGCCATAGGTTTCAAAAATCAGACCTCAGTCATGCTCCCAAGAGACAGGTGTCCAGAATCAAACCTCAGTCATGTTCCCAGGGAACAGGCATCCAGAAAGAAACCTCAGTCATGTTCCTAGGCCACAGGGTTCCAGAAGCAAACGTCAGTCTTGTTCCCAGGACACAGGTTTCCACAATCAACCCGATATCATGTTCCGTGGCAAGAGTCTTCCAGGATCAAACGTCAGTCATGTTGCCAGGCCACAAGTTTCCACCATCAAACCTCAGACATGCTCCCAGGCCTCAGGGTTAAAGAATCAAACCGTTCTCATGTTTCCAGGCCACAGGGTTCCAGAATCCACCGATGTCATGTTCCCAGGCCACAGGATTCCACAATCTAACATCAGTCATGTTCCCAGGCCAATGGTTTCCAGAATCAAACCTCAGTCATATTCCCAGGACACATGGTTCCAGAATCAAACCTCAGTCATGTTCCCAGGGAACAGGCTTCCAGAAACAAACCTCAGTCATGTTCCCAGGCCACAGGGTTCCAGAATCCAACCGATGTCATGTTCCCAGCCCACAGGCGTCCAGAAGCAAACCTCAGTCTTGTTCCCAGGACACAGGGTTCCAGAATCAAACCGATATCATGTTCCTTGGCCACAGTCTTCCAGAATCAAACCTCAGTCATGTTACCAGGCCACAGGTTTCCACCATCAAACCGCAGACATGTTCCAAAGGCCACAGGTTTGCAGAATCAAACTGTTCTCATGTTCCCAGGACACAGGGTTCCACCATCAAGCCTCAGTCATGTTCCCAGGCCTGAGTGTTCCACAATCAAACCTAAGTCATCTTGCCAGGCCATAGGGTACCACCATCAAACCTCAGTCATATTTCCAGGCCACAGGTTTCCAGAATCAAACCGATTTCATATTCCCAGGCAACAGGGTACCAGAATCCAAACCGATGTCATGTTCCCAGGCCACAGTATTCCACAATCTAACATCAGTCATGTTCACAGGTCAATGGTTTCCATAATCAAACCTCAGTCATATTCCCAGGACACAGGGTTCCAGAATAAAACCTCAGTCATGTTCCCTAGACACAGGTTTCAAAAATATATCCCAGTCATGTTCACAGCCCACAGGTTCCACAATTAAAGCTCAGTCATATTCCCAGGCCAGAGGGATCCACAATCAAACCTCAGTCCTATTGTCATGCCACGGTTTCACCATAAAGCCTCAGTCATGTTCCCAGGCCAGAGTGTTCCACAATCAAACATAAGTCATCTTGCCAGGCAACAGGGTTACACCATCAAACCTCAGTCCTGTTGCCAGGCCACAGGGTTCCACCATCAAGCCTCAGTCATGTTCCCTGCACACAGGGTTCCTCCATCAAACCTCAATCATGTTCCTAGGACACAGGGTTCCAGAATCAAACAAATGTCAAGTTCCCAGGCCATGGTTTTCAAGTACCAGACCACAGTCATGTTTCCAGGACACAGGGTTCCACAGTCAATCCTCAGTCATGTTGCCAGTCCACAGGTTTCTGCCATCAAACCTCAGTCATGTTCCCAGGCCATAGGGTTCCAGAATCAAGCCTCAGTCATTTTGCCAGGCCAGAGTTTTCCACCATCAAACCTCAGTCATGATCCCAGGCCAAATGTTTCGACAATGAATCCTAAGTGATTTTCCCAGGCCACAGGTTTCCAGAATCAAACCTCAGTCATATTCCCAGGACACATGGATCCAGAATCAAACCTCAGTCATGTTCGCAGGCCACAGGTTTCAACAATCAAACCTCAGACATATTCCCAGGCCACAGGTGTCCAGAATCAAACCTCAGTCATGTTCTCAGGGAACAGGCTTCCAGAAACAAAACTCTGTCATGTTCCCAGGCAACAGGGTTCCACAATCAAACCTCATTCATATTCCCAGGCGACAGGGTTCCAGAATCAAGCCTCAGTCATGTTGCCAGTCCACAGGTTTCTGCAATCAAACCTCAGTCAAGTTCTCAGGCCACAGGTTTCCAGAATCAAACCTCAATCATATTCCCAGGACACATGGTTCCAGAATCAAACCTCAGTCATGTTCGCAGGCCACAGGTTTCAACAATCAAACCTCAGTCATGTTCCCAGGACACAGGTGTGCAGAATCAAAACTCAGTAATGTTCCCAGGGAACAGGGTTCCAGAATCAAACCTCAGTCATGTTCCCAGGCCATAGGTTTCAAAAATCAGACCTCAGTCATGCTCCCAAGAGACAGGTGTCCAGAATCAAACCTCAGTCATGTTCCCAGGGAACAGGCATCCAGAAAGAAACCTCAGTCATGTTCCCAGGCCACAGGGTTCCAGAAGCAAACCTCAGTCTTGTTCCCAGGACACAGGTTTCCACAATCAACCCGATATCATGTTCCGTGGCAAGAGTCTTCCAGGATCAAACGTCAGTCATGTTGCCAGGCCACAGGTTTCCACCATCAAACCTCAGACATGTTCCCAGGCCTCTGGGTTAAAGAATCAAACCGTTCTCATGTTTCCAGGCCACAGGGTTCCAGAATCCACCGATGTCATGTTCCCAGGCCACAGGATTCCACAATCTAACATCAGTCATGTTCCCAGGCCAATGGTTTCCAGAATCAAACCTCAGTCATATTCCCAGGACACATGGTTCCAGAATCAAACCTCAGTCATGTTCCCAGGGAACAGGCTTCCAGAAACAAACCTCAGTCATGTTCCCAGGCCTCAGGGTTCCAGAATCCAACCGATGTCATGTTCCCAGCCCACAGGCGTCCAGAAGCAAACCTCAGTCTTGTTCCCAGGACACAGGGTTCCAGAATCAAACCGATATCATGTTCCTTGGCCACAGTCTTCCAGAATCAAACCTCAGTCATCTTACCAGGCCACAGGTTTCCACCATCAAACCGCAGACATGTTCCAAAGGCCACAGGTTTCCAGAATCAAACCGTTCTCATGTTCCCAGGACACAGGGTTCCACCATCAAGCCTCAGTCATGTTCCCAGGCCTGAGTGTTCCACAATCAAACCTAAGTCATCTTGCCAGGCCATAGGGTACCACCATCAAACCTCAGTCATATTTCCAGGCCACAGGTTTCCAGAATCAAACCGATTTCATATTCCCAGGCAACAGGGTACCAGAATCCACACCGATGTCATGTTCCCAGGCCACAGTATTCCACAATCTAACATCAGTCATGTTCACAGGTCAATGGTTTCCATAATCAAACCTCAGTCATATTCGCAGGACACAGGGTTCCAGAATAAAACCTCAGTCATGTTCCCTAGACACAGGTTTCAAAAATATATCCCAGTCATGTTCACAGCCCACAGGTTCCACAATTAAAGCTCAGTCATATTCCCAGGCCAGAGGGATCCACAATCAAACCTCAGTCCTATTGCCATGCCACGGTTTCACCATAAAGCCTCAGTCATGTTCCCAGGCCAGAGTGTTCCACAATCAAACCTAAGTCATCTTGCCAGGCAACAGGGTTCCACCATCAAACCTCAGTCCTGTTGCCAGGCCACAGGGTTCCACCATCAAGCCTCAGTCATGTTCCCTGCACACAGGGTTCCTCCATCAAACCTCAATCATGTTCCTAGGACACAGGGTTCCAGAATCAAACCAATGTCAAGTTCCCAGGCCATGGTTTTCAAGTACCAGACCACAGTCATGTTTCCAGGACACAGGGTTCCACAGTCAATCCTCAGTCATGTTGCCAGTCCACAGGTTTCTGCCATCAAAAATCAGTCATGTTCCCAGGCCATAGGGTTCCAGAATCAAGCCTCAGTCATTTTGCCAGGCCAGAGTTTTCCACCATCAAACCTCAGTCATGATCCCAGGCCAAATGTTTCGACAATGAATCCTAAGTGATTTTCCCAGGCCACAGGTTTCCAGAATCAAACCTCAGTCATATTCCCAGGACACATGGATCCAGAATCAAACCTCAGTCATGTTCGCAGGCCACAGGTTTCAACAATCAAACCTCAGACATATTCCCAGGCCACAGGTGTCCAGAATCAAACCTCAGTCATGTTCTCAGGGAACAGGCTTCCAGAAACAAATCTCTGTCATGTTCCCAGGCAACAGAGTTCCACAATCAAACCTCAGTCATGTTCCCAGGCTACAGGGTTCCAAAATCCAACCGATGTCATGTTCCCAGGCCACAGGGTTCCAGAAGCAATCCTCAGTCTTGTTCCCAGGACACAGGTTTCCACAATCAACCCGATATCATGTTCCGTGGCAAGAGTCTTCCAGGATCAAACGTCAGTCATGTTGCCAGCCCACAGGTTTCTACCAACAAACCTCAGACATGTTCCCAGGCCACAGGGTTCCAGAGTCAAACCGTTCTCATGTTCCCAGGCCACAGGATTCCAGAATCCACCGAGGTCATGTTCCCAGGCCATAGCGTTCCAGAATCAATCCTCAGTTATGTTCCCAGGCTACAGGGTTCCAAAATAAAACCTCAGTCATGTTCCCAGTCCACAGGGTTCCAGAACCAAGGCTCAGTCAGGATCCCAGGGCACAGTATTCCACTATCTAAACAGATGTCATGTTTCCAGGCCACAGTTTTCCAGAATCACGCCTCAGTCATGTTCCCAGGCCACAGGGATCCAGAATCAAAACTCACTCTTGTTGCCAGGCCATAGGGTACCACCATCAAACCTCAGTCATATACCCAGGCCACAGGTTTCCAGAATCAAACCGATTTCATGTTCACAGGCAACAGGGTACCAGGATCCAAACCGATGTCATGTTCCAAGGCCACAGGATTCCACAATCTAACATCAGTCATGTTCCCAGGCCAATGGTTTCCAGAATCAAACCTCAGTCATATTCCCAAGACACATGGTTCCAGAATCAAACCTCAGTCATATTCGCAGGCCACAGGTTTCAACAATCAAACCTCAGTCTTGTTCCTAGGACACAGGTGTCCAGAATGAAATCTCTGTCATGTTCCCAGGCCACAGGGTTCCACAATCAAACCTCATTCTTGTTCCCAGGCGACAGGTTTCCAGAATCAAGCCTCAGTCATGTTGCCAGTCCACAGGTTTCTGCAATCAAACCTCAGTCAAGTTCTCAGGCCACAGGGTTCCAGAATCAAGCCTTAGTCATTTTGCCAGGCCAGAGTGTTCCGCCATCAAACCACACACATGATTCCAGGACACATGTTTCCACAATGAAACCTCAGTCATTTTCCCAGGCCACAGGTTTCCAGAATCAAACCTCAGTCATATTCCCAGGACACATGGTTCCAGAATCAAACCTCAGTCATGTTCGCAGGCCACAGGTTTCAACAATCAAACCTCAGTCATGTTCCCAGGACACAGGTGTGCAGAATCAAAACTCAGTCATGTTCCCAGGGAACAGGGTTCCAGAAGCAAACCTCAGTCTTGTTCCCCGGACACAGGGTTCCAGAATCAACCCGATATCATATTCCCTGGCCACAGTCTTCCAGAATCAAACCTCAGTCATGTTCCCAGGGAACAGGCATCCAGAAACAAACCTCAGTCATGTTCCGAGGCCACAGGGTTCCACAAGCAAACCTCAGTCTTGTTCCCAGGATACAGGTTTCCAGAATCAACCCAATATCATGTTCCCTGGCCACAGTCTTCCAGACTCAAACCTCAGTCATGTTGCCAGCCCAGAGGTTTCCACCAACAAACCTCAGACATGTTCCCAGGCCACAGGGTTCCAGAGTCAAACCGTTCTCATGTTCCCAGGCCACAGGATTCCAGAATCCACCGAGGTCATGTTCCCAGGCCATAGCGTTCCAGAATCAATCCTCAGTTATGTTCCCAGGCTACAGGGTTCCAAAATAAAACCTCAGTCATGTTCCCAGTCCACAGGGTTCCAGAACCAAGGCTCAGTCAGGATCCCAGGGCACAGTATTCCACTATCTAAACAGATGTCATGTTTCCAGGCCACAATTTTCCAGAATCACGCCTCAGTCATGTTCCCAGGCCACAGGGATCCAGAATCAAAACTCACTCTTGTTGCCAGGCCATAGGGTACCACCATCAAACCTCAGTCATATACCCAGGCCACAGGTTTCCAGAATCAAACCGATTTCATGTTCCCAGGCAACAGGGTACCAGGATCCAAACCGATGTCATGTTCCCAGGCCACAGGATTCCACAATCTAACATCAGTCATGTTCCCAGGCCAATGGTTTCCATAATCAAATTTCAGTCATATTCCCAGTGCACATGGTTCCAGAATCAAACCTCAGTCATGTTCCCAGGCCATAGGTTTCAAAAATCAGACCTCAGTCATGCTCCCAAGAGACAGGTGTCCAGAATCAAACCTCAGTCATGTTCCCAGGGAACAGGCATCCAGAAAGAAACCTCAGTCATGTTCCCAGGCCACAGGGTTCCAGAAGCAAACCTCAGTCTTGTTCCCAGGACACAGGTTTCCACAATCAACCCGATATCATGTTCCGTGGCAAGAGTCTTCCAGGATCAAACGTCAGTCATGTTGCCAGCCCACAGGTTTCTACCAACAAACCTCAGACATGTTCCCAGGCCACAGGGTTCCAGAGTCAAACCGTTCTCATGTTCCCAGGCCACAGGATTCCAGAATCCACCGAGGTCATGTTCCCAGGCCATAGCGTTCCAGAATCAATCCTCAGTTATGTTCCCAGGCTACAGGGTTCCAAAATAAAACCTCAGTCATGTTCCCAGTCCACAGGGTTCCAGAACCAAGGCTCAGTCAGGATCCCAGGGCACAGTATTCCACTATCTAAACAGATGTCATGTTTCCAGGCCACAGTTTTCCAGAATCACGCCTCAGTCATGTTCCCAGGCCACAGGGATCCAGAATCAAAACTCACTCTTGTTGCCAGGCCATAGGGTACCACCATCAAACCTCAGTCATATACCCAGGCCACAGGTTTCCAGAATCAAACCGATTTCATGTTCCCAGGCAACAGGGTACCAGGATCCAAACCGATGTCATGTTCCAAGGCCACAGGATTCCACAATCTAACATCAGTCATGTTCCCAGGCCAATGGTTTCCAGAATCAAACCTCAGTCATATTCCCAAGACACATGGTTCCAGAATCAAACCTCAGTCATATTCGCAGGCCACAGGTTTCAACAATCAAACCTCAGTCTTGTTCCTAGGACACAGGTGTCCAGAATGAAATCTCTGTCATGTTCCCAGGCCACAGGGTTCCACAATCAAACCTCATTCTTGTTCCCAGGCGACAGGTTTCCAGAATCAAGCCTCAGTCATGTTGCCAGTCCACAGGTTTCTGCAATCAAACCTCAGTCAAGTTCTCAGGCCACAGGGTTCCAGAATCAAGCCTTAGTCATTTTGCCAGGCCAGAGTGTTCCGCCATCAAACCAAACACATGATTCCAGGACACATGTTTCCACAATGAAACCTCAGTCATTTTCCCAGGCCACAGGTTTCCAGAATCAAACCTCAGTCATATTCCCAGGACACATGGTTCCAGAATCAAACCTCAGTCATGTTCGCAGGCCACAGGTTTCAACAATCAAACCTCAGTCATGTTCCCAGGACACAGGTGTGCAGAATCAAAACTCAGTCATGTTCCCAGGGAACAGGGTTCCAGAAGCAAACCTCAGTCTTGTTCCCCGGACACAGGGTTCCAGAATCAACCCGATATCATATTCCCTGGCCACAGTCTTCCAGAATCAAACCTCAGTCTTGTTGCCAGGACATAGGGTACCACGGTCAAACCTCAGTCATATTCCCAGGCCACGGGTTTCCAGAATCAAAACGATTTCATGTTCCCAGGCAACAAGTTACCAAAATCCAAACCAATGTCATGTTCCCAGGCCACAGGATTCCACAATCTAACATCAGTCATGTTCCCAGGCCAATGGTTTCCATAATCAAATTTCAGTCATATTCCCAGGGCACATGGTTCCAGAATCAAACCTCAGTCATGTTCCCAGGCCATAGGTTTCAAAAATCAGACCTCAGTCATGCTCCCAAGAGACAGGTGTCCAGAATCAAACCTCAGTCATGTTCCCAGGGAACAGGCATCCAGAAAGAAACCTCAGTCATGTTCCCAGGCCACAGGGTTCCAGAAGCAAACCTCAGTCTTGTTCCCAGGACACAGGTTTCCACAATCAACCCGATATCATGTTCCGTGGCAAGAGTCTTCCAGGATCAAACGTCAATCATGTTGCCAGCCCACAGGTTTCCACCAACAAACCTCAGACATGTTCCCAGGCCACAGGGTTCCAGAGTCAAACCGTTCTCATGTTCCCAGGCCACAGGATTGCAGAATCCACCGAGGTCATGTTCCCAGGCCATAGCGTTCCAGAATCAATCCTCAGTTATGTTCCCAGGCTACAGGGTTCCAAAATAAAACCTCAGTCATGTTCCCAGTCCACAGGGTTCCAGAACCAAGGCTCAGTCAGGATCCCAGGGCACAGTATTCCACTATCTAAACAGATGTCATGTTTCCAGGCCACAGATTTCCAGAATCACGCCTCAGTCATGTTCCCAGGCCACAGGGATCCAGAATCAAAACTCACTCTTGTTGCCAGGCCATAGGGTACCACCATCAAACCTCAGTCATATACCCAGGCCACAGGTTTCCAGAATCAAACCGATTTCATGTTCCCAGGCAACAGGGTACCAGGATCCAAACCGATGTCATGTTCCAAGGCCACAGGATTCCACAATCTAACATCAGTCATGTTCCCAGGCCAATGGTTTCCAGAATCAAACCTCAGTCATATTCCCAAGACACATGGTTCCAGAATCAAACCTCAGTCATATTCGCAGGCCACAGGTTTCAACAATCAAACCTCAGTCTTGTTCCTAGGACACAGGTGTCCAGAATCAAATCTCTGTCATGTTCCCAGGCCACAGGCTTCCACAATCAAACCTCATTCATGTTCCCAGGCGACAGGGTTCCAGAATCAAGCCTCAGTCATGTTGCCAGTCCACAGGTTTCTGCAATCAAACCTCAGTCAAGTTCTCAGGCCACAGGGTTCCAGAATCAAGCCTTAGTCATTTTGCCAGGCCTGAGTGTTCCGCCATCAAACCACACACATGATTCCAGGACACATGTTTCCACAATGAAACCTCAGTCATTTTCCCAGGCCACAGGTTTCCAGAATCAAACCTCAGTCATATTCCCAGGACACATGGTTCCAGAATCAAACCTCAGTCATGTTCGCAGGCCACAGGTTTCAACAATCAAACCTCAGTCATGTTCCAAGGACACAGGTGTGCAGAATCAAAACTCAGTCATGTTCCCAGGGAACAGGGTTCCAGAATCAAACCTCAGTCATGTTCCCAGGCCATAGGTTTCAAAAATCAGACCTCAGTCATGCTCCCAAGAGACAGGTGTCCAGAATCAAACCTCAGTCATGTTCCCAGGGAACAGGCATCCAGAAAGAAACCTCAGTCATGTTCCCAGGCCACAGGGTTCCAGAAGCAAACCTCAGTCTTGTTCCCAGGACACAGGTTTCCACAATCAACCCGATATCATGTTCCGTGGCAAGAGTCTTCCAGGATCAAACGTCAGTCATGTTGCCAGGCCACAAGTTTCCACCATCAAACCTCAGACATGTTCCCAGGCCTCAGGGTTAAAGAATCAAACCGTTCTCATGTTTCCAGGCCACAGGGTTCCAGAATCCACCGATGTCATGTTCCCAGGCCACAGGATTCCACAATCTAACATCAGTCATGTTCCCAGGCCAATGGTTTCCAGAATCAAACCTCAGTCATATTCCCAGGACACATGGTTCCAGAATCAAACCTCAGTCATGTTCCCAGGGAACAGGCTTCCAGAAACAAACCTCAGTCATGTTCCCAGGCCACAGGGTTCCAGAATCCAACCGATGTCATGTTCCCAGCCCACAGGCGTCCAGAAGCAAACCTCAGTCTTGTTCCCAGGACACAGGGTTCCAGAATCAAACCGATATCATGTTCCTTGGCCACAGTCTTCCAGAATCAAACCTCAGTCATGTTACCAGGCCACAGGTTTCCACCATCAAACCGCAGACATGTTCCAAAGGCCACAGGTTTGCAGAATCAAACCGTTCTCATGTTCCCAGGACACAGGGTTCCACCATCAAGCCTCAGTCATGTTCCCAGGCCTGAGTGTTCCACAATCAAACCTAAGTCATCTTGCCAGGTCATAGGGTACCACCATCAAACCTCAGTCATATTTCCAGGCCACAGGTTTCCAGAATCAAACCGATTTCATATTCCCAGGCAACAGGGTACCAGAATCCAAACCGAGGTCATGTTCCCAGGCCACAGTATTCCACAATCTAACATCAGTCATGTTCACAGGTCAATGGTTTCCATAATCAAACCTCAGTCATATTCCCAGGACACAGGGTTCCAGAATAAAACCTCAGTCATGTTCCCTAGACACAGGTTTCAAAAATATATCCCAGTCATGTTCACAGCCCACAGGTTCCACAATTAAAGCTCAGTCATATTCCCAGGCCAGAGGGATCCACAATCAAACCTCAGTCCTATTGTCATGCCACGGTTTCACCATAAAGCCTCAGTCATGTTCCCAGGCCAGAGTGTTCCACAATCAAACATAAGACATCTTGCCAGGCAACAGGGTTACACCATCAAACCTCAGTCCTGTTGCCAGGCCACAGGGTTCCACCATCAAGCCTCAGTCATGTTCCCTGCACACAGGGTTCCTCCATCAAACCTCAATCATGTTCCTAGGACACAGGGTTCCAGAATCAAACAAATGTCATTTTCCCAGGCCATGGTTTTCAAGTACCAGACCACAGTCAAGTTTCCAGGACACAGGGTTCCACAGTCAATCCTCAGTCATGTTGCCAGTCCACAGGTTTCTGCCATCAAACCTCAGTCATGTTCCCAGGCCATAGGGTTCCAGAATCAAGCCTCAGTCATTTTGCCAGGCCAGAGTTTTCCACCATCAAACCTCAGTCATGATCCCAGGCCAAATGTTTCGACAATGAATCCTAAGTGATTTTCCCAGGCCACAGGTTTCCAGAATCAAACCTCAGTCATATTCCCAGGACACATGGATCCAGAATCAAACCTCAGTCATGTTCGCAGGCCACAGGTTTCAACAATCAAACCTCAGACATATTCCCAGGCCACAGGTGTCCAGAATCAAACCTCAGTCATGTTCTCAGGGAACAGGCTTCCAGAAACAAAACTCTGTCATGTTCCCAGGCAACAGGGTTCCACAATCAAACCTCAGTCATGTTCCCAGGCTACAGGGTTCCAAAATCCAACCGATGTCATGTTCCGAGGCCACAGGGTTCCACAAGCAAACCTCAGTCTTGTTCCCAGGATACAGGTTTCCAGAATCAACCCAATATCATGTTCCCTGGCCACAGTCTTCCAGACTCAAACCTCAGTCATGTTGCCAGCCCACAGGTTTCCACCAACAAACCTCAGACATGTTCCCAGGCCACAGGGTTCCAGAGTCAAACCGTTCTCATGTTCCCAGGCCACAGGATTCCAGAATCCACCGAGGTCATGTTCCCAGGCCATAGCGTTCCAGAATCAATCCTCAGTTATGTTCCCAGGCTACAGGGTTCCAAAATAAAACCTCAGTCATGTTCCCAGTCCACAGGGTTCCAGAACCAAGGCTCAGTCAGGATCCCAGGGCACAGTATTCCACTATCTAAACAGATGTCATGTTTCCAGGCCACAGTTTTCCAGAATCACGCCTCAGTCATGTTCCCAGGCCACAGGGATCCAGAATCAAAACTCACTCTTGCTGCCAGGCCATAGGGTACCACCATCAAACCTCAGTCATATACCCAGGCCACAGGTTTCCAGAATCAAACCGATTTCATGTTCCCAGGCAACAGGGTACCAGGATCCAAACCGATGTCATGTTCCAAGGCCACAGGATTCCACAATCTAACATCAGTCATGTTCCCAGGCCAATGGTTTCCAGAATCAAACCTCAGTCATATTCCCAAGACACATGGTTCCAGAATCAAACCTCAGTCATATTCGCAGGCCACAGGTTTCAACAATCAAACCTCAGTCTTGTTCCTAGGACACAGGTGTCCAGAATCAAATCTCTGTCATGTTCCCAGGCCACAGGGTTCCACAATCAAACCTCATTCATGTTCCCAGGCGACAGGGTTCCAGAATCAAGCCTCAGTCATGTTGCCAGTCCACAGGTTTCTGCAATCAAACCTCAGTCAAGTTCTCAGGCCACAGGGTTCCAGAATCAAGCCTTAGTCATTTTGCCAGGCCAGAGTGTTCCGCCATCAAACCACACACATGATTCCAGGACACATGTTTCCACAATGAAACCTCAGTCATTTTCCCAGGCCACAGGTTTCCAGAATCAAACCTCAGTCATATTCCCAGGACACATGGTTCCAGAATCAAACCTCAGTCATGTTCGCAGGCCACAGGTTTCAACAATCAAACCTCAGTCATGTTCCCAGGACACAGGTGTGCAGAATCAAAACTCAGTCATGTACCCAGGGAACAGGGTTCCAGAAGCAAACCTCAGTCTTGTTCCCCGGACACAGGGTTCCAGAATCAACCCGATATCATATTCCCTGGCCACAGTCTTCCAGAATCAAACCTCAGTCTTGTTGCCAGGACATAGGGAACCACGGTCAAACCTCAGTCATATTCCCAGGCCACGGGTTTCCAGAATCAAAACGATTTCATGTTCCCAGGCAACAGGGTACCAAAATCCAAACCGATGTCATGTTCCCAGGCCACAGGATTCCACAATCTAACATCAGTCATGTTCCCAGGCCAATGGTTTCCATAATCAAATTTCAGTCATATTCCCAGGGCACATGGTTCCAGAATCAAACCTCAGTCATGTTCCCAGGCCATAGGTTTCAAAAATCAGACCTCAGTCATGCTCCCAAGAGACAGGTGTCCAGAATCAAACCTCAGTCATGTTCCCAGGGAACAGGCATCCAGAAAGAAACCTCAGTCATGTTCCCAGGCCACAGGGTTCCAGAAGCAAACCTCAGTCTTGTTCCCAGGACACAGGTTTCCACAATCAACCCGATATCATGTTCCGTGGCAAGAGTCTTCCAGGATCAAACGTCAGTCATGTTGCCAGGCCACAAGTTTCCACCATCAAACCTCAGACATGTTCCCAGGCCACAGGGTTAAAGAATCAAACCGTTCTCATGTTTCCAGGCCACAGGGTTCCAGAATCCACCAATGTCATGTTCCCAGGCCACAGGATTCCACAATCTAACATCAGTCATGTTCCCAGGCCAATGGTTTCCAGAATCAAACCTCAGTCATATTCCCAGGACACATGGTTCCAGAATCAAACCTCAGTCATGTTCCCAGGGAACAGGCTTCCAGAAACAAACCTCAGTCATGTTCCCAGGCCACAGGGTTCCAGAATCCAACCGATGTCATGTTCCCAGCCCACAGGCGTCCAGAAGCAAACCTCAGTCTTGTTCCCAGGACACAGGGTTCCAGAATCAAACCGATATCATGTTCCTTGGCCACAGTCTTCCAGAATCAAACCTCAGTCATGTTACCAGGCCACAGGTTTCCACCATCAAACCGCAGACATGTTCCAAAGGCCACAGGTTTGCAGAATCAAACCGATTTCATATTCCCAGGCAACAGGGTACCAGAATCCAAACCGATGTCATGTTCCCAGGCCACAGTATTCCACAATCTAACATCAGTCATGTTCACAGGTCAATGGTTTCCATAATCAAACCTCAGTCATATTCCCAGGACACAGGGTTCCAGAATAAAACCTCAGTCATGTTCCCTAGACACAGGTTTCAAAAATATATCCCAGTCATGTTCACAGCCCACAGGTTCCACAATTAAAGCTCAGTCATATTCCCAGGCCAGAGGGATCCACAATCAAACCTCAGTCCTATTGCCATGCCACGGTTTCACCATAAAGCCTCAGTCATGTTCCCAGGCCAGAGTGTTCCACAATCAAACCTAAGTCATCTTGCCAGGCAACAGGGTTCCACCATCAAACCTCAGTCCTGTTGCCAGGCCACAGGGTTCCACCATCAAGCCTCAGTCATGTTCCCTGCACACAGGGTTCCTCCATCAAACCTCAATCATGTTCCTAGGACACAGGGTTCCAGAATCAAACCAATGTCAAGTTCCCAGGCCATGGTTTTCAAGTACCAGACCACAGTCATGTTTCCAGGACACAGGGTTCCACAGTCAATCCTCAGTCATGTTGCCAGTCCACAGGTTTCTGCCATCAAAAATCAGTCATGTTCCCAGGCCATAGGGTTCCAGAATCAAGCCTCAGTCATTTTGCCAGGCCAGAGTTTTCCACCATCAAACCTCAGTCATGATCCCAGGCCAAATGTTTCGACAATGAATCCTAAGTGATTTTCCCAGGCCACAGGTTTCCAGAATCAAACCTCAGTCATATTCCCAGGACACATGGATCCAGAATCAAACCTCAGTCATGTTCGCAGGCCACAGGTTTCAACAATCAAACCTCAGACATATTCCCAGGCCACAGGTGTCCAGAATCAAACCTCAGTCATGTTCTCAGGGAACAGGCTTCCAGAAACAAATCTCTGTCATGTTCCCAGGCAACAGAGTTCCACAATCAAACCTCAGTCATGTTCCCAGGCTACAGGGTTCCAAAATCCAACCGATGTCATGTTCCCAGGCCACAGGGTTCCAGAAGCAATCCTCAGTCTTGTTCCCAGGACACAGGTTTCCACAATCAACCCGATATCATGTTCCGTGGCAAGAGTCTTCCAGGATCAAACGTCAGTCATGTTGCCAGCCCACAGGTTTCTACCAACAAACCTCAGACATGTTCCCAGGCCACAGGGTTCCAGAGTCAAACCGTTCTCATGTTCCCAGGCCACAGGATTCCAAAATCCACCGAGGTCATGTTCCCAGGCCATAGCGTTCCAGAATCAATCCTCAGTTATGTTCCCAGGCTACAGGGTTCCAAAATAAAACCTCAGTCATGTTCCCAGTCCACAGGGTTCCAGAACCAAGGCCCAGTCAGGATCCCAGGGCACAGTATTCCACTATCTAAACAGATGTCATGTTTCCAGGCCACAGTTTTCCAGAATCACGCCTCAGTCATGTTCCCAGGCCACAGGGATCCAGAATCAAAACTCACTCTTGTTGCCAGGCCATAGGGTACCACCATCAAACCTCAGTCATATACCCAGGCCACAGGTTTCCAGAATCAAACCGATTTCATGTTCACAGGCAACAGGGTACCAGGATCCAAACCGATGTCATGTTCCAAGGCCACAGGATTCCACAATCTAACATCAGTCATGTTCCCAGGCCAATGGTTTCCAGAATCAAACCTCAGTCATATTCCCAAGACACATGGTTCCAGAATCAAACCTCAGTCATATTCGCAGGCCACAGGTTTCAACAATCAAACCTCAGTCTTGTTCCTAGGACACAGGTGTCCAGAATGAAATCTCTGTCATGTTCCCAGGCCACAGGGTTCCACAATCAAACCTCATTCTTGTTCCCAGGCGACAGGTTTCCAGAATCAAGCCTCAGTCATGTTGCCAGTCCACAGGTTTCTGCAATCAAACCTCAGTCAAGTTCTCAGGCCACAGGGTTCCAGAATCAAGCCTTAGTCATTTTGCCAGGCCAGAGTGTTCCGCCATCAAACCACACACATGATTCCAGGACACATGTTTCCACAATGAAACCTCAGTCATTTTCCCAGGCCACAGGTTTCCAGAATCAAACCTCAGTCATATTCCCAGGACACATGGTTCCAGAATCAAACCTCAGTCATGTTCGCAGGCCACAGGTTTCAACAATCAAACCTCAGTCATGTTCCCAGGACACAGGTGTGCAGAATCAAAACTCAGTCATGTTCCCAGGGAACAGGGTTCCAGAAGCAAACCTCAGTCTTGTTCCCCGGACACAGGGTTCCAGAATCAACCCGATATCATATTCCCTGGCCACAGTCTTCCAGAATCAAACCTCAGTCATGTTCCCAGGGAACAGGCATCCAGAAACAAACCTCAGTCATGTTCCGAGGCCACAGGGTTCCACAAGCAAACCTCAGTCTTGTTCCCAGGATACAGGTTTCCAGAATCAACCCAATATCATGTTCCCTGGCCACAGTCTTCCAGACTCAAACCTCAGTCATGTTGCCAGCCCAGAGGTTTCCACCAACAAACCTCAGACATGTTCCCAGGCCACAGGGTTCCAGAGTCAAACCGTTCTCATGTTCCCAGGCCACAGGATTCCAGAATCCACCGAGGTCATGTTCCCAGGCCATAGCGTTCCAGAATCAATCCTCAGTTATGTTCCCAGGCTACAGGGTTCCAAAATAAAACCTCAGTCATGTTCCCAGTCCACAGGGTTCCAGAACCAAGGCTCAGTCAGGATCCCAGGGCACAGTATTCCACTATCTAAACAGATGTCATGTTTCCAGGCCACAATTTTCCAGAATCACGCCTCAGTCATGTTCCCAGGCCACAGGGATCCAGAATCAAAACTCACTCTTGTTGCCAGGCCATAGGGTACCACCATCAAACCTCAGTCATATACCCAGGCCACAGGTTTCCAGAATCAAACCGATTTCATGTTCCCAGGCAACAGGGTACCAGGATCCAAACCGATGTCATGTTCCCAGGCCACAGGATTCCACAATCTAACATCAGTCATGTTCCCAGGCCAATGGTTTCCATAATCAAATTTCAGTCATATTCCCAGTGCACATGGTTCCAGAATCAAACCTCAGTCATGTTCCCAGGCCATAGGTTTCAAAAATCAGACCTCAGTCATGCTCCCAAGAGACAGGTGTCCAGAATCAAACCTCAGTCATGTTCCCAGGGAACAGGCATCCAGAAAGAAACCTCAGTCATGTTCCCAGGCCACAGGGTTCCAGAAGCAAACCTCAGTCTTGTTCCCAGGACACAGGTTTCCACAATCAACCCGATATCATGTTCCGTGGCAAGAGTCTTCCAGGATCAAACGTCAGTCATGTTGCCAGCCCACAGGTTTCTACCAACAAACCTCAGACATGTTCCCAGGCCACAGGGTTCCAGAGTCAAACCGTTCTCATGTTCCCAGGCCACAGGATTCCAGAATCCACCGAGGTCATGTTCCCAGGCCATAGCGTTCCAGAATCAATCCTCAGTTATGTTCCCAGGCTACAGGGTTCCAAAATAAAACCTCAGTCATGTTCCCAGTCCACAGGGTTCCAGAACCAAGGCTCAGTCAGGATCCCAGGGCACAGTATTCCACTATCTAAACAGATGTCATGTTTCCAGGCCACAGTTTTCCAGAATCACGCCTCAGTCATGTTCCCAGGCCACAGGGATCCAGAATCAAAACTCACTCTTGTTGCCAGGCCATAGGGTACCACCATCAAACCTCAGTCATATACCCAGGCCACAGGTTTCCAGAATCAAACCGATTTCATGTTCCCAGGCAACAGGGTACCAGGATCCAAACCGATGTCATGTTCCAAGGCCACAGGATTCCACAATCTAACATCAGTCATGTTCCCAGGCCAATGGTTTCCAGAATCAAACCTCAGTCATATTCCCAAGACACATGGTTCCAGAATCAAACCTCAGTCATATTCGCAGGCCACAGGTTTCAACAATCAAACCTCAGTCTTGTTCCTAGGACACAGGTGTCCAGAATGAAATCTCTGTCATGTTCCCAGGCCACAGGGTTCCACAATCAAACCTCATTCTTGTTCCCAGGCGACAGGTTTCCAGAATCAAGCCTCAGTCATGTTGCCAGTCCACAGGTTTCTGCAATCAAACCTCAGTCAAGTTCTCAGGCCACAGGGTTCCAGAATCAAGCCTTAGTCATTTTGCCAGGCCAGAGTGTTCCGCCATCAAACCAAACACATGATTCCAGGACACATGTTTCCACAATGAAACCTCAGTCATTTTCCCAGGCCACAGGTTTCCAGAATCAAACCTCAGTCATATTCCCAGGACACATGGTTCCAGAATCAAACCTCAGTCATGTTCGCAGGCCACAGGTTTCAACAATCAAACCTCAGTCATGTTCCCAGGACACAGGTGTGCAGAATCAAAACTCAGTCATGTTCCCAGGGAACAGGGTTCCAGAAGCAAACCTCAGTCTTGTTCCCCGGACACAGGGTTCCAGAATCAACCCGATATCATATTCCCTGGCCACAGTCTTCCAGAATCAAACCTCAGTCTTGTTGCCAGGACATAGGGTACCACGGTCAAACCTCAGTCATATTCCCAGGCCACGGGTTTCCAGAATCAAAACGATTTCATGTTCCCAGGCAACAAGTTACCAAAATCCAAACCAATGTCATGTTCCCAGGCCACAGGATTCCACAATCTAACATCAGTCATGTTCCCAGGCCAATGGTTTCCATAATCAAATTTCAGTCATATTCCCAGGGCACATGGTTCCAGAATCAAACCTCAGTCATGTTCCCAGGCCATAGGTTTCAAAAATCAGACCTCAGTCATGCTCCCAAGAGACAGGTGTCCAGAATCAAACCTCAGTCATGTTCCCAGGGAACAGGCATCCAGAAAGAAACCTCAGTCATGTTCCCAGGCCACAGGGTTCCAGAAGCAAACCTCAGTCTTGTTCCCAGGACACAGGTTTCCACAATCAACCCGATATCATGTTCCGTGGCAAGAGTCTTCCAGGATCAAACGTCAATCATGTTGCCAGCCCACAGGTTTCCACCAACAAACCTCAGACATGTTCCCAGGCCACAGGGTTCCAGAGTCAAACCGTTCTCATGTTCCCAGGCCACAGGATTGCAGAATCCACCGAGGTCATGTTCCCAGGCCATAGCGTTCCAGAATCAATCCTCAGTTATGTTCCCAGGCTACAGGGTTCCAAAATAAAACCTCAGTCATGTTCCCAGTCCACAGGGTTCCAGAACCAAGGCTCAGTCAGGATCCCAGGGCACAGTATTCCACTATCTAAACAGATGTCATGTTTCCAGGCCACAGATTTCCAGAATCACGCCTCAGTCATGTTCCCAGGCCACAGGGATCCAGAATCAAAACTCACTCTTGTTGCCAGGCCATAGGGTACCACCATCAAACCTCAGTCATATACCCAGGCCACAGGTTTCCAGAATCAAACCGATTTCATGTTCCCAGGCAACAGGGTACCAGGATCCAAACCGATGTCATGTTCCAAGGCCACAGGATTCCACAATCTAACATCAGTCATGTTCCCAGGCCAATGGTTTCCAGAATCAAACCTCAGTCATATTCCCAAGACACATGGTTCCAGAATCAAACCTCAGTCATATTCGCAGGCCACAGGTTTCAACAATCAAACCTCAGTCTTGTTCCTAGGACACAGGTGTCCAGAATCAAATCTCTGTCATGTTCCCAGGCCACAGGCTTCCACAATCAAACCTCATTCATGTTCCCAGGCGACAGGGTTCCAGAATCAAGCCTCAGTCATGTTGCCAGTCCACAGGTTTCTGCAATCAAACCTCAGTCAAGTTCTCAGGCCACAGGGTTCCAGAATCAAGCCTTAGTCATTTTGCCAGGCCTGAGTGTTCCGCCATCAAACCACACACATGATTCCAGGACACATGTTTCCACAATGAAACCTCAGTCATTTTCCCAGGCCACAGGTTTCCAGAATCAAACCTCAGTCATATTCCCAGGACACATGGTTCCAGAATCAAACCTCAGTCATGTTCGCAGGCCACAGGTTTCAACAATCAAACCTCAGTCATGTTCCAAGGACACAGGTGTGCAGAATCAAAACTCAGTCATGTTCCCAGGGAACAGGGTTCCAGAATCAAACCTCAGTCATGTTCCCAGGCCATAGGTTTCAAAAATCAGACCTCAGTCATGCTCCCAAGAGACAGGTGTCCAGAATCAAACCTCAGTCATGTTCCCAGGGAACAGGCATCCAGAAAGAAACCTCAGTCATGTTCCCAGGCCACAGGGTTCCAGAAGCAAACCTCAGTCTTGTTCCCAGGACACAGGTTTCCACAATCAACCCGATATCATGTTCCGTGGCAAGAGTCTTCCAGGATCAAACGTCAGTCATGTTGCCAGGCCACAAGTTTCCACCATCAAACCTCAGACATGTTCCCAGGCCTCAGGGTTAAAGAATCAAACCGTTCTCATGTTTCCAGGCCACAGGGTTCCAGAATCCACCGATGTCATGTTCCCAGGCCACAGGATTCCACAATCTAACATCAGTCATGTTCCCAGGCCAATGGTTTCCAGAATCAAACCTCAGTCATATTCCCAGGACACATGGTTCCAGAATCAAACCTCAGTCATGTTCCCAGGGAACAGGCTTCCAGAAACAAACCTCAGTCATGTTCCCAGGCCACAGGGTTCCAGAATCCAACCGATGTCATGTTCCCAGCCCACAGGCGTCCAGAAGCAAACCTCAGTCTTGTTCCCAGGACACAGGGTTCCAGAATCAAACCGATATCATGTTCCTTGGCCACAGTCTTCCAGAATCAAACCTCAGTCATGTTACCAGGCCACAGGTTTCCACCATCAAACCGCAGACATGTTCCAAAGGCCACAGGTTTGCAGAATCAAACCGTTCTCATGTTCCCAGGACACAGGGTTCCACCATCAAGCCTCAGTCATGTTCCCAGGCCTGAGTGTTCCACAATCAAACCTAAGTCATCTTGCCAGGTCATAGGGTACCACCATCAAACCTCAGTCATATTTCCAGGCCACAGGTTTCCAGAATCAAACCGATTTCATATTCCCAGGCAACAGGGTACCAGAATCCAAACCGAGGTCATGTTCCCAGGCCACAGTATTCCACAATCTAACATCAGTCATGTTCACAGGTCAATGGTTTCCATAATCAAACCTCAGTCATATTCCCAGGACACAGGGTTCCAGAATAAAACCTCAGTCATGTTCCCTAGACACAGGTTTCAAAAATATATCCCAGTCATGTTCACAGCCCACAGGTTCCACAATTAAAGCTCAGTCATATTCCCAGGCCAGAGGGATCCACAATCAAACCTCAGTCCTATTGTCATGCCACGGTTTCACCATAAAGCCTCAGTCATGTTCCCAGGCCAGAGTGTTCCACAATCAAACATAAGACATCTTGCCAGGCAACAGGGTTACACCATCAAACCTCAGTCCTGTTGCCAGGCCACAGGGTTCCACCATCAAGCCTCAGTCATGTTCCCTGCACACAGGGTTCCTCCATCAAACCTCAATCATGTTCCTAGGACACAGGGTTCCAGAATCAAACAAATGTCATTTTCCCAGGCCATGGTTTTCAAGTACCAGACCACAGTCAAGTTTCCAGGACACAGGGTTCCACAGTCAATCCTCAGTCATGTTGCCAGTCCACAGGTTTCTGCCATCAAACCTCAGTCATGTTCCCAGGCCATAGGGTTCCAGAATCAAGCCTCAGTCATTTTGCCAGGCCAGAGTTTTCCACCATCAAACCTCAGTCATGATCCCAGGCCAAATGTTTCGACAATGAATCCTAAGTGATTTTCCCAGGCCACAGGTTTCCAGAATCAAACCTCAGTCATATTCCCAGGACACATGGATCCAGAATCAAACCTCAGTCATGTTCGCAGGCCACAGGTTTCAACAATCAAACCTCAGACATATTCCCAGGCCACAGGTGTCCAGAATCAAACCTCAGTCATGTTCTCAGGGAACAGGCTTCCAGAAACAAAACTCTGTCATGTTCCCAGGCAACAGGGTTCCACAATCAAACCTCAGTCATGTTCCCAGGCTACAGGGTTCCAAAATCCAACCGATGTCATGTTCCGAGGCCACAGGGTTCCACAAGCAAACCTCAGTCTTGTTCCCAGGATACAGGTTTCCAGAATCAACCCAATATCATGTTCCCTGGCCACAGTCTTCCAGACTCAAACCTCAGTCATGTTGCCAGCCCACAGGTTTCCACCAACAAACCTCAGACATGTTCCCAGGCCACAGGGTTCCAGAGTCAAACCGTTCTCATGTTCCCAGGCCACAGGATTCCAGAATCCACCGAGGTCATGTTCCCAGGCCATAGCGTTCCAGAATCAATCCTCAGTTATGTTCCCAGGCTACAGGGTTCCAAAATAAAACCTCAGTCATGTTCCCAGTCCACAGGGTTCCAGAACCAAGGCTCAGTCAGGATCCAAGGGCACAGTATTCCACTATCTAAACAGATGTCATGTTTCCAGGCCACAGTTTTCCAGAATCACGCCTCAGTCATGTTCCCAGGCCACAGGGATCCAGAATCAAAACTCACTCTTGCTGCCAGGCCATAGGGTACCACCATCAAACCTCAGTCATATACCCAGGCCACAGGTTTCCAGAATCAAACCGATTTCATGTTCCCAGGCAACAGGGTACCAGGATCCAAACCGATGTCATGTTCCAAGGCCACAGGATTCCACAATCTAACATCAGTCATGTTCCCAGGCCAATGGTTTCCAGAATCAAACCTCAGTCATATTCCCAAGACACATGGTTCCAGAATCAAACCTCAGTCATATTCGCAGGCCACAGGTTTCAACAATCAAACCTCAGTCTTGTTCCTAGGACACAGGTGTCCAGAATCAAATCTCTGTCATGTTCCCAGGCCACAGGGTTCCACAATCAAACCTCATTCATGTTCCCAGGCGACAGGGTTCCAGAATCAAGCCTCAGTCATGTTGCCAGTCCACAGGTTTCTGCAATCAAACCTCAGTCAAGTTCTCAGGCCACAGGGTTCCAGAATCAAGCCTTAGTCATTTTGCCAGGCCAGAGTGTTCCGCCATCAAACCACACACATGATTCCAGGACACATGTTTCCACAATGAAACCTCAGTCATTTTCCCAGGCCACAGGTTTCCAGAATCAAACCTCAGTCATATTCCCAGGACACATGGTTCCAGAATCAAACCTCAGTCATGTTCGCAGGCCACAGGTTTCAACAATCAAACCTCAGTCATGTTCCCAGGACACAGGTGTGCAGAATCAAAACTCAGTCATGTACCCAGGGAACAGGGTTCCAGAAGCAAACCTCAGTCTTGTTCCCCGGACACAGGGTTCCAGAATCAACCCGATATCATATTCCCTGGCCACAGTCTTCCAGAATCAAACCTCAGTCTTGTTGCCAGGACATAGGGAACCACGGTCAAACCTCAGTCATATTCCCAGGCCACGGGTTTCCAGAATCAAAACGATTTCATGTTCCCAGGCAACAGGGTACCAAAATCCAAACCGATGTCATGTTCCCAGGCCACAGGATTCCACAATCTAACATCAGTCATGTTCCCAGGCCAATGGTTTCCATAATCAAATTTCAGTCATATTCCCAGGGCACATGGTTCCAGAATCAAACCTCAGTCATGTTCCCAGGCCATAGGTTTCAAAAATCAGACCTCAGTCATGCTCCTAAGAGACAGGTGTCCAGAATCAAACCTCAGTCATGTTCCCAGGGAACAGGCATCCAGAAAGAAACCTCAGTCATGTTCCCAGGCCACAGGGTTCCAGAAGCAAACCTCAGTCTTGTTCCCAGGACACAGGTTTCCACAATCAACCCGATATCATGTTCCGTGGCAAGAGTCTTCCAGGATCAAACGTCAGTCATGTTGCCAGGCCACAAGTTTCCACCATCAAACCTCAGACATGTTCCCAGGCCTCAGGGTTAAAGAATCAAACCGTTCTCATGTTTCCAGGCCACAGGGTTCCAGAATCCACCGATGTCATGTTCCCAGGCCACAGGATTCCACAATCTAACATCAGTCATGTTCCCAGGCCAATGGTTTCCAGAATCAAACCTCAGTCATATTCCCAGGACACATGGTTCCAGAATCAAACCTCAGTCATGTTCCCAGGGAACAGGCTTCCAGAAACAAACCTCAGTCATGTTCCCAGGCCACAGGGTTCCAGAATCCAACCGATGTCATGTTCCCAGCCCACAGGCGTCCAGAAGCAAACCTCAGTCTTGTTCCCAGGACACAGGGTTCCAGAATCAAACCGATATCATGTTCCTTGGCCACAGTCTTCCAGAATCAAACCTCAGTCATGTTACCAGGCCACAGGTTTCCACCATCAAACCGCAGACATGTTCCAAAGGCCACAGGTTTGCAGAATCAAACCGTTCTCATGTTCCCAGGACACAGGGTTCCACCATCAAGCCTCAGTCATGTTCCCAGGCCTGAGTGTTCCACAATCAAACCTAAGTCATCTTGCCAGGTCATAGGGTACCACCATCAAACCTCAGTCATATTTCCAGGCCACAGGTTTCCAGAATCAAACCGATTTCATATTCCCAGGCAACAGGGTACCAGAATCCAAACCGAGGTCATGTTCCCAGGCCACAGTATTCCACAATCTAACATCAGTCATGTTCACAGGTCAATGGTTTCCATAATCAAACCTCAGTCATATTCCCAGGACACAGGGTTCCAGAATAAAACCTCAGTCATGTTCCCTAGACACAGGTTTCAAAAATATATCCCAGTCATGTTCACAGCCCACAGGTTCCACAATTAAAGCTCAGTCATATTCCCAGGCCAGAGGGATCCACAATCAAACCTCAGTCCTATTGTCATGCCACGGTTTCACCATAAAGCCTCAGTCATGTTCCCAGGCCAGAGTGTTCCACAATCAAACATAAGACATCTTGCCAGGCAACAGGGTTACACCATCAAACCTCAGTCCTGTTGCCAGGCCACAGGGTTCCACCATCAAGCCTCAGTCATGTTCCCTGCACACAGGGTTCCTCCATCAAACCTCAATCATGTTCCTAGGACACAGGGTTCCAGAATCAAACAAATGTCATTTTCCCAGGCCATGGTTTTCAAGTACCAGACCACAGTCAAGTTTCCAGGACACAGGGTTCCACAGTCAATCCTCAGTCATGTTGCCAGTCCACAGGTTTCTGCCATCAAACCTCAGTCATGTTCCCAGGCCATAGGGTTCCAGAATCAAGCCTCAGTCATTTTGCCAGGCCAGAGTTTTCCACCATCAAACCTCAGTCATGATCCCAGGCCAAATGTTTCGACAATGAATCCTAAGTGATTTTCCCAGGCCACAGGTTTCCAGAATCAAACCTCAGTCATATTCCCAGGACACATGGATCCAGAATCAAACCTCAGTCATGTTCGCAGGCCACAGGTTTCAACAATCAAACCTCAGACATATTCCCAGGCCACAGGTGTCCAGAATCAAACCTCAGTCATGTTCTCAGGGAACAGGCTTCCAGAAACAAAACTCTGTCATGTTCCCAGGCAACAGGGTTCCACAATCAAACCTCAGTCATGTTCCCAGGCTACAGGGTTCCAAAATCCAACCGATGTCATGTTCCGAGGCCACAGGGTTCCACAAGCAAACCTCAGTCTTGTTCCCAGGATACAGGTTTCCAGAATCAACCCAATATCATGTTCCCTGGCCACAGTCTTCCAGACTCAAACCTCAGTCATGTTGCCAGCCCACAGGTTTCCACCAACAAACCTCAGACATGTTCCCAGGCCACAGGGTTCCAGAGTCAAACCGTTCTCATGTTCCCAGGCCACAGGATTCCAGAATCCACCGAGGTCATGTTCCCAGGCCATAGCGTTCCAGAATCAATCCTCAGTTATGTTCCCAGGCTACAGGGTTCCAAAATAAAACCTCAGTCATGTTCCCAGTCCACAGGGTTCCAGAACCAAGGCTCAGTCAGGATCCCAGGGCACAGTATTCCACTATCTAAACAGATGTCATGTTTCCAGGCCACAGTTTTCCAGAATCACGCCTCAGTCATGTTCCCAGGCCACAGGGATCCAGAATCAAAACTCACTCTTGCTGCCAGGCCATAGGGTACCACCATCAAACCTCAGTCATATACCCAGGCCACAGGTTTCCAGAATCAAACCGATTTCATGTTCCCAGGCAACAGGGTACCAGGATCCAAACCGATGTCATGTTCCAAGGCCACAGGATTCCACAATCTAACATCAGTCATGTTCCCAGGCCAATGGTTTCCAGAATCAAACCTCAGTCATATTCCCAAGACACATGGTTCCAGAATCAAACCTCAGTCATATTCGCAGGCCACAGGTTTCAACAATCAAACCTCAGTCTTGTTCCTAGGACACAGGTGTCCAGAATCAAATCTCTGTCATGTTCCCAGGCCACAGGGTTCCACAATCAAACCTCATTCATGTTCCCAGGCGACAGGGTTCCAGAATCAAGCCTCAGTCATGTTGCCAGTCCACAGGTTTCTGCAATCAAACCTCAGTCAAGTTCTCAGGCCACAGGGTTCCAGAATCAAGCCTTAGTCATTTTGCCAGGCCAGAGTGTTCCGCCATCAAACCACACACATGATTCCAGGACACATGTTTCCACAATGAAACCTCAGTCATTTTCCCAGGCCACAGGTTTCCAGAATCAAACCTCAGTCATATTCCCAGGACACATGGTTCCAGAATCAAACCTCAGTCATGTTCGCAGGCCACAGGTTTCAACAATCAAACCTCAGTCATGTTCCCAGGACACAGGTGTGCAGAATCAAAACTCAGTCATGTACCCAGGGAACAGGGTTCCAGAAGCAAACCTCAGTCTTGTTCCCCGGACACAGGGTTCCAGAATCAACCCGATATCATATTCCCTGGCCACAGTCTTCCAGAATCAAACCTCAGTCTTGTTGCCAGGACATAGGGAACCACGGTCAAACCTCAGTCATATTCCCAGGCCACGGGTTTCCAGAATCAAAACGATTTCATGTTCCCAGGCAACAGGGTACCAAAATCCAAACCGATGTCATGTTCCCAGGCCACAGGATTCCACAATCTAACATCAGTCATGTTCCCAGGCCAATGGTTTCCATAATCAAATTTCAGTCATATTCCCAGGGCACATGGTTCCAGAATCAAACCTCAGTCATGTTCCCAGGCCATAGGTTTCAAAAATCAGACCTCAGTCATGCTCCCAAGAGACAGGTGTCCAGAATCAAACCTCAGTCATGTTCCCAGGGAACAGGCATCCAGAAAGAAACCTCAGTCATGTTCCCAGGCCACAGGGTTCCAGAAGCAAACCTCAGTCTTGTTCCCAGGACACAGGTTTCCACAATCAACCCGATATCATGTTCCGTGGCAAGAGTCTTCCAGGATCAAACGTCAGTCATGTTGCCAGGCCACAAGTTTCCACCATCAAACCTCAGACATGTTCCCAGGCCTCAGGGTTAAAGAATCAAACCGTTCTCATGTTTCCAGGCCACAGGGTTCCAGAATCCACCGATGTCATGTTCCCAGGCCACAGGATTCCACAATCTAACATCAGTCATGTTCCCAGGCCAATGGTTTCCAGAATCAAACCTCAGTCATATTCCCAGGACACATGGTTCCAGAATCAAACCTCAGTCATGTTCCCAGGGAACAGGCTTCCAGAAACAAACCTCAGTCATGTTCCCAGGCCACAGGGTTCCAGAATCCAACCGATGTCATGTTCCCAGCCCACAGGCGTCCAGAAGCAAACCTCAGTCTTGTTCCCAGGACACAGGGTTCCAGAATCAAACCGATATCATGTTCCTTGGCCACAGTCTTCCAGAATCAAACCTCAGTCATGTTACCAGGCCACAGGTTTCCACCATCAAACCGCAGACATGTTCCAAAGGCCACAGGTTTGCAGAATCAAACCGTTCTCATGTTCCCAGGACACAGGGTTCCACCATCAAGCCTCAGTCATGTTCCCAGGCCTGAGTGTTCCACAATCAAACCTAAGTCATCTTGCCAGGTCATAGGGTACCACCATCAAACCTCAGTCATATTTCCAGGCCTCAGGTTTCCAGAATCAAACCGATTTCATATTCCCAGGCAACAGGGTACCAGAATCCAAACCGAGGTCATGTTCCCAGGCCACAGTATTCCACAATCTAACATCAGTCATGTTCACAGGTCAATGGTTTCCATAATCAAACCTCAGTCATATTCTCAGGACACAGGGTTCCAGAATAAAACCTCAGTCATGTTCCCTAGACACAGGTTTCAAAAATATATCCCAGTCATGTTCACAGCCCACAGGTTCCACAATTAAAGCTCAGTCATATTCCCAGGCCAGAGGGATCCACAATCAAACCTCAGTCCTATTGTCATGCCACGGTTTCACCATAAAGCCTCAGTCATGTTCCCAGGCCAGAGTGTTCCACAATCAAACATAAGACATCTTGCCAGGCAACAGGGTTACACCATCAAACCTCAGTCCTGTTGCCAGGCCACAGGGTTCCACCATCAAGCCTCAGTCATGTTCCCTGCACACAGGGTTCCTCCATCAAACCTCAATCATGTTCCTAGGACACAGGGTTCCAGAATCAAACAAATGTCATTTTCCCAGGCCATGGTTTTCAAGTACCAGACCACAGTCAAGTTTCCAGGACACAGGGTTCCACAGTCAATCCTCAGTCATGTTGCCAGTCCACAGGTTTCTGCCATCAAACCTCAGTCATGTTCCCAGGCCATAGGGTTCCAGAATCAAGCCTCAGTCATTTTGCCAGGCCAGAGTTTTCCACCATCAAACCTCAGTCATGATCCCAGGCCAAATGTTTCGACAATGAATCCTAAGTGATTTTCCCAGGCCACAGGTTTCCAGAATCAAACCTCAGTCATATTCCCAGGACACATGGATCCAGAATCAAACCTCAGTCATGTTCGCAGGCCACAGGTTTCAACAATCAAACCTCAGACATATTCCCAGGCCACAGGTGTCCAGAATCAAACCTCAGTCATGTTCTCAGGGAACAGGCTTCCAGAAACAAAACTCTGTCATGTTCCCAGGCAACAGGGTTCCACAATCAAACCTCAGTCATGTTCCCAGGCTACAGGGTTCCAAAATCCAACCGATGTCATGTTCCGAGGCCACAGGGTTCCACAAGCAAACCTCAGTCTTGTTCCCAGGATACAGGTTTCCAGAATCAACCCAATATCATGTTCCCTGGCCACAGTCTTCCAGACTCAAACCTCAGTCATGTTGCCAGCCCACAGGTTTCCACCAACAAACCTCAGACATGTTCCCAGGCCACAGGGTTCCAGAGTCAAACCGTTCTCATGTTCCCAGGCCACAGGATTCCAGAATCCACCGAGGTCATGTTCCCAGGCCATAGCGTTCCAGAATCAATCCTCAGTTATGTTCCCAGGCTACAGGGTTCCAAAATAAAACCTCAGTCATGTTCCCAGTCCACAGGGTTCCAGAACCAAGGCTCAGTCAGGATCCCAGGGCACAGTATTCCACTATCTAAACAGATGTCATGTTTCCAGGCCACAGTTTTCCAGAATCACGCCTCAGTCATGTTCCCAGGCCACAGGGATCCAGAATCAAAACTCACTCTTGCTGCCAGGCCATAGGGTACCACCATCAAACCTCAGTCATATACCCAGGCCACAGGTTTCCAGAATCAAACCGATTTCATGTTCCCAGGCAACAGGGTACCAGGATCCAAACCGATGTCATGTTCCAAGGCCACAGGATTCCACAATCTAACATCAGTCATGTTCCCAGGCCAATGGTTTCCAGAATCAAACCTCAGTCATATTCCCAAGACACATGGTTCCAGAATCAAACCTCAGTCATATTCGCAGGCCACAGGTTTCAACAATCAAACCTCAGTCTTGTTCCTAGGACACAGGTGTCCAGAATCAAATCTCTGTCATGTTCCCAGGCCACAGGGTTCCACAATCAAACCTCATTCATGTTCCCAGGCGACAGGGTTCCAGAATCAAGCCTCAGTCATGTTGCCAGTCCACAGGTTTCTGCAATCAAACCTCAGTCAAGTTCTCAGGCCACAGGGTTCCAGAATCAAGCCTTAGTCATTTTGCCAGGCCAGAGTGTTCCGCCATCAAACCACACACATGATTCCAGGACACATGTTTCCACAATGAAACCTCAGTCATTTTCCCAGGCCACAGGTTTCCAGAATCAAACCTCAGTCATATTCCCAGGACACATGGTTCCAGAATCAAACCTCAGTCATGTTCGCAGGCCACAGGTTTCAACAATCAAACCTCAGTCATGTTCCCAGGACACAGGTGTGCAGAATCAAAACTCAGTCATGTACCCAGGGAACAGGGTTCCAGAAGCAAACCTCAGTCTTGTTCCCCGGACACAGGGTTCCAGAATCAACCCGATATCATATTCCCTGGCCACAGTCTTCCAGAATCAAACCTCAGTCTTGTTGCCAGGACATAGGGAACCACGGTCAAACCTCAGTCATATTCCCAGGCCACGGGTTTCCAGAATCAAAACGATTTCATGTTCCCAGGCAACAGGGTACCAAAATCCAAACCGATGTCATGTTCCCAGGCCACAGGATTCCACAATCTAACATCAGTCATGTTCCCAGGCCAATGGTTTCCATAATCAAATTTCAGTCATATTCCCAGGGCACATGGTTCCAGAATCAAACCTCAGTCATGTTCCCAGGCCATAGGTTTCAAAAATCAGACCTCAGTCATGCTCCCAAGAGACAGGTGTCCAGAATCAAACCTCAGTCATGTTCCCAGGGAACAGGCATCCAGAAAGAAACCTCAGTCATGTTCCCAGGCCACAGGGTTCCAGAAGCAAACCTCAGTCTTGTTCCCAGGACACAGGTTTCCACAATCAACCCGATATCATGTTCCGTGGCAAGAGTCTTCCAGGATCAAACGTCAGTCATGTTGCCAGGCCACAAGTTTCCACCATCAAACCTCAGACATGTTCCCAGGCCACAGGGTTAAAGAATCAAACCGTTCTCATGTTTCCAGGCCACAGGGTTCCAGAATCCACCAATGTCATGTTCCCAGGCCACAGGATTCCACAATCTAACATCAGTCATGTTCCCAGGCCAATGGTTTCCAGAATCAAACCTCAGTCATATTCCCAGGACACATGGTTCCAGAATCAAACCTCAGTCATGTTCCCAGGGAACAGGCTTCCAGAAACAAACCTCAGTCATGTTCCCAGGCCACAGGGTTCCAGAATCCAACCGATGTCATGTTCCCAGCCCACAGGCGTCCAGAAGCAAACCTCAGTCTTGTTCCCAGGACACAGGGTTCCAGAATCAAACCGATATCATGTTCCTTGGCCACAGTCTTCCAGAATCAAACCTCAGTCATGTTACCAGGCCACAGGTTTCCACCATCAAACCGCAGACATGTTCCAAAGGCCACAGGTTTGCAGAATCAAACCGTTCTCATGTTCCCAGGACACAGGGTTCCACCATCAAGCCTCAGTCATGTTCCCAGGCCTGAGTGTTCCACAATCAAACCTAAGTCATCTTACCAGGCCATAGGGTACCACCATCAAACCTCAGACATATTTCCAGGCCACAGGTTTCCAGAATCAAACCGATTTCATATTCCCAGGCAACAGGGTACCAGAATCCAAACCGATGTCATGTTCCCAGGCCACAGTATTCCACAATCTAACATCAGTCATGTTCACAGGTCAATGGTTTCCATAATCAAACCTCAGTCATATTCCCAGGACACAGGGTTCCAGAATAAAACCTCAGTCATGTTCCCTAGACACAGGTTTCAAAAATATATCCCAGTCATGTTCACAGCCCACAGGTTCCACAATTAAAGCTCAGTCATATTCCCAGGCCAGAGGGATCCACAATCAAACCTCAGTCCTATTGCCATGCCACGGTTTCACCATAAAGCCTCAGTCATGTTCCCAGGCCAGAGTGTTCCACAATCAAACCTAAGTCATCTTGCCAGGCAACAGGGTTCCACCATCAAACCTCAGTCCTGTTGCCAGGCCACAGGGTTCCACCATCAAGCCTCAGTCATGTTCCCTGCACACAGGGTTCCTCCATCAAACCTCAATCATGTTCCTAGGACACAGGGTTCCAGAATCAAACCAATGTCAAGTTCCCAGGCCATGGTTTTCAAGTACCAGACCACAGTCATGTTTCCAGGACACAGGGTTCCACAGTCAATCCTCAGTCATGTTGCCAGTCCACAGGTTTCTGCCATCAAAAATCAGTCATGTTCCCAGGCCATAGGGTTCCAGAATCAAGCCTCAGTCATTTTGCCAGGCCAGAGTTTTCCACCATCAAACCTCAGTCATGATCCCAGGCCAAATGTTTCGACAATGAATCCTAAGTGATTTTCCCAGGCCACAGGTTTCCAGAATCAAACCTCAGTCATATTCCCAGGACACATGGATCCAGAATCAAACCTCAGTCATGTTCGCAGGCCACAGGTTTCAACAATCAAACCTCAGACATATTCCCAGGCCACAGGTGTCCAGAATCAAACCTCAGTCATGTTCTCAGGGAACAGGCTTCCAGAAACAAATCTCTGTCATGTTCCCAGGCAACAGAGTTCCACAATCAAACCTCAGTCATGTTCCCAGGCTACAGGGTTCCAAAATCCAACCGATGTCATGTTCCCAGGCCACAGGGTTCCAGAAGCAATCCTCAGTCTTGTTCCCAGGACACAGGTTTCCACAATCAACCCGATATCATGTTCCGTGGCAAGAGTCTTCCAGGATCAAACGTCAGTCATGTTGCCAGCCCACAGGTTTCTACCAACAAACCTCAGACATGTTCCCAGGCCACAGGGTTCCAGAGTCAAACCGTTCTCATGTTCCCAGGCCACAGGATTCCAGAATCCACCGAGGTCATGTTCCCAGGCCATAGCGTTCCAGAATCAATCCTCAGTTATGTTCCCAGGCTACAGGGTTCCAAAATAAAACCTCAGTCATGTTCCCAGTCCACAGGGTTCCAGAACCAAGGCTCAGTCAGGATCCCAGGGCACAGTATTCCACTATCTAAACAGATGTCATGTTTCCAGGCCACAGTTTTCCAGAATCACGCCTCAGTCATGTTCCCAGGCCACAGGGATCCAGAATCAAAACTCACTCTTGTTGCCAGGCCATAGGGTACCACCATCAAACCTCAGTCATATACCCAGGCCACAGGTTTCCAGAATCAAACCGATTTCATGTTCACAGGCAACAGGGTACCAGGATCCAAACCGATGTCATGTTCCAAGGCCACAGGATTCCACAATCTAACATCAGTCATGTTCCCAGGCCAATGGTTTCCAGAATCAAACCTCAGTCATATTCCCAAGACACATGGTTCCAGAATCAAACCTCAGTCATATTCGCAGGCCACAGGTTTCAACAATCAAACCTCAGTCTTGTTCCTAGGACACAGGTGTCCAGAATGAAATCTCTGTCATGTTCCCAGGCCACAGGGTTCCACAATCAAACCTCATTCTTGTTCCCAGGCGACAGGTTTCCAGAATCAAGCCTCAGTCATGTTGCCAGTCCACAGGTTTCTGCAATCAAACCTCAGTCAAGTTCTCAGGCCACAGGGTTCCAGAATCAAGCCTTAGTCATTTTGCCAGGCCAGAGTGTTCCGCCATCAAACCACACACATGATTCCAGGACACATGTTTCCACAATGAAACCTCAGTCATTTTCCCAGGCCACAGGTTTCCAGAATCAAACCTCAGTCATATTCCCAGGACACATGGTTCCAGAATCAAACCTCAGTCATGTTCGCAGGCCACAGGTTTCAACAATCAAACCTCAGTCATGTTCCCAGGACACAGGTGTGCAGAATCAAAACTCAGTCATGTTCCCAGGGAACAGGGTTCCAGAAGCAAACCTCAGTCTTGTTCCCCGGACACAGGGTTCCAGAATCAACCCGATATCATATTCCCTGGCCACAGTCTTCCAGAATCAAACCTCAGTCATGTTCCCAGGGAACAGGCATCCAGAAACAAACCTCAGTCATGTTCCGAGGCCACAGGGTTCCACAAGCAAACCTCAGTCTTGTTCCCAGGATACAGGTTTCCAGAATCAACCCAATATCATGTTCCCTGGCCACAGTCTTCCAGACTCAAACCTCAGTCATGTTGCCAGCCCAGAGGTTTCCACCAACAAACCTCAGACATGTTCCCAGGCCACAGGGTTCCAGAGTCAAACCGTTCTCATGTTCCCAGGCCACAGGATTCCAGAATCCACCGAGGTCATGTTCCCAGGCCATAGCGTTCCAGAATCAATCCTCAGTTATGTTCCCAGGCTACAGGGTTCCAAAATAAAACCTCAGTCATGTTCCCAGTCCACAGGGTTCCAGAACCAAGGCTCAGTCAGGATCCCAGGGCACAGTATTCCACTATCTAAACAGATGTCATGTTTCCAGGCCACAATTTTCCAGAATCACGCCTCAGTCATGTTCCCAGGCCACAGGGATCCAGAATCAAAACTCACTCTTGTTGCCAGGCCATAGGGTACCACCATCAAACCTCAGTCATATACCCAGGCCACAGGTTTCCAGAATCAAACCGATTTCATGTTCCCAGGCAACAGGGTACCAGGATCCAAACCGATGTCATGTTCCCAGGCCACAGGATTCCACAATCTAACATCAGTCATGTTCCCAGGCCAATGGTTTCCATAATCAAATTTCAGTCATATTCCCAGTGCACATGGTTCCAGAATCAAACCTCAGTCATGTTCCCAGGCCATAGGTTTCAAAAATCAGACCTCAGTCATGCTCCCAAGAGACAGGTGTCCAGAATCAAACCTCAGTCATGTTCCCAGGGAACAGGCATCCAGAAAGAAACCTCAGTCATGTTCCCAGGCCACAGGGTTCCAGAAGCAAACCTCAGTCTTGTTCCCAGGACACAGGTTTCCACAATCAACCCGATATCATGTTCCGTGGCAAGAGTCTTCCAGGATCAAACGTCAGTCATGTTGCCAGCCCACAGGTTTCTACCAACAAACCTCAGACATGTTCCCAGGCCACAGGGTTCCAGAGTCAAACCGTTCTCATGTTCCCAGGCCACAGGATTCCAGAATCCACCGAGGTCATGTTCCCAGGCCATAGCGTTCCAGAATCAATCCTCAGTTATGTTCCCAGGCTACAGGGTTCCAAAATAAAACCTCAGTCATGTTCCCAGTCCACAGGGTTCCAGAACCAAGGCTCAGTCAGGATCCCAGGGCACAGTATTCCACTATCTAAACAGATGTCATGTTTCCAGGCCACAGTTTTCCAGAATCACGCCTCAGTCATGTTCCCAGGCCACAGGGATCCAGAATCAAAACTCACTCTTGTTGCCAGGCCATAGGGTACCACCATCAAACCTCAGTCATATACCCAGGCCACAGGTTTCCAGAATCAAACCGATTTCATGTTCCCAGGCAACAGGGTACCAGGATCCAAACCGATGTCATGTTCCAAGGCCACAGGATTCCACAATCTAACATCAGTCATGTTCCCAGGCCAATGGTTTCCAGAATCAAACCTCAGTCATATTCCCAAGACACATGGTTCCAGAATCAAACCTCAGTCATATTCGCAGGCCACAGGTTTCAACAATCAAACCTCAGTCTTGTTCCTAGGACACAGGTGTCCAGAATGAAATCTCTGTCATGTTCCCAGGCCACAGGGTTCCACAATCAAACCTCATTCTTGTTCCCAGGCGACAGGTTTCCAGAATCAAGCCTCAGTCATGTTGCCAGTCCACAGGTTTCTGCAATCAAACCTCAGTCAAGTTCTCAGGCCACAGGGTTCCAGAATCAAGCCTTAGTCATTTTGCCAGGCCAGAGTGTTCCGCCATCAAACCAAACACATGATTCCAGGACACATGTTTCCACAATGAAACCTCAGTCATTTTCCCAGGCCACAGGTTTCCAGAATCAAACCTCAGTCATATTCCCAGGACACATGGTTCCAGAATCAAACCTCAGTCATGTTCGCAGGCCACAGGTTTCAACAATCAAACCTCAGTCATGTTCCCAGGACACAGGTGTGCAGAATCAAAACTCAGTCATGTTCCCAGGGAACAGGGTTCCAGAAGCAAACCTCAGTCTTGTTCCCCGGACACAGGGTTCCAGAATCAACCCGATATCATATTCCCTGGCCACAGTCTTCCAGAATCAAACCTCAGTCTTGTTGCCAGGACATAGGGTACCACGGTCAAACCTCAGTCATATTCCCAGGCCACGGGTTTCCAGAATCAAAACGATTTCATGTTCCCAGGCAACAGGGTACCAAAATCCAAACCAATGTCATGTTCCCAGGCCACAGGATTCCACAATCTAACATCAGTCATGTTCCCAGGCCAATGGTTTCCATAATCAAATTTCAGTCATATTCCCAGGGCACATGGTTCCAGAATCAAACCTCAGTCATGTTCCCAGGCCATAGGTTTCAAAAATCAGACCTCAGTCATGCTCCCAAGAGACAGGTGTCCAGAATCAAACCTCAGTCATGTTCCCAGGGAACAGGCATCCAGAAAGAAACCTCAGTCATGTTCCCAGGCCACAGGGTTCCAGAAGCAAACCTCAGTCTTGTTCCCAGGACACAGGTTTCCACAATCAACCCGATATCATGTTCCGTGGCAAGAGTCTTCCAGGATCAAACGTCAATCATGTTGCCAGCCCACAGGTTTCCACCAACAAACCTCAGACATGTTCCCAGGCCACAGGGTTCCAGAGTCAAACCGTTCTCATGTTCCCAGGCCACAGGATTGCAGAATCCACCGAGGTCATGTTCCCAGGCCATAGCGTTCCAGAATCAATCCTCAGTTATGTTCCCAGGCTACAGGGTTCCAAAATAAAACCTCAGTCATGTTCCCAGTCCACAGGGTTCCAGAACCAAGGCTCAGTCAGGATCCCAGGGCACAGTATTCCACTATCTAAACAGATGTCATGTTTCCAGGCCACAGATTTCCAGAATCACGCCTCAGTCATGTTCCCAGGCCACAGGGATCCAGAATCAAAACTCACTCTTGTTGCCAGGCCATAGGGTACCACCATCAAACCTCAGTCATATACCCAGGCCACAGGTTTCCAGAATCAAACCGATTTCATGTTCCCAGGCAACAGGGTACCAGGATCCAAACCGATGTCATGTTCCAAGGCCACAGGATTCCACAATCTAACATCAGTCATGTTCCCAGGCCAATGGTTTCCAGAATCAAACCTCAGTAATATTCCCAAGACACATGGTTCCAGAATCAAACCTCAGTCATATTCGCAGGCCACAGGTTTCAACAATCAAACCTCAGTCTTGTTCCTAGGACACAGGTGTCCAGAATCAAATCTCTGTCATGTTCCCAGGCCACAGGCTTCCACAATCAAACCTCATTCATGTTCCCAGGCGACAGGGTTCCAGAATCAAGCCTCAGTCATGTTGCCAGTCCACAGGTTTCTGCAATCAAACCTCAGTCAAGTTCTCAGGCCACAGGGTTCCAGAATCAAGCCTTAGTCATTTTGCCAGGCCTGAGTGTTCCGCCATCAAACCACACACATGATTCCAGGACACATGTTTCCACAATGAAACCTCAGTCATTTTCCCAGGCCACAGGTTTCCAGAATCAAACCTCAGTCATATTCCCAGGACACATGGTTCCAGAATCAAACCTCAGTCATGTTCGCAGGCCACAGGTTTCAACAATCAAACCTCAGTCATGTTCCAAGGACACAGGTGTGCAGAATCAAAACTCAGTCATGTTCCCAGGGAACAGGGTTCCAGAATCAAACCTCAGTCATGTTCCCAGGCCATAGGTTTCAAAAATCAGACCTCAGTCATGCTCCCAAGAGACAGGTGTCCAGAATCAAACCTCAGTCATGTTCCCAGGGAACAGGCATCCAGAAAGAAACCTCAGTCATGTTCCCAGGCCACAGGGTTCCAGAAGCAAACCTCAGTCTTGTTCCCAGGACACAGGTTTCCACAATCAACCCGATATCATGTTCCGTGGCAAGAGTCTTCCAGGATCAAACGTCAGTCATGTTGCCAGGCCACAAGTTTCCACCATCAAACCTCAGACATGTTCCCAGGCCTCAGGGTTAAAGAATCAAACCGTTCTCATGTTTCCAGGCCACAGGGTTCCAGAATCCACCGATGTCATGTTCCCAGGCCACAGGATTCCACAATCTAACATCAGTCATGTTCCCAGGCCAATGGTTTCCAGAATCAAACCTCAGTCATATTCCCAGGACACATGGTTCCAGAATCAAACCTCAGTCATGTTCCCAGGGAACAGGCTTCCAGAAACAAACCTCAGTCATGTTCCCAGGCCACAGGGTTCCAGAATCCAACCGATGTCATGTTCCCAGCCCACAGGCGTCCAGAAGCAAACCTCAGTCTTGTTCCCAGGACACAGGGTTCCAGAATCAAACCGATATCATGTTCCTTGGCCACAGTCTTCCAGAATCAAACCTCAGTCATGTTACCAGGCCACAGGTTTCCACCATCAAACCGCAGACATGTTCCAAAGGCCACAGGTTTGCAGAATCAAACCGTTCTCATGTTCCCAGGACACAGGGTTCCACCATCAAGCCTCAGTCATGTTCCCAGGCCTGAGTGTTCCACAATCAAACCTAAGTCATCTTGCCAGGTCATAGGGTACCACCATCAAACCTCAGTCATATTTCCAGGCCACAGGTTTCCAGAATCAAACCGATTTCATATTCCCAGGCAACAGGGTACCAGAATCCAAACCGAGGTCATGTTCCCAGGCCACAGTATTCCACAATCTAACATCAGTCATGTTCACAGGTCAATGGTTTCCATAATCAAACCTCAGTCATATTCCCAGGACACAGGGTTCCAGAATAAAACCTCAGTCATGTTCCCTAGACACAGGTTTCAAAAATATATCCCAGTCATGTTCACAGCCCACAGGTTCCACAATTAAAGCTCAGTCATATTCCCAGGCCAGAGGGATCCACAATCAAACCTCAGTCCTATTGTCATGCCACGGTTTCACCATAAAGCCTCAGTCATGTTCCCAGGCCAGAGTGTTCCACAATCAAACATAAGACATCTTGCCAGGCAACAGGGTTACACCATCAAACCTCAGTCCTGTTGCCAGGCCACAGGGTTCCACCATCAAGCCTCAGTCATGTTCCCTGCACACAGGGTTCCTCCATCAAACCTCAATCATGTTCCTAGGACACAGGGTTCCAGAATCAAACAAATGTCATTTTCCCAGGCCATGGTTTTCAAGTACCAGACCACAGTCAAGTTTCCAGGACACAGGGTTCCACAGTCAATCCTCAGTCATGTTGCCAGTCCACAGGTTTCTGCCATCAAACCTCAGTCATGTTCCCAGGCCATAGGGTTCCAGAATCAAGCCTCAGTCATTTTGCCAGGCCAGAGTTTTCCACCATCAAACCTCAGTCATGATCCCAGGCCAAATGTTTCGACAATGAATCCTAAGTGATTTTCCCAGGCCACAGGTTTCCAGAATCAAACCTCAGTCATATTCCCAGGACACATGGATCCAGAATCAAACCTCAGTCATGTTCGCAGGCCACAGGTTTCAACAATCAAACCTCAGACATATTCCCAGGCCACAGGTGTCCAGAATCAAACCTCAGTCATGTTCTCAGGGAACAGGCTTCCAGAAACAAAACTCTGTCATGTTCCCAGGCAACAGGGTTCCACAATCAAACCTCAGTCATGTTCCCAGGCTACAGGGTTCCAAAATCCAACCGATGTCATGTTCCGAGGCCACAGGGTTCCACAAGCAAACCTCAGTCTTGTTCCCAGGATACAGGTTTCCAGAATCAACCCAATATCATGTTCCCTGGCCACAGTCTTCCAGACTCAAACCTCAGTCATGTTGCCAGCCCACAGGTTTCCACCAACAAACCTCAGACATGTTCCCAGGCCACAGGGTTCCAGAGTCAAACCGTTCTCATGTTCCCAGGCCACAGGATTCCAGAATCCACCGAGGTCATGTTCCCAGGCCATAGCGTTCCAGAATCAATCCTCAGTTATGTTCCCAGGCTACAGGGTTCCAAAATAAAACCTCAGTCATGTTCCCAGTCCACAGGGTTCCAGAACCAAGGCTCAGTCAGGATCCCAGGGCACAGTATTCCACTATCTAAACAGATGTCATGTTTCCAGGCCACAGTTTTCCAGAATCACGCCTCAGTCATGTTCCCAGGCCACAGGGATCCAGAATCAAAACTCACTCTTGCTGCCAGGCCATAGGGTACCACCATCAAACCTCAGTCATATACCCAGGCCACAGGTTTCCAGAATCAAACCGATTTCATGTTCCCAGGCAACAGGGTACCAGGATCCAAACCGATGTCATGTTCCAAGGCCACAGGATTCCACAATCTAACATCAGTCATGTTCCCAGGCCAATGGTTTCCAGAATCAAACCTCAGTCATATTCCCAAGACACATGGTTCCAGAATCAAACCTCAGTCATATTCGCAGGCCACAGGTTTCAACAATCAAACCTCAGTCTTGTTCCTAGGACACAGGTGTCCAGAATCAAATCTCTGTCATGTTCCCAGGCCACAGGGTTCCACAATCAAACCTCATTCATGTTCCCAGGCGACAGGGTTCCAGAATCAAGCCTCAGTCATGTTGCCAGTCCACAGGTTTCTGCAATCAAACCTCAGTCAAGTTCTCAGGCCACAGGGTTCCAGAATCAAGCCTTAGTCATTTTGCCAGGCCAGAGTGTTCCGCCATCAAACCACACACATGATTCCAGGACACATGTTTCCACAATGAAACCTCAGTCATTTTCCCAGGCCACAGGTTTCCAGAATCAAACCTCAGTCATATTCCCAGGACACATGGTTCCAGAATCAAACCTCAGTCATGTTCGCAGGCCACAGGTTTCAACAATCAAACCTCAGTCATGTTCCCAGGACACAGGTGTGCAGAATCAAAACTCAGTCATGTACCCAGGGAACAGGGTTCCAGAAGCAAACCTCAGTCTTGTTCCCCGGACACAGGGTTCCAGAATCAACCCGATATCATATTCCCTGGCCACAGTCTTCCAGAATCAAACCTCAGTCTTGTTGCCAGGACATAGGGAACCACGGTCAAACCTCAGTCATATTCCCAGGCCACGGGTTTCCAGAATCAAAACGATTTCATGTTCCCAGGCAACAGGGTACCAAAATCCAAACCGATGTCATGTTCCCAGGCCACAGGATTCCACAATCTAACATCAGTCATGTTCCCAGGCCAATGGTTTCCATAATCAAATTTCAGTCATATTCCCAGGGCACATGGTTCCAGAATCAAACCTCAGTCATGTTCCCAGGCCATAGGTTTCAAAAATCAGACCTCAGTCATGCTCCCAAGAGACAGGTGTCCAGAATCAAACCTCAGTCATGTTCCCAGGGAACAGGCATCCAGAAAGAAACCTCAGTCATGTTCCCAGGCCACAGGGTTCCAGAAGCAAACCTCAGTCTTGTTCCCAGGACACAGGTTTCCACAATCAACCCGATATCATGTTCCGTGGCAAGAGTCTTCCAGGATCAAACGTCAGTCATGTTGCCAGGCCACAAGTTTCCACCATCAAACCTCAGACATGTTCCCAGGCCACAGGGTTAAAGAATCAAACCGTTCTCATGTTTCCAGGCCACAGGGTTCCAGAATCCACCAATGTCATGTTCCCAGGCCACAGGATTCCACAATCTAACATCAGTCATGTTCCCAGGCCAATGGTTTCCAGAATCAAACCTCAGTCATATTCCCAGGACACATGGTTCCAGAATCAAACCTCAGTCATGTTCCCAGGGAACAGGCTTCCAGAAACAAACCTCAGTCATGTTCCCAGGCCACAGGGTTCCAGAATCCAACCGATGTCATGTTCCCAGCCCACAGGCGTCCAGAAGCAAACCTCAGTCTTGTTCCCAGGACACAGGGTTCCAGAATCAAACCGATATCATGTTCCTTGGCCACAGTCTTCCAGAATCAAACCTCAGTCATGTTACCAGGCCACAGGTTTCCACCATCAAACCGCAGACATGTTCCAAAGGCCACAGGTTTGCAGAATCAAACCGTTCTCATGTTCCCAGGACACAGGGTTCCACCATCAAGCCTCAGTCATGTTCCCAGGCCTGAGTGTTCCACAATCAAACCTAAGTCATCTTACCAGGCCATAGGGTACCACCATCAAACCTCAGACATATTTCCAGGCCACAGGTTTCCAGAATCAAACCGATTTCATATTCCCAGGCAACAGGGTACCAGAATCCAAACCGATGTCATGTTCCCAGGCCACAGTATTCCACAATCTAACATCAGTCATGTTCACAGGTCAATGGTTTCCATAATCAAACCTCAGTCATATTCCCAGGACACAGGGTTCCAGAATAAAACCTCAGTCATGTTCCCTAGACACAGGTTTCAAAAATATATCCCAGTCATGTTCACAGCCCACAGGTTCCACAATTAAAGCTCAGTCATATTCCCAGGCCAGAGGGATCCACAATCAAACCTCAGTCCTATTGCCATGCCACGGTTTCACCATAAAGCCTCAGTCATGTTCCCAGGCCAGAGTGTTCCACAATCAAACCTAAGTCATCTTGCCAGGCAACAGGGTTCCACCATCAAACCTCAGTCCTGTTGCCAGGCCACAGGGTTCCACCATCAAGCCTCAGTCATGTTCCCTGCACACAGGGTTCCTCCATCAAACCTCAATCATGTTCCTAGGACACAGGGTTCCAGAATCAAACCAATGTCAAGTTCCCAGGCCATGGTTTTCAAGTACCAGACCACAGTCATGTTTCCAGGACACAGGGTTCCACAGTCAATCCTCAGTCATGTTGCCAGTCCACAGGTTTCTGCCATCAAAAATCAGTCATGTTCCCAGGCCATAGGGTTCCAGAATCAAGCCTCAGTCATTTTGCCAGGCCAGAGTTTTCCACCATCAAACCTCAGTCATGATCCCAGGCCAAATGTTTCGACAATGAATCCTAAGTGATTTTCCCAGGCCACAGGTTTCCAGAATCAAACCTCAGTCATATTCCCAGGACACATGGATCCAGAATCAAACCTCAGTCATGTTCGCAGGCCACAGGTTTCAACAATCAAACCTCAGACATATTCCCAGGCCACAGGTGTCCAGAATCAAACCTCAGTCATGTTCTCAGGGAACAGGCTTCCAGAAACAAATCTCTGTCATGTTCCCAGGCAACAGAGTTCCACAATCAAACCTCAGTCATGTTCCCAGGCTACAGGGTTCCAAAATCCAACCGATGTCATGTTCCCAGGCCACAGGGTTCCAGAAGCAATCCTCAGTCTTGTTCCCAGGACACAGGTTTCCACAATCAACCCGATATCATGTTCCGTGGCAAGAGTCTTCCAGGATCAAACGTCAGTCATGTTGCCAGCCCACAGGTTTCTACCAACAAACCTCAGACATGTTCCCAGGCCACAGGGTTCCAGAGTCAAACCGTTCTCATGTTCCCAGGCCACAGGATTCCAGAATCCACCGAGGTCATGTTCCCAGGCCATAGCGTTCCAGAATCAATCCTCAGTTATGTTCCCAGGCTACAGGGTTCCAAAATAAAACCTCAGTCATGTTCCCAGTCCACAGGGTTCCAGAACCAAGGCTCAGTCAGGATCCCAGGGCACAGTATTCCACTATCTAAACAGATGTCATGTTTCCAGGCCACAGTTTTCCAGAATCACGCCTCAGTCATGTTCCCAGGCCACAGGGATCCAGAATCAAAACTCACTCTTGTTGCCAGGCCATAGGGTACCACCATCAAACCTCAGTCATATACCCAGGCCACAGGTTTCCAGAATCAAACCGATTTCATGTTCACAGGCAACAGGGTACCAGGATCCAAACCGATGTCATGTTCCAAGGCCACAGGATTCCACAATCTAACATCAGTCATGTTCCCAGGCCAATGGTTTCCAGAATCAAACCTCAGTCATATTCCCAAGACACATGGTTCCAGAATCAAACCTCAGTCATATTCGCAGGCCACAGGTTTCAACAATCAAACCTCAGTCTTGTTCCTAGGACACAGGTGTCCAGAATGAAATCTCTGTCATGTTCCCAGGCCACAGGGTTCCACAATCAAACCTCATTCTTGTTCCCAGGCGACAGGTTTCCAGAATCAAGCCTCAGTCATGTTGCCAGTCCACAGGTTTCTGCAATCAAACCTCAGTCAAGTTCTCAGGCCACAGGGTTCCAGAATCAAGCCTTAGTCATTTTGCCAGGCCAGAGTGTTCCGCCATCAAACCACACACATGATTCCAGGACACATGTTTCCACAATGAAACCTCAGTCATTTTCCCAGGCCACAGGTTTCCAGAATCAAACCTCAGTCATATTCCCAGGACACATGGTTCCAGAATCAAACCTCAGTCATGTTCGCAGGCCACAGGTTTCAACAATCAAACCTCAGTCATGTTCCCAGGACACAGGTGTGCAGAATCAAAACTCAGTCATGTTCCCAGGGAACAGGGTTCCAGAAGCAAACCTCAGTCTTGTTCCCCGGACACAGGGTTCCAGAATCAACCCGATATCATATTCCCTGGCCACAGTCTTCCAGAATCAAACCTCAGTCATGTTCCCAGGGAACAGGCATCCAGAAACAAACCTCAGTCATGTTCCGAGGCCACAGGGTTCCACAAGCAAACCTCAGTCTTGTTCCCAGGATACAGGTTTCCAGAATCAACCCAATATCATGTTCCCTGGCCACAGTCTTCCAGACTCAAACCTCAGTCATGTTGCCAGCCCAGAGGTTTCCACCAACAAACCTCAGACATGTTCCCAGGCCACAGGGTTCCAGAGTCAAACCGTTCTCATGTTCCCAGGCCACAGGATTCCAGAATCCACCGAGGTCATGTTCCCAGGCCATAGCGTTCCAGAATCAATCCTCAGTTATGTTCCCAGGCTACAGGGTTCCAAAATAAAACCTCAGTCATGTTCCCAGTCCACAGGGTTCCAGAACCAAGGCTCAGTCAGGATCCCAGGGCACAGTATTCCACTATCTAAACAGATGTCATGTTTCCAGGCCACAATTTTCCAGAATCACGCCTCAGTCATGTTCCCAGGCCACAGGGATCCAGAATCAAAACTCACTCTTGTTGCCAGGCCATAGGGTACCACCATCAAACCTCAGTCATATACCCAGGCCACAGGTTTCCAGAATCAAACCGATTTCATGTTCCCAGGCAACAGGGTACCAGGATCCAAACCGATGTCATGTTCCCAGGCCACAGGATTCCACAATCTAACATCAGTCATGTTCCCAGGCCAATGGTTTCCATAATCAAATTTCAGTCATATTCCCAGTGCACATGGTTCCAGAATCAAACCTCAGTCATGTTCCCAGGCCATAGGTTTCAAAAATCAGACCTCAGTCATGCTCCCAAGAGACAGGTGTCCAGAATCAAACCTCAGTCATGTTCCCAGGGAACAGGCATCCAGAAAGAAACCTCAGTCATGTTCCCAGGCCACAGGGTTCCAGAAGCAAACCTCAGTCTTGTTCCCAGGACACAGGTTTCCACAATCAACCCGATATCATGTTCCGTGGCAAGAGTCTTCCAGGATCAAACGTCAGTCATGTTGCCAGCCCACAGGTTTCTACCAACAAACCTCAGACATGTTCCCAGGCCACAGGGTTCCAGAGTCAAACCGTTCTCATGTTCCCAGGCCACAGGATTCCAGAATCCACCGAGGTCATGTTCCCAGGCCATAGCGTTCCAGAATCAATCCTCAGTTATGTTCCCAGGCTACAGGGTTCCAAAATAAAACCTCAGTCATGTTCCCAGTCCACAGGGTTCCAGAACCAAGGCTCAGTCAGGATCCCAGGGCACAGTATTCCACTATCTAAACAGATGTCATGTTTCCAGGCCACAGTTTTCCAGAATCACGCCTCAGTCATGTTCCCAGGCCACAGGGATCCAGAATCAAAACTCACTCTTGTTGCCAGGCCATAGGGTACCACCATCAAACCTCAGTCATATACCCAGGCCACAGGTTTCCAGAATCAAACCGATTTCATGTTCCCAGGCAACAGGGTACCAGGATCCAAACCGATGTCATGTTCCAAGGCCACAGGATTCCACAATCTAACATCAGTCATGTTCCCAGGCCAATGGTTTCCAGAATCAAACCTCAGTCATATTCCCAAGACACATGGTTCCAGAATCAAACCTCAGTCATATTCGCAGGCCACAGGTTTCAACAATCAAACCTCAGTCTTGTTCCTAGGACACAGGTGTCCAGAATGAAATCTCTGTCATGTTCCCAGGCCACAGGGTTCCACAATCAAACCTCATTCTTGTTCCCAGGCGACAGGTTTCCAGAATCAAGCCTCAGTCATGTTGCCAGTCCACAGGTTTCTGCAATCAAACCTCAGTCAAGTTCTCAGGCCACAGGGTTCCAGAATCAAGCCTTAGTCATTTTGCCAGGCCAGAGTGTTCCGCCATCAAACCAAACACATGATTCCAGGACACATGTTTCCACAATGAAACCTCAGTCATTTTCCCAGGCCACAGGTTTCCAGAATCAAACCTCAGTCATATTCCCAGGACACATGGTTCCAGAATCAAACCTCAGTCATGTTCGCAGGCCACAGGTTTCAACAATCAAACCTCAGTCATGTTCCCAGGACACAGGTGTGCAGAATCAAAACTCAGTCATGTTCCCAGGGAACAGGGTTCCAGAAGCAAACCTCAGTCTTGTTCCCCGGACACAGGGTTCCAGAATCAACCCGATATCATATTCCCTGGCCACAGTCTTCCAGAATCAAACCTCAGTCTTGTTGCCAGGACATAGGGTACCACGGTCAAACCTCAGTCATATTCCCAGGCCACGGGTTTCCAGAATCAAAACGATTTCATGTTCCCAGGCAACAGGGTACCAAAATCCAAACCAATGTCATGTTCCCAGGCCACAGGATTCCACAATCTAACATCAGTCATGTTCCCAGGCCAATGGTTTCCATAATCAAATTTCAGTCATATTCCCAGGGCACATGGTTCCAGAATCAAACCTCAGTCATGTTCCCAGGCCATAGGTTTCAAAAATCAGACCTCAGTCATGCTCCCAAGAGACAGGTGTCCAGAATCAAACCTCAGTCATGTTCCCAGGGAACAGGCATCCAGAAAGAAACCTCAGTCATGTTCCCAGGCCACAGGGTTCCAGAAGCAAACCTCAGTCTTGTTCCCAGGACACAGGTTTCCACAATCAACCCGATATCATGTTCCGTGGCAAGAGTCTTCCAGGATCAAACGTCAATCATGTTGCCAGCCCACAGGTTTCCACCAACAAACCTCAGACATGTTCCCAGGCCACAGGGTTCCAGAGTCAAACCGTTCTCATGTTCCCAGGCCACAGGATTGCAGAATCCACCGAGGTCATGTTCCCAGGCCATAGCGTTCCAGAATCAATCCTCAGTTATGTTCCCAGGCTACAGAGTTCCAAAATAAAACCTCAGTCATGTTCCCAGTCCACAGGGTTCCAGAACCAAGGCTCAGTCAGGATCCCAGGGCACAGTATTCCACTATCTAAACAGATGTCATGTTTCCAGGCCACAGATTTCCAGAATCACGCCTCAGTCATGTTCCCAGGCCACAGGGATCCAGAATCAAAACTCACTCTTGTTGCCAGGCCATAGGGTACCACCATCAAACCTCAGTCATATACCCAGGCCACAGGTTTCCAGAATCAAACCGATTTCATGTTCCCAGGCAACAGGGTACCAGGATCCAAACCGATGTCATGTTCCAAGGCCACAGGATTCCACAATCTAACATCAGTCATGTTCCCAGGCCAATGGTTTCCAGAATCAAACCTCAGTCATATTCCCAAGACACATGGTTCCAGAATCAAACCTCAGTCATATTCGCAGGCCACAGGTTTCAACAATCAAACCTCAGTCTTGTTCCTAGGACACAGGTGTCCAGAATCAAATCTCTGTCATGTTCCCAGGCCACAGGCTTCCACAATCAAACCTCATTCATGTTCCCAGGCGACAGGGTTCCAGAATCAAGCCTCAGTCATGTTGCCAGTCCACAGGTTTCTGCAATCAAACCTCAGTCAAGTTCTCAGGCCACAGGGTTCCAGAATCAAGCCTTAGTCATTTTGCCAGGCCTGAGTGTTCCGCCATCAAACCACACACATGATTCCAGGACACATGTTTCCACAATGAAACCTCAGTCATTTTCCCAGGCCACAGGTTTCCAGAATCAAACCTCAGTCATATTCCCAGGACACATGGTTCCAGAATCAAACCTCAGTCATGTTCGCAGGCCACAGGTTTCAACAATCAAACCTCAGTCATGTTCCAAGGACACAGGTGTGCAGAATCAAAACTCAGTCATGTTCCCAGGGAACAGGGTTCCAGAATCAAACCTCAGTCATGTTCCCAGGCCATAGGTTTCAAAAATCAGACCTCAGTCATGCTCCCAAGAGACAGGTGTCCAGAATCAAACCTCAGTCATGTTCCCAGGGAACAGGCATCCAGAAAGAAACCTCAGTCATGTTCCCAGGCCACAGGGTTCCAGAAGCAAACCTCAGTCTTGTTCCCAGGACACAGGTTTCCACAATCAACCCGATATCATGTTCCGTGGCAAGAGTCTTCCAGGATCAAACGTCAGTCATGTTGCCAGGCCACAAGTTTTCACCATCAAACCTCAGACATGTTCCCAGGCCTCAGGGTTAAAGAATCAAACCGTTCTCATGTTTCCAGGCCACAGGGTTCCAGAATCCACCGATGTCATGTTCCCAGGCCACAGGATTCCACAATCTAACATCAGTCATGTTCCCAGGCCAATGGTTTCCAGAATCAAACCTCAGTCATATTCCCAGGACACATGGTTCCAGAATCAAACCTCAGTCATGTTCCCAGGGAACAGGCTTCCAGAAACAAACCTCAGTCATGTTCCCAGGCCACAGGGTTCCAGAATCCAACCGATGTCATGTTCCCAGCCCACAGGCGTCCAGAAGCAAACCTCAGTCTTGTTCCCAGGACACAGGGTTCCAGAATCAAACCGATATCATGTTCCTTGGCCACAGTCTTCCAGAATCAAACCTCAGTCATCTTACCAGGCCACAGGTTTCCACCATCAAACCGCAGACATGTTCCAAAGGCCACAGGTTTGCAGAATCAAACCGTTCTCATGTTCCCAGGACACAGGGTTCCACCATCAAGCCTCAGTCATGTTCCCAGGCCTGAGTGTTCCACAATCAAACCTAAGTCATCTTGCCAGGTCATAGGGTACCACCATCAAACCTCAGTCATATTTCCAGGCCACAGGTTTCCAGAATCAAACCGATTTCATATTCCCAGGCAACAGGGTACCAGAATCCAAACCGAGGTCATGTTCCCAGGCCACAGTATTCCACAATCTAACATCAGTCATGTTCACAGGTCAATGGTTTCCATAATCAAACCTCAGTCATATTCCCAGGACACAGGGTTCCAGAATAAAACCTCAGTCATGTTCCCTAGACACAGGTTTCAAAAATATATCCCAGTCATGTTCACAGCCCACAGGTTCCACAATTAAAGCTCAGTCATATTCCCAGGCCAGAGGGATCCACAATCAAACCTCAGTCCTATTGTCATGCCACGGTTTCACCATAAAGCCTCAGTCATGTTCCCAGGCCAGAGTGTTCCACAATCAAACATAAGACATCTTGCCAGGCAACAGGGTTACACCATCAAACCTCAGTCCTGTTGCCAGGCCACAGGGTTCCACCATCAAGCCTCAGTCATGTTCCCTGCACACAGGGTTCCTCCATCAAACCTCAATCATGTTCCTAGGACACAGGGTTCCAGAATCAAACAAATGTCATTTTCCCAGGCCATGGTTTTCAAGTACCAGACCACAGTCAAGTTTCCAGGACACAGGGTTCCACAGTCAATCCTCAGTCATGTTGCCAGTCCACAGGTTTCTGCCATCAAACCTCAGTCATGTTCCCAGGCCATAGGGTTCCAGAATCAAGCCTCAGTCATTTTGCCAGGCCAGAGTTTTCCACCATCAAACCTCAGTCATGATCCCAGGCCAAATGTTTCGACAATGAATCCTAAGTGATTTTCCCAGGCCACAGGTTTCCAGAATCAAACCTCAGTCATATTCCCAGGACACATGGATCCAGAATCAAACCTCAGTCATGTTCGCAGGCCACAGGTTTCAACAATCAAACCTCAGACATATTCCCAGGCCACAGGTGTCCAGAATCAAACCTCAGTCATGTTCTCAGGGAACAGGCTTCCAGAAACAAAACTCTGTCATGTTCCCAGGCAACAGGGTTCCACAATCAAACCTCAGTCATGTTCCCAGGCTACAGGGTTCCAAAATCCAACCGATGTCATGTTCCGAGGCCACAGGGTTCCACAAGCAAACCTCAGTCTTGTTCCCAGGATACAGGTTTCCAGAATCAACCCAATATCATGTTCCCTGGCCACAGTCTTCCAGACTCAAACCTCAGTCATGTTGCCAGCCCACAGGTTTCCACCAACAAACCTCAGACATGTTCCCAGGCCACAGGGTTCCAGAGTCAAACCGTTCTCATGTTCCCAGGCCACAGGATTCCAGAATCCACCGAGGTCATGTTCCCAGGCCATAGCGTTCCAGAATCAATCCTCAGTTATGTTCCCAGGCTACAGGGTTCCAAAATAAAACCTCAGTCATGTTCCCAGTCCACAGGGTTCCAGAACCAAGGCTCAGTCAGGATCCCAGGGCACAGTATTCCACTATCTAAACAGATGTCATGTTTCCAGGCCACAGTTTTCCAGAATCACGCCTCAGTCATGTTCCCAGGCCACAGGGATCCAGAATCAAAACTCACTCTTGCTGCCAGGCCATAGGGTACCACCATCAAACCTCAGTCATATACCCAGGCCACAGGTTTCCAGAATCAAACCGATTTCATGTTCCCAGGCAACAGGGTACCAGGATCCAAACCGATGTCATGTTCCAAGGCCACAGGATTCCACAATCTAACATCAGTCATGTTCCCAGGCCAATGGTTTCCAGAATCAAACCTCAGTCATATTCCCAAGACACATGGTTCCAGAATCAAACCTCAGTCATATTCGCAGGCCACAGGTTTCAACAATCAAACCTCAGTCTTGTTCCTAGGACACAGGTGTCCAGAATCAAATCTCTGTCATGTTCCCAGGCCACAGGGTTCCACAATCAAACCTCATTCATGTTCCCAGGCGACAGGGTTCCAGAATCAAGCCTCAGTCATGTTGCCAGTCCACAGGTTTCTGCAATCAAACCTCAGTCAAGTTCTCAGGCCACAGGGTTCCAGAATCAAGCCTTAGTCATTTTGCCAGGCCAGAGTGTTCCGCCATCAAACCACACACATGATTCCAGGACACATGTTTCCACAATGAAACCTCAGTCATTTTCCCAGGCCACAGGTTTCCAGAATCAAACCTCAGTCATATTCCCAGGACACATGGTTCCAGAATCAAACCTCAGTCATGTTCGCAGGCCACAGGTTTCAACAATCAAACCTCAGTCATGTTCCCAGGACACAGGTGTGCAGAATCAAAACTCAGTCATGTACCCAGGGAACAGGGTTCCAGAAGCAAACCTCAGTCTTGTTCCCCGGACACAGGGTTCCAGAATCAACCCGATATCATATTCCCTGGCCACAGTCTTCCAGAATCAAACCTCAGTCTTGTTGCCAGGACATAGGGAACCACGGTCAAACCTCAGTCATATTCCCAGGCCACGGGTTTCCAGAATCAAAACGATTTCATGTTCCCAGGCAACAGGGTACCAAAATCCAAACCGATGTCATGTTCCCAGGCCACAGGATTCCACAATCTAACATCAGTCATGTTCCCAGGCCAATGGTTTCCATAATCAAATTTCAGTCATATTCCCAGGGCACATGGTTCCAGAATCAAACCTCAGTCATGTTCCCAGGCCATAGGTTTCAAAAATCAGACCTCAGTCATGCTCCCAAGAGACAGGTGTCCAGAATCAAACCTCAGTCATGTTCCCAGGGAACAGGCATCCAGAAAGAAACCTCAGTCATGTTCCCAGGCCACAGGGTTCCAGAAGCAAACCTCAGTCTTGTTCCCAGGACACAGGTTTCCACAATCAACCCGATATCATGTTCCGTGGCAAGAGTCTTCCAGGATCAAACGTCAGTCATGTTGCCAGGCCACAAGTTTCCACCATCAAACCTCAGACATGTTCCCAGGCCACAGGGTTAAAGAATCAAACCGTTCTCATGTTTCCAGGCCACAGGGTTCCAGAATCCACCAATGTCATGTTCCCAGGCCACAGGATTCCACAATCTAACATCAGTCATGTTCCCAGGCCAATGGTTTCCAGAATCAAACCTCAGTCATATTCCCAGGACACATGGTTCCAGAATCAAACCTCAGTCATGTTCCCAGGGAACAGGCTTCCAGAAACAAACCTCAGTCATGTTCCCAGGCCACAGGGTTCCAGAATCCAACCGATGTCATGTTCCCAGCCCACAGGCGTCCAGAAGCAAACCTCAGTCTTGTTCCCAGGACACAGGGTTCCAGAATCAAACCGATATCATGTTCCTTGGCCACAGTCTTCCAGAATCAAACCTCAGTCATGTTACCAGGCCACAGGTTTCCACCATCAAACCGCAGACATGTTCCAAAGGCCACAGGTTTGCAGAATCAAACCGTTCTCATGTTCCCAGGACACAGGGTTCCACCATCAAGCCTCAGTCATGTTCCCAGGCCTGAGTGTTCCACAATCAAACCTAAGTCATCTTACCAGGCCATAGGGTACCACCATCAAACCTCAGACATATTTCCAGGCCACAGGTTTCCAGAATCAAACCGATTTCATATTCCCAGGCAACAGGGTACCAGAATCCAAACCGATGTCATGTTCCCAGGCCACAGTATTCCACAATCTAACATCAGTCATGTTCACAGGTCAATGGTTTCCATAATCAAACCTCAGTCATATTCCCAGGACACAGGGTTCCAGAATAAAACCTCAGTCATGTTCCCTAGACACAGGTTTCAAAAATATATCCCAGTCATGTTCACAGCCCACAGGTTCCACAATTAAAGCTCAGTCATATTCCAAGGCCAGAGGGATCCACAATCAAACCTCAGTCCTATTGCCATGCCACGGTTTCACCATAAAGCCTCAGTCATGTTCCCAGGCCAGAGTGTTCCACAATCAAACCTAAGTCATCTTGCCAGGCAACAGGGTTCCACCATCAAACCTCAGTCCTGTTGCCAGGCCACAGGGTTCCACCATCAAGCCTCAGTCATGTTCCCTGCACACAGGGTTCCTGCATCAAACCTCAATCATGTTCCTAGGACACAGGGTTCCAGAATCAAACCAATGTCAAGTTCCCAGGCCATGGTTTTCAAGTACCAGACCACAGTCAAGTTTCCAGGACACAGGGTTCCACAGTCAATCCTCAGTCATGATGCCAGTCCACAGGTTTCTGCCATCAAACCTCAGTCAAGTTCCCAGGCCATAGGGTTCCAGAATCAAGCCTCAGTCATTTTGCCAGGCCAGAGTTTTCCACCATCAAACCTCAGTCATGATCCCAGGCCAAATGTTTCGACAATGAATTCTAAGTGATTTTCCCAGGCCACAGGTTTCCAGAATCAAACCTCAGTCATATTCCCAGGACACATGGATCCAGAATCAAACCTCAGTCATGTTCGCAGGCCACAGGTTTCAACAATCAAACCTCAGACATATTCCCAGGCCACAGGTGTCCAGAATCAAACCTCAGTCATGTTCTCAGGGAACAGGCTTCCAGAAACAAATCTCTGTCATGTTCCCAGGCAACAGGGTTCCACAATCAAACCTCAGTCATGTTCCCAGGCTACAGGGTTCCAAAATCCAACCGATGTCATGTTCCGAGGCCACAGGGTTCCACAAGCAAACCTCAGTCTTGTTCCCAGGATACAGGTTTCCAGAATCAACCCAATATCATGTTCCCTGGCCACAGTCTTCCAGACTCAAACCTCAGTCATGTTGCCAGCCCACAGGTTTCCACCAACAAACCTCAGACATGTTCCCAGGCCACAGGGTTCCAGAATCAAACCGTTCTCATGTTCCCAGGCCACAGGATTCCAGAATCCACCGAGGTCATGTTCCCAGGCCATAGCGTTCCAGAATCAATCCTCAGTTATGTTCCCAGGCTACAGGGTTCCAGAATATATCCTCAGTCATGTTCCCAGTCCACAGGGTTCCAGAACCAAGGCTCAGTCAGGATCCCAGGGCACAGTATTCCACTATCTAAACAGATGTCATGTTTCCAGGCCACAATTTTCCAGAATCACGCCTCAGTCATGTTCCCAGGCCACAGGGATCCAGAATCAAAACTCACTCTTGTTGCCAGGCCATAGGGTACCACCATCAAACCTCAGTCATATACCCAGGCCACAGGTTTCCAGAATCAAACCGATTTCATGTTCCCAGGCAACAGGGTACCAGGATCCAAACCGATGTCATGTTCCCAGGCCACAGGATTCCACAATCTAACATCAGTCATGTTCCCAGGCCAATGGTTTCCAGAATCAAACCTCAGTCATATTCCCAAGACACATGGTTCCAGAATCAAACCTCAGTCATATTCGCAGGCCACAGGTTTCAACAATCAAACCTCAGTCTTGTTCCTAGGACACAGGTGTCCAGAATCAAATCTCTGTCATGTTCCCAGGCCACAGGGTTCCACAATCAAACCTCATTCATGTTCCCAGGCGACAGGGTTCCAGAATCAAGCCTCAGTCATGTTGCCAGTCCACAGGTTTCTGCAATCAAACCTCAGTCAAGTTCTCAGGCCACAGGGTTCCAGAATCAAGCCTTAGTCATTTTGCCAGGCCAGAGTGTTCCGCCATCAAACCACACACATGATTCCAGGACACATGTTTCCACAATGAAACCTCAGTCATTTTCCCAGGCCACAGGTTTCCAGAATCAAACCTCAGTCATATTCCCAGGACACATGGTTCCAGAATCAAACCTCAGTCATGTTCGCAGGCCACAGGTTTCAACAATCAAACCTCAGTCATGTTCCCAGGACACAGGTGTGCAGAATCAAAACTCAGTCATGTTCCCAGGGAACAGGGTTCCAGAAGCAAACCTCAGTCTTGTTCCCCGGACACAGGGTTCCAGAATCAACCCGATATCATATTCCCTGGCCACAGTCTTCCAGAATCAAACCTCAGTCTTGTTGCCAGGACATAGGGTACCACGGTCAAACCTCAGTCATATTCCCAGGCCACGGGTTTCCAGAATCAAAACGATTTCATGTTCCCATGCAACAGGGTACCAAAATCCAAACCGATGTCATGTTCCCAGGCCACAGGATTCCACAATCTAACATCAGTCATGTTCCCAGGCCAATGGTTTCCATAATCAAATTTCAGTCATATTCCCAGGGCACATGGTTCCAGAATCAAACCTCAGTCATGTTCCCAGGCCATAGGTTTCAAAAATCAGACCTCAGTCATGCTCCCAAGAGACAGGTGTCCAGAATCAAACCTTAGTCATGTTCCCAGGGAACAGGCATCCAGAAAGAAACCTCAGTCATGTTCCCAGGCCACAGGGTTCCAGAAGCAAACCTCAGTCTTGTTCCCAGGACACAGGTTTCCACAATCAAACCTCAGACATGTTCCCAGGCCACAGGGTTAAAGAATCAAACCGTTCTCATGTTTCCAGGCCACAGGGTTCCAGAATCCACCGATGTCATGTTCCCAGGCCACAGGATTCTACAATCTAACATCAGTCATGTTCCCAGGCCAATGGTTTCCAGAATCAAACCTCAGTCATATTCCCAGGACACATGGTTCCAGAATCAAACCTCAGTCATGTTCCCAGGGAACAGGCTTCCAGAAACAAACATCAGTCATGTTCCCAAGCCACAGGGTTCCAGAATCCAACCGATGTCATGTTCCCAGCCCACAGGCGTCCAGAAGCAAACCTCAGTCTTGTTCCCAGGACACAGGGTTCCAGAATCAAACCGATATCATGTTCCTTGGCCACAGTCTTCCAGAATCAAACCTCAGTCATGTTACCAGGCCACAGGTTTCCACCATCAAACCGCAGACATGTTCCAAAGGCCACAGGTTTGCAGAATCAAACCGTTCTCATGTTCCCAGGACACAGGGTTCCACCATCAAGCCTCAGTCATGTTCCCAGGCCTGAGTGTTCCACAATCAAACCTAAGTCATCTTACCAGGCCATAGGGTACCACCATCAAACCTCAGTCATATTTCCAGGCCACAGGTTTCCAGAATCAAACCGATTTCATATTCCCAGGCAACAGGGTACCAGAATCCAAACCGAGGTCATGTTCCCAGGCCACAGTATTCCACAATCTAACATCAGTCATGTTCACAGGTCAATGGTTTCCATAATCAAACCTCAGTCATATTCCCAGGACACAGGGTTCCAGAATAAAACCTCAGTCATGTTCCGTGGACACAGGTTTCAAAAATAAAATCCCAGTCATGTTCCCAGGACACAGGGTTCCACAATTAAACCTCAGTCATATTCCCAGCCCAGAGTGTTCCACAATGAAACCTCAGTCATATTGCCAGGCCTCAGGGTTCCACCATCAAGCCTCAGTCATGTTCCCACACCAAAGGGTTCCACAATCAAACATCAATCATGTTGCCAGGCCACGGGGTTCAAATATCAAACCTCAGTCATGTTCCCAGGAAACAGGGTTCCAGAATCAAACCAATGGCATGTTCCCACGCCACGGGGTTCCAGTATCAATCTTCAGTCATGTTCCCAGTGCACAGGGTTCCACCATCAAACCTCAGTCATGTTGCCAGTCCACAGGTTTGTGCGATCAAACCACATTCATGTTCACAGGACACATTGTTCCAGAATCGAACCTCACTCATGTTTGCAGGCCACAGGTTTCAACAATCAAACATCAGTCATGTTCCCAGGGAACAGTCTTCCAGAAACAATCCTCAGACATGTTCCCAGGCCACAGGTTTCCAGAATCCAACCGATGTCATGTTCCCAGGCCATAGGGTTCCAGAATCCACCGATGTCATGTTCCCAGGCTACAGGGTTCCAGAATAAAACCCCAGTCATATTCCCAGGCCACAGGGTTCCAGATCTAAGGCTCAGTCAGGTTCCCGAGGCACAGTATTCCACAATCTAAACAGATGTCATGTTCCCAGGCCACAGTTTCCCAGAATCACGCCTCAATCATATTCCCATGCCACCGGGATCCAGAATCAAACCTCAGTCATGTTGCCAGGCCATAGGGTTCCACCATCAAGCGTCATTCATGTTCCCAAACCTGTGGGTTCCACAATCAATCCTCAATCATGTGGCCAGGACACAGGGTTCAACCATCAAACCTCAGTCATATTCCCTGGAAACTGGGTTCCAGAATAAAACCTCAGTCATGTTCCCTGGACACAGGTTTCAAAAATAAAAGCCCAGTCATGTTCACAGCCCACAGGGTTCCACAATGAAACCTCAGTCATTTCCCCAGGCCACAGGATTCCAGAATCTAACCTCAGTCATATTCCCAGGACACATGGATCCAGAATCAAACCTCAGTCATGTTCGCAGGCCACAGGTTTCAACAATAAAACCTCAGTCATTTTCCCAGGAAAGAGGTGTCCAGAATCAAACCTCACTCACGTTCCCAGGCCACAGGGTTCCAGAACCCAACCGATGTCATGTTCCCAGGCCACAGGGTTCCAGAAGCAAACCTCAGTCCTGTTCCCAGGATACAGGTTTCCAGAATCAACCCGATATCATGTTCCCTGGCCACAGTCTTCCAGAATCAAACCTCAGTCATGTTGCCAGGCCACAGGTTTCCACCATCAAACCTCAGACATGTTCCCAGGCCACAGGGTTCCAGACTCAAACCGTTTGCATGTTCCCAGGACACAGGGTTCGAGAATCCACCGATGTAATGTTCCGAGGCCACAGGGTTCCAGAATCAATTCTCAGTTATGTTCCCAGGCTACAGGGTTTCAGAATAAAACCTCAGTCATGTTCCCAGGCCACAGGGTTCCAGAACCAAGGCTCAGTCAGGTTCCCGGGGCAAAGTATTCCGCAATCTAAACAGATATCTTTTTCCCAGGCAACAGTCTTCCAAAATCACGCCTCAGTCATGTTCCCAGGCCACAGGGATCCAGAATCAAACCTCAGTCATATTCCCAGGCCACAGGGTTCCACAATTAAACCTCAGTCATATTCCTAGGCCAGAGGGTTCCACAATCAAACCTCAGTCCTGTAACCAGGCCACGGTTCCACCATCAACCCTCAGTCTGTTCCCAGGCCACAGTCTTCCACAATCAAACCTAAGTCATCTTGCCAGGCAACAGGGTTCCACCATCAAACCTCAGTCATGTTGCCAGGCCACAGGGTTCCACCATCAAGCCTCAGTCATGTTCCCAAGCCTGAGGTTTCCACAATCAAACCTCAATCATGTTGCCATGCCACAGGGTTCAACCATCAAACCTCAGTCATAAGCCCTCACCAAAGTTTTCCAGAATCAAACCGATTTCATATTCCTAGGCAACAGGGTACCAGAATCCAAACCGATTTCACTTTCCCAGGCCACAGGATTCCACAATCTAAAATCATTCATGTTCCCAGGCCAATGGTTTCCAAAATGAAACCTCAGTCATATTCCCAGGCCACATCGTTCCATAATCACACCTCAGTCATGTTCTCAGGACACAGGGTTCCATGAAAAAACCTCAGTCATGTTCCCTGGACACAGGTTTCAAAAATAAAACCCCAGTCATGTTCCCAGGCCACAGGGTTCCAGAATCAAGCCTCAGTCATATTCCCAGGCCACAGTGTTCCACAATTAAACCTCAGTCATATTCCCGGGGCAGAGTGTTCCACAATCAAACATCAGTCCTGTTGCCAGGCAACGGTTCTACCCTCAAGGCTCAGTCATGTTCACAGGCCAGAGTGTTCCACAATCAATCCTCAATCAGGTTGCCAGGCCACAGGTTTCAACGATCAAACCTCAGTCATGTTCCCAGGAAACAGAGTTCCAGAATCAAACCAATGTCATGTTCCCAGGACACGGGGTTCCAGTATCAGGCCTCAGGCATGTACCCAGTGCACAGCGTTCCACCATCAAACCTCAGTCATGTTGCCAGTCCACAGGTTCCTGCCATCAAACCACAGTCAACTTCCCAGGCCACACGGTTCAAGAATCAAGCCTCAGTCATGTTGCCAGGTCAGTGTGTTCCACTGTCAAACCTCAGTCCTGCTCCAGGCCACATGTTTCCACAATGAAACCTCAGTCATTTTCCCAGGCCACAGGTTTCCAGAATCAAACCTCAGTCATATTCAAAGGACACATGTTTCCAGAGTCAATCATCAGTCATATTCCTAGGCCAAAGTGTTCCACAATCAAACCTAAGTCATCTTGCCAGGCCACAGATTTCTGCGATCAAACCACAGTCTATTTCCCAGGCCAAAGGTTTCCAGAATCAAGCCTCAGTCAGGTTACCAAGCCCGAGTTTTCCACCATCAAACCTCAGTCATATATCCAGGACACAGGGTTCCAGAATCAAACCTCAGTCATGTTCACAGGCCACAAGATTCCAAAATCAAACCTCAGTCAAGTTCCCAGGACACAGGTGTCAAGAATCAAATGTCAGTCATGTTCCCAGGCCACAGGGATTCAGAATCAAACCACAGTCTTGTTCCCAAGCCAGAGGGTTCCACAATCAAACCTCAGTCATGATCCCAGGCGACAAGTTTCCACAATCAAACCTCAGTCATGATCCCAGGCCACAGGGTTCCAGAATCCAACCGATGTCATGTTCCCGGGCCACAGGGTTCCAGAATCAATCCTCAGTTATGTTCCCAGGCTACAGGGTTCCAGAATAAAACCTCAGTCATGTTCCCAGTACACAGGGTTCCAGCACCAAGACTCAGTTAGGTTCCCAGGGCACAGTATTCCACAATCTAAACAGATGTCATGTTCCCAGGCCACAGGTTTCCAGAATCACGCCTCAGTCATCTTCCCAGGACACAGGGATCCAGAATCAATCCTCAGTCATTTTGCCAGGCCATAGGGTACCACCATCAAACCTCAGTCATATTCCCAGGCCACAGGTTTTCACAATTAAACCGATTTCATGTTCCCAGGCAACAGGGTACCAGAATCCAAACCGATGTCATGTTCCCAGGCCACAGGATTCCAACATCTAACATCAGTAATGGTCCCAGGCCAAAGGTTTCCAGAATCAAACCTCAGACATGTTCCAAGGCCACAAAGTTTCAGAATCAAGCCTCATTCATATTCCCAAGACAGAGGGTTCCACAATGAAACCTGAGTCATCTTGACAGGCCACAGGGTTCCACCATCAAACTTCAGTCCTCTTGCTAGGCCACAGATTTCCACCGTTAAGCCTCAGTCATGTTACCAACACTGACAGATCCACAGTCAAACCTCAGTCATGTTCCCAGGAAACAGGGTTCCAGAATCAAACCCATGTCATGTTCCCAGGACACGGGTTTCCACAATTAATCCTCAGTCATATTCCCGGGCCAGAGGTTTCCACAATCAAACCTCAGTCCTGTTGCCAGATCACAGATCCACCATCAAACCTCAGTCATGTTCCCAGGCCAGAGTGTACCAAAATCAATCCTGAGTCATTTTGCCAGGCCACAGGGTTCGAACATCCAGCCTCAGTCATGTTCCCAAGCCTGAGTGTTCCAGAATCAAACCTCAGTCATGTTGCCAGGCCATACTTTTCAACCGTCAAACCTCAGTCATGTTCCCAGTGCACAGGGTTCCACCATCAAACCTCAGTCACGTTGCCACTCCACAGGTTTCGGCAATCAAACCACAGTCAAGAGTCCAAGCCACAAGATTCCAGAACCAAACCTCTGTCATATTCCCAGGCCACAGTGTTCCATAACCAAACCTCAGTCATATTCCCAGGACACATGGTTCCAGAATCAAACCTCAGTCATGTTCACAAGCCACAGGTGTCCAGAATCAAAAGTCAGTCATGTTCCCAGGACACAGGGTTCCAGAATCAAACCACAGTCATGTTCCCAGGCCACAGGGTTCCAGAATCAAACCACAGTCATGTTCCCAGGCCACAGGGTTCCACAACCAAACTTCAGTCATGTTCCCGTCCTCTTCAGAATAGGAGATTTTTCTACCAATCGCCAGCAGCTCGTTTCACTCAGAGTGATGTTTCTGTGTAGACTAGGGACAGTCACCATGGTCCCCAGCTTAGAATGGCTCTTTTCCCGATTGATTTAATCCATGAAAGAGTCAGAAGGGGTGATCTCAACTAATCGGGGTGCACATCCCTGAATCCTTGGGGTAGGGCAGTTCTGAGTCAAAGTGCCACCTAAGCAATGAAAGCAAAGTTTCCGTGCCACTGGTAAGCAAACCGAGGCCTGGTGTTTTCTCTGTGAAATTGGAGTGGGCTTGAAGGGTGAGGCCTACTGTCTGCCCTCCTTTATAGCCAGTTGACAAAATGTGGCAATGCTGTTGCAACCCGTTAACAACTAAATGTTTCTGCTCAGAATAGGAGATTTTGCTACCAAACGCCAGCAGTTCGTCTCGCTCAGAGTGCTTTTTCTGTGTAGAATAGGGAAAGACTGCATGGTCCCCAGCTTAGAATGGCTTCTTGCCCAGTTGTTTTCATCCATGAAAGAGCCAGAAGGGCTGATCTCAACTAATCGGGCTGCACATCCCTTAATCCTTCTGGGAGGGCTGTTCTGAGCCAAAGGGCCACCTAAGGAATGAAAGCAAATTTCCTGCCACAGGAAAGCACACCGAGGCCTATTGATTTCTCTATGAAATTGGAGTGGGCTTGAAGGGTGAGGCCAACTGACTGCCCTGCTTTATAGCCAGTTGAGAAAATGTGGCAAGGCAGATGCAACCCGCTTACAACGAAATGTTACTCTTCAGAATAGGAGATTTCGCTATCAAACGCCAGCAGCTCGTCTCCATCAGAGTGCTATTACTGTGTAGACTAGGGAAAGACACGATGGTCCCCAGCTTAGAACGTCTCTTTGCCCAGTTGGTTTCATCCATTAAAGAGCCAGAAAGCCTGATCTCAACCTATTGAGCGGCAAATTCCTGAATACTTTTGGTAGGGCAGTCCTGAGCCAATGTGTCACCTAAGGAATGAAAGCAAAGTTTCGAGGCTGGGAAGCAGGGTCTCAAGTGACTCTGCTAAATGACTGCCCTGCTTTATAGCCAGTTGAGAAAATGTGGCCAGGCTGATGCAACCCGCTTACAACGAAATGTTTCTCTTCATAATAGGAGATTGTACTACCAAACGCCAGCAGCTAGTCTCCCTCAGAATGCTGTTTCTGTGTAGACTAGGGAAAGAAACCATGGTCACCAGCTTAGAACGGCTCTTAGCCCAGATGGTTTCATCCATGAGAGAACCAGAAGGGCTGATCTCAACTAATCGTGCTGCACATCCGTGAATCCTTGGGGTAGGGCAGGTCTGAGCCAAAGTGTCACCTGAGGAATGAAAGCAGTTTCCTTGCCACAGGAAAGCACAGCAAGGCTTGGAGTTTTCTCTATGAAATTGGAGTGGGCTTGGAGGGTGACGCCTATTGACTGCCCTCCATTATATCCAGTTGAGAAAATGTGACAAGGCTGATGCAACCCGCTTACAACGAAATGTTTCTCTTCATAATAGGAGATTGTAGTACCAAACGCCAGCAGCTAGTCTCCCTCAGAATGCTGTTTCTGTGTAGACTAGGGAAAGACACCATGGTCACCAGCTTAAAACGGCTGTTTGCCCAGATGGTTTCATCCATGAGAGAACCGGAAGCGCTGATGTCAACTAATCGGGCTGCACATCCGTGAATCCTTGGGGTAGGGCAGTTCTGAACCAAGGTGCCACCTAAGGAATGAAAGCAGTTTCCTTGCCACAGGAAAGCACACCAAGGCCTGGAGTTTTCTCTATGAAATTGGAGTGGGCTTGAAGGGTGACGCCTACTGACTGCCCTCCTTTATATCCAGTTGAGAAAATGTGACAAGGCTGAGGCAACCCGCTTACAACGAAATGTTTCTCTTCAGAATAGGAGATTTTGCTACCAAACGCCAGCAGCTCGTCTCACTCAGAGTGCTGTTTCTTTGTAGACTAAGGAAAGACAGCATGGTCCCGAGCTTAGAATGGCTTCTTGCCCAGTTGTTTTCATCCATGAAAGAGCCAGAAGGGCTGATCTCAACTAATCGGACTGCACATCCCATAATCCTTCTGGGAGGGCTGTTCTGAGCCAAAAGGCCACCTAAGGAATGAAAGCAAATTTCCTGCCACAGGAAAGCACATCGAGGCCTATTGATTTCTCTATGAAATTGGAGTGGGCTTGAAGGGTGTGGCCTACTGACTGCCCTGCTTTATAGCCAGTTGAGAAAATGTGGCAAGGCAGATGCAAGCCGCTTACAATGAAATGTTACTCTTCAGAATAGGACATTTCGCTATCAAACGCCAGCAGCTCGTCTCCATCAGAGTGCTATTACTGTGTAGACTAGGGAAAGACACGATGGTCCCCAGCTTTGAACGGCTCTTGGCCCAGTTGGTTTCATCCATGAAAGAGCCAGAAGGGCTGATCTAAACTAATCGGGCTGCACATACCGAAACCCTTGGGGTAGGCACTCCTGAGCCAATGTGCCACCTAAGGAATGAAAGCAAAGTTTCCAGCCTGGGAAGCAGGGCCTAAAGTAAGTCTGCCACCTGACTGCCCTCCTTTAGAGCCAGTTGAGAAAATGTGGCAAGGCTGATGCAACCCGCTTACAACGAAACTTCTCACTGCAGAATAGGAGATTGTGCTACCAAACACCAGCAGCTTGTCTCCCTCAGAGTGCTATTTCTGTGTAGACTAGGGAAAGACACCATGGGCCCCAGCTTAGAACGTCTCTTTGCCCAGTTGGTTTCATCCATTAAAGAGCCAGAAAGGCTGATCTCAACCTATTGAGCTGCAAATTCCTGAATACTTTTGGTAGGGCAGTCCTGAGCCAATGTGCCACCTAAGGAATGAAAGCAAAGTTTCGAGCCTGGGAAGCAGGGTCTCAAGTGACTCTGCTAAATGACTGCCCTCCTTTAGAGCCAGCTGAGAAAATGTGGCAAGGCTGATGCAACCCGCTTACAACGAAATGTTTCTCTTCAGAATAGGAGATTGTGCTACCAAACGCCAGCAGCTCCACTCCCTCAGAATGCTGTTTCTGTGTAGACTACGGAAAGTCACCATGGTCCCCAGCTTAGAACGGCTCTTTGCCCAGATGGTTTCATCCATGAGAGAACCAGAAGGGCTGATCTCAACTAATCGGGCTGCACATCCCTGAATCCTTCTGGGAGGGCTGTTTTGAGCTAAAGGGCCACCTAAGGAATTAAAGCAGTTTCCTTGCCACAGGAGAGCACAACAAGGCCTGGCGTTTTCTCTATGAAATTGGAGTGGGCTTCAAAGGTGACGCCTACTGACTGCCCTCCTTTATATCCAGTTGAGAAAATGTGACAAGGCTGATGCAACCCGCTGACAACGAAATGCTTCTCTTCAGAATAGGAGATTTTGCTACCAAACGCCAGCAGCTCGTCTCCCTCAGAGTGCTCTTTCTGTGTAGACTAGGGAAAGACACCATGGTCCCCAGCTTAGAACGGCCCTTTGCCCAGTTGGAATCATCTATGAAAGAGCAAGAAGGGCTGATATCAACTAATTGGGCTGCACATCCCTGAATCCTTCTGGGAGGGCTCTTCTGAGCCAAAGGGCTACCTAAGGAATGAAAGCAAATTTCCTGCCACAGGAAAGCACACCGAGGCCTGTTGATTTCTCTATGAAATAGGAGTGGGCTTGAAGGGTGAGGCCTACTGACTGCCCTTCTTTATAGCCACTTGAGAAAATGTGGCAAGGCTGATGCAACCCGCTTACAACGAAATGTTTCTCTTCAGAATAGGAGACTTCGCTATCAAACGCCAGCAGCTCTTCTCCCTCAGAGTGCTGTTTCTGTGTAGACTAGGGAAAGACACGATGGTCCCCAGCTTAGAACGTCTCTTTGCCCAATTGGTTTCATCCATTAAAGAGCCAGAAAGGCTGATCTCAACCTATTGAGCTGCAAATTCCTGAATACTTTTGGTAGGGCAGTCCTGAGCCAATGTGCCACCTAAGGAATGAAAGCAAAGTTTCGAGGCTGGGAAGCAGGGTCTCAAGTGACTCTGCTAAATGACTGCCCTGCTTTATAGACAGTTGAGAAAATGTGGCAAGGCTGATGCAACCCGCTTACAACGAAATGTTTCTCTTCATAATAGGAGATTGTAGTACCAAACGCCAGCAGCTAGTCTCCCTCAGAATGCTGTTTCTGTGTAGACTAGGGAAAGACACCATGGTCACCAGCTTAGAACGGCTCTTTGCCCAGATGGTTTCATCCATGAGAGAACCGGAAGCGCTGATGTCAACTAATCGGGCTGCACATCCGTGAATCCTTGGGGTAGGGCAGTTCTGAGCCAAGGTGCCACCTAAGGAATGAAAGCAGTTTCCTTGCCACAGGAAAGCACACCAAGGCCTGGAGTTTTCTCTATGAAATTGGAGTGGGCTTGAAGGGTGACGCCTACTGACTGCCCTCCTTTATATCCAGTTGAGAAAATGTGACAAGGCTGAGGCAACCCGCTTACAACGAAATGTGTCTCTTCAGAATAGGAGATTTTGCTACCAAACGCCAGCAGCTCGTCTCACTCAGAGTGCTGTTTCTGTGTAGACTAAGGAAAGACAGCATGGTCCCGAGCTTAGAATGGCTCTTTGCCCAGTTGGCTTCATCCATGAAAGAGCCAGAAGGGCTGATCTCTACTAATCGGGCTGCACATCCCTGAATCCTTGGGGTAGACACTCCTGAGCCAATGTGCCACCTAAGGAATGAAAGCAAAGTTTCCAGCCTGTGAAGCAGGGCCTCAAGTAAGCTGGCCAACTGACTGCCCTCCTTTATAGCCAGTTGAGAAAATGTGGCAAGGCTGATGCAACGCGCTTACAACGAAATGTTTCTCTTCAGAATAGGAGATTTTGCTACCAAACGCCACCAGCTCGTCTCACTCAGAGTGCTGTTGCTGTGTACACTAGGGAAAGACAGCATACTCCCCAGCTTAGAATGGCTCTTTGCCAGGTGCTTTCATCCATGAAAGAGCCAGAAAGGCAGATCTCAACCTATTGAGCTGCAAATTCCTGAATACTTTTGGTAGGGCAGTCCTGAGCCAATGTGCCACCCAAGGAATGAAAGGAAAGTTTCCAGCCTGGGAAGCAGAGTCTCAAGTAAGTCTGCTAAATGACTGCCCTCCTTTATAGCCAACTGAGAAAATGTGGCAAGGCTGATGCAACCCGCTTACAACGAAGTTTTACTCTTCAGAATAGGAGATTATGCTACCAAACTCCAGCAGCTCGTCTCCCTAAGAATGCTGTTTCTGTGTAGACTAGGGAAAGACACCATGGTCCCCAGCTTAGAATGGCTCTTTGCCCAGATGGTTTCATCCATGAGAGAACCAGAAGGGCTGATCTCAACTAATCGTGCTGCACATCCGTGAATCCTTGGGGTAGGGCAGGTCTGAGCCAAAGTGTCACCTGAGGAATGAAAGCAGTTTCCTTGCCACAGGAAAGCACAGCAAGGCTTGGAGTTTTCTCTATGAAATTGGAGTGGGCTTGGAGGGTGACGCCTATTGACTGCCCTCCTTTATATCCAGTTGAGAAAATGTGACAAGGCTGATGCAACCCGCTTACAACGAAATGTTTCTCTTCATAATAGGAGATTGTAGTACCAAACGCCAGCAGCTAGTCTCCCTCAGAATGCTGTTTCTGTGTAGACTAGGGAAAGACACCATGGTCACCAGCTTAGAACGGCTCTTTGCCCAGATGGTTTCATCCATGAGAGAACCAGAAGCACTGATGTCAACTAATCGGGCTGCACATCCGTGAATCCTTGGGGTAGGGCAGTTCTGAGCCAAGGTGCCACCTAAGGAATGACAGCAGTTTCCTTGCCACAGGAAAGCACACCAAGGCCTGGAGTTTTCTGTATGAAATTGGAGTGGGCTTGAAGGGTGACGCCTACTGACTGCCCTCCTTTATATCCAGTTGAGAAAATGTGACAAGGCTGAGGCAATCCGCTTACAACGAAATGTTTCTCTTCAGAATAGGACATTTTGCTACCAAACGCCAGCAGCTCGTCTCACTCAGAGTGCTGTTTCTGTGTAGACTAAGGAAAGACAGCATGGTCCCGAGCTTAGAATGGCTCTTTGCCCAGTTGGCTTCATCCATGAAAGAGCCAGAAGGGCTGATCTCTACTAATCGGGCTGCACATCCCTGAATCCTTGGGGTAGACACTCCTGGGCCAATGTGCCACCTAAGGAATGAAAGCAAAGTTTCCAGCCTGTGAAGCAGGCCCTCAAGTAAGTTGGCCAACTGACTGCCCTCCTTTATAGCCAGTTGAGAAAATGTGGCAAGGCTGATGCAACCCGCTTACAACGAAACTTCTCACTGCAGAATAGGAGATTGTGCTACCAAACACCAGTAGCTTGTCTCCCTCAGAGTGCTATTTCTGTGTAGACTAGGGAAAGACACCATGGGCCCCAGCGTAGAACGGCTCTTTGCCCAGTTGGTTTCATCCATTAAAGAGCCAGAAAGGCTGATCTCAACCTATTGAGCTGCAAATTCCTGAATACTTTTGGTAGGGCAGTCCTGAGCCAATGTGCCACCTAAGGAATGAAAGCAAAGTTTCGAGCCTGGGAAGCAGGGTCTCAAGTGACTCTGCTAAATGACTTCCCTCCTTTAGAGCCAGTTGAGAAAATGTGGCAAGGCTGATGCAACCCGCTTACAACGAAATGTTTCTCTTCATAATAGGAGATTGTGCTACCAAACGCCAGCAGCTCCTCTCCCTCAGAATGCTGTTTCTGTGTAGACTAGGGAAAGTCACCATGGTCCCCAGCTTAGAACGGCTCTTTGCCCAGATGGTTTCATCCATGAGAGAACCAGAAGGGCTGATCTCAACTAATCGGGCTGCACATCCCTGAATCCTTCTGGGAGGGCTGTTCTGAGCCAAAGGGCCACCTAAGGAATGAAAGCAAACTTCCTGCCACAGGAAAGCACACCGAGGCCTGTTGATTTCTAAATGAAATTGGAGTGGGCTTGAAGGGTGAGGCCTACTGACTGCCCTCCTTTATAACCAGTTGAGAAAATGTGGCAAGGCTGACGCAACCCGCTTACAACGAAATGTTTCTCTTTAGAATAGGAGATTTTGCTATCAAACACCAGGAGCTCGTCTCCCTCAGAGTGCTGTTTCTGTGTAGACTAGGGAAAGAAACGAAGGTCCCCAGCTTAAAACGGCTCTTTGTCCAGTTGGTTTCATCTATGAAAGAGCGAGAAGGGCTGTCCTCTACTAAGCGGGCTGCACATCCCTGAATCCTTGGGGTAGGCACTCCTGAGCCAATGTGCCACCTAAGGAATGAAAGCAAAGTTTCCAGCCTGGGAAGCAGGGTCTCAAGTAAGTCTGCTAAATGACTGCCCTCCTTTATAGCCAATTGAGAAAATGTGGCAAGGCTGATGCAACCTGCTTACAACGAAATGTTTCTCTTCAGAATAGGAGATTTTGATACCAAACGCCAGCAGCTCGTCACCCTCAGGGTGCTATTTCTTTGTAAACTAGGGAAAAACAACATGGTCCCCAGCTTAGAACGGCTCTTTGCCCAGTTGGTTTCATCCATGAAAGAGCCAGAAGGGCTGATCTCAACTATACAGGCTGCACATCCCTGAATCCTTGAGGTAGGCACTCCTGAGCCAATGTGCCACCTAAGGAATGAAAGCAAACTTTCCAGCCTGGGAAGCAGGGTCTCAAGTAAGTCTGTTAAATGACTGCCCTCCTTTATAGCCAGTTGAGAAAATGTGGCAAGGCTGATGCAACCTGCTTACAACGAAATGTTTCTCTTCATAATAGGAGATTGTAGGACCAAACGCCAGCAGCTAGTATCCCTCAGAATGCTGTTTCTGTGTAGACTAGGGATAGACACCATGGTCACCAGCTTAGAACGGCTCTTTGCCCAGATGGTTTCATCCATGAGAGACCCGGGAGCACTGATGTCAAATAATCGGGCTGCACATCCGTGAATCCTTGGGGTAGGGCAGTTCTGAGCCAAGGTGCCACCTAAGGAATGAAAGCAGTTTCCTTGCCACAGGAAAGCACACCAAGGCCTGGAGTTTTCTCTACGAAATAGGAGTGGGCTTGAAGGGTGAGGCCTACTGACTGCCCTCCTTTATAGCCAGTTGAGAAAATGTGGCAAGGCTAATGCAACCCGCTTACAACGAAATGTTTCTCTTCAGAATAGGAGATTTTGCTACCAAACGCCAGCAGCTCGTCTCCCTCAGGGTGCTGTTTCTGTGTAAACTAGGGAAAGACAACATGGTCCCCAGCTTAGAACGGCTCTTTGCCCAGTTGGTTTCATCCATGAAAGAGCCAGAAGGGCTGATGTCAACTAATCGGGCTGCACATCCCTGAATCCTTCTGGAAGGGCTGTTCTGAGCCAAAGGGCAACCTAAGGAATGAAAGCAAATTTCCTGCCACAGGAAAGCACACCGAGGCCTGTTGATTTCTCTGTGAAATTGAAGTGGGCTTGAAGGGTGAGGCCTACTGACTGCCCTCCTTTATACCCAGTTGAGAAAATGTGGCAAGGCTAATGCAACCCGCTTACAACGAAATGTTTCTCTTCAGAATAGGAGATTGTGCTACCAAACGCCAGCAGCTCGTCTCCCTCAGGGAGCTGTTTCTGTGTAGACTAGGGAAACACACCATGGTCCCCAGCTTAGAACGGCTCTTTGCCCTGTTGATTTCATCCATTAAATAGTCAGAAGGGCTGATCTCTACTAATCAGGCTGCACATCCCTGAATCCTTGGGGTAGGCACTCCTGAGCCAATGTGCCACCTAAGGAATGAAAGCAAAGTTTCCAGCCTGGGAAGCAGGGTCTCAAGTAAGTCTGCTAAATGACTGCCCTCCTTTATAGCCAATTGAGAAAATGTGGCAAGGCTGATGCAACCTGCTTACAACGAAATGTTTCTCTTCAGAATAGGAGATTTGGATACCAAACGCCAGCAGCTCGTCACCCTCAGGGTGCTATTTCTGTGTAAACTAGGGAAAAACAACATGGTCCCCAGCTTAGAACGGCTCTTTGCCCAGTTGGTTTCATCCATGAAAGAGCCAGAAGGGCTGATCTCAAATAATCGGGCTGCACATCCCTGAATCCTTGGGGTAGGCACTCCTGAGCCAATGTGCCACCTAAGGAATGAAAGCAAACTTTCCAGCCTGGGAAGCAGGGTCTCAAGTAAGTCTGCTAAATGACTGCCCTACTTTATAGCCATTTGAGAAAATGTGGCAAGGCTGATGGAACCCTCTTACAACGAAATGTTTCTCTTCAGAATAGGAGATTTTGCTATCAAACGCCAGCAGCTCGTCTCCCTCAGGGTGCTGTTTCTGTGTAGAGTAGGGAAAGACACCATGGTCCCCAGCTTAGAACGGCTCTTTGCCCAGATGGTTTCATCCATGAGAGAACCAGAAGGGCTGATCTCAACTATACAGGCTGCGCATCCCTGAATCCTTGGGGTAGGCACTCCTGAGCCAATGTGCCACCTAAGGAATTAAAGCAAACTTTCCAGCCTGGGAAGCAGGGTCTCAAGTAAGTCTGTTAAATGACTGCCCTCCTTTAGAGCCAGTTGAGAAAATGTGGCAAGGCTGATGCAACCCGCTTACAACGAAATGTTTCTCTTCATAATAGGAGATTGTAGGGCCAAACGCCAGCAGCTAGTATCCCTCAGAATGCTGTTTCTGTGTAGACTAGGGAAAGACACCATGGTCACCAGCTTAGAACGGCTCTTTGCCCAGATGGTTTCATCCATGAGAGACCCGGGAGCACTGATGTCAAATAATCGGGCTGCACATCCGTGAATCCTTGGGGTAGGGCAGTTCTGAGCCAAGGTGCCACCTAAGGAATGAAAGCAGTTTCCTTGCCACAGGAAAGCACACCAAGGCCTGGAGTTTTCTCTACGAAATAGGAGTGGGCTTGAAAGGTGAGGCCTACTGACTGCCCTCCTTTATAGCCAGTTGAGAAAATGTGGCAAGGCTAATGCAACCCGCTTACAACGAAATGTTTCTCTTCAGAATAGGAGATTTTGCTATCAAACAACAGCAGCTCGTCTCCCTCAGAGTGCTTTTTCTGTGTAGACAAGGGAAAGACACGAAGGTGCCCAGCTTAAAACGGCTCTTTGTCCAGTTGGTTTCATCTATGAAAGAGCGAGAAGGGCTGACCTCTACTAAGCGGGCTGCACATCCCTGAATCCTTGGGGTAGGCACTCCTGAGCCAATGTGCCACCTAAGGAATGAAAGCAAAGTTTCAGGCCTGGGAAGCAGTGCCCGAAGTAAGTCTGTCAGCTGAGTGCCCTCCTTTATAGCCAATTGAGAAAATGTGGCAAGGCTAATGGAACCCGCTTACAACGAAATGTTTCTCTTCAGAATAGGAGATTTTGCTACCAAACGCCAGCAGCTCGTCTCCCTCAGGGTGCTGTTTCTGTGTAAACTAGGGAAAGACAACATGGTCCCCAGCTTAGAACGGCTCTTTGCCCAGTTGGTTTCATCCATGAAAGAGCCAGAAGGGCTGATGTCAACTAATCGGGCTGCACATCCCTGAATCCTTCTGGAAGGGCTGTTCTGAGCCAAAGGGCAACCTAAGGAATGAAAGCAAATTTCCTGCCACAGGAAAGCACACCGAGGCCTGTTGATTTCTCTGTGAAATTGAAGTGGGCTTGAAGGGTGAGGCCTACTGACTGCCCTCCTTTATACCCAGTTGAGAAAATGTGGCAAGGCTAATGCAACCCGCTTACAACGAAATGTTTCTCTTCAGAATAGGAGATTGTGCTACCAAACGCCAGCAGCTCGTCTCCCTCAGGGAGCTGTTTCTGTGTAGACTAGGGAAACACACCATGGTCCCCAGCTTAGAACGGCTCTTTGCCCTGTTGATTTCATCCATTAAATAGCCAGAAGGGCTGATCTCTACTAATCGGGCTGCACATCCCTGAATCCTTGGGGTAGGCACTCCTGAGCCAATGTGCCACCTAAGGAATGAAAGCAAAGTTTCCAGCCTGGGAAGCAGGGTCTCTAGTAAGTCTGCTAAATGACTGCCCTCCTTTATAGCCAGTTGAGAAAATGTGGCAAGGCTGATGCAACCTGCTTACAACGAAATGTTTCTCTTCAGAATAGGAGATTGTGCTACCAAACGCCAGCAGCTCTTCTCACTCAGAATGCTGTTTCTGTGTAGACTAGGGAAAGACACCATGGTCCCCAACTTAGAACAGCTCTTTGCCCAGATGGTTTCGTCCATGAGAGAACCAGAAGGGCTGATCTCAACTAATCGGGCTGGACATCCCTGAATCCTTGGGGTAGGCACTACTGAGCCAGTGTGCCACCTAAGGAATGAAAGAAAAGTTTCCAACCTTGGAAGCAGTGCCTCAAATAAGTCTGCCAACTGACTGCCCTCCTTTATAGCCAGTTGAGAAAATGTGGAAAGGCTGATGCAACCCGCTTACAACGAAATGTTTCTCTTCAGAATAGGAGATTTTGCTACCAAACGCCAGCAGCTCGTCTCCCTCAGGGTGCTGTTTCTGTGTAAACTAGGGAAAGACAACATGGTCCCCAGCTTAGAACGTCTCTTTGCCCAGTTGGTTTCATCCATGAAAGAGCCAGAAGAGCTGATCTCAACTAATCGGGCTACAAGTCCCTGAATACTTGGGGTAGGGCAGTCCTGAGCCAATGTGCCACCTAAGGAATGAAAGCAAAGTTCCCAGCCTGGGAAGCAGGGCCTGAAGTAAGTCTGCTAAATGACTGCCCTCCTTTATAGCCATTTGAGAAAATGTGGCAAGGCTGATGAAACCCTCTTACAACAAAATGTTTCTCTTCAGAATAGGAGATTTTGCTATCAAACGCCAGCAGGTTGTCTCCCTCTGAGTACTGTTTCTGTGTAGACTAGGGAAAGACCCGAAGGTCCCCATCTTAGAACGGCTCTTGCCCAGTTGGTTACATCCATGAAAGAGCGAGAAGGGCTGATCGCTACTAATCGGGCTGCACCTCCATGAATCCTTGGGGTAGGGCAGTTCTGAGCCAAAGTGCCACCTGAGGAATGAAAGCAGTTTCCTTGCCACAGGAAAGCACAGCAAGGCCTGGAGTTTTCTCTATGAAATTGGAGTGGGCTTGGAGGGTGATGCCTATTACCTGCCCTCCTTTATATCCACTTGAGAAAATGTGACAAGGCTGATGCCACCCGCTTACAACGAAATGTTTCTCTTCAGAATAGGAGATTTTGCTATCAAACGCTAGCAGCTCCTCTCCCTCAGAGTGCTGTTTCTGTGTAGACTAGGGAAAGAAACGAAGGTCCCCAGCTTAAAACGGCTCTTTGCCCAGTTGGTTTCATCCATGAAAGAGCGAGAAGGTCTGATCTCTAGTAATCGGGCTGCACATCCCTGAATCCTTGGGGTAGGCACTCCTGAGCCAATGTGCCACCTAAGGAATGAAAGCAAAGTTTCCAGCGTGAGGAGGAGAGCCTCAAGTAAGTCTGCCAACTGACTGCCCTACTTTATAGCCATTTGAGAAAATGTGGCAAGGCTGATGCCACCCGCTTACAACGAAATGTTTCTCTTCAGAATAGGAGATTTTGCTACCAAACGCCAGCAGCTCGTCTCCCTCAGGGTGCTGTTTCTGTGTAAACTAGGGAAAGACACCATGGTCCCCAGCTGAGAACGGCTCTTTGCCCAGTTGGTTTCATCCATGAAAGAGCCAGAAGGGCTGATCTCTACTAATCGGGCTAGAAATCCTTGAATACTTGGGGTAGGGCAGTCCTGAGCCAATGTGCCACCTAAGGAATGAAAGCAAAGTTTCCAGCCTGGGAAGCAGGGCCTGAAGTAAGTCTGCTAAATGACTGCCCTCCTTTATAGCCATTTGAGAAAATATGGCAAGGCTGATGAAACCCTCTTACAACGAAATGTTTCTCTTCAGAATAGGAGATTTTGCTACCAAACGCCACCAGCTCGTCTCCCTCAGAGTGCTTTTTCTGTGTAGACTAGGGAAAGACCCGAAGGTCCCCAGCTTAGAACGGCTCTTGCCCAGTTGGTTTCATCCAGGAAAGAGCGAGAAGGGCTGATCGGTACTAATCAGGCTGCACATCCCTGAATCCTTGGGGTAGGCACTCCGAGCCGAAGTGCCACCTAAGGAATGAAAGCAAAGTTTCCAGCCTGGGAAGCAGGGTCTCAAGTAAGTCTGCTAAATGACTGCCCTACTTTATAGCCATTTGAGAAACTGTGGCAAGGCTAATGGAACCCTCTTACAACGAAATGTTTCTCTTCAGAATAGGAGATTTTGCTATCAAACGCCAGCAGCTCGTCTCCCTCAGGGTGCTGTTTCTGTGTAGACTAGGGAAAGACACCATGGTCCTCAGCTTAGAATGGCTCTTTGCCCAGATGGTTTCATCCATGAGAGAACCAGAATGGCTGATCTCAACTATACAGGCTGCACATCCCTGAATCCTTGGGGTTGGCACTACTGAGGCAGTGTGCCACCTAAGGAATGAAAGCAAACTTTCCAACCTTAGAAGCAGTGCCTCAAGTAAGTCTGCCAACTGACTGCCCTCCTTTATAGCCAGTTGAGAAAATGTGGCAAGGCTGAAGCAACCCGCTTACAACAAAATGTTTCTCTTAAGAATAGGAGATTGTGCTACCAACGCCAGCAGCTAGTCTCCCTAAGAATGCTGTTTCTGTGTAGACTAGGGAAAGACACCATGGTCCCCAGCTTAGAATGGCTCTTTTCCCAGATGGTTTCATCCATGAGAGAACCAGAAGGGCTGATCTCAACCAATCGGGCTGCACATCCATGAATCCTTGCGGTAGGGCAGTTCTGAGCCAAAGTGCCACCTGAGGAATGAAAGCAGTTTCTTTGCCACAGGAAAGCACAGCAAGGCCTGGAGTTTTCTCTATGAAATTGGAGTGGGCTTGGAGGGTGACGCCTATTGACTGCCCTCCTTTATATCCACTTGAGAAAATGTGACAAGGCTGATGACACCCGCTTACAACGAAATGTTTCTCTCCAGAATAGGAGATTTTGCTACCAAACGCCAGCAGCTCGTCTCACTCAGAATGCTGTTTCTGTGTAGATTAAGGAAAGACACCATGGTCCCCAGCATAGAACGGCTCTTTGCCCAGTTGGTTTCATCCATGAAAGAGCCAGAAGGGCTGATCTCAACTAATCGGGCTGCACATCCCTGAATCCTTCTGGGAGGACTGTTCTGAGCCAAAGCGCCACCAAAGGAATGAAAGGAAATTTCCTGCCACAGGAAAGCAACCGAGGCCTGTTGATTTCTCTATGAAATTGGAGTGGGCTTGAAGGGTGAGGCCTACTGACTGCCCTTCTTTATAGCCAGTTGAGAAAATGTGGCAAGGCTGATGCAACCCGCTTACAACGAAATGTTTCTCTGCAGAATAGGAGACTTCGCTATCAAACGCCAGCAGCTCTTCTCCCTCGGAGTGCTGCTTCCCAGCCTCGAAACTTTGCACATTGGCTCAGGACTGCCCTACCAAAAGTATTTAGGAATTTGCAGCTCAATAGGGTGAGATCAGCATTTCTGGCTCTTTAATGGATGAAACCAACTGGGCAAAGAGACGTTCTAAGCTGGGGACCATCGTGTCTTTCCCTAGTCTACACAGAAGCAGCATTCTGAGTGAGAAGAGCTGCTGGCGTTTGGTAGCACAATCTCCTATTCTGAAGGGAAACACTTCGTTGTAAGCGGGTTGCATCAGCCTTGCCACATTTTCTCAGGTGGCTATAAAGGAGGGCAGTCAGTAGGCCTCACCCTTCAAGCCCACTCCAATTTCATAGAGAATTCAACAGGCCTCTGTGTGATTTCCTGTGGCAGGAAATTTGGTTTCATTCCTTAGTTGGCCCTTTGGCTCAGAACAGCCCTCCCAGAAGGATCCAGGGGTGTGCAGCCCGATTAGTAGAGATCAGCCCTTCTGGCTCTTTCATGGATGAAGCCAACTGGGCAAAGAGCCATTCTAAGCTCGGGACCATTCTGTCTTTCCTTAGTCTACACAGAAACAGCACTCTGAGTGAGACGAGCTGCTGGAGTTTTGTAGCAAAATCTCCTATTGTGAAGAGAAACATTTCGTTGTAAGCGGATTGCCTCAGCCTTGTCACATTTTCTCAACTGGATATAAAGGAGGGCAGTCAGTAGGCATCACCCTTCAAGCCCACTCCAATTTCATAGAGAAATCAACAGGCCTCGGTGTGCTTTCCTGTGGCAAGGAAACTGCTTTCATTCCTTAGGTGGCACCTTGTCTCAGAACTGCCCTACCCCAAGGATTCACGGATGTGCAGCCCAATTAGTTGACATCAGCGCTTCCGGTTCTCTCATGGATGAAACCATCTGGGCAAAGAGCCGTTCCAAGCTGGTGACCATGGTGTCTTTCCCTAGTCTACACAGAAACAGCATTCTGAGGGAGACTAGCTGCTGGAGTTTGGTAGTTCAATCTCCTATTATGAAGAGAAACATTTCGTTGTAAGCGGGTTGCATCAGCCTTGCCACATTTTCTCAACTGGCTATAAAGAAGGGCAGTCATTTAGCAGAGTCACTTGAGACCCTGCTTCCCAGGATCGAAACTTTGCTTTCATTCCTTAGGTGGCACATTGTCTCAGGACTGCCCTACAAAAAGTATTCAGGAATTTGCAGCTCAATAGGTTGAGATCAGCCTTTCTGGCTCTTTAATGGATGAAACCAACTGGGCAAAGAGACGTTCTAAGCTGGGGACCATCGTGTCTTTCCCTAGTCTACACAGAAACAGCACTCTGACGTAGAAGAGCTGCTGGCGTTTGATAGCGAAGTCTCCTATTCTGAAGAGAAACATTTCGTTGTAAGCGGGTTGCATCAGCCTTGCCACATTTTCTCAACTGGCTATAAAGAAGGGCAGTCAGTAGGCCTCACCCTTCAAGCCCACTCCTATTTCATAGAGCAATCAACAGGCCTCGGTGTGCTTTCCTGTGGCAGAAAATTTGCTTTCATTCCTTAGGTGGCCCTTTGGCTCAGAACTGCCCTCCCCGAAGGATTCAGGGATGTGCAGCCCGATTAGTTGAGATCAGCCCTTCTTGCTCTTTCATGGATGATTCCAACTGGGCAAAGAGCCGTTCTAAGCTGGGGACCATGGTGTCTTTCCCTAGTCTACACAGAAAGAGCACTCTGAGGGAGACGAGCTGCTGGCGTTTGGTAGCAAAATCTCCTATTCTGAAGAGATACATTTCGTTGTAAGCGGGTTGCATCAGCCTTGTCACATTTTCTCAACTAGATATAAAGGAGGGCAGTCAATAGGCGTCACCCTCCAAGCCCACTCCAATTTCATAGAGAAAACTCCAGGCCTTGCTGTGCTTTCCTGTGGCAAGGAAACTGCTTTCATTCCTCAGGTGACACTTTGGCTCAGACCTGCCCTACACCAAGGATTTACGGATGTGCAGCACGATTAGTTGAGATCTGCCCTTCTGCTTCTCTCAGGGATGAAACCATCTGGGCAAAGAGCCATTCTAAGCTGGGGACCATGGTGTCTTTTCCTAGTCTACACAGAAAGAGCTTTCTTAGGGAGACGAGCTGCTGGCGTTTGGTAGCACAGTCTCCTATTCTGAAGAGTAACACTTCGTTGTAAGCGGGTTGCATCAGCCTTGCCACATTTTCTCAGCTGGCTATAAAGGAGGGCAGTCATTTAGCAGACTTACTTGAGACTCTGCTTCCCAGGCTGGAAACTTTGCTTTCATTCCTTAGGTTGCACATTGGCTCAGGACTGCCTTAAACCAAGTATTCAGGGACTTGCAGTTCGATTAGTTGAGATCAGCCATTCTGGGTCTTTTATGGATGAAACCAACTGGGCAAAGAGCCGTTCTAAGCTGGGGACCATGGTGTCTTTCCCTACTCTACACAGAAACAGCAGTCTGAGTGAGACGAGATGCTAGTGTTTGGTAGCAAAATCTCCTATTCTGAAGAGAAACATTTCGTTGTAAGCGGTATGCATCAGCCTTGCCACATTTTCTCAACTGGCTATAAATCAGGGCAGTCAGTAGGCCTCACCCTTCAAGCCCACTCCAATTTCATAGAGAAATCAACAGGCCTCTGTGTGCTTTCCTGTGGAAGGAAAGTTGATTTCATTCCTTAGGTTGCCCTTTGGCTCAGAACAGCCTTCCCAGAAGGATTCAGGGATGTGCAGCCCGATTAGTTGAGATCAGCCCTTCTGGAGCTTTCATGGATGAAACCACCTGGCAAAGAGCCATTCTAAGCTGGGGAGCATGCTGTCTTTCCCTAGTGTACACAGCAACAGCACTCTGAGGGTGACGAGCTGGTGGCGTTGGGTAGCAAAATCTCCTATTCTGAAGAGAAACATTTCGTTGTAAGCGGTTTGCATCAGCCTTGCCACATTTTCTCAACTGGCTATAAAGGAGGGCAGTCAGTTGGCCAACTTTTTTGAGGCCCTGCTTCCCAGGCTGGAAACTTTGCTTTCATTCCTTAGGTGGCACATTGGCTCAGGAGTGTCTACCTCAAGGATTCAGGGATGTGCAGCCCGATTAGTAGAGATCAGCCCTTCTGGCTCTTTCATGGATGAAGCCAACTGGGCAAAGAGCCATTCTAAGCTCGGGACCATGCTGTCTTTCCTAAGTCTACACAGAAACAGCACTCTGAGGGAGACGAGCTGCTGGCGTTTGGTAGCAAAATCTCCTATTGTGAAGAGAAACATGTCGTTGTAAGCGGGTTGCCTCAGCCTTGTCACATTTTCTCAACTGGATATAAAGGAGGGCAGTCAGTAGGCGTCACCCTTCAAGCCCACTCCAATTTCATAGAGAAAACTAAAGGCCTTGGTGTGCTTTCTTGTGTCAAGGAAACTGCTTTCATTCCTTAGGTGGCACCTTGGCTCAGAACTGCCCTACCCCAAGGATTCACGGATGTGCAGCCCGATTAGTTGACATCAGCGCTTCCGGTTCTCTCATGGATGAAACCATCTGGGCAAAGAGCCGTTCTAAGCTGGGGACCATGGTGCCTTTCCCTAGTCTACACAGAAACAGCATTCTGAGGGAGAGGAGCTGCTGGCGTTTGGTAGTACAATCTGCTATTATGAAGAGAAACATTTCGTTGTAAGCAGGTTGCATCAGCCTTGCCACATTTTCTCAACTGGCTATAAAGGAGGGCAGTCATTTAGCAGAGTCACTTGAGACCCTGCTTCCAAGGCTGGAAACTTTGCTGTCATTCCTTAGGTGGTACATTGGCTCAGGACTGCCCTACCAAAAGTATTCAGGAATTTGCAGCTCAATAGGTTGAGATCAGGCTTTCTGGCTCTTTAATGGATGAAACCAACTGGGCAAAGAGACGTTCTAAGCTGGGGACCATCGTGTCTTTCCCTAGTCTACACAGAAACAGCACTCTGAGGGAGAAGAGCTGCTGGCGTTTGATAGCGAAGTCTCCTATTCTGAAGAGAAACATTTCGTTGTAAGCGGGTTGCATCAGCCTTGCCACATTTTCTCAACTGGCTATAAAGAAGTGCAGTCAGTAGGCCTCACCCTTCAAGCCCACTCCTATTTCACAGAGAAATCAACAGGCCTCTGTGTGCTTTCCTGTGGCAGGAAATTTTCTTTCATTCCTTAGGTGGCCCTTTGGCTCAGAACAGCGCTCCCAGTAGGATCAGGGATGTGCAGCCCGATTAGTTGAGATCAGCACTTCTGGAGCTTTCATAGATGAAACCACCTAGCAAAGAGCCATTCTAAGCTGGGGAGCATGCTGTCTTTCCCTAGTGTACACAGCAACAGCACTCTGAGGGAGACGAGCTGGTGGCGTTTGGTAGCAAAATCTCCTATTCTGAAGAGAAACATTTCGTTGTAAGCGGGTTGCATCAGCCTTGCCACATTTTCTCAACTGGCTATAAAGGAGGGCAGTCAGTTGGCCAACTTTGTTGAGGCCCTGCTTCCCAGGCTGGAAACTTTGCTTTCATTCCTTAGGTGGCACATTGTCTCAGGAGTGTCTACCCCAAGGATTCAGGGATGTGCAGCCCGATTAGTAGAGATAAGCCCTTCTGGCTCTTTCATGGATGAAACCAACTGGGCAAAGAGCCATTCTAAGCTGGGGACCATGCTGTCTTTCCTTAGTCTACAGAGAAACAGCACTCTGAGTGAGACGTGCTGCTGGCGTTTGGTAGCATAATCTCCTATTCTGAAGAGAAACATTTTGTTGTAAGCGGGTTGCCTCAGCCTTGTCACATTTTCTCAACTGGATATAAAGGAGGGCAGTCAGTAGGCATCACCCTTTAAGCCCACTCCAATTTCATCGAGAAAACTCCAGGCCTTGGTGTGCTTTTCTGTGGCAAGGAAACTGCTTTCATTCCTTAGGTGGCACTTTGGCTCAGAACTGCCCTACCCCAAGGATTCACGGATGTGCAGCCCGATTAGTTGAGATCAGCCCTTCTGGTTCTCTCATGGATGAAACCATCTGGGCAAAGAGCCGTTCTATGATGGGGACCATGGTGATTTTCCCTAGTCTACACAGAAACAGCATTCTGAGGGAGAGGAGCTGCTGGCGTTTGGTAGCAAAATCTCCTATTCTGAAGAGAAACATTTCGTTGTAAGCGTGTTGCATCAGCCTTGCCACATTTTTTCAACTGGCTCTAAAGGAGGTCAGTCAGTAGGCCTCACCCTTCAAGCCCACTCCTATTTCATAGAGAAATCAAGAGGCCTCGGTGTGCTTTCCTGTGGCAGGAAATTTGCTTTCATTCCTTAGGTGGCCCTTTGGCTCAGAACAGCGCTCCCAGAAGGATTCAGGGATGTGCAGCCCGATTAGTTGAGATCAGCCCTTCTGGAGCTTTCATGGATGAAACCAACCTGGCAAAGAGCCATTCTAAGCTGGGGAGCAATCTGTCTTTCCCTAGTGTACACAGCAACAGCACTCTGAGGGAGATGAGCTGGTGGCGTTTGGTAGCAAAATCTCCTATTCTGAAGAGAAACATTTCGTTGTAAGCGGGTTGCATTAGCCTTGCCACATTTTCTCAACTGGCTATAAAGGAGGGCAGTCAGTTGGCCAGCTTACATGAGGCCCTGCTTCCCAGGCTGGAAACCTTGCTTTCATTCCTTAGGTGGCACATTGGCTCAGGAGTGTCTACTCCAAGGATTCAGGGATGTGCAGCCCGATTAGTAGAGATCAGCCCTTCTGGCTCTTTCATGGATCAAGCCAACTGGGCAAAGAGCCATTATAAGCTCGGGACCATGCTGTCTTTCCTTAGTCTACACAGAAACAGCACTCTGAGGGAGACGAGCTGCTGGCGTTTGGTAGCAAAATCTCCTATTGTGAAGAGAAACATGTCGTTGTAAGCGGGTTGCCTCAGCCTTGTCACATTTTCTCAACTGGATATAAAGGAGGGCAGTCAGTAGGCGTCACCCTTCAAGCCCACTCCAATTTCATAGAGAAAACTAAAGGCCTTGGTGTGCTTTCTTGTGTCAAGGAAACTGCTTTCATTCCTTAGGTGGCACCTTGGCTCAGAACTGCCCTACCCCAAGGATTCACGGATGTGCAGCCCGATTAGTTGACATCAGCGCTTCCGGTTCTCTCATGGATGAAACCATCTGGGCAAAGAGCCATTCTAAGCTGGGGACCATGGTGCCTTTCCCTAGTCTACACAGAAACAGCATTCTGAGGGAGAGGAGCTGCTGGCGTTTGGTAGTACAATCTGCTATTATGAAGAGAAACATTTCGTTGTAAGCAGGTTGCATCAGCCTTGCCACATTTTCTCAACTGGCTATAAAGGAGGGCAGTCATTTAGCAGAGTCACTTGAGACCCTGCTTCCCATGCTGGAAACTTTGCTTTCATTCCTTAGGTGGCACATTGGCACAGGACTGCCCTACCAAAAGTATTCAGGAATTTGCAGCTCAATAGGTTGAGATCAGGCTTTCTGGCTCTTTAATGGATGAAACCAACTGAGCAAAGAGACTTTCTAAGCTGTGGACCATAGTGTCTTTCCCTAGTCTACACAGAAACAGCACTCTGAGGGAGAAGAGCTGCTGGCGTTTGATAGCGAAGTCTCCTATTCTGAAGAGAAACATTTCGTTGTAAGCGGGTTGCATCAGCCTTGCCACATTTTCTCAACTGGCTATAAAGAAGGGCAGTCAGTAGGCCTCACCCTTCAAGTCCACTCCTATTTCACAGAGAAATCAACAGGCCTCTGTGTGCTTTCCTGTGGCAGGAAATTTTCTTTCATTCCTTAGGTGGCCCTTTGGCTCAGAACAGCGCTCCCAGAAGGATTCAGGGATGTGCAACCCGATTAGTTGAGATCAGCACTTCTGGAGCTTTCATAGATGAAACCACCTAGCAAAGAGCCATTCTAAGCTGGGGAGCATGCTGTCTTTCCCTAGTGTACACAGCAACAGCACTCTGAGGGAGACGAGCTGGTGGCGTTTGGTAGCAAAATCTCCTATTCTGAAGAGAAACATTTCGTTGTAAGCGGGTTGCATCAGCCTTGCCACATTTTCTCAACTGGCTATAAAGGAGGGCAGTCAGTTGGCCAACTTTTTTGAGGCCCTGCTTCCCAGGCTGGAAACTTTGCTTTCATTCCTTAGGTGGCACATTGGCTCAGGAGTGTCTACCCCAAGGATTCAGGGATGTGCAGCCCGACTAGTAGAGATAAGCCCTTTTGGCTCTTTCATGGATGAAACCAACTGGGCAAAGAGCCATTCTAAGCTGGGGACCATGCTGTCTTTCCTTAGTCTACAGAGAAACAGCACTCCGAGTGAGAAGAGCTGCTGGCGTTTGGTAGCATAATCTCCTATTCTGAAGAGAAACATTTTGTTGTAAGCGGGTTGCCTCAGCCTTGTCACATTTTCTCAACTGGATATAAAGGAGGGCAGTCAGTAGGCCTCAACCTTCAAGCCCACTCCAATTTCATAGAGAAAACTCCAGGCCTTGGTGTGCTTTCTTGTGGCAAGGAAACTGCTTTCATTCCTTAGGTGGCACTTTGGCTCAGAACTGCCCTACCCCAAGGATTCACGGATGTGCAGCCCGATTAGTTGAGATCAGCCCTTCTGGTTCTCTCACGGATGAAACTATCTGGGCAAAGAGCCGTTCTAAGATGGGGACCATGGTGACTTTCCCTAGTCTACACAGAAACAGCATTCTGAGGGAGAGGAGCTGCTGGCGTTTGGTAGCACAATCTCCTATTCTGAAGAGAGACATTTCGTTGTAAGCGTGTTGCATCAGCCTTGCCACATTTTTTCAACTGTCTATAAAGGAGGTCAGTCAGTAGGCCTCACCCTTCAAGCCCAATCCTATTTCATAGAGAAATCAAGAGGCCTCGGTGTGCTTTCCTGTGGCGGGAAATTTGCTTTCATTCCTTAGGTGGCTCTTTGGCTCAGAACAGCCCGCCCAGAAGGATTCAGGGATGTGCAGCCCGATTAGTTGAGATCAGCCCTTCTGGAGCTTTCATGGATGAAACCAACCTGGCAAAGAGCCATTCTAAGCTGGGGAGCAATCTGTCTTTCCCTAGTGTACACAGCAACAGCACTCTGAGGGAGACGAGCTGGTGGCGTTTGGTAGCAAAATCTCCTATTCTGAAAGAGAAACATTTCGTTGTAAGCGGGTTGCATTAGCCTTGCCACATTTTCTCAACTGGCTATAAAGGAGGGCAGTCAGTTGGCCAGCTTACTTGAGGCCCTGCTTCCCAGGCTGGAAACTTTGCTTTCATTCCTTAGGTGGCACATTGGCTCAGGAGTGTCTACCCCAATGATTCAGGGATGTGCAGCCCGATTAGTAGAGATCAGCCCTTCTGGCTCTTTCAAGGATGCAGCCAACTGGGCAAAGAGCCATTCTAAGCTCGGGACCATGCTGTCTTTCCTTAGTCTACACAGAAACAGCACTCTGAGTGAGACGAGCTGCTGGCGTTTGGTAGCAAAATCTCCTATTGTGAAGAGAAACATTTCGTTGTAAGCGGGGTGCCTCAGCCTTGTCACATTTTGTCAACTGGATATAAAGGAGGGCAGTTAGTAAGCGTCACCCTTCAAGCCCACTCCAATTTCATAGAGAAAACTCCAGGCCTTGGTGTACTTTCCTGTGGCAAGGAAACTGCTTTCATTCCTTACGTGGCACCTTGGCTCAGAACTGCCCTACCCAAAGGATTCATGGATGTGCAGCCCGATTAGTTGAAATCAGCCCTTATGGCTCTTTCATGGATGAAACCAACTGGGCTAAGAGCTGTTCTAAGCTGGGGACCATGGTGTCTTTCCCTAGTCTACACAAAAACAGCACTCTGAGTGAAACGAGCTGCTGGCGATTGGTAGAAAAATCTCCTATTCTGAAGAGGACGGGAACATGACTGAAGTTTGGTTGTGGAGCCCTGTGGCCTGGGAACATGACTGTGGTTTGATTCTGGAACCCTGTGGCCTGGGAACATGACTGTGGTTTGATTCTGGAACCCTGTGTCCTGGGAACATGACTGACTTTTGATTCTGGACACCTGTGGCTTCTGAATATGACTGAGGTTTGATTATGGAACCATGTGTCCTGGGAATATGACTGAGGTTTGGTTATGGAACCCTGTGGCCTGGGAATATGACAGAGGTTTGATGGTTGAAACCTGTGGCCCGCGAACATGACTCAGGTTTGATTCTGGAACCATGTGTCCTGGGAACATGACTGAGGTTTGATTTTGGAAACCTTTGGCCTGGGAAAATGACTGAGGTTTCATTGTGGAAACATGTGGCCTGGGATCATGACTGAGGTTTGATGGTGGAACACTCTGGCCTGGCAAAATGACTGAGGCTTGATTCTGGAACCCTGTGGCCCGGGAACATGAGAACAGTTTGATTCTGGAACCCTGTGGCCTTTAACATGACATCGGTGGATTCTGGAACCCTGTGGCCTGGGAACATGAGAACGGTTTGATTCTGGAACCCTGTGGCCTGGGAACATGAGTGAGGATTGATGGTGGAACCCTGTGGCCTGGCAACATGACTGAGGTTTGATACTGGAAGACTGTGGCCAGGAAACATGATATCGGGTTGATTCTGGAAACTTCTGTCCTGGGAACAAGACTGAGGTTTGATTCTGGAACCCTGTGTCCTGGGAATATGACAAAGGTTTGTTGCTGGAAGCCTGTTCCCTGGGTACATGACTGAGGTTTGATTCTGGACACCTGTGTCCTGGGAACATGAGTGATGTTTGATTGTTGAAACCTGTGGCCTGCGAACATGACTCAGGTTTGATTCTGGAACCATGTGTCCGGGGAATATGACTGAGGTTTGATTCTGGAAACCTTTGGCCTGAGAAAATGACTGAGGTTTCATTGTGGAAACATGTGGCCTGGGATCATGACTGAGGTATGATGGTGGAATACTCTGGCCTGGCAAAATGACTGAGGCTTGATTCTGGAACCCTGTGGCCCGGGAACGTGACTGAGGTTTGATGGCAGAAACCTGTGGCCTGGCAACATGACTGACGTTTGATTCTGGATCCCTGTGGCCTGGGAACATGACTGAGGCGTGATTCTGGAAAACTGTGGCCTGGGAACATGACATCTGTTTAGATTGTGTAATACTGTGCCCCGGGAACCTGACTGAGCCTTGGTTCTGGAACCCTGTGGATTGGGAATATGACTGAGGTTTTATTCTAGAACCCTGTAGCCTGGAAACATAACTGAGGATTGATTCTCGAACCCTGTGGCCTGGCAACATGACATCGGTGGATTCTAGAACCCTGTGGCCTGGGAACATGTCTGAGGTTTGATGGTGGAAACCTGTGGCTTGGCAACATGACTAAGGTTTGATTCTGGAAGACTGTGGCCAGGAAGCATGATATCTGGTTGATTCTGGAAACTTGTGTCCTGGGAACATGACTGAGGTTTGTTTCTGGAAGCCTGTGCCCTGGGAACATGACTGAGGTTTGATTCTGGACACCTGTGTCCTGGGAACATGACTGAGGTTTGATGGTTGAAACCTGTGGCCCGCGAACATGACTCAGGTTTGATTCTGGAACCATGTGTCCTGGGAACATGACTGAGGTTTGATTTTGGAAACCTTTGGCCTGGGAAAATGACTGAGGTTTCATGTGGAAACATGTGGCCTGGGATCATGACTGAGGTTTGATGGTGGAACACTCTGGCCTGGCAAAATGACTGAGGCTTGATTCTGGAACCCTGTGGCCCGGGAACATGAGAACGGTTTGATTCTGGAACCCTGTGGCCTTTAACATGACATCGGTGGATTCTGGAACCCTGTGGCCTAGGAACATGAGAACGGTTTGATTCTGGAACCCTGTGGCCTGGGAACATGAGTGAGGATTGATGGTGGAACCCTGTGGCCTGGCAACATGACTGAGGTTTGATACTGGAAGACTGTGGCCAGGAAACATGATATCGGGTTGATTCTGGAAACTTCTGTCCTGGGAACAAGACTGAGGTTTGATTCTGGAGCCCTGTGTCCTGGGAATATGACAAAGGTTTGTTGCTGGAAGCCTGTTCCCTGGGTACATGACTGAGGTTTTGATTCTGGACACCTGTGTCCTGGGAACATGAGTGATGTTTGATGGTTGAAACCTGTGGCCTGCGAACATGACTCAGGTTTGATTCTGGAACCATGTGTCCTGGGAATATGACTGAGGTTTGATTCTGGAAACCTTTGGCCTGAGAAAATGACTGAGGTTTCATTGTGGAAACATGTGGCCTGGGATCATGACTGAGGTTTGATGGTGGAACGCTCTGGCCTGGCAAAATGACTGAGGCTTGATTCTGGAACCCTGTGGCCCGGGAACGTGACTGAGGTTTGATGGCAGAAACCTGTGGCCTGGCAACATGACTGACGTTTGATTCTGGATCCCTGTGGCCTGGGAACATGACTGAGGCGTGATTCTGGAAAACTGTGGCCTGGGAACATGACATCTGTTTAGATTGTGGAATACTGTGCCCCGGGAACCTGACTGAGCCTTGGTTCTGAAACCCTGTGGACTGGGAACATGACTGAGGTTTTATTCTGGAACCCTGTAGCCTGGGAACATAACTGAGGATTGATTCTGGAACCCTGTGGCCTGGGAACATGATACCGGTGGATTCTGGAACCCTGGGGACTGGGCATGTGACATCTGTTTAGATTGTGGAATACTGTGCCCCGGGAACCTGACTGAGCCTTGGTTCTGGAACCCTGTGGATTGGGAACATGACTGAGGTTTTATTCTAGAACCCTGTATCCTGGAAACATAACTGAGGATTGATTCTCGAAAAGTGTGGCCTGGCAACATGACATCGGTGGATTCTAGAACCCTGTGGCCTGGGAACATGTCTGAGGTTTGATGGTGGAAACCTGTGGCTTGGCAACATGACTAAGGTTTGATTCTGGAAGACTGTGGCCAGGAAGCATGATATCTGGTTGATTCTGGAAACTTGTGTCCTGGGAACATGACTGAGGTTTGTTTCTGGAAGCCTGTGCCCTGGGAACATGACTGAGGTTTGATTCTGGACACCTGTGTCCTGGGAACATGACTGAGGTTTGATGGTTGAAACCTGTGGCCCGCGAACATGACTCAGGTTTGATTCTGGAACCATGTGTCCTGGGAACATGACTGAGGTTTGATTTTGGAAACCTTTGGCCTGGGAAAATGACTGAGGTTTCATTGTGGAAACATGTGGCCTGGGATCATGACTGAGGTTTGATGGTGGAACACTCTGGCCTGGCAAAATGACTGAGGCTTGATTCTGGAACCCTGTGGCCCGGGAACGTGACTGAGGTTTGATGGCAGAAACCTGTGGCCTGGCAACATGACTGACGTTTGATTCTGGATCCCGGTGGCCTGGGAACATGACTGAGGCGTGATTCTGGAAAACTGTGGCCTGGGAACATGACATCTGTTTAGATTGTGGAATACTGTGCCCCGGGAAGCTGACTGAGCCTTGGTTCTGAAACCCTGTGGACTGGGAACATGACTGAGGTTTTATTCTAGAACCCTGTAGCCTGGAAACATAACTGAGGATTGATTCTCGAACCCTGTGGCCTGGCAACATGACATCGGTGGATTCTAGAACCCTGTGGCCTGGGAACATGTCTGAGGTTTGATGGTGGAAACCTGTGGCTTGGCAACATGACTAAGGTTTGATTCTGGAAGACTGTGGCCAGGAAGCATGATATCTGGTTGATTCTGGAAACTTGTGTCCTGGGAACATGACTGAGGTTTGTTTCTGGAAGCCTGTGCCCTGGGAACATGACTGAGGTTTGATTCTGGACACCTGTGTCCTGGGAACATGACTGAGGTTTGATGGTTGAAACCTGTGGCCCGCGAACATGACTCAGGTTTGATTCTGGAACCATGTGTCCTGGGAACATGACTGAGGTTTGATTTTGGAATCCTTTGGCCTGGGAAAATGACTGAGGTTTCATGTGGAAACATGTGGCCTGGGATCATGACTGAGGTTTGATGGTGGAACACTCTGGCCTGGCAAAATGACTGAGGCTTGATTCTGGAACCCTGTGGCCCGGGAACATGAGAACGGTTTGATTCTGGAACCCTGTGGCCTTTAACATGACATCGGTGGATTCTGGAACCCTGTGGCCTAGGAACATGACTGAGGCGTGATTCTGGAAAACTGTGGCCTGGGAACATGACATCTGTTTAGATTGTTGAATACTGTGCCCCGGGAAGCTGACTGAGCCTTGGTTCTGAAACCCTGTGGACTGGGAACATGACTGAGGTTTTATTCTAGAACCCTGTAGCCTGGAAACATAACTGAGGATTGATTCTCGAACCCTGTGGCCTGGCAACATGACATCGGTGGATTCTAGAACCCTGTGGCCTGGGAACATGTCTGAGGTTTGATGGTGGAAACCTGTGGCTTGGCAACATGACTAAGGTTTGATTCTGGAAGACTGTGGCCAGGAAGCATGATATCTGGTTGATTCTGGAAACTTGTGTCCTGGGAACATGACTGAGGTTTGTTTCTGGAAGCCTGTGCCCTGGGAACATGACTGAGGTTTGATTCTGGACACCTGTGTCCTGGGAACATGACTGAGGTTTGATGGTTGAAACCTGTGGCCCGCGAACATGACTCAGGTTTGATTCTGGAACCATGTGTCCTGGGAACATGACTGAGGTTTGATTTTGGAATCCTTTGGCCTGGGAAAATGACTGAGGTTTCATGTGGAAACATGTGGCCTGGGATCATGACTGAGGTTTGATGGTGGAACACTCTGGCCTGGCAAAATGACTGAGGCTTGATTCTGGAACCCTGTGGCCCGGGAACATGAGAACGGTTTGATTCTGGAACCCTGTGGCCTTTAACATGACATCGGTGGATTCTGGAACCCTGTGGCCTAGGAACATGAGAACGGTTTGATTCTGGAACCCTGTGGCCTGGGAACATGAGTGAGGATTGATGGTGGAACCCTGTGGCCTGGCAACATGACTGAGGTTTGATACTGGAAGACTGTGGCCAGGAAACATGATATCGGGTTGATTCTGGAAACTTCTGTCCTGGGAACAAGACTGAGGTTTGATTCTGGAACCCTGTGTCCTGGGAATATGACAAAGGTTTGTTGCTGGAAGCCTGTTCCCTGGGTACATGACTGAGGTTTTGATTCTGGACACCTGTGTCCTGGGAACATGAGTGATGTTTGATGGTTGAAACCTGTGGCCTGCGAACATGACTCAGGTTTGATTCTGGAACCATGTGTCCTGGGAATATGACTGAGGTTTGATTCTGGAAACCTTTGGCCTGAGAAAATGACTGAGGTTTCATTGTGGAAACATGTGGCCTGGGATCATGACTGAGGTTTGATGGTGGAACGCTCTGGCCTGGCAAAATGACTGAGGCTTGATTCTGGAACCCTGTGGCCCGGGAACGTGACTGAGGTTTGATGGCAGAAACCTGTGGCCTGGCAACATGACTGACGTTTGATTCTGGATCCCTGTGGCCTGGGAACATGACTGAGGCGTGATTCTGGAAAACTGTGGCCTGGGAACATGACATCTGTTTAGATTGTGGAATACTGTGCCCCGGGAACCTGACTGAGCCTTGGTTCTGAAACCCTGTGGACTGGGAACATGACTGAGGTTTTATTCTGGAACCCTGTAGCCTGGGAACATAACTGAGGATTGATTCTGGAACCCTGTGGCCTGGGAACATGATACCGGTGGATTCTGGAACCCTGGGGACTGGGCATGTGACATCTGTTTAGATTGTGGAATACTGTGCCCCGGGAACCTGACTGAGCCTTGGTTCTGGAACCCTGTGGATTGGGAACATGACTGAGGTTTTATTCTAGAACCCTGTATCCTAGAAACATAACTGAGGATTGATTCTCGAAAAGTGTGGCCTGGCAACATGACATCGGTGGATTCTAGAACCCTGTGGCCTGGGAACATGTCTGAGGTTTGATGGTGGAAACCTGTGGCTTGGCAACATGACTAAGGTTTGATTCTGGAAGACTGTGGCCAGGAAGCATGATATCTGGTTGATTCTGGAAACTTGTGTCCTGGGAACATGACTGAGGTTTGTTTCTGGAAGCCTGTGCCCTGGGAACATGACTGAGGTTTGATTCTGGACACCTGTGTCCTGGGAACATGACTGAGGTTTGATGGTTGAAACCTGTGGCCCGCGAACATGACTCAGGTTTGATTCTGGAACCATGTGTCCTGGGAACATGACTGAGGTTTGATTTTGGAAACCTTTGGCCTGGGAAAATGACTGAGGTTTCATTGTGGAAACATGTGGCCTGGGATCATGACTGAGGTTTGATGGTGGAACACTCTGGCCTGGCAAAATGACTGAGGCTTGATTCTGGAACCCTGTGGCCCGGGAACATGAGAACGGTTTGATTCTGGAACCCTGTGGCCTTTAACATGACATCGGTGGATTCTGGAACCCTGTGGCCTGGGAACATGAGAACGGTTTGATTCTGGAACCCTGTGGCCTGGGAACATGAGTGAGGATTGATGGTGGAACCCTGTGGCCTGGCAACATGACTGAGGTTTGATACTGGAAGACTGTGGCCAGGAAACATGATATCGGGTTGATTCTGGAAACTTCTGTCCTGGGAACAAGACTGAGGTTTGATTCTGGAACCCTGTGTCCTGGGAATATGACAAAGGTTTGTTGCTGGAAGCCTGTTCCCTGGGTACATGACTGAGGTTTGATTCTGGACACCTGTGTCCTGGGAACATGAGTGATGTTTGATGGTTGAAACCTGTGGCCTGCGAACATGACTCCGGTTTGATTCTGGAACCATGTGTCCTGGGAATATGACTGAGGTTTGATTCTGGAAACCTTTGGCCTGAGAAAATGACTGAGGTTTCATTGTGGAAACATGTGGCCTGGGATCATGACTGAGGTTTGATGGTGGAACACTCTGGCCTGGCAAAATGACTGAGGCTTGATTCTGGAACCCTGTGGCCCGGGAACGTGACTGAGGTTTGATGGCAGAAACCTGTGGCCTGGCAACATGACTGACGTTTGATTCTGGATCCCGGTGGCCTGGGAACATGACTGAGGCGTGATTCTGGAAAACTGTGGCCTGGGAACATGACATCTGTTTAGATTGTGGAATACTGTGCCCCGGGAACCTGACTGAGCCTTGGTTCTGAAACCCTGTGGACTGGGAACATGACTGAGGTTTTATTCTGGAACCCTGTAGCCTGGGAACATAACTGAGGATTGATTGTGGAACCCTGTGGCCTGGGAACATGATACCGGTGGATTCTGGAACCCTGGGGACTGGGCATGTGACATCTGTTTAGATTGTGGAATACTGTGCCCCGGGAACCTGACTGAGCCTTGGTTCTGGAACCCTGTGGATTGGGAACATGACTGAGGTTTTATTCTAGAACCCTGTAGCCTGGAAACATAACTGAGGATTGATTCTCGAACCCTGTGGCCTGGCAACATGACATCGGTGGATTCTAGAACCCTGTGGCCTGGGAACATGTCTGAGGTTTGATGGTGGAAACCTGTGGCTTGGCAACATGACTAAGGTTTGATTCTGGAAGACTGTGGCCAGGAAGCATGATATCTGGTTGATTCTGGAAACTTGTGTCCTGGGAACATGACTGAGGTTTGTTTCTGGAAGCCTGTGCCCTGGGAACATGACTGAGGTTTGATTCTGGACACCTGTGTCCTGGGAACATGACTGAGGTTTGATGGTTGAAACCTGTGGCCCGCGAACATGACTCAGGTTTGATTCTGGAACCATGTGTCCTGGGAACATGACTGAGGTTTGATTTTGGAAACCTTTGGCCTGGGAAAATGACTGAGGTTTCATTGTGGAAACATGTGGCCTGGGATCATGACTGAGGTTTGATGGTGGAACACTCTGGCCTGGCAAAATGACTGAGGCTTGATTCTGGAACCCTGTGGCCCGGGAACATGAGAACGGTTTGATTCTGGAACCCTGTGGCCTTTAACATGACATCGGTGGATTCTAGAACCCTGTGGCCTGGGAACATGAGAACGGTTTGATTCTGGAACCCTGTGGCCTGGGAACATGAGTGAGGATTGATGGTGGAACCCTGTGGCCTGGCAACATGACTGAGGTTTGATACTGGAAGACTGTGGCCAGGAAACATGATATCGGGTTGATTCTGGAAACTTCTGTCCTGGGAACAAGACTGAGGTTTGATTCTGGAACCCTGTGTCCTGGGAATATGACAAAGGTTTGTTGCTGGAAGCCTGTTCCCTGGGTACATGACTGAGGTTTGATTCTGGACACCTGTGTCCTGGGAACATGAGTGATGTTTGATGGTTGAAACCTGTGGCCTGCGAACATGACTCAGGTTTGATTCTGGAACCATGTGTCCTGGGAATATGACTGAGGTTTGATTCTGGAAACCTTTGGCCTGAGAAAATGACTGAGGTTTCATTGTGGAAACATGTGGCCTGGGATCATGACTGAGGTTTGATGGTGGAACGCTCTTGCCTGGCAAAATGACTGAGGCTTGATTCTGGAACCTGTGGCCCGGGAACGTGACTGAGGTTTGATGGCAGAAACCTGTGGCCTGGCAACATGACTGACGTTTGATTCTGGATCCCGGTGGCCTGGGAACATGACTGAGGCGTGATTCTGGAAAACTGTGACCTGGGAACATGACATCTGTTTAGATTGTGGAATACTGTGCCCCGGGAACCTGACTGAGCCTTGGTTCTGAAACCCTGTGGACTGGGAATATGACTGAGGTTTTATTCTGGAACCCTGTAGCCTGGGAACATAACTGAGGATTGATTCTGGAACCCTGTGGCCTGGGAACATGATACCGGTGGATTCTGGAACCCTGGGGACTGGGCATGTGACATCTGTTTAGATTGTGGAATACTGTGCCCCGGGAACCTGACTGAGCCTTGGTTCTGGATCCCTGTGGATTGGGAACATGACTGAGGTTTTATTCTAGAACCCTGTAGCCTGGAAACATAACTGAGGATTGATTCTCGAACCCTGTGGCCTGGCAACATGACATCGGTGGATTCTAGAACCCTGTGGCCTGGGAACATGTCTGAGGTTTGATGGTGGAAACCTGTGGCTTGGCAACATGACTAAGGTTTGATTCTGGAAGACTGTGGCCAGGAAGCATGATATCTGGTTGATTCTGGAAACTTGTGTCCTGGGAACATGACTGAGGTTTGTTTCTGGAAGCCTGTGCCCTGGGAACATGACTGAGGTTTGATTCTGGACACCTGTGTCCTGGGAACATGACTGAGGTTTGATGGTTGAAACCTGTGGCCCGCGAACATGACTCAGGTTTGATTCTGGAACCATGTGTCCTGGGAACATGACTGAGGTTTGATTTTGGAAACCTTTGGCCTGGGAAAATGACTGAGGTTTCATTGTGGAAACATGTGGCCTGGGATCATGACTGAGGTTTGATGGTGGAACACTCTGGCCTGGCAAAATGACTGAGGCTTGATTCTGGAACCCTGTGGCCCGGGAACATGAGAACGGTTTGATTCTGGAACCCTGTGGCCTTTAACATGACATCGGTGGATTCTGGAACCCTGTGGCCTGGGAACATGAGAACGGTTTGATTCTGGAACCCTGTGGCCTGGGAACATGAGTGAGGATTGATGGTGGAACCCTGTGGCCTGGCAACATGACTGAGGTTTGATACTGGAAGACTGTGGCCAGGAAACATGATATCGGGTTGATTCTGGAAACTTCTGTCCTGGGAACAAGACTGAGGTTTGATTCTGGAACCCTGTGTCCTGGGAATATGACAAAGGTTTGTTGCTGGAAGCCTGTTCCCTGGGTACATGACTGAGGTTTGATTCTGGACACCTGTGTCCTGGGAACATGAGTGATGTTTGATGGTTGAAACCTGTGGCCTGCGAACATGACTCAGGTTTGATTCTGGAACCATGTGTCCTGGGAATATGACTGAGGTTTGATTCTGGAAACCTTTGGCCTGAGAAAATGACTGAGGTTTCATTGTGGAAACATGTGGCCTGGGATCATGACTGAGGTTTGATGGTGGAACACTCTGGCCTGGCAAAATGACTGAGGCTTGATTCTGGAACCCTGTGTCCTGGGAATATGACAAAGGTTTGTTGCTGGAAGCCTGTTCCCTGGGTACATGACTGAGGTTTGATTCTGGACACCTGTGTCCTGGGAACATGAGTGATGTTTGATGGTTGAAACCTGTGGCCTGCGAACATGACTCAGGTTTGATTCTGGAACCATGTGTCCTGGGAATATGACTGAGGTTTGATTCTGGAAACCTTTGGCCTGAGAAAATGACTGAGGTTTCATTGTGGAAACATGTGGCCTGGGATCATGACTGAGGTTTGATGGTGGAACACTCTGGCCTGGCAAAATGACTGAGGCTTGATTCTGGAACCCTGTGGCCCGGGAACGTGACTGAGGTTTGATGGCAGAAACCTGTGGCCTGGCAACATGACTGACGTTTGATTCTGGATCCCGGTGGCCTGGGAACATGACTGAGGCGTGATTCTGGAAAACTGTGGCCTGGGAACATGACATCTGTTTAGATTGTGGAATACTCTGCCCCGGGAACCTGACTGAGCCTTGGTTCTGAAACCCTGTGGACTGGGAACATGACTGAGGTTTTATTCTGGAACCCTGTAGCCTGGGAACATAACTGAGGATTGATTCTGGAACCCTGTGGCCTGGGAACATGATACCGGTGGATTCTGGAACCCTGGGGACTGGGCATGTGACATCTGTTTAGATTGTGGAATACTGTGCCCCGGGAACCTGACTGAGCCTTGGTTCTGGAACCCTGTGGATTGGGAACATGACTGAGGTTTTATTCTAGAACCCTGTAGCCTGGAAACATAACTGAGGATTGATTCTCGAACCCTGTGGCCTGGCAACATGACATCGGTGGATTCTAGAACCCTGTGGCCTGGGAACATGTCTGAGGTTTGATGGTTGAAACCTGTGGCTTGGCAACATGACTAAGGTTTGATTCTGGAAGACTGTGGCCAGGAAGCATGATATCTGGTTGATTCTGGGAACTTTTGTCCTGGGAACATGACTGAGGTTTGTTTCTGGAAGCCTGTGCCCTGGGAACATGACTGAGGTTTGATTCTGGACACCTGTGTCCTGGGAACATGACTGAGGTTTGATGGTTGAAACCTGTGGCCCGCGAACATGACTCAGGTTTGATTCTGGAACCATGTGTCCTGGGAACATGACTGAGGTTTGATTTTGGAAACCTTTGGCCTGGGAAAATGACTGAGGTTTCATTGTGGAAACATGTGGCCTGGGATCATGACTGAGGTTTGATGGTGGAACACTCTGGCCTGGCAAAATGACTGAGGCTTGATTCTGGAACCCTGTGGCCCGGGAACATGAGAACGGTTTGATTCTGGAACCCTGTGGCCTTTAACATGACATCGGTGGATTCTGGAACCCTGTGGCCTGGGAACATGAGAACGGTTTGATTCTGGAACCCTGTGGCCTGGGAACATGAGTGAGGATTGATGGTGGAACCCTGTGGCCTGGCAACATGACTGAGGTTTGATACTGGAAGACTGTGGCCAGGAAACATGATATCGGGTTGATTCTGGAAACTTCTGTCCTGGGAACAAGACTGAGGTTTGATTCTGGAACCCTGTGTCCTGGGAATATGACAAAGGTTTGTTGCTGGAAGCCTGTTCCCTGGGTACATGACTGAGGTTTGATTCTGGACACCTGTGTCCTGGGAACATGAGTGATGTTTGATGGTTGAAACCTGTGGCCTGCGAACATGACTCAGGTTTGATTCTGGAACCATGTGTCCTGGGAATATGACTGAGGTTTGATTCTGGAAACCTTTGGCCTGAGAAAATGACTGAGGTTTCATTGTGGAAACATGTGGCCTGGGATCATGACTGAGGTTTGATGGTGGAACACTCTGGCCTGGCAAAATGAATGAGGCTTGATTCTGGAACCCTGTGGCCCGGGAACGTGACTGAGGTTTGATGGCAGAAGCCTGTGGCCTGGCAACATGACTGACGTTTCATTCTGGATCCCGGTGGCCTGGGAACATGACTGAGGCGTGATTCTGGAAAACTGTGGCCTGAGAACATGACATCTGTTTAGATTGTGGAATACTGTGCCCCGGGAACCTGACTGAGCCTTGGTTCTGAAACCCTGTGGACTGGGAACATGACTGAGGTTTTATTCTGGAACCCTGTAGCCTGGGAAAATAACTGAGAATTGATTCTGGAACCCTGTGGCCTGGGAACATGATACCGGTGGATTCTGGAACCCTGGGCACTGGGCATGTGACATCTGTTTAGATTGTGGAATACTGTGCCCCGGGAACCTGACTGAGCCTTGGTTCTGGAACCCTGTGGATTGGGAACATGACTGAGGTTTTATTCTAGAACCCTGTAGCCTGGAAACATAACTGAGGATTGATTCTCGAACCCTGTGGCCTGGCAACATGACATCGGTGGATTCTAGAACCCTGTGGCCTGGGAACATGTCTGAGGTTTGATGGTGGAAACCTGTGGCTTGGCAACATGACTAAGGTTTGATTCTGGAAGACTGTGGCCAGGAAGCATGATATCTGGTTGATTCTGGAAACTTGTGTCCTGGGAACATGACTGAGGTTTGTTTCTGGAAACCTGTGCCATGGGAACATGACTGAGGTTTGATTCTGGACACCTGTGTCCTGGGAACATGACTGAGGTTTGATGGTTGAAACCTGCGGCCCGCGAACATGACTCAGGTTTGATTCTGGAACCATGTGTCCTGGGAACATGACTGAGGTTTGATTTTGGAAACCTTTGGCCTGGGAAAATGACTGAGGTTTCATTGTGGAAACATGTGGCCTGTTATCATGACTGAGGTTTGATGGTGGAACACTCTGGCCTGGCAAAATGACTGAGGCTTGATTCTGGAACCCTGTGGCCCGGGAACATGAGAACGGTTTGATTCTGGAACCCTGTGGCCTTTAACATGACATCGGTGGATTCTGGAACCCTGTGGCCTGGGAACATGAGAACGGTTTGATTCTGGAACCCTGTGGCCTGGGAACATGAGTGAGGATTGATGGTGGAACCCTGTGGCCTGGCAACATGACTGAGGTTTGATACTGGAAGACTGTGGCCAGGAAACATGATATCGGGTTGATTCTGGAAACTTCTGTCCTGGGAACAAGACTGAGGTTTGATTCTGGAACCCTGTGTCCTGGGAATATGACAAAGGTTTGTTGCTGGAAGCCTGTTCCCTGGGTACATGACTGAGGTTTGATTCTGGACACCTGTGTCCTGGGAACATGAGTGATGTTTGATGGTTGAAACCTGTGGCCTGCGAACATGACTCAGGTTTGATTCTGGAACCATGTGTCCTGGGAATATGACTGAGGTTTGATTCTGGAAACCTTTGGCCTGAGAAAATGACTGAGGTTTCATTGTGGAAACATGTGGCCTGGGATCATGACTGAGGTTTGATGGTGGAACACTCTGGCCTGGCAAAATGACTGAGGCTTGATTCTGGAACCCTGTGGCCCGGGAACGTGACTGAGGTTTGATGGCAGAAACCTGTGGCCTGGCAACATGACTGACGTTTGATTCTGGATCCCGGTGGCCTGGGAACATGACTGAGGCGTGATTCTGGAAAACTGTGGCCTGGGAACATGACATCTGTTTAGATTGTGGAATACTGTGCCCAGGGAAGCTGACTGAGCCTTGGTTCTGAAACCCTGTGGACTGGGAACATGACTGAGGTTTTATTCTGGAACCCTGTAGCCTGGGAACATAACTGAGGATTGATTCTGGAACCCTGTGGCCTGGGAACATGATACCGGTGGATTCTGGAACCCTGGGGACTGGGCATGTGACATCTGTTTAGATTGTGGAATACTGTGCCCCGGGAACCTGACTGAGCCTTGGTTCTGGAACCCTGTGGATTGGGAACATGACTGAGGATTTATTCTAGAACCCTGTAGCCTGGAAACATAACTGAGGATTGATTTTCGAACCCTGTGGCCTGGCAACATGACATCGGTGGATTCTAGAACCCTGTGGCCTGGGAACATGTCTGAGGTTTGATGGTGGAAACCTGTGGCTTGGCAACATGACTAAGGTTTGATTCTGGAAGACTGTGGCCAGGAAGCATGATATCTGGTTGATTCTGGAAACTTGTGTCCTGGGAACATGACTGAGGTTTGTTTCTGGAAGCCTGTGCCCTGGGAACATGACTGAGGTTTGATTCTGGACACCTGTGTCCTGGGAACATGACTGAGGTTTGATGGTTGAAACCTGTGGCCCGCGAACATGACTCAGGTTTGATTCTGGAACCATGTGTCCTGGGAACATGACTGAGGTTTGATTTTGGAAACCTTTGGCCTGGGAAAATGACTGAGGTTTCATTGTGGAAACATGTGGCCTGGGATCATGACTGAGGTTTGATGGTGGAACACTCTGGCCTGGCAAAATGACTGAGGCTTGATTCTGGAACCCTGTGGCCCGGGAACATGAGAACGGTTTGATTCTGGAACCCTGTGGCCTTTAACATGACATCGGTGGATTCTGGAACCCTGTGGCCTGGGAACATGAGAACGGTTTGATTCTGGAACCCTGTGGCCTGGGAACATGAGTGAGGATTGATGGTGGAACCCTGTGGCCTGGCAACATGACTGAGGTTTGATACTGGAAGACTGTGGCCAGGAAACATGATATCGGGTTGATTCTGGAAACTTCTGTCCTGGGAACAAGACTGAGGTTTGATTCTGGAACCCTGTGTCCTGGGAATATGACAAAGGTTTGTTGCTGGAAGCCTGTTCCCTGGGTACATGACTGAGGTTTGATTCTGGACACCTGTGTCCTGGGAACATGAGTGATGTTTGATTGTTGAAACCTGTGGCCTGCGAACATGACTCAGGTTTGATTCTGGAACCATGTGTCCTGGGAATATGACTGAGGTTTGATTCTGGAAACCTTTGGCCTGAGAAAATGACTGAGGTTTCATTGTGGAAACATGTGGCCTGGGATCATGACTGAGGTTTGATGGTGGAACACTCTGGCCTGGCAAAATGACTGAGGCTTGATTCTGGAACCCTGTGGCCCGGGAACGTGACTGAGGTTTGATGGCAGAAACCTGTGGCCTGGCAACATGACTGACGTTTGATTCTGGATCCCTGTGGCCTGGGAACATGACTGAGGCGTGATTCTGGAAAACTGTGGCCTGGGAACATGACATCTGTTTAGATTGTGGAATACTGTGCCCCGGGAACCTGACTGAGCCTTGGTTCTGAAACCCTGTGGACTGGGAACATGACTGAGGTTTTATTCTGGAACCCTGTAGCCTGGGAACATAACTGAGGATTGATTCTGGAACCCTGTGGCCTGGGAACATGATACCGGTGGATTCTGGAATCCTGGGGACTGGGCATGTGACATCTGTTTAGATTGTGGAATACTGTGCCCCGGGAACCTGACTGAGCCTTGGTTCTGGAACCCTGTGGATTGGGAACATGACTGAGGTTTTATTCTAGAACCCTGTAGCCTGGAAACATAACTGAGGATTGATTCTCGAACCCTGTGGCCTGGCAACATGACATCGGTGGATTCTAGAACCCTGTGGCCTGGGAACATGTCTGAGGTTTGATGGTGGAAACCTGTGGCTTGGCAACATGACTAAGGTTTGATTCTGGAAGACTGTGGCCAGGAAGCATGATATCTGGTTGATTCTGGAAACTTGTGTCCTGGGAACATGACTGAGGTTTGTTTCTGGAAGCCTGTGCCCTGGGAACATGACTGAGGTTTGATTCTGGACACCTGTGTCCTGGGAACATGACTGAGGTTTGATGGTTGAAACCTGTGGCCCGCGAACATGACTCAGGTTTGATTCTGGAACCATGTGTCCTGGGAACATGACTGAGGTTTGATTTTGGAAACCTTTGGCCTGGGAAAATGACTGAGGTTTCATTGTGGAAACATGTGGCCTGGGATCATGACTGAGGTTTGATGGTGGAACACTCTGGCCTGGCAAAATGACTGAGGCTTGATTCTGGAACCCTGTGGCCCGGGAACATGAGAACGGTTTGATTCTGGAACCTTGTGGCCTGGGAACATGAGTGAGGATTGATGGTGGAACCCTGTGGCCTGGCAACATGACTGAGGTTTGATACTGGAAGACTGTGGCCAGGAAACATGATATCGGGTTGATTCTGGAAACTTCTGTCCTGGGAACAAGACTGAGGTTTGATTCTGGAACCCTGTGTCCTGGGAATATGACAAAGGTTTGTTGCTGGAAGCCTGTTCCCTGGGTACATGACTGAGGTTTGATTCTGGACACCTGTGTCCTGGGAACATGAGTGATGTTTGATTGTTGAAACCTGTGGCCTGCGAACATGACTCAGGTTTAATTCTGGAACCATGTGTCCTGGGAATATGACTGAGGTTTGATTCTGGAAACCTTTGGCCTGAGAAAATGACTGAGGTTTCATTGTGGAAACATGTGGCCTGGGATCATGACTGAGGTTTGATGGTGGAACACTCTGGCCTGGCAAAATGACTGAGGCTTGATTCTGGAACCCTGTGGCCCGGGAACGTGACTGAGGTTTGATGGCAGAAACCTGTGGCCTGGCAACATGACTGACGTTTGATTCTGGATCCCGGTGGCCTGGGAACATGACTGAGGCGTGATTCTGGAAAACTGTGGCCTGGGAACATGACATCTGTTTAGATTGTGGAATACTGTGCCCCGGGAAGCTGACTGAGCCTTGGTTCTGAAACCCTGTGGACTGGGAACATGACTGAGGTTTTATTCTGGAACCCTGTAGCCTGGGAACGTAACTGAGGATTGATTCTGGAACCCTGTGGCCTGGGAACATGATACCGGTGGATTCTGGAACCCTGGGCACTGGGCATGTGACATCTGTTTAGATTGTGGAATACTGTGCCCCGGGAACCTGACTGAGCCTTTGTTCTGGAACCCTGTGGATTGGGAACATGACTGAGGATTTATTCTAGAACCCTGTAGCCTGGAAACATAACTGAGGATTGATTCTCGAACCCTGTGGCCTGGCAACATGACATCGGTGGATTCTAGAACCCTGTGGCCTGGGAACATGTCTGAGGTTTGATGGTGGAAACCTGTGGCTTGGCAACATGACTAAGGTTTGATTCTGGAAGACTGTGGCCAGGAAGCATGATATCTTGTTGATTCTGGAAACTTGTGTCCTGGGAACATGACTGAGGTTTGTTTCTGGAAGCCTGTGCCCTGGGAACATGACTGAGGTTTGATTCTGGACACCTGTGTCCTGGGAACATGACTGAGGTTTGATGGTTGAAACCTGTGGCCCGCGAACATGACTCAGGTTTGATTCTGGAACCATGTGTCCTGGGAACATGACTGAGGTTTGATTTTGGAAATCTTTGGCCTGGGAAAATGACTGAGGTTTCATTGTGGAAACATGTGGCCTGGGATCATGACTGAGGTTTGATGGTGGAACACTCTGGCCTGGCAAAATGACTGAGTCTTGATTCTGGAACCCTGTGGCCCGGGAACATGAGAACGGTTTGATTCTGGAACCCTGTGGCCTGGGAACATGAGTGAGGATTGATGGTGGAACCCTGTGGCCTGGCAACATGACTGAGGTTTGATACTGGAAGACTGTGGCCAGGAAACATGATATCGGGTTGATTCTGGAAACTTCTGTCCTGGGAACAAGACTGAGGTTTGATTTTGGAACCCTGTGTCCTGGGAATATGACAAAGGTTTGTTGCTGGAAGCCTGTTCCCTGGGTACATGACTGAGGTTTGATTCTGGACACCTGTGTCCTGGGAACATGAGTGATGTTTGATTGTTGAAACCTGTGGCCTGCGAACATGACTCAGGTTTGATTCTGGAACCATGTGTCCTGGGAATATGACTGAGGTTTGATTCTGGAAACCTTTGGCCTGAGAAAATGACTGAGGTTTCATTGTGGAAACATGTGGCCTGGGATCATGACTGAGGTTTGATGGTGGAACACTCTGGCCTGGCAAAATGACTGAGGCTTGATTCTGGAACCCTGTGGCCCGGGAACGTGACTGAGGTTTGATGGCAGAAACCTGTGGCCTGGCAACATGACTGACGTTTGATTCTGGATCCCGGTGGCCTGGGAACATGACTGAGGCGTGATTCTGGAAAACTGTGGCCTGGGAACATGACATCTGTTTAGATTGTGGAATACTGTGCCCCGGGAACCTGACTGAGCCTTGGTTCTGAAACCCTGTGGACTGGGAACATGACTGAGGTTTTATTCTGGAACCCTGTAGCCTGGGAACGTAACTGAGGATTGATTCTGGAACCCTGTGGCCTGGGAACATGATACCGGTGGATTCTGGAACCCTGGGGACTGGGCATGTGACATCTGTTTAGATTGTGGAATACTGTGCCCCGGGAACCTGACTGAGCCTTGGTTCTGGAACCCTGTGGATTGGGAACATGACTGAGGTTTTATTCTAGAACCCTGTAGCCTGGAAACATAACTGAGGATTGATTCTCGAACCCTGTGGCCTGGCAACATGACATCGGTGGATTCTAGAACCCTGTGGCCTGGGAACATGTCTGAGGTTTGATGGTGGAAACCTGTGGCTTGGCAACATGACTAAGGTTTGATTCTGGAAGACTGTGGCCAGGAAGCATGATATCTGGTTGATTCTGGAAACTTGTGTCCTGGGAACATGACTGAGGTTTGTTTCTGGAAGCCTGTGCCCTGGGAACATGACTGAGGTTTGATTCTGGACACCTGTGTCCTGGGAACATGACTGAGGTTTGATGGTTGAAACCTGTGGCCCGCGAACATGACTCAGGTTTGATTCTGGAACCATGTGTCCTGGGAACATGACTGAGGTTTGATTTTGGAAACCTTTGGCCTGGGAAAATGACTGAGGTTTCATTGTGGAAACATGTGGCCTGGGATCATGACTGAGGTTTGATGGTGGAACACTCTGGCCTGGCAAAATGACTGAGGCTTGATTCTGGAACCCTGTGGCCCGGGAACATGAGAACGGTTTGATTCTGGAACCCTGTGGCCTGGGAACATGAGTGAGGATTGATGGTGGAACCCTGTGGCCTGGCAACATGACTGAGGTTTGATACTGGAAGACTGTGGCCAGGAAACATGATATCGGGTTGATTCTGGAAACTTCTGTCCTGGGAACAAGACTGAGGTTTGATTCTGGAACCCTGTGTCCTGGGAATATGACAAAGGTTTGTTGCTGGAAGCCTGTTCCCTGGGTACATGACTGAGGTTTGATTCTGGACACCTGTGTCCTGGGAACATGAGTGATGTTTGATTGTTGAAACCTGTGGCCTGCGAACATGACTCAGGTTTAATTCTGGAACCATGTGTCCTGGGAATATGACTGAGGTTTGATTCTGGAAACCTTTGGCCTGAGAAAATGACTGAGGTTTCATTGTGGAAACATGTGGCCTGGGATCATGACTGAGGTTTGATGGTGGAACACTCTGGCCTGGCAAAATGACTGAGGCTTGATTCTGGAACCCTGTGGCCCGGGAACGTGACTGAGGTTTGATGGCAGAAACCTGTGGCCTGGCAACATGACTGACGTTTGATTCTGGATCCTGGTGGCCTGGGAACATGACTGAGGCGTGATTCTGGAAAACTGTGGCCTGGGAACATGACATCTGTTTAGATTGTGGAATACTGTGCCCCGGGAAGCTGACTGAGCCTTGGTTCTGAAACCCTGTGGACTGGGAACATGACTGAGGTTTTATTCTGGAACCCTGTAGCCTGGGAACGTAACTGAGGATTGATTCTGGAACCCTGTGGCCTGGGAACATGATACCGGTGGATTCTGGAACCCTGGGCACTGGGCATGTGACATCTGTTTAGATTGTGGAATACTGTGCCCCGGGAACCTGACTGAGCCTTTGTTCTGGAACCCTGTGGATTGGGAACATGACTGAGGATTTATTCTAGAACCCTGTAGCCTGGAAACATAACTGAGGATTGATTCTCGAACCCTGTGGCCTGGCAACATGACATCGGTGGATTCTAGAACCCTGTGGCCTGGGAACATGTCTGAGGTTTGATGGTGGAAACCTGTGGCTTGGCAACATGACTAAGGTTTGATTCTGGAAGACTGTGGCCAGGAAGCATGATATCTTGTTGATTCTGGAAACTTGTGTCCTGGGAACATGACTGAGGTTTGTTTCTGGAAGCCTGTGCCCTGGGAACATGACTGAGGTTTGATTCTGGACACCTGTGTCCTGGGAACATGACTGAGGTTTGATGGTTGAAACCTGTGGCCCGCGAACATGACTCAGGTTTGATTCTGGAACCATGTGTCCTGGGAACATGACTGAGGTTTGATTTTGGAAATCTTTGGCCTGGGAAAATGACTGAGGTTTCATTGTGGAAACATGTGGCCTGGGATCATGACTGAGGTTTGATGGTGGAACACTCTGGCCTGGCAAAATGACTGAGTCTTGATTCTGGAACCCTGTGGCCCGGGAACATGAGAACGGTTTGATTCTGGAACCCTGTGGCCTGGGAACATGAGTGAGGATTGATGGTGGAACCCTGTGGCCTGGCAACATGACTGAGGTTTGATACTGGAAGACTGTTGCCAGGAAACATGATATCGGGTTGATTCTGGAAACTTCTGTCCTGGGAACAAGACTGAGGTTTGATTCTGGAACCCTGTGTCCTGGGAATATGACAAAGGTTTGTTGCTGGAAGCCTGTTCCCTGGGTACATGACTGAGGTTTGATTCTGGACACCTGTGTCCTGGGAACATGAGTGATGTTTGATTGTTGAAACCTGTGGCCTGCGAACATGACTCAGGTTTGATTCTGGAACCATGTGTCCTGGGAATATGACTGAGGTTTGATTCTGGAAACCTTTGGCCTGAGAAAATGACTGAGGTTTCATTGTGGAAACATGTGGCCTGGGATCATGACTGAGGTTTGATGGTGGAACACTCTGGCCTGGCAAAATGACTGAGGCTTGATTCTGGAACCCTGTGGCCCGGGAACGTGACTGAGGTTTGATGGCAGAAACCTGTGGCCTGGCAACATGACTGACGTTTGATTCTGGATCCCGGTGGCCTGGGAACATGACTGAGGCGTGATTCTGGAAAACTGTGGCCTGGGAACATGACATCTGTTTAGATTGTGGAATACTGTGCCCCGGGAACCTGACTGAGCCTTGGTTCTGGAACCCTGTGGATTGGGAACATGACTGAGGTTTTATTCTAGAACCCTCTAGCCTGGAAACATAACTGAGGATTGATTCTCGAACCCTGTGGCCTGGCAACATGACATCGGTGGATTCTAGAACCCTGTGGCCTGGGAACATGTCTGAGGTTTGATGGTGGAAACCTGTGGCTTGGCAACATGACTAAGGTTTGATTCTGGAAGACTGTGGCCAGGAAGCATGATATCTGGTTGATTCTGGAAACTTGTGTCCTGGGAACATGACTGAGGTTTGTTTCTGGAAGCCTGTGCCCTGGGAACATGACTGAGGTTTGATTCTGGACACCTGTGTGCTGGGAACATGACTGAGGTTTGATGGTTGAAACCTGTGGCCCGCGAACATGACTCAGGTTTGATTCTGGAACCATGTGTCCTGGGAACATGACTGAGGTTTGATTTTGGAAACCTTTGGCCTGGGAAAATGACTGAGGTTTCATTGTGGAAACATGTGGCCTGGGATCATGACTGAGGTTTGATGGTGGAACACTCTGGCCTGGCAAAATGACTGAGGCTTGATTCTGGAACCCTGTGGCCCGGGAACATGAGAACGGTTTGATTCTGGAACCCTGTTGCCTTTAACATGACATCGGTGGATTCTGGAACCCTGTGGCCTGGGAACATGAGAACGGTTTGATTCTGGAACCCTGTGGCCTGGGAACATGAGTGAGGATTGATGGTGGAACCCTGTGGCCTGGCAACATGACTGAGGTTTGATACTGGAAGACTGTGGCCAGGAAACATGATATCGGGTTGATTCTGGAAACTTCTGTCCTGGGAACAAGACTGAGGTTTGATTCTGGAACCCTGTGTCCTGGGAATATGACAAAGGTTTGTTGCTGGAAGCCTGTTCCCTGGGTACATGACTGAGGTTTGATTCTGGACACCTGTGTCCTGGGAACATGAGTGATGTTTGATTGTTGAAACCTGTGGCCTGCGAACATGACTCAGGTTTGATTCTGGAACCATGTGTCCTGGGAATATGACTGAGGTTTGATTCTGGAAACCTTTGGCCTGAGAAAATGACTGAGGTTTCATTGTGGAAACATGTGGCCTGGGATCATGACTGAGGTTTGATGGTGGAACACTCTGGCCTGGCAAAATGACTGAGGCTTGATTCTGGAACCCTGTGGCCCGGGAACGTGACTGAGGTTTGATGGCAGAAACCTGTGGCCTGGCAACATGACTGACGTTTGATTCTGGATCCCGGTGGCCTGGGAACATGACTGAGGCGTGATTCTGGAAAACTGTGGCCTGGGAACATGACATCTGTTTAGATTGTGGAATACTGTGCCCCGGGAACCTGACTGAGCCTTGGTTCTGAAACCCTGTGGACTGGGAACATGACTGAGGTTTTATTCTGGAACCCTGTAGCCTGGGAACGTAACTGAGGATTGATTCTGGAACCCTGTGGCCTGGGAACATGATACCGGTGGATTCTGGAACCCTGGGGACTGGGCATGTGACATCTGTTTAGATTGTGGAATACTGTGCCCCGGGAACCTGACTGAGCCTTGGTTCTGGAACCCTGTGGATTGGGAACATGACTGAGGTTTTATTCTAGAACCCTGTAGCCTGGAAACATAACTGAGGATTGATTCTCGAACCCTGTGGCCTGGCAACATGACATCGGTGGATTCTAGAACCCTGTGGCCTGGGAACATGTCTGAGGTTTGATGGTGGAAACCTGTGGCTTGGCAACATGACTAAGGTTTGATTCTGGAAGACTGTGGCCAGGAAGCATGATATCTGGTTGATTCTGGAAACTTGTGTCCTGGGAACATGACTGAGGTTTGTTTCTGGAAGCCTGTGCCCTGGGAACATGACTGAGGTTTGATTCTGGACACCTGTGTCCTGGGAACATGACTGAGGTTTGATGGTTGAAACCTGTGGCCCGCGAACATGACTCAGGTTTGATTCTGGAACCATGTGTCCTGGGAACATGACTGAGGTTTGATTTTGGAAACCTTTGGCCTGGGAAAATGACTGAGGTTTCATTGTGGAAACATGTGGCCTGGGATCATGACTGAGGTTTGATGGTGGAACACTCTGGCCTGGCAAAATGACTGAGGCTTGATTCTGGAACCCTGTGGCCCGGGAACATGAGAACGGTTTGATTCTGGAACCCTGTGGCCTTTAACATGACATCGGTGGATTCTGGAACCCTGTGGCCCGGGAACATGAGAACGGTTTGATTCTGGAACCCTGTGGCCTGGGAACATGGGTGAGGATTGATGGTGGAACCCTGTGGCCTGGCAACATGACTGAGGTTTGATACTGGAAGACTGTGGCCAGGAAACATGATATCGGGTTGATTCTGGAAACTTCTGTCCTGGGAACAAGACTGAGGTTTGATTCTGGAACCCTGTGTCCTGGGAATATGACAAAGGTTTGTTGCTGGAAGCCTGTTCCCTGGGTACATGACTGAGGTTTGATTCTGGACACCTGTGTCCTGGGAACATGAGTGATGTTTGATTGTTGAAACCTGTGGCCTGCGAACATGACTCAGGTTTGATTCTGGAACCATGTGTCCTGGGAATATGACTGAGGTTTGATTCTGGAAACCTTTGGCCTGAGAAAATGACTGAGGTTTCATTGTGGAAACATGTGGCCTGGGATCATGACTGAGGTTTGATGGTGGAACACTCTGGCCTGGCAAAATGACTGAGGCTTGATTCTGGAACCCTGTGGCCCGGGAACGTGACTGAGGTTTGATGGCAGAAACCTGTGGCCTGGCAACATGACTGACGTTTGATTCTGGATCCCGGTGGCCTGGGAACATGACTGAGGCGTGATTCTGGAAAACTGTGGCCTGGGAACATGACATCTGTTTAGATTGTGGAATACTGTGCCCCGGGAACCTGACTGAGCCTTGGTTCTGAAACCCTGTGGACTGGGAACATGACTGAGGTTTTATTCTGGAACCCTGTAGCCTGGGAACGTAACTGAGGATTGATTCTGGAACCCTGTGGCCTGGGAACATGATACCGGTGGATTCTGGAACCCTGGGGACTGGGCATGTGACATCTGTTTAGATTGTGGAATACTGTGCCCCGGGAACCTGACTGAGCCTTGGTTCTGGAACCCTGTGGATTGGGAACATGACTGAGGTTTTATTCTAGAACCCTGTAGCCTGGAAACATAACTGAGGATTGATTCTCGAACCCTGTGGCCTGGCAACATGACATCGGTGGATTCTAGAACCCTGTGGCCTGGGAACATGTCTGAGGTTTGATGGTGGAAACCTGTGGCTTGGCAACATGACTAAGGTTTGATTCTGGAAGACTGTGGCCAGGAAGCATGATATCTGGTTGATTCTGGAAACTTGTGTCCTGGGAACATGACTGAGGTTTGTTTCTGGAAGCCTGTGCCCTGGGAACATGACTGAGGTTTGATTCTGGACACCTGTGTCCTGGGAACATGACTGAGGTTTGATGGTTGAAACCTGTGGCCCGCGAACATGACTCAGGTTTGATTCTGGAACCATGTGTCCTGGGAACATGACTGAGGTTTGATTTTGGAAACCTTTGGCCTGGGAAAATGACTGAGGTTTCATTGTGGAAACATGTGGCTTGGGATCATGACTGAGGTTTGATGGTGGAACACTCTGGCCTGGCAAAATGACTGAGGCTTGATTCTGGAACCCTGTGGCCCGGGAACATGAGAACGGTTTGATTCTGGAAACCTGTGGCCTGGGAACATGAGTGAGGATTGATGGTGGAACCCTGTGGCCTGGCAACATGACTGAGGTTTGATACTGGAAGACTGTGGCCAGGAAACATGATATCGGGTTGATTCTGGAAACTTCTGTCCTGGGAACAAGACTGAGGTTTGATTCTGGAACCCTGTGTCCTGGGAATATGACAAAGGTTTGTTGCTGGAAGCCTGTTCCCTGGGTACATGACTGAGGTTTGATTCTGGACACCTGTGTCCTGGGAACATGAGTGATGTTTGATTGTTGAAACCTGTGGCCTGCGAACATGACTCAGGTTTAATTCTGGAACCATGTGTCCTGGGAATATGACTGAGGTTTGATTCTGGAAACCTTTGGCCTGAGAAAATGACTGAGGTTTCATTGTGGAAACATGTGGCCTGGGATCATGACTGAGGTTTGATGGTGGAACACTCTGGCCTGGCAAAATGACTGAGGCTTGATTCTGGAACCCTGTGGCCCGGGAACGTGACTGAGGTTTGATGGCAGAAACCTGTGGCCTGGCAACATGACTGACGTTTGATTCTGGATCCCGGTGGCCTGGGAACATGACTGAGGCGTGATTCTGGAAAACTGTGGCCTGGGAACATGACATCTGTTTAGATTGTGGAATACTGTGCCCCGGGAAGCTGACTGAGCCTTGGTTCTGAAACCCTGTGGACTGGGAACATGACTGAGGTTTTATTCTGGAACCCTGTAGCCTGGGAACGTAACTGAGGATTGATTCTGGAACCCTGTGGCCTGGGAACATGATACCGGTGGATTCTGGAACCCTGGGCACTGGGCATGTGACATCTGTTTAGATTGTGGAATACTGTGCCCCGGGAACCTGACTGAGCCTTTGTTCTGGAACCCTGTGGATTGGGAACATGACTGAGGATTTATTCTAGAACCCTGTAGCCTGGAAACATAACTGAGGATTGATTCTCGAACCCTGTGGCCTGGCAACATGACATCGGTGGATTCTAGAACCCTGTGGCCTGGGAACATGTCTGAGGTTTGATGGTGGAAACCTGTGGCTTGGCAACATGACTAAGGTTTGATTCTGGAAGACTGTGGCCAGGAAGCATGATATCTTGTTGATTCTGGAAACTTGTGTCCTGGGAACATGACTGAGGTTTGTTTCTGGAAGCCTGTGCCCTGGGAACATGACTGAGGTTTGATTCTGGACACCTGTGTCCTGGGAACATGACTGAGGTTTGATGGTTGAAACCTGTGGCCCGCGAACATGACTCAGGTTTGATTCTGGAACCATGTGTCCTGGGAACATGACTGAGGTTTGATTTTGGAAATCTTTGGCCTGGGAAAATGACTGAGGTTTCATTGTGGAAACATGTGGCCTGGGATCATGACTGAGGTTTGATGGTGGAACACTCTGGCCTGGCAAAATGACTGAGTCTTGATTCTGGAACCCTGTGGCCCGGGAACATGAGAACGGTTTGATTCTGGAACCCTGTGGCCTGGGAACATGAGTGAGGATTGATGGTGGAACCCTGTGGCCTGGCAACATGACTGAGGTTTGATACTGGAAGACTGTGGCCAGGAAACATGATATCGGGTTGATTCTGGAAACTTCTGTCCTGGGAACAAGACTGAGGTTTGATTCTGGAACCCTGTGTCCTGGGAATATGACAAAGGTTTGTTGCTGGAAGCCTGTTCCCTGGGTACATGACTGAGGTTTGATTCTGGACACCTGTGTCCTGGGAACATGAGTGATGTTTGATTGTTGAAACCTGTGGCCTGCGAACATGACTCAGGTTTGATTCTGGAACCATGTGTCCTGGGAATATGACTGAGGTTTGATTCTGGAAACCTTTGGCCTGAGAAAATGACTGAGGTTTCATTGTGGAAACATGTGGCCTGGGATCATGACTGAGGTTTGATGGTGGAACACTCTGGCCTGGCAAAATGACTGAGGCTTGATTCTGGAACCCTGTGGCCCGGGAACGTGACTGAGGTTTGATGGCAGAAACCTGTGGCCTGGCAACATGACTGACGTTTGATTCTGGATCCCGGTGGCCTGGGAACATGACTGAGGCGTGATTCTGGAAAACTGTGGCCTGGGAACATGACATCTGTTTAGATTGTGGAATACTGTGCCCCGGGAACCTGACTGAGCCTTGGTTCTGGAACCCTGTGGATTGGGAACATGACTGAGGTTTTATTCTAGAACCCTCTAGCCTGGAAACATAACTGAGGATTGATTCTCGAACCCTGTGGCCTGGCAACATGACATCGGTGGATTCTAGAACCCTGTGGCCTGGGAACATGTCTGAGGTTTGATGGTGGAAACCTGTGGCTTGGCAACATGACTAAGGTTTGATTCTGGAAGACTGTGGCCAGGAAGCATGATATCTGGTTGATTCTGGAAACTTGTGTCCTGGGAACATGACTGAGGTTTGTTTCTGGAAGCCTGTGCCCTGGGAACATGACTGAGGTTTGATTCTGGACACCTGTGTGCTGGGAACATGACTGAGGTTTGATGGTTGAAACCTGTGGCCCGCGAACATGACTCAGGTTTGATTCTGGAACCATGTGTCCTGGGAACATGACTGAGGTTTGATTTTGGAAACCTTTGGCCTGGGAAAATGACTGAGGTTTCATTGTGGAAACATGTGGCCTGGGATCATGACTGAGGTTTGATGGTGGAACACTCTGGCCTGGCAAAATGACTGAGGCTTGATTCTGGAACCCTGTGGCCCGGGAACATGAGAACGGTTTGATTCTGGAACCCTGTTGCCTTTAACATGACATCGGTGGATTCTGGAACCCTGTGGCCTGGGAACATGAGAACGGTTTGATTCTGGAACCCTGTGGCCTGGGAACATGAGTGAGGATTGATGGTGGAACCCTGTGGCCTGGCAACATGACTGAGGTTTGATACTGGAAGACTGTGGCCAGGAAACATGATATCGGGTTGATTCTGGAAACTTCTGTCCTGGGAACAAGACTGAGGTTTGATTCTGGAACCCTGTGTCCTGGGAATATGACAAAGGTTTGTTGCTGGAAGCCTGTTCCCTGGGTACATGACTGAGGTTTGATTCTGGACACCTGTGTCCTGGGAACATGAGTGATGTTTGATTGTTGAAACCTGTGGCCTGCGAACATGACTCAGGTTTGATTCTGGAACCATGTGTCCTGGGAATATGACTGAGGTTTGATTCTGGAAACCTTTGGCCTGAGAAAATGACTGAGGTTTCATTGTGGAAACATGTGGCCTGGGATCATGACTGAGGTTTGATGGTGGAACACTCTGGCCTGGCAAAATGACTGAGGCTTGATTCTGGAACCCTGTGGCCCGGGAACGTGACTGAGGTTTGATGGCAGAAACCTGTGGCCTGGCAACATGACTGACGTTTGATTCTGGATCCCGGTGGCCTGGGAACATGACTGAGGCGTGATTCTGGAAAACTGTGGCCTGGGAACATGACATCTGTTTAGATTGTGGAATACTGTGCCCCGGGAACCTGACTGAGCCTTGGTTCTGAAACCCTGTGGACTGGGAACATGACTGAGGTTTTATTCTGGAACCCTGTAGCCTGGGAACGTAACTGAGGATTGATTCTGGAACCCTGTGGCCTGGGAACATGATACCGGTGGATTCTGGAACCCTGGGGACTGGGCATGTGACATCTGTTTAGATTGTGGAATACTGTGCCCCGGGAACCTGACTGAGCCTTGGTTCTGGAACCCTGTGGATTGGGAACATGACTGAGGTTTTATTCTAGAACCCTGTAGCCTGGAAACATAACTGAGGATTGATTCTCGAACCCTGTGGCCTGGCAACATGACATCGGTGGATTCTAGAACCCTGTGGCCTGGGAACATGTCTGAGGTTTGATGGTGGAAACCTGTGGCTTGGCAACATGACTAAGGTTTGATTCTGGAAGACTGTGGCCAGGAAGCATGATATCTGTTTGATTCTGGAAACTTGTGTCCTGGGAACATGACTGAGGTTTGTTTCTGGAAGCCTGTGGCCTGGGAACATGACTGAGGTTTGATTCTGGACACCTGTGTGCTGGGAACATGACTGAGGTTTGATGGTTGAAACCTGTGGCCCGCGAACATGACTCAGGTTTGATTCTGGAACCATGTGTCCTGGGAACATGACTGAGGTTTGATTTTGGAAACCTTTGGCCTGGGAAAATGACTGAGGTTTCATTGTGGAAACATGTGGCCTGGGATCATGACTGAGGTTTGATGGTGGAACACTCTGGCCTGGCAAAATGACTGAGGCTTGATTCTGGAACCCTGTGGCCCGGGAACATGAGAACGGTTTGATTCTGGAACCCTGTGGCCTTTAACATGACATCGGTGGATTCTGGAACCCTGTGGCCTGGGAACATGAGAACGGTTTGATTCTGGAACCCTGTGGCCTGGGAACATGAGTGAGGATTGATGGTGGAACCCTGTGGCCTGGCAACATGACTGAGGTTTGATACTGGAAGACTGTGGCCAGGAAACATGATATCGGGTTGATTCTGGAAACTTCTGTCCTGGGAAGAAGACTGAGGTTTGATTCTGGAACCCTGTGTCCTGGGAATATGACAAAGGTTTGTTGCTGGAAACCTGTTCCCTGGGTACATGACTGAGGTTTGATTCTGGACACCTGTGTCCTGGGAACATGAGTGATGTTTGATTGTTGAAACCTGTGGCCTGCGAACATGACTCAGGTTTGATTCTGGAACCATGTGTCCTGGGAATATGACTGAGGTTTGATTCTGGAAACCTTTGGCCTGAGAAAATGACTGAGGTTTCATTGTGGAAACATGTGGCCTGGGATCATGACTGAGGTTTGATGGTGGAACACTCTGGCCTGGCAAAATGACTGAGGCTTGATTCTGGAACCCTGTGGCCCGGGAACGTGACTGAGGTTTGATGGCAGAAACCTGTGGCCTGGCAACATGACTGACGTTTGATTCTGGATCCCGGTGGCCTGGGAACATGACTGAGGCGTGATTCTGGAAAACTGTGGCCTGGGAACATGACATCTGTTTAGATTGTGGAATACTGTGCCCCGGGAACCTGACTGAGCCTTGGTTCTGAAACCCTGTGGACTGGGAACATGACTGAGGTTTTATTCTGGAACCCTGTAGCCTGGGAACGTAACTGAGGATTGATTCTGGAACCCTGTGGCCTGGGAACATGATACCGGTGGATTCTGGAACCCTGGGCACTGGGCATGTGACATCTGTTTAGATTGTGGAATACTGTGCCCCGGGAACCTGACTGAGCCTTGGTTCTGGAACCCTGTGGATTGGGAACATGACTGAGGTTTTATTCTAGAACCCTGTAGCCTGGAAACATAACTGAGGATTGATTCTCGAACCCTGTGGCCTGGCAACATGACATCGGTGGATTCTAGAACCCTGTGGCCTGGGAACATGTCTGAGGTTTGATGGTGGAAACCTGTGGCTTGGCAACATGACTAAGGTTTGATTCTGGAAGACTGTGGCCAGGAAGCATGATATCTGGTTGATTCTGGAAACTTGTGTCCTGGGAACATGACTGAGGTTTGTTTCTGGAAGCCTGTGCCCTGGGAACATGACTGAGGTTTGATTCTGGACACCTGTGTGCTGGGAACATGACTGAGGTTTGATGGTTGAAACCTGTGGCCCGCGAACATGACTCAGGTTTGATTCTGGAACCATGTGTCCTGGGAACATGACTGAGGTTTGATTTTGGAAACCTTTGGCCTGGGAAAATGACTGAGGTTTCATTGTGGAAACATGTGGCCTGGGATCATGACTGAGGTTTGATGGTGGAACACTCTGGCCTGGCAAAATGACTGAGGCTTGATTCTGGAACCCTGTGGCCCGGGAACATGAGAACGGTTTGATTCTGGAACCCTGTTGCCTTTAACATGACATCGGTGGATTCTGGAACCCTGTGGCCTGGGAACATGAGAACGGTTTGATTCTGGAACCCTGTGGCCTGGGAACATGAGTGAGGATTGATGGTGGAACCCTGTGGCCTGGCAACATGACTGAGGTTTGATACTGGAAGACTGTGGCCAGGAAACATGATATCGGGTTGATTCTGGAAACTTCTGTCCTGGGAACAAGACTGAGGTTTGATTCTGGAACCCTGTGTCCTGGGAATATGACAAAGGTTTGTTGCTGGAAGCCTGTTCCCTGGGTACATGACTGAGGTTTGATTCTGGACACCTGTGTCCTGGGAACATGAGTGATGTTTGATTGTTGAAACCTGTGGCCTGCGAACATGACTCAGGTTTGATTCTGGAACCATGTGTCCTGGGAATATGACTGAGGTTTGATTCTGGAAACCTTTGGCCTGAGAAAATGACTGAGGTTTCATTGTGGAAACATGTGGCCTGGGATCATGACTGAGGTTTGATGGTGGAACACTCTGGCCTGGCAAAATGACTGAGGCTTGATTCTGGAACCCTGTGGCCCGGGAACGTGACTGAGGTTTGATGGCAGAAACCTGTGGCCTGGCAACATGACTGACGTTTGATTCTGGATCCCGGTGGCCTGGGAACATGACTGAGGCGTGATTCTGGAAAACTGTGGCCTGGGAACATGACATCTGTTTAGATTGTGGAATACTGTGCCCCGGGAACCTGACTGAGCCTTGGTTCTGAAACCCTGTGGACTGGGAACATGACTGAGGTTTTATTCTGGAACCCTGTAGCCTGGGAACGTAACTGAGGATTGATTCTGGAACCCTGTGGCCTGGGAACATGATACCGGTGGATTCTGGAACCCTGGGCACTGGGCATGTGACATCTGTTTAGATTGTGGAATACTGTGCCCCGGGAACCTGACTGAGCCTTGGTTCTGGAACCCTGTGGATTGGGAACATGACTGAGGTTTTATTCTAGAACCCTGTAGCCTGGAAACATAACTGAGGATTGATTCTCGAACCCTGTGTCCTGGCAACATGACATCGGTGGATTCTAGAACCCTGTGGCCTGGGAACATGTCTGAGGTTTGATGGTGGAAACCTGTGGCTTGGCAACATGACTAAGGTTTGATTCTGGAAGACTGTGGCCAGGAAGCATGATATCTGGTTGATTCTGGAAACTTGTGTCCTGGGAACATGACTGAGGTTTGTTTCTGGAAGCCTGTGGCCTGGGAACATGACTGAGGTTTGATTCTGGACACCTGTGTGCTGGGAACATGACTGAGGTTTGATGGTTGAAACCTGTGGCCCGCGAACATGACTCAGGTTTGATTCTGGAACCATGTGTCCTGGGAACATGACTGAGGTTTGATTTTGGAAACCTTTGGCCTGGGAAAATGACTGAGGTTTCATTGTGGAAACATGTGGCCTGGGATCATGACTGAGGTTTGATGGTGGAACACTCTGGCCTGGCAAAATGACTGAGGCTTGATTCTGGAACCCTGTGGCCCGGGAACATGAGAACGGTTTGATTCTGGAACCCTGTGGCCTTTAACATGACATCGGTGGATTCTGGAACCCTGTGGCCTGGGAACATGAGAACGGTTTGATTCTGGAACCCTGTGGCCTGGGAACATGAGTGAGGATTGATGGTGGAACCCTGTGGCCTGGCAACATGACTGAGGTTTGATACTGGAAGACTGTGGCCAGGAAACATGATATCGGGTTGATTCTGGAAACTTCTGTCCTGGGAACAAGACTGAGGTTTGATTCTGGAACCCTGTGTCCTGGGAATATGACAAAGGTTTGTTGCTGGAAGCCTGTTCCCTGGGTACATGACTGAGGTTTGATTCTGGACACCTGTGTCCTGGGAACATGAGTGATGTTTGATTGTTGAAACCTGTGGCCTGCGAACATGACTCAGGTTTGATTCTGGAACCATGTGTCCTGGGAATATGACTGAGGTTTGATTCTGGAAACCTTTGGCCTGAGAAAATGACTGAGGTTTCATTGTGGAAACATGTGGCCTGGGATCATGACTGAGGTTTGATGGTGGAACACTCTGGCCTGGCAAAATGACTGAGGCTTGATTCTGGAACCCTGTGGCCCGGGAACGTGACTGAGGTTTGATGGCAGAAACCTGTGGCCTGGCAACATGACTGACGTTTGATTCTGGATCCCGGTGGCCTGGGAACATGACTGAGGCGTGATTCTGGAAAACTGTGGCCTGGGAACATGACATCTGTTTAGATTGTGGAATACTGTGCCCCGGGAACCTGACTGAGCCTTGGTTCTGAAACCCTGTGGACTGGGAACATGACTGAGGTTTTATTCTGGAACCCTGTAGCCTGGGAACGTAACTGAGGATTGATTCTGGAACCCTGTGGCCTGGGAACATGATACCGGTGGATTCTGGAACCCTGGGCACTGGGCATGTGACATCTGTTTAGATTGTGGAATACTGTGCCCCGGGAACCTGACTGAGCCTTGGTTCTGGAACCCTGTGGATTGGGAACATGACTGAGGTTTTATTCTAGAACCCTGTAGCCTGGAAACATAACTGAGGATTGATTCTCGAACCCTGTGGCCTGGCAACATGACATCGGTGGATTCTAGAACCCTGTGGCCTGGGAACATGTCTGAGGTTTGATGGTGGAAACCTGTGGCTTGGCAACATGACTAAGGTTTGATTCTGGAAGACTGTGGCCAGGAAGCATGATATCTGGTTGATTCTGGAAACTTGTGTCCTGGGAACATGACTGAGGTTTGTTTCTGGAAGCCTGTGCCCTGGGAACATGACTGAGGTTTGATTCTGGACACCTGTGTGCTGGGAACATGACTGAGGTTTGATGGTTGAAACCTGTGGCCCGCGAACATGACTCAGGTTTGATTCTGGAACCATGTGTCCTGGGAACATGACTGAGGTTTGATTTTGGAAACCTTTGGCCTGGGAAAATGACTGAGGTTTCATTGTGGAAACATGTGGCCTGGGATCATGACTGAGGTTTGATGGTGGAACACTCTGGCCTGGCAAAATGACTGAGGCTTGATTCTGGAACCCTGTGGCCCGGGAACATGAGAACGGTTTGATTCTGGAACCCTGTGGCCTTTAACATGACATCGGTGGATTCTGGAACCCTGTGGCCTGGGAACATGAGAACGGTTTGATTCTGGAACCCTGTGGCCTGGGAACATGAGTGAGGATTGATGGTGGAACCCTGTGGCCTGGCAACATGACTGAGGTTTGATACTGGAAGACTGTGGCCAGGAAACATGATATCGGGTTGATTCTGGAAACTTCTGTCCTGGGAACAAGACTGAGGTTTGATTCTGGAACCCTGTGTCCTGGGAATATGACAAAGGTTTGTTGCTGGAAGCCTGTTCCCTGGGTACATGACTGAGGTTTGATTCTGGACACCTGTGTCCTGGGAACATGAGTGATGTTTGATTGTTGAAACCTGTGGCCTGCGAACATGACTCAGGTTTGATTCTGGAACCATGTGTCCTGGGAATATGACTGAGGTTTGATTCTGGAAACCTTTGGCCTGAGAAAATGACTGAGGTTTCATTGTGGAAACATGTGGCCTGGGATCATGACTGAGGTTTGATGGTGGAACACTCTGGCCTGGCAAAATGACTGAGGCTTGATTCTGGAACCCTGTGGCCCGGGAACGTGACTGAGGTTTGATGGCAGAAACCTGTGGCCTGGCAACATGACTGACGTTTGATTCTGGATCCCGGTGGCCTGGGAACATGACTGAGGCGTGATTCTGGAAAACTGTGGCCTGGGAACATGACATCTGTTTAGATTGTGGAATACTGTGCCCCGGGAACCTGACTGAGCCTTGGTTCTGAAACCCTGTGGACTGGGAACATGACTGAGGTTTTATTCTGGAACCCTGTAGCCTGGGAACGTAACTGAGGATTGATTCTGGAACCCTGTGGCCTGGGAACATGATACCGGTGGATTCTGGAACCCTGGGCACTGGGCATGTGACATCTGTTTAGATTGTGGAATACTGTGCCCCGGGAACCTGACTGAGCCTTGGTTCTGGAACCCTGTGGATTGGGAACATGACTGAGGTTTTATTCTAGAACCCTGTAGCCTGGAAACATAACTGAGGATTGATTCTCGAACCCTGTGTCCTGGCAACATGACATCGGTGGATTCTAGAACCCTGTGGCCTGGGAACATGTCTGAGGTTTGATGGTGGAAACCTGTGGCTTGGCAACATGACTAAGGTTTGATTCTGGAAGACTGTGGCCAGGAAGCATGATATCTGGTTGATTCTGGAAACTTGTGTCCTGGGAACATGACTGAGGTTTGTTTCTGGAAGCCTGTGCCCTGGGAACATGACTGAGGTTTGATTCTGGACACCTGTGTGCTGGGAACATGACTGAGGTTTGATGGTTGAAACCTGTGGCCCGCGAACATGACTCAGGTTTGATTCTGGAACCATGTGTCCTGGGAACATGACTGAGGTTTGATTTTGGAAACCTTTGGCCTGGGAAAATGACTGAGGTTTCATTGTGGAAACATGTGGCCTGGGATCATGACTGAGGTTTGATGGTGGAACACTCTGGCCTGGCAAAATGACTGAGGCTTGATTCTGGAACCCTGTGGCCCGGGAACATGAGAACGGTTTGATTCTGGAACCCTGTGGCCTTTAACATGACATCGGTGGATTCTGGAACCCTGTGGCCTGGGAACATGAGAACGGTTTGATTCTGGAACCCTGTGGCCTGGGAACATGAGTGAGGATTGATGGTGGAACCCTGTGGCCTGGCAACATGACTGAGGTTTGATACTGGAAGACTGTGGCCAGGAAACATGATATCGGGTTGATTCTGGAAACTTCTGTCCTGGGAACAAGACTGAGGTTTGATTCTGGAACCCTGTGTCCTGGGAATATGACAAAGGTTTGTTGCTGGAAGCCTGTTCCCTGGGTACATGACTGAGGTTTGATTCTGGACACCTGTGTCCTGGGAACATGAGTGATGTTTGATTGTTGAAACCTGTGGCCTGCGAACATGACTCAGGTTTGATTCTGGAACCATGTGTCCTGGGAATATGACTGAGGTTTGATTCTGGAAACCTTTGGCCTGAGAAAATGACTGAGGTTTCATTGTGGAAACATGTGGCCTGGGATCATGACTGAGGTTTGATGGTGGAACACTCTGGCCTGGCAAAATGACTGAGGCTTGATTCTGGAACCCTGTGGCCCGGGAACGTGACTGAGGTTTGATGGCAGAAACCTGTGGCCTGGCAACATGACTGACGTTTGATTCTGGATCCCGGTGGCCTGGGAACATGACTGAGGCGTGATTCTGGAAAACTGTGGCCTGGGAACATGACATCTGTTTAGATTGTGGAATACTGTGCCCCGGGAACCTGACTGAGCCTTGGTTCTGAAACCCTGTGGACTGGGAACATGACTGAGGTTTTATTCTGGAACCCTGTAGCCTGGGAACGTAACTGAGGATTGATTCTGGAACCCTGTGGCCTGGGAACATGATACCGGTGGATTCTGGAACCCTGGGCACTGGGCATGTGACATCTGTTTAGATTGTGGAATACTGTGCCCCGGGAACCTGACTGAGCCTTGGTTCTGGAACCCTGTGGATTGGGAACATGACTGAGGTTTTATTCTAGAACCCTGTAGCCTGGAAACATAACTGAGGATTGATTCTCGAACCCTGTGGCCTGGCAACATGACATCGGTGGATTCTAGAACCCTGTGGCCTGGGAACATGTCTGAGGTTTGATGGTGGAAACCTGTGGCTTGGCAACATGACTAAGGTTTGATTCTGGAAGACTGTGGCCAGGAAGCATGATATCTGGTTGATTCTGGAAACTTGTGTCCTGGGAACATGACTGAGGTTTGTTTCTGGAAGCCTGTGCCCTGGGAACATGACTGAGGTTTGATTCTGGACACCTGTGTGCTGGGAACATGACTGAGGTTTGATGGTTGAAACCTGTGGCCCGCGAACATGACTCAGGTTTGATTCTGGAACCATGTGTCCTGGGAACATGACTGAGGTTTGATTTTGGAAACCTTTGGCCTGGGAAAATGACTGAGGTTTCATTGTGGAAACATGTGGCCTGGGATCATGACTGAGGTTTGATGGTGGAACACTCTGGCCTGGCAAAATGACTGAGGCTTGATTCTGGAACCCTGTGGCCCGGGAACATGAGAACGGTTTGATTCTGGAACCCTGTTGCCTTTAACATGACATCGGTGGATTCTGGAACCCTGTGGCCTGGGAACATGAGAACGGTTTGATTCTGGAACCCTGTGGCCTGGGAACATGAGTGAGGATTGATGGTGGAACCCTGTGGCCTGGCAACATGACTGAGGTTTGATACTGGAAGACTGTGGCCAGGAAACATGATATCGGGTTGATTCTGGAAACTTCTGTCCTGGGAACAAGACTGAGGTTTGATTCTGGAACCCTGTGTCCTGGGAATATGACAAAGGTTTGTTGCTGGAAGCCTGTTCCCTGGGTACATGACTGAGGTTTGATTCTGGACACCTGTGTCCTGGGAACATGAGTGATGTTTGATTGTTGAAACCTGTGGCCTGCGAACATGACTCAGGTTTGATTCTGGAACCATGTGTCCTGGGAATATGACTGAGGTTTGATTCTGGAAACCTTTGGCCTGAGAAAATGACTGAGGTTTCATTGTGGAAACATGTGGCCTGGGATCATGACTGAGGTTTGATGGTGGAACACTCTGGCCTGGCAAAATGACTGAGGCTTGATTCTGGAACCCTGTGGCCCGGGAACGTGACTGAGGTTTGATGGCAGAAACCTGTGGCCTGGCAACATGACTGACGTTTGATTCTGGATCCCGGTGGCCTGGGAACATGACTGAGGCGTGATTCTGGAAAACTGTGGCCTGGGAACATGACATCTGTTTAGATTGTGGAATACTGTGCCCCGGGAACCTGACTGAGCCTTGGTTCTGAAACCCTGTGGACTGGGAACATGACTGAGGTTTTATTCTGGAACCCTGTAGCCTGGGAACGTAACTGAGGATTGATTCTGGAACCCTGTGGCCTGGGAACATGATACCGGTGGATTCTGGAACCCTGGGCACTGGGCATGTGACATCTGTTTAGATTGTGGAATACTGTGCCCCGGGAACCTGACTGAGCCTTGGTTCTGGAACCCTGTGGATTGGGAACATGACTGAGGTTTTATTCTAGAACCCTGTAGCCTGGAAACATAACTGAGGATTGATTCTCGAACCCTGTGTCCTGGCAACATGACATCGGTGGATTCTAGAACCCTGTGGCCTGGGAACATGTCTGAGGTTTGATGGTGGAAACCTGTGGCTTGGCAACATGACTAAGGTTTGATTCTGGAAGACTGTGGCCAGGAAGCATGATATCTGGTTGATTCTGGAAACTTGTGTCCTGGGAACATGACTGAGGTTTGTTTCTGGAAGCCTGTGCCCTGGGAACATGACTGAGGTTTGATTCTGGACACCTGTGTGCTGGGAACATGACTGAGGTTTGATGGTTGAAACCTGTGGCCCGCGAACATGACTCAGGTTTGATTCTGGAACCATGTGTCCTGGGAACATGACTGAGGTTTGATTTTGGAAACCTTTGGCCTGGGAAAATGACTGAGGTTTCATTGTGGAAACATGTGGCCTGGGATCATGACTGAGGTTTGATGGTGGAACACTCTGGCCTGGCAAAATGACTGAGGCTTGATTCTGGAACCCTGTGGCCCGGGAACATGAGAACGGTTTGATTCTGGAACCCTGTGGCCTTTAACATGACATCGGTGGATTCTGGAACCCTGTGGCCTGGGAACATGAGAACGGTTTGATTCTGGGACCCTGTGGCCTGGGAACATGAGTGAGGATTGATGGTGGAACCCTGTGGCCTGGCAACATGACTGAGGTTTGATACTGGAAGACTGTGGCCAGGAAACATGATATCGGGTTGATTCTGGAAACTTCTGTCCTGGGAACAAGACTGAGGTTTGATTCTGGAACCCTGTGTCCTGGGAATATGACAAAGGTTTGTTGCTGGAAGCCTGTTCCCTGGGTACATGACTGAGGTTTGATTCTGGACACCTGTGTCCTGGGAACATGAGTGATGTTTGATTGTTGAAACCTGGGGCCTGCGAACATGACTCAGGTTTGATTCTGGAACCATGTGTCCTGGGAATATGACTGAGGTTTGATTCTGGAAACCTTTGGCCTGAGAAAATGACTGAGGTTTCATTGTGGAAACATGTGGCCTGGGATCATGACTGAGGTTTGATGGTGGAACACTCTGGCCTGGCAAAATGACTGAGGCTTGATTCTGGAACCCTGTGGCCCGGGAACGTGACTGAGGTTTGATGGCAGAAACCTGTGGCCTGGCAACATGACTGACGTTTGATTCTGGATCCCGGTGGCCTGGGAACATGACTGAGGCGTGATTCTGGAAAACTGTGGCCTGGGAACATGACATCTGTTTAGATTGTGGAATACTGTGCCCCGGGAACCTGACTGAGCCTTGGTTCTGAAACCCTGTGGACTGGGAACATGACTGAGGTTTTATTCTGGAACCCTGTAGCCTGGGAACGTAACTGAGGATTGATTCTGGAACCCTGTGGCCTGGGAACATGATACCGGTGGATTCTGGAACCCTGGGCACTGGGCATGTGACATCTGTTTAGATTGTGGAATACTGTGCCCCGGGAACCTGACTGAGCCTTGGTTCTGGAACCCTGTGGATTGGGAACATGACTGAGGTTTTATTCTAGAACCCTGTAGCCTGGAAACATAACTGAGGATTGATTCTCGAACCCTGTGGCCTGGCAACATGACATCGGTGGATTCTAGAACCCTGTGGCCTGGGAACATGTCTGAGGTTTGATGGTGGAAACCTGTGGCTTGGCAACATGACTAAGGTTTGATTCTGGAAGACTGTGGCCAGGAAGCATGATATCTGGTTGATTCTGGAAACTTGTGTCCTGGGAACATGACTGAGGTTTGTTTCTGGAAGCCTGTGCCCTGGGAACATGACTGAGGTTTGATTCTGGACACCTGTGTGCTGGGAACATGACTGAGGTTTGATGGTTGAAACCTGTGGCCCGCGAACATGACTCAGGTTTGATTCTGGAACCATGTGTCCTGGGAACATGACTGAGGTTTGATTTTGAAAACCTTTGGCCTGGGAAAATGACTGAGGTTTCATTGTGGAAACATGTGGCCTGGGATCATGACTGAGGTTTGATGGTGGAACACTCTGGCCTGGCAAAATGACTGAGGCTTGATTCTGGAACCCTGTGGCCCGGGAACATGAGAACGGTTTGATTCTGGAACCCTGTGGCCTTTAACATGACATCGGTGGATTCTGGAACCCTGTGGCCTGGGAACATGAGAACGGTTTGATTCTGGAACCCTGTGGCCTGGGAACATGAGTGAGGATTGATGGTGGAACCCTGTGGCCTGGCAACATGACTGAGGTTTGATACTGGAAGACTGTGGCCAGGAAACATGATATCGGGTTGATTCTGGAAACTTCTGTCCTGGGAACAAGACTGAGGTTTGATTCTGGAACCCTGTGTCCTGGGAATATGACAAAGGTTTGTTGCTGGAAGCCTGTTCCCTGGGTACATGACTGAGGTTTGATTCTGGACACCTGTGTCCTGGGAACATGAGTGATGTTTGATTGTTGAAACCTGTGGCCTGCGAACATGACTCAGGTTTGATTCTGGAACCATGTGTCCTGGGAATATGACTGAGGTTTGATTCTGGAAACCTTTGGCCTGAGAAAATGACTGAGGTTTCATTGTGGAAACATGTGGCCTGGGATCATGACTGAGGTTTGATGGTGGAACACTCTGGCCTGGCAAAATGACTGAGGCTTGATTCTGGAACCCTGTGGCCCGGGAACGTGACTGAGGTTTGATGGCAGAAACCTGTGGCCTGGCAACATGACTGACGTTTGATTCTGGATCCCGGTGGCCTGGGAACATGACTGAGGCGTGATTCTGGAAAACTGTGGCCTGGGAACATGACATCTGTTTAGATTGTGGAATACTGTGCCCCGGGAACCTGACTGAGCCTTGGTTCTGAAACCCTGTGGACTGGGAACATGACTGAGGTTTTATTCTGGAACCCTGTAGCCTGGGAACGTAACTGAGGATTGATTCTGGAACCCTGTGGCCTGGGAACATGATACCGGTGGATTCTGGAACCCTGGGGACTGGGCATGTGACATCTGTTTAGATTGTGGAATACTGTGCCCCGGGAACCTGACTGAGCCTTGGTTCTGGAACCCTGTGGATTGGGAACATGACTGAGGTTTTATTCTAGAACCCTGTAGCCTGGAAACATAACTGAGGATTGATTCTCGAACCCTGTGGCCTGGCAACATGACATCGGTGGATTCTAGAACCCTGTGGCCTGGGAACATGTCTGAGGTTTGATGGTGGAAACCTGTGGCTTGGCAACATGACTAAGGTTTGATTCTGGAAGACTGTGGCCAGGAAGCATGATATCTGGTTGATTCTGGAAACTTGTGTCCTGGGAACATGACTGAGGTTTGTTTCTGGAAGCCTGTGCCCTGGGAACATGACTGAGGTTTGATTCTGGACACCTGTGTGCTGGGAACATGACTGAGGTTTGATGGTTGAAACCTGTGGCCCGCGAACATGACTCAGGTTTGATTCTGGAACCATGTGTCCTGGGAACATGACTGAGGTTTGATTTTGGAAACCTTTGGCCTGGGAAAATGACTGAGGTTTCATTGTGGAAACATGTGGCCTGGGATCATGACTGAGGTTTGATGGTGGAACACTCTGGCCTGGCAAAATGACTGAGGCTTGATTCTGGAACCCTGTGGCCCGGGAACATGAGAACGGTTTGATTCTGGAACCCTGTGGCCTTTAACATGACATCGGTGGATTCTGGAACCCTGTGGCCTGGGAACATGAGAACGGTTTGATTCTGGAACCCTGTGGCCTGGGAACATGAGTGAGGATTGATGGTGGAACCCTGTGGCCTCTCAACATGACTGAGGTTTGATACTGGAAGACTGTGGCCAGGAAACATGATATCGGGTTGATTCTGGAAACTTCTGTCCTGGGAACAAGACTGAGGTTTGATTCTGGAACCCTGTGTCCTGGGAATATGACAAAGGTTTGTTGCTGGAAGCCTGTTCCCTGGGTACATGACTGAGGTTTGATTCTGGACACCTGTGTCCTGGGAACATGAGTGATGTTTGATTGTTGAAACCTGTGGCCTGCGAACATGACTCAGGTTTGATTCTGGAACCATGTGTCCTGGGAATATGACTGAGGTTTGATTCTGGAAACCTTTGGCCTGAGAAAATGACTGAGGTTTCATTGTGGAAACATGTGGCCTGGGATCATGACTGAGGTTTGATGGTGGAACACTCTGGCCTGGCAAAATGACTGAGGCTTGATTCTGGAACCCTGTGGCCCGGGAACGTGACTGAGGTTTGATGGCAGAAACCTGTGGCCTGGCAACATGACTGACGTTTGATTCTGGATCCCGGTGGCCTGGGAACATGACTGAGGCGTGATTCTGGAAAACTGTGGCCTGGGAACATGACATCTGTTTAGATTGTGGAATACTGTGCCCCGGGAACCTGACTGAGCCTTGGTTCTGAAACCCTGTGGACTGGGAACATGACTGAGGTTTTATTCTGGAACCCTGTAGCCTGGGAACGTAACTGAGGATTGATTCTGGAACCCTGTGGCCTGGGAACATGATACCGGTGGATTCTGGAACCCTGGGCACTGGGCATGTGACATCTGTTTAGATTGTGGAATACTGTGCCCCGGGAACCTGACTGAGCCTTGGTTCTGGAACCCTGTGGATTGGGAACATGACTGAGGTTTTATTCTAGAACCCTGTAGCCTGGAAACATAACTGAGGATTGATTCTCGAACCCTGTGGCCTGGCAACATGACATCGGTGGATTCTAGAACCCTGTGGCCTGGGAACATGTCTGAGGTTTGATGGTGGAAACCTGTGGCTTGGCAACATGACTAAGGTTTGATTCTGGAAGACTGTGGCCAGGAAGCATGATATCTGGTTGATTCTGGAAACTTGTGTCCTGGGAACATGACTGAGGTTTGTTTCTGGAAGCCTGTGCCCTGGGAACATGACTGAGGTTTGATTCTGGACACCTGTGTGCTGGGAACATGACTGAGGTTTGATGGTGGAAACCTGTGGCTTGGCAACATGACTAAGGTTTGATTCTGGAACCATGTGTCCTGGGAACATGACTGAGGTTTGATTTTGGAAACCTTTGGCCTGGGAAAATGACTGAGGTTTCATTGTGGAAACATGTGGCCTGGGATCATGACTGAGGTTTGATGGTGGAACACTCTGGCCTGGCAAAATGACTGAGGCTTGATTCTGGAACCCTGTGGCCCGGGAACATGAGAACGGTTTGATTCTGGAACCCTGTGGCCTGGGAACATGAGTGAGGATTGATGGTGGAACCCTGTGGCCTGGCAACATGACTGAGGTTTGATACTGGAAGACTGTGGCCAGGAAACATGATATCGGGTTGATTCTGGAAACTTCTGTCCTGGGAACAAGACTGAGGTTTGATTCTGGAACCCTGTGTCCTGGGAATATGACAAAGGTTTGTTGCTGGAAGCCTGTTCCCTGGGTACATGACTGAGGTTTGATTCTGGACACCTGTGTCCTGGGAACATGAGTGATGTTTGATTGTTGAAACCTGTGGCCTGCGAACATGACTCAGGTTTGATTCTGGAACCATGTGTCCTGGGAATATGACTGAGGTTTGATTCTGGAAACCTTTGGCCTGAGAAAATGACTGAGGTTTCATTGTGGAAACATGTGGCCTGGGATCATGACTGAGGTTTGATGGTGGAACACTCTGGCCTGGCAAAATGACTGAGGCTTGATTCTGGAACCCTGTGGCCCGGGAACGTGACTGAGGTTTGATGGCAGAAACCTGTGGCCTGGCAACATGACTGACGTTTGATTCTGGATCCCGGTGGCCTGGGAACATGACTGAGGCGTGATTCTGGAAAACTGTGGCCTGGGAACATGACATCTGTTTAGATTGTGGAATACTGTGCCCCGGGAACGTGACTGAGCCTTGGTTCTGAAACCCTGTGGACTGGGAACATGACTGAGGTTTTATTCTGGAACCCTGTAGCCTGGGAACGTAACTGAGGATTGATTCTGGAACCCTGTGGCCTGGGAACATGATACCGGTGGATTCTGGAACCCTGGGGTCTGGGCATGTGACATCTATTTAGATTGTGGAATACTGTGCCCCGGGAACTGACTGAGCCTTGGTTCTGGAACCCTGTGGATTGGGAACATGACTGAGGTTTTATTCTAGAACCCTGTAGCCTGGAAACATAACTGAGGATTGATTCTCGAACCCTGTGGCCTGGCAACATGACATCGGTGGATTCTAGAACCCTGTGGCCTGGGAACATGTCTGAGGTTTGATGGTGGAAACCTGTGGCTTGGCAACATGACTAAGGTTTGATTCTGGAAGACTGTGGCCAGGAAGCATGATATCTGGTTGATTCTGGAAACTTGTGTCCTGGGAACATGACTGAGGTTTGTTTCTGGAAGCCTGTGCCCTGGGAACATGACTGAGGTTTGATTCTGGACACCTGTGTGCTGGGAACATGACTGAGGTTTGATGGTTGAAACCTGTGGCCCGCGAACATGACTCAGGTTTGATTCTGGAACCATGTGTCCTGGGAACATGACTGAGGTTTGATTTTGGAAACCTTTGGCCTGGGAAAATGACTGAGGTTTCATTGTGGAAACATGTGGCCTGGGATCATGACTGAGGTTTGATGGTGGAACACTCTGGCCTGGCAAAATGACTGAGGCTTGATTCTGGAACCCTGTGGCCCGGGAACATGAGAACGGTTTGATTCTGGAACCCTGTGGCCTTTAACATGACATCGGTGGATTCTGGAACCCTGTGGCCTGGGAACATGAGAACGGTTTGATTCTGGAACCCTGTGGCCTGGGAACATGAGTGAGGATTGATGGTGGAACCCTGTGGCCTGGCAACATGACTGAGGTTTGATACTGGAAGACTGTGGCCAGGAAACATGATATCGGGTTGATTCTGGAAACTTCTGTCCTGGGAACAAGACTGAGGTTTGATTCTGGAACCCTGTGTCCTGGGAATATGACAAAGGTTTGTTGCTGGAAGCCTGTTCCCTGGGTACATGACTGAGGTTTGATTCTGGACACCTGTGTCCTGGGAACATGAGTGATGTTTGATTGTTGAAACCTGTGGCCTGCGAACATGACTCAGGTTTGATTCTGGAACCATGTGTCCTGGGAATATGACTGAGGTTTGATTCTGGAAACCTTTGGCCTGAGAAAATGACTGAGGTTTCATTGTGGAAACATGTGGCCTGGGATCATGACTGAGGTTTGATGGTGGAACACTCTGGCCTGGCAAAATGACTGAGGCTTGATTCTGGAACCCTGTGGCCCGGGAACGTGACTGAGGTTTGATGGCAGAAACCTGTGGCCTGGCAACATGACTGACGTTTGATTCTGGATCCCGGTGGCCTGGGAACATGACTGAGGCGTGATTCTGGAAAACTGTGGCCTGGGAACATGACATCTGTTTAGATTGTGGAATACTGTGCCCCGGGAACCTGACTGAGCCTTGGTTCTGAAACCCTGTGGACTGGGAACATGACTGAGGTTTTATTCTGGAACCCTGTAGCCTGGGAACATAACTGAGGATTGATTCTGGAACCCTGTGGCCTGGGAACATGATACCGGTGGATTCTGGAACCCTGGGGACTGGGCATGTGACATCTGTTTAGATTGTGGAATACTGTGCCCCGGGAACCTGACTGAGCCTTGGTTCTGGAACCCTGTGGATTGGGAACATGACTGAGGTTTTATTCTAGAACCCTGTAGCCTGGAAACATAACTGAGGATTGATTCTCGAACCCTGTGGCCTGGCAACATGACATCGGTGGATTCTAGAACCCTGTGGCCTGGGAACATGTCTGAGGTTTGATGGTGGAAACCTGTGGCTTGGCAACATGACTAAGGTTTGATTCTGGAAGACTGTGGCCAGGAAGCATGATATCTGGTTGATTCTGGAAACTTGTGTCCTGGGAACATGACTGAGGTTTGTTTCTGGAAGCCTGTGCCCTGGGAACATGACTGAGGTTTGATTCTGGACACCTGTGTGCTGGGAACATGACTGAGGTTTGATGGTTGAAACCTGTGGCCCGCGAACATGACTCAGGTTTGATTCTGGAACCATGTGTCCTGGGAACATGACTGAGGTTTGATTTTGGAAACCTTTGGCCTGGGAAAATGACTGAGGTTTCATTGTGGAAACATGTGGCCTGGGATCATGACTGAGGTTTGATGGTGGAACACTCTGGCCTGGCAAAATAACTGAGGCTTGATTCTGGAACCCTGTGGCCCGGGAACATGAGAACGGTTTGATTCTGGAACCCTGTGGCCTTTAACATGACATCGGTGGATTCTGGAACCCTGTGGCCTGGGAACATGAGAACGGTTTGATTCTGGAACCCTGTGGCCTGGGAACATGAGTGAGGATTGATGGTGGAACCCTGTGGCCTGGCAACATGACTGAGGTTTGATACTGGAAGACTGTGGCCAGGAAACATGATATCGGGTTGATTCTGGAAACTTCTGTCCTGGGAACAAGACTGAGGTTTGATTCTGGAACCCTGTGTCCTGGGAATATGACAAAGGTTTGTTGCTGGAAGCCTGTTCCCTGGGTACATGACTGAGGTTTGATTCTGGACACCTGTGTCCTGGGAACATGAGTGATGTTTGATGGTTGAAACCTGTGGCCTGCGAACATGACTCAGGTTTGATTCTGGAACCATGTGTCCTGGGAATATGACTGAGGTTTGATTCTGGAAACCTTTGGCCTGAGAAAATGACTGAGGTTTCATTGTGGAAACATGTGGCCTGGGATCATGACTGAGGTTTGATGGTGGAACACTCTGGCCTGGCAAAATGACTGAGGCTTGATTCTGGAACCCTGTGGCCCGGGAACGTGACTGAGGTTTGATGGCAGAAACCTGTGGCCTGGCAACATGACTGACGTTTGATTCTGGATCCCGGTGGCCTGGGAACATGACTGAGGCGTGATTCTGGAAAACTGTGGCCTGGGAACATGACATCTGTTTAGATTGTGGAATACTGTGCCCCGGGAACCTGACTGAGCCTTGGTTCTGAAACCCTGTGGACTGGGAACATGACTGAGGTTTTATTCTGGAACCCTGTAGCCTGGGAACGTAACTGAGGATTGATTCTGGAACCCTGTGGCCTGGGAACATGATACCGGTGGATTCTGGAACCCTGGGCACTGGGCATGTGACATCTGTTTAGATTGTGGAATACTGTGCCCCGGGAACCTGACTGAGCCTTGGTTCTGGAACCCTGTGGATTGGGAACATGACTGAGGTTTTATTCTAGAACCCTGTAGCCTGGAAACATAACTGAGGATTGATTCTCGAACCCTGTGGCCTGGCAACATGACATCGGTGGATTCTAGAACCCTGTGGCCTGGGAACATGTCTGAGGTTTGATGGTGGAAACCTGTGGCTTGGCAACATGACTAAGGTTTGATTCTGGAAGACTGTGGCCAGGAAGCATGATATCTGGTTGATTCTGGAAACTTGTGTCCTGGGAACATGACTGAGGTTTGTTTCTGGAAGCCTGTGCCCTGGGAACATGACTGAGGTTTGATTCTGGACACCTGTGTGCTGGGAACATGACTGAGGTTTGATGGTTGAAACCTGTGGCCCGCGAACATGACTCAGGTTTGATTCTGGAACCATGTGTCCTGGGAACATGACTGAGGTTTGATTTTGGAAACCTTTGGCCTGGGAAAATGACTGAGGTTTCATTGTGGAAACATGTGGCCTGGGATCATGACTGAGGTTTGATGGTGGAACACTCTGGCCTGGCAAAATGACTGAGGCTTGATTCTGGAACCCTGTGGCCCGGGAACATGAGAACGGTTTGATTCTGGAACCCTGTTGCCTTTAACATGACATCGGTGGATTCTGGAACCCTGTGGCCTGGGAACATGAGAACGGTTTGATTCTGGAACCCTGTGGCCTGGGAACATGAGTGAGGATTGATGGTGGAACCCTGTGGCCTGGCAACATGACTGAGGTTTGATACTGGAAGACTGTGGCCAGGAAACATGATATCGGGTTGATTCTGGAAACTTCTGTCCTGGGAACAAGACTGAGGTTTGATTCTGGAACCCTGTGTCCTGGGAATATGACAAAGGTTTGTTGCTGGAAGCCTGTTCCCTGGGTACATGACTGAGGTTTGATTCTGGACACCTGTGTCCTGGGAACATGAGTGATGTTTGATTGTTGAAACCTGTGGCCTGCGAACATGACTCAGGTTTGATTCTGGAACCATGTGTCCTGGGAATATGACTGAGGTTTGATTCTGGAAACCTTTGGCCTGAGAAAATGACTGAGGTTTCATTGTGGAAACATGTGGCCTGGGATCATGACTGAGGTTTGATGGTGGAACACTCTGGCCTGGCAAAATGACTGAGGCTTGATTCTGGAACCCTGTGGCCCGGGAACGTGACTGAGGTTTGATGGCAGAAACCTGTGGCCTGGCAACATGACTGACGTTTGATTCTGGATCCCGGTGGCCTGGGAACATGACTGAGGCGTGATTCTGGAAAACTGTGGCCTGGGAACATGACATCTGTTTAGATTGTGGAATACTGTGCCCCGGGAACCTGACTGAGCCTTGGTTCTGAAACCCTGTGGACTGGGAACATGACTGAGGTTTTATTCTGGAACCCTGTAGCCTGGGAACGTAACTGAGGATTGATTCTGGAACCCTGTGGCCTGGGAACATGATACCGGTGGATTCTGGAACCCTGGGCACTGGGCATGTGACATCTGTTTAGATTGTGGAATACTGTGCCCCGGGAACCTGACTGAGCCTTGGTTCTGGAACCCTGTGGATTGGGAACATGACTGAGGTTTTATTCTAGAACCCTGTAGCCTGGAAACATAACTGAGGATTGATTCTCGAACCCTGTGTCCTGGCAACATGACATCGGTGGATTCTAGAACCCTGTGGCCTGGGAACATGTCTGAGGTTTGATGGTGGAAACCTGTGGCTTGGCAACATGACTAAGGTTTGATTCTGGAAGACTGTGGCCAGGAAGCATGATATCTGGTTGATTCTGGAAACTTGTGTCCTGGGAACATGACTGAGGTTTGTTTCTGGAAGCCTGTGCCCTGGGAACATGACTGAGGTTTGATTCTGGACACCTGTGTGCTGGGAACATGACTGAGGTTTGATGGTTGAAACCTGTGGCCCGCGAACATGACTCAGGTTTGATTCTGGAACCATGTGTCCTGGGAACATGACTGAGGTTTGATTTTGGAAACCTTTGGCCTGGGAAAATGACTGAGGTTTCATTGTGGAAACATGTGGCCTGGGATCATGACTGAGGTTTGATGGTGGAACACTCTGGCCTGGCAAAATGACTGAGGCTTGATTCTGGAACCCTGTGGCCCGGGAACATGAGAACGGTTTGATTCTGGAACCCTGTGGCCTTTAACATGACATCGGTGGATTCTGGAACCCTGTGGCCTGGGAACATGAGAACGGTTTGATTCTGGGACCCTGTGGCCTGGGAACATGAGTGAGGATTGATGGTGGAACCCTGTGGCCTGGCAACATGACTGAGGTTTGATACTGGAAGACTGTGGCCAGGAAACATGATATCGGGTTGATTCTGGAAACTTCTGTCCTGGGAACAAGACTGAGGTTTGATTCTGGAACCCTGTGTCCTGGGAATATGACAAAGGTTTGTTGCTGGAAGCCTGTTCCCTGGGTACATGACTGAGGTTTGATTCTGGACACCTGTGTCCTGGGAACATGAGTGATGTTTGATTGTTGAAACCTGGGGCCTGCGAACATGACTCAGGTTTGATTCTGGAACCATGTGTCCTGGGAATATGACTGAGGTTTGATTCTGGAAACCTTTGGCCTGAGAAAATGACTGAGGTTTCATTGTGGAAACATGTGGCCTGGGATCATGACTGAGGTTTGATGGTGGAACACTCTGGCCTGGCAAAATGACTGAGGCTTGATTCTGGAACCCTGTGGCCCGGGAACGTGACTGAGGTTTGATGGCAGAAACCTGTGGCCTGGCAACATGACTGACGTTTGATTCTGGATCCCGGTGGCCTGGGAACATGACTGAGGCGTGATTCTGGAAAACTGTGGCCTGGGAACATGACATCTGTTTAGATTGTGGAATACTGTGCCCCGGGAACCTGACTGAGCCTTGGTTCTGAAACCCTGTGGACTGGGAACATGACTGAGGTTTTATTCTGGAACCCTGTAGCCTGGGAACGTAACTGAGGATTGATTCTGGAACCCTGTGGCCTGGGAACATGATACCGGTGGATTCTGGAACCCTGGGCACTGGGCATGTGACATCTGTTTAGATTGTGGAATACTGTGCCCCGGGAACCTGACTGAGCCTTGGTTCTGGAACCCTGTGGATTGGGAACATGACTGAGGTTTTATTCTAGAACCCTGTAGCCTGGAAACATAACTGAGGATTGATTCTCGAACCCTGTGGCCTGGCAACATGACATCGGTGGATTCTAGAACCCTGTGGCCTGGGAACATGTCTGAGGTTTGATGGTGGAAACCTGTGGCTTGGCAACATGACTAAGGTTTGATTCTGGAAGACTGTGGCCAGGAAGCATGATATCTGGTTGATTCTGGAAACTTGTGTCCTGGGAACATGACTGAGGTTTGTTTCTGGAAGCCTGTGCCCTGGGAACATGACTGAGGTTTGATTCTGGACACCTGTGTGCTGGGAACATGACTGAGGTTTGATGGTTGAAACCTGTGGCCCGCGAACATGACTCAGGTTTGATTCTGGAACCATGTGTCCTGGGAACATGACTGAGGTTTGATTTTGAAAACCTTTGGCCTGGGAAAATGACTGAGGTTTCATTGTGGAAACATGTGGCCTGGGATCATGACTGAGGTTTGATGGTGGAACACTCTGGCCTGGCAAAATGACTGAGGCTTGATTCTGGAACCCTGTGGCCCGGGAACATGAGAACGGTTTGATTCTGGAACCCTGTGGCCTTTAACATGACATCGGTGGATTCTGGAACCCTGTGGCCTGGGAACATGAGAACGGTTTGATTCTGGAACCCTGTGGCCTGGGAACATGAGTGAGGATTGATGGTGGAACCCTGTGGCCTGGCAACATGACTGAGGTTTGATACTGGAAGACTGTGGCCAGGAAACATGATATCGGGTTGATTCTGGAAACTTCTGTCCTGGGAACAAGACTGAGGTTTGATTCTGGAACCCTGTGTCCTGGGAATATGACAAAGGTTTGTTGCTGGAAGCCTGTTCCCTGGGTACATGACTGAGGTTTGATTCTGGACACCTGTGTCCTGGGAACATGAGTGATGTTTGATTGTTGAAACCTGTGGCCTGCGAACATGACTCAGGTTTGATTCTGGAACCATGTGTCCTGGGAATATGACTGAGGTTTGATTCTGGAAACCTTTGGCCTGAGAAAATGACTGAGGTTTCATTGTGGAAACATGTGGCCTGGGATCATGACTGAGGTTTGATGGTGGAACACTCTGGCCTGGCAAAATGACTGAGGCTTGATTCTGGAACCCTGTGGCCCGGGAACGTGACTGAGGTTTGATGGCAGAAACCTGTGGCCTGGCAACATGACTGACGTTTGATTCTGGATCCCGGTGGCCTGGGAACATGACTGAGGCGTGATTCTGGAAAACTGTGGCCTGGGAACATGACATCTGTTTAGATTGTGGAATACTGTGCCCCGGGAACCTGACTGAGCCTTGGTTCTGAAACCCTGTGGACTGGGAACATGACTGAGGTTTTATTCTGGAACCCTGTAGCCTGGGAACGTAACTGAGGATTGATTCTGGAACCCTGTGGCCTGGGAACATGATACCGGTGGATTCTGGAACCCTGGGGACTGGGCATGTGACATCTGTTTAGATTGTGGAATACTGTGCCCCGGGAACCTGACTGAGCCTTGGTTCTGGAACCCTGTGGATTGGGAACATGACTGAGGTTTTATTCTAGAACCCTGTAGCCTGGAAACATAACTGAGGATTGATTCTCGAACCCTGTGGCCTGGCAACATGACATCGGTGGATTCTAGAACCCTGTGGCCTGGGAACATGTCTGAGGTTTGATGGTGGAAACCTGTGGCTTGGCAACATGACTAAGGTTTGATTCTGGAAGACTGTGGCCAGGAAGCATGATATCTGGTTGATTCTGGAAACTTGTGTCCTGGGAACATGACTGAGGTTTGTTTCTGGAAGCCTGTGCCCTGGGAACATGACTGAGGTTTGATTCTGGACACCTGTGTGCTGGGAACATGACTGAGGTTTGATGGTTGAAACCTGTGGCCCGCGAACATGACTCAGGTTTGATTCTGGAACCATGTGTCCTGGGAACATGACTGAGGTTTGATTTTGGAAACCTTTGGCCTGGGAAAATGACTGAGGTTTCATTGTGGAAACATGTGGCCTGGGATCATGACTGAGGTTTGATGGTGGAACACTCTGGCCTGGCAAAATGACTGAGGCTTGATTCTGGAACCCTGTGGCCCGGGAACATGAGAACGGTTTGATTCTGGAACCCTGTGGCCTTTAACATGACATCGGTGGATTCTGGAACCCTGTGGCCTGGGAACATGAGAACGGTTTGATTCTGGAACCCTGTGGCCTGGGAACATGAGTGAGGATTGATGGTGGAACCCTGTGGCCTCTCAACATGACTGAGGTTTGATACTGGAAGACTGTGGCCAGGAAACATGATATCGGGTTGATTCTGGAAACTTCTGTCCTGGGAACAAGACTGAGGTTTGATTCTGGAACCCTGTGTCCTGGGAATATGACAAAGGTTTGTTGCTGGAAGCCTGTTCCCTGGGTACATGACTGAGGTTTGATTCTGGACACCTGTGTCCTGGGAACATGAGTGATGTTTGATTGTTGAAACCTGTGGCCTGCGAACATGACTCAGGTTTGATTCTGGAACCATGTGTCCTGGGAATATGACTGAGGTTTGATTCTGGAAACCTTTGGCCTGAGAAAATGACTGAGGTTTCATTGTGGAAACATGTGGCCTGGGATCATGACTGAGGTTTGATGGTGGAACACTCTGGCCTGGCAAAATGACTGAGGCTTGATTCTGGAACCCTGTGGCCCGGGAACGTGACTGAGGTTTGATGGCAGAAACCTGTGGCCTGGCAACATGACTGACGTTTGATTCTGGATCCCGGTGGCCTGGGAACATGACTGAGGCGTGATTCTGGAAAACTGTGGCCTGGGAACATGACATCTGTTTAGATTGTGGAATACTGTGCCCCGGGAACCTGACTGAGCCTTGGTTCTGAAACCCTGTGGACTGGGAACATGACTGAGGTTTTATTCTGGAACCCTGTAGCCTGGGAACGTAACTGAGGATTGATTCTGGAACCCTGTGGCCTGGGAACATGATACCGGTGGATTCTGGAACCCTGGGCACTGGGCATGTGACATCTGTTTAGATTGTGGAATACTGTGCCCCGGGAACCTGACTGAGCCTTGGTTCTGGAACCCTGTGGATTGGGAACATGACTGAGGTTTTATTCTAGAACCCTGTAGCCTGGAAACATAACTGAGGATTGATTCTCGAACCCTGTGGCCTGGCAACATGACATCGGTGGATTCTAGAACCCTGTGGCCTGGGAACATGTCTGAGGTTTGATGGTGGAAACCTGTGGCTTGGCAACATGACTAAGGTTTGATTCTGGAAGACTGTGGCCAGGAAGCATGATATCTGGTTGATTCTGGAAACTTGTGTCCTGGGAACATGACTGAGGTTTGTTTCTGGAAGCCTGTGCCCTGGGAACATGACTGAGGTTTGATTCTGGACACCTGTGTGCTGGGAACATGACTGAGGTTTGATGGTGGAAACCTGTGGCTTGGCAACATGACTAAGGTTTGATTCTGGAACCATGTGTCCTGGGAACATGACTGAGGTTTGATTTTGGAAACCTTTGGCCTGGGAAAATGACTGAGGTTTCATTGTGGAAACATGTGGCCTGGGATCATGACTGAGGTTTGATGGTGGAACACTCTGGCCTGGCAAAATGACTGAGGCTTGATTCTGGAACCCTGTGGCCCGGGAACATGAGAACGGTTTGATTCTGGAACCCTGTGGCCTGGGAACATGAGTGAGGATTGATGGTGGAACCCTGTGGCCTGGCAACATGACTGAGGTTTGATACTGGAAGACTGTGGCCAGGAAACATGATATCGGGTTGATTCTGGAAACTTCTGTCCTGGGAACAAGACTGAGGTTTGATTCTGGAACCCTGTGTCCTGGGAATATGACAAAGGTTTGTTGCTGGAAGCCTGTTCCCTGGGTACATGACTGAGGTTTGATTCTGGACACCTGTGTCCTGGGAACATGAGTGATGTTTGATTGTTGAAACCTGTGGCCTGCGAACATGACTCAGGTTTGATTCTGGAACCATGTGTCCTGGGAATATGACTGAGGTTTGATTCTGGAAACCTTTGGCCTGAGAAAATGACTGAGGTTTCATTGTGGAAACATGTGGCCTGGGATCATGACTGAGGTTTGATGGTGGAACACTCTGGCCTGGCAAAATGACTGAGGCTTGATTCTGGAACCCTGTGGCCCGGGAACGTGACTGAGGTTTGATGGCAGAAACCTGTGGCCTGGCAACATGACTGACGTTTGATTCTGGATCCCGGTGGCCTGGGAACATGACTGAGGCGTGATTCTGGAAAACTGTGGCCTGGGAACATGACATCTGTTTAGATTGTGGAATACTGTGCCCCGGGAACGTGACTGAGCCTTGGTTCTGAAACCCTGTGGACTGGGAACATGACTGAGGTTTTATTCTGGAACCCTGTAGCCTGGGAACGTAACTGAGGATTGATTCTGGAACCCTGTGGCCTGGGAACATGATACCGGTGGATTCTGGAACCCTGGGGTCTGGGCATGTGACATCTATTTAGATTGTGGAATACTGTGCCCCGGGAACTGACTGAGCCTTGGTTCTGGAACCCTGTGGATTGGGAACATGACTGAGGTTTTATTCTAGAACCCTGTAGCCTGGAAACATAACTGAGGATTGATTCTCGAACCCTGTGGCCTGGCAACATGACATCGGTGGATTCTAGAACCCTGTGGCCTGGGAACATGTCTGAGGTTTGATGGTGGAAACCTGTGGCTTGGCAACATGACTAAGGTTTGATTCTGGAAGACTGTGGCCAGGAAGCATGATATCTGGTTGATTCTGGAAACTTGTGTCCTGGGAACATGACTGAGGTTTGTTTCTGGAAGCCTGTGCCCTGGGAACATGACTGAGGTTTGATTCTGGACACCTGTGTGCTGGGAACATGACTGAGGTTTGATGGTTGAAACCTGTGGCCCGCGAACATGACTCAGGTTTGATTCTGGAACCATGTGTCCTGGGAACATGACTGAGGTTTGATTTTGGAAACCTTTGGCCTGGGAAAATGACTGAGGTTTCATTGTGGAAACATGTGGCCTGGGATCATGACTGAGGTTTGATGGTGGAACACTCTGGCCTGGCAAAATGACTGAGGCTTGATTCTGGAACCCTGTGGCCCGGGAACATGAGAACGGTTTGATTCTGGAACCCTGTGGCCTTTAACATGACATCGGTGGATTCTGGAACCCTGTGGCCTGGGAACATGAGAACGGTTTGATTCTGGAACCCTGTGGCCTGGGAACATGAGTGAGGATTGATGGTGGAACCCTGTGGCCTGGCAACATGACTGAGGTTTGATACTGGAAGACTGTGGCCAGGAAACATGATATCGGGTTGATTCTGGAAACTTCTGTCCTGGGAACAAGACTGAGGTTTGATTCTGGAACCCTGTGTCCTGGGAATATGACAAAGGTTTGTTGCTGGAAGCCTGTTCCCTGGGTACATGACTGAGGTTTGATTCTGGACACCTGTGTCCTGGGAACATGAGTGATGTTTGATTGTTGAAACCTGTGGCCTGCGAACATGACTCAGGTTTGATTCTGGAACCATGTGTCCTGGGAATATGACTGAGGTTTGATTCTGGAAACCTTTGGCCTGAGAAAATGACTGAGGTTTCATTGTGGAAACATGTGGCCTGGGATCATGACTGAGGTTTGATGGTGGAACACTCTGGCCTGGCAAAATGACTGAGGCTTGATTCTGGAACCCTGTGGCCCGGGAACGTGACTGAGGTTTGATGGCAGAAACCTGTGGCCTGGCAACATGACTGACGTTTGATTCTGGATCCCGGTGGCCTGGGAACATGACTGAGGCGTGATTCTGGAAAACTGTGGCCTGGGAACATGACATCTGTTTAGATTGTGGAATACTGTGCCCCGGGAACCTGACTGAGCCTTGGTTCTGAAACCCTGTGGACTGGGAACATGACTGAGGTTTTATTCTGGAACCCTGTAGCCTGGGAACATAACTGAGGATTGATTCTGGAACCCTGTGGCCTGGGAACATGATACCGGTGGATTCTGGAACCCTGGGGACTGGGCATGTGACATCTGTTTAGATTGTGGAATACTGTGCCCCGGGAACCTGACTGAGCCTTGGTTCTGGAACCCTGTGGATTGGGAACATGACTGAGGTTTTATTCTAGAACCCTGTAGCCTGGAAACATAACTGAGGATTGATTCTCGAACCCTGTGGCCTGGCAACATGACATCGGTGGATTCTAGAACCCTGTGGCCTGGGAACATGTCTGAGGTTTGATGGTGGAAACCTGTGGCTTGGCAACATGACTAAGGTTTGATTCTGGAAGACTGTGGCCAGGAAGCATGATATCTGGTTGATTCTGGAAACTTGTGTCCTGGGAACATGACTGAGGTTTGTTTCTGGAAGCCTGTGCCCTGGGAACATGACTGAGGTTTGATTCTGGACACCTGTGTGCTGGGAACATGACTGAGGTTTGATGGTTGAAACCTGTGGCCCGCGAACATGACTCAGGTTTGATTCTGGAACCATGTGTCCTGGGAACATGACTGAGGTTTGATTTTGGAAACCTTTGGCCTGGGAAAATGACTGAGGTTTCATTGTGGAAACATGTGGCCTGGGATCATGACTGAGGTTTGATGGTGGAACACTCTGGCCTGGCAAAATGACTGAGGCTTGATTCTGGAACCCTGTGGCCCGGGAACATGAGAACGGTTTGATTCTGGAACCCTGTGGCCTTTAACATGACATCGGTGGATTCTGGAACCCTGTGGCCTGGGAACATGAGAACGGTTTGATTCTGGAACCCTGTGGCCTGGGAACATGAGTGAGGATTGATGGTGGAACCCTGTGGCCTGGCAACATGACTGAGGTTTGATACTGGAAGACTGTGGCCAGGAAACATGATATCGGGTTGATTCTGGAAACTTCTGTCCTGGGAACAAGACTGAGGTTTGATTCTGGAACCCTGTGTCCTGGGAATATGACAAAGGTTTGTTGCTGGAAGCCTGTTCCCTGGGTACATGACTGAGGTTTGATTCTGGACACCTGTGTCCTGGGAACATGAGTGATGTTTGATGGTTGAAACCTGTGGCCTGCGAACATGACTCAGGTTTGATTCTGGAACCATGTGTCCTGGGAATATGACTGAGGTTTGATTCTGGAAACCTTTGGCCTGAGAAAATGACTGAGGTTTCATTGTGGAAACATGTGGCCTGGGATCATGACTGAGGTTTGATGGTGGAACACTCTGGCCTGGCAAAATGACTGAGGCTTGATTCTGGAACCCTGTGGCCCGGGAACGTGACTGAGGTTTGATGGCAGAAACCTGTGGCCTGGCAACATGACTGACGTTTGATTCTGGATCCCGGTGGCCTGGGAACATGACTGAGGCGTGATTCTGGAAAACTGTGGCCTGGGAACATGACATCTGTTTAGATTGTGGAATACTGTGCCCCGGGAACCTGACTGAGCCTTGGTTCTGAAACCCTGTGGACTGGGAACATGACTGAGGTTTTATTCTGGAACCCTGTAGCCTGGGAACGTAACTGAGGATTGATTCTGGAACCCTGTGGCCTGGGAACATGATACCGGTGGATTCTGGAACCCTGGGCACTGGGCATGTGACATCTGTTTAGATTGTGGAATACTGTGCCCCGGGAACCTGACTGAGCCTTGGTTCTGGAACCCTGTGGATTGGGAACATGACTGAGGTTTTATTCTAGAACCCTGTAGCCTGGAAACATAACTGAGGATTGATTCTCGAACCCTGTGGCCTGGCAACATGACATCGGTGGATTCTAGAACCCTGTGGCCTGGGAACATGTCTGAGGTTTGATGGTGGAAACCTGTGGCTTGGCAACATGACTAAGGTTTGATTCTGGAAGACTGTGGCCAGGAAGCATGATATCTGGTTGATTCTGGAAACTTGTGTCCTGGGAACATGACTGAGGTTTGTTTCTGGAAGCCTGTGCCCTGGGAACATGACTGAGGTTTGATTCTGGACACCTGTGTGCTGGGAACATGACTGAGGTTTGATGGTGGAAACCTGTGGCTCGCGAACATGACTCAGGTTTGATTCTGGAACCATGTGTCCTGGGAACATGACTGAGGTTTGATTTTGGAAACCTTTGGCCTGGGAAAATGACTGAGGTTTCATTGTGGAAACATGTGGCCTGGGATCATGACTGAGGTTTGATGGTGGAACACTCTGGCCTGGCAAAATGACTGAGGCTTGATTCTGGAACCCTGTGGCCCGGGAACATGAGAACGGTTTGATTCTGGAACCCTGTGGCCTTTAACATGACATCGGTGGATTCTGGAACCCTGTGGCCTGGGAACATGAGAACGGTTTGATTCTGGAACCCTGTGGCCTGGGAACATGAGTGAGGATTGATGGTGGAACCCTGTGGCCTGGCAACATGACTGAGGTTTGATACTGGAAGACTGTGGCCAGGAAACATGATATCGGGTTGATTCTGGAAACTTCTGTCCTGGGAACAAGACTGAGGTTTGATTCTGGAACCCTGTGTCCTGGGAATATGACAAAGGTTTGTTGCTGGAAGCCTGTTCCCTGGGTACATGACTGAGGTTTGATTCTGGACACCTGTGTCCTGGGAACATGAGTGATGTTTGATGGTTGAAACCTGTGGCCTGCGAACATGACTCAGGTTTGATTCTGGAACCATGTGTCCTGGGAATATGACTGAGGTTTGATTCTGGAAACCTTTGGCCTGAGAAAATGACTGAGGTTTCATTGTGGAAACATGTGGCCTGGGATCATGACTGAGGTTTGATGGTGGAACACTCTGGCCTGGCAAAATGACTGAGGCTTGATTCTGGAACCCTGTGGCCCGGGAACGTGACTGAGGTTTGATGGCAGAAACCTGTGGCCTGGCAACATGACTGACGTTTGATTCTGGATCCCGGTGGCCTGGGAACATGACTGAGGCGTGATTCTGGAAAACTGTGGCCTGGGAACATGACATCTGTTTAGATTGTGGAATACTGTGCCCCGGGAACCTGACTGAGCCTTGGTTCTGAAACCCTGTGGACTGGGAACATGACTGAGGTTTTATTCTGGAACCCTGTAGCCTGGGAACGTAACTGAGGATTGATTCTGGAACCCTGTGGCCTGGGAACATGATACCGGTGGATTCTGGAACCCTGGGCACTGGGCATGTGACATCTGTTTAGATTGTGGAATACTGTGCCCCGGGAACCTGACTGAGCCTTGGTTCTGGAACCCTGTGGATTGGGAACATGACTGAGGTTTTATTCTAGAACCCTGTAGCCTGGAAACATAACTGAGGATTGATTCTCGAACCCTGTGGCCTGGCAACATGACATCGGTGGATTCTAGAACCCTGTGGCCTGGGAACATGTCTGAGGTTTGATGGTGGAAACCTGTGGCTTGGCAACATGACTAAGGTTTGATTCTGGAAGACTGTGGCCAGGAAGCATGATATCTGGTTGATTCTGGAAACTTGTGTCCTGGGAACATGACTGAGGTTTGTTTCTGGAAGCCTGTGCCCTGGGAACATGACTGAGGTTTGATTCTGGACACCTGTGTGCTGGGAACATGACTGAGGTTTGATGGTTGAAACCTGTGGCCCGCGAACATGACTCAGGTTTGATTCTGGAACCATGTGTCCTGGGAACATGACTGAGGTTTGATTTTGAAAACCTTTGGCCTGGGAAAATGACTGAGGTTTCATTGTGGAAACATGTGGCCTGGGATCATGACTGAGGTTTGATGGTGGAACACTCTGGCCTGGCAAAATGACTGAGGCTTGATTCTGGAACCCTGTGGCCCGGGAACATGAGAACGGTTTGATTCTGGAACCCTGTGGCCTTTAACATGACATCGGTGGATTCTGGAACCCTGTGGCCTGGGAACATGAGAACGGTTTGATTCTGGAACCCTGTGGCCTGGGAACATGAGTGAGGATTGATGGTGGAACCCTGTGGCCTGGCAACATGACTGAGGTTTGATACTGGAAGACTGTGGCCAGGAAACATGATATCGGGTTGATTCTGGAAACTTCTGTCCTGGGAACAAGACTGAGGTTTGATTCTGGAACCCTGTGTCCTGGGAATATGACAAAGGTTTGTTGCTGGAAGCCTGTTCCCTGGGTACATGACTGAGGTTTGATTCTGGACACCTGTGTCCTGGGAACATGAGTGATGTTTGATTGTTGAAACCTGTGGCCTGCGAACATGACTCAGGTTTGATTCTGGAACCATGTGTCCTGGGAATATGACTGAGGTTTGATTCTGGAAACCTTTGGCCTGAGAAAATGACTGAGGTTTCATTGTGGAAACATGTGGCCTGGGATCATGACTGAGGTTTGATGGTGGAACACTCTGGCCTGGCAAAATGACTGAGGCTTGATTCTGGAACCCTGTGGCCCGGGAACGTGACTGAGGTTTGATGGCAGAAACCTGTGGCCTGGCAACATGACTGACGTTTGATTCTGGATCCCGGTGGCCTGGGAACATGACTGAGGCGTGATTCTGGAAAACTGTGGCCTGGGAACATGACATCTGTTTAGATTGTGGAATACTGTGCCCCGGGAACCTGACTGAGCCTTGGTTCTGAAACCCTGTGGACTGGGAACATGACTGAGGTTTTATTCTGGAACCCTGTAGCCTGGGAACGTAACTGAGGATTGATTCTGGAACCCTGTGGCCTGGGAACATGATACCGGTGGATTCTGGAACCCTGGGCACTGGGCATGTGACATCTGTTTAGATTGTGGAATACTGTGCCCCGGGAACCTGACTGAGCCTTGGTTCTGGAACCCTGTGGATTGGGAACATGACTGAGGTTTTATTCTAGAACCCTGTAGCCTGGAAACATAACTGAGGATTGATTCTCGAACCCTGTGGCCTGGCAACATGACATCGGTGGATTCTAGAACCCTGTGGCCTGGGAACATGTCTGAGGTTTGATGGTGGAAACCTGTGGCTTGGCAACATGACTAAGGTTTGATTCTGGAAGACTGTGGCCAGGAAGCATGATATCTGGTTGATTCTGGAAACTTGTGTCCTGGGAACATGACTGAGGTTTGTTTCTGGAAGCCTGTGCCCTGGGAACATGACTGAGGTTTGATTCTGGACACCTGTGTGCTGGGAACATGACTGAGGTTTGATGGTGGAAACCTGTGGCTCGCGAACATGACTCAGGTTTGATTCTGGAACCATGTGTCCTGGGAACATGACTGAGGTTTGATTTTGGAAACCTTTGGCCTGGGAAAATGACTGAGGTTTCATTGTGGAAACATGTGGCCTGGGATCATGACTGAGGTTTGATGGTGGAACACTCTGGCCTGGCAAAATGACTGAGGCTTGATTCTGGAACCCTGTGGCCCGGGAACATGAGAACGGTTTGATTCTGGAACCCTGTGGCCTTTAACATGACATCGGTGGATTCTGGAACCCTGTGGCCTGGGAACATGAGAACGGTTTGATTCTGGAACCCTGTGGCCTGGGAACATGAGTGAGGATTGATGGTGGAACCCTGTGGCCTGGCAACATGACTGAGGTTTGATACTGGAAGACTGTGGCCAGGAAACATGATATCGGGTTGATTCTGGAAACTTCTGTCCTGGGAACAAGACTGAGGTTTGATTCTGGAACCCTGTGTCCTGGGAATATGACAAAGGTTTGTTGCTGGAAGCCTGTTCCCTGGGTACATGACTGAGGTTTGATTCTGGACACCTGTGTCCTGGGAACATGAGTGATGTTTGATGGTTGAAACCTGTGGCCTGCGAACATGACTCAGGTTTGATTCTGGAACCATGTGTCCTGGGAATATGACTGAGGTTTGATTCTGGAAACCTTTGGCCTGAGAAAATGACTGAGGTTTCATTGTGGAAACATGTGGCCTGGGATCATGACTGAGGTTTGATGGTGGAACACTCTGGCCTGGCAAAATGACTGAGGCTTGATTCTGGAACCCTGTGGCCCGGGAACGTGACTGAGGTTTGATGGCAGAAACCTGTGGCCTGGCAACATGACTGACGTTTGATTCTGGATCCCGGTGGCCTGGGAACATGACTGAGGCGTGATTCTGGAAAACTGTGGCCTGGGAACATGACATCTGTTTAGATTGTGGAATACTGTGCCCCGGGAACCTGACTGAGCCTTGGTTCTGAAACCCTGTGGACTGGGAACATGACTGAGGTTTTATTCTGGAACCCTGTAGCCTGGGAACGTAACTGAGGATTGATTCTGGAACCCTGTGGCCTGGGAACATGATACCGGTGGATTCTGGAACCCTGGGCACTGGGCATGTGACATCTGTTTAGATTGTGGAATACTGTGCCCCGGGAACCTGACTGAGCCTTGGTTCTGGAACCCTGTGGATTGGGAACATGACTGAGGTTTTATTCTAGAACCCTGTAGCCTGGAAACATAACTGAGGATTGATTCTCGAACCCTGTGGCCTGGCAACATGACATCGGTGGATTCTAGAACCCTGTGGCCTGGGAACATGTCTGAGGTTTGATGGTGGAAACCTGTGGCTTGGCAACATGACTAAGGTTTGATTCTGGAAGACTGTGGCCAGGAAGCATGATATCTGGTTGATTCTGGAAACTTGTGTCCTGGGAACATGACTGAGGTTTGTTTCTGGAAGCCTGTGCCCTGGGAACATGACTGAGGTTTGATTCTGGACACCTGTGTGCTGGGAACATGACTGAGGTTTGATGGTTGAAACCTGTGGCCCGCGAACATGACTCAGGTTTGATTCTGGAACCATGTGTCCTGGGAACATGACTGAGGTTTGATTTTGAAAACCTTTGGCCTGGGAAAATGACTGAGGTTTCATTGTGGAAACATGTGGCCTGGGATCATGACTGAGGTTTGATGGTGGAACACTCTGGCCTGGCAAAATGACTGAGGCTTGATTCTGGAACCCTGTGGCCCGGGAACATGAGAACGGTTTGATTCTGGAACCCTGTGGCCTTTAACATGACATCGGTGGATTCTGGAACCCTGTGGCCTGGGAACATGAGAACGGTTTGATTCTGGAACCCTGTGGCCTGGGAACATGAGTGAGGATTGATGGTGGAACCCTGTGGCCTGGCAACATGACTGAGGTTTGATACTGGAAGACTGTGGCCAGGAAACATGATATCGGGTTGATTCTGGAAACTTCTGTCCTGGGAACAAGACTGAGGTTTGATTCTGGAACCCTGTGTCCTGGGAATATGACAAAGGTTTGTTGCTGGAAGCCTGTTCCCTGGGTACATGACTGAGGTTTGATTCTGGACACCTGTGTCCTGGGAACATGAGTGATGTTTGATTGTTGAAACCTGTGGCCTGCGAACATGACTCAGGTTTGATTCTGGAACCATGTGTCCTGGGAATATGACTGAGGTTTGATTCTGGAAACCTTTGGCCTGAGAAAATGACTGAGGTTTCATTGTGGAAACATGTGGCCTGGGATCATGACTGAGGTTTGATGGTGGAACACTCTGGCCTGGCAAAATGACTGAGGCTTGATTCTGGAACCCTGTGGCCCGGGAACGTGACTGAGGTTTGATGGCAGAAACCTGTGGCCTGGCAACATGACTGACGTTTGATTCTGGATCCCGGTGGCCTGGGAACATGACTGAGGCGTGATTCTGGAAAACTGTGGCCTGGGAACATGACATCTGTTTAGATTGTGGAATACTGTGCCCCGGGAACCTGACTGAGCCTTGGTTCTGAAACCCTGTGGACTGGGAACATGACTGAGGTTTTATTCTGGAACCCTGTAGCCTGGGAACGTAACTGAGGATTGATTCTGGAACCCTGTGGCCTGGGAACATGATACCGGTGGATTCTGGAACCCTGGGGACTGGGCATGTGACATCTGTTTAGATTGTGGAATACTGGGCCCCGGGAACCTGACTGAGCCTTGGTTCTGGAACCCTGTGGATTGGGAACATGACTGAGGTTTTATTCTAGAACCCTGTAGCCTGGAAACATAACTGAGGATTGATTCTCGAACCCTGTGGCCTGGCAACATGACATCGGTGGATTCTAGAACCCTGTGGCCTGGGAACATGTCTGAGGTTTGATGGTGGAAACCTGTGGCTTGGCAACATGACTAAGGTTTGATTCTGGAAGACTGTGGCCAGGAAGCATGATATCTGGTTGATTCTGGAAACTTGTGTCCTGGGAACATGACTGAGGTTTGTTTCTGGAAGCCTGTGCCCTGGGAACATGACTGAGGTTTGATTCTGGACACCTGTGTGCTGGGAACATGACTGAGGTTTGATGGTTGAAACCTGTGGCCCGCGAACATGACTCAGGTTTGATTCTGGAACCATGTGTCCTGGGAACATGACTGAGGTTTGATTTTGGAAACCTTTGGCCTGGGAAAATGACTGAGATTTCATTGTGGAAACATGTGGCCTGGGATCATGACTGAGGTTTGATGGTGGAACACTCTGGCCTGGCAAAATGACTGAGGCTTGATTCTGGAACCCTGTGGCCCGGGAACATGAGAACGGTTTGATTCTGGAACCCTGTGGCCTTTAACATGACATCGGTGGATTCTGGAACCCTGTGGCCTGGGAACATGAGAACGGTTTGATTCTGGAACCCTGTGGCCTGGGAACATGAGTGAGGATTGATGGTGGAACCCTGTGGCCTCTCAACATGACTGAGGTTTGATACTGGAAGACTGTGGCCAGGAAACATGATATCGGGTTGATTCTGGAAACTTCTGTCCTGGGAACAAGACTGAGGTTTGATTCTGGAACCCTGTGTCCTGGGAATATGACAAAGGTTTGTTGCTGGAAGCCTGTTCCCTGGGTACATGACTGAGGTTTGATTCTGGACACCTGTGTCCTGGGAACATGAGTGATGTTTGATTGTTGAAACCTGTGGCCTGCGAACATGACTCAGGTTTGATTCTGGAACCATGTGTCCTGGGAATATGACTGAGGTTTGATTCTGGAAACCTTTGGCCTGAGAAAATGACTGAGGTTTCATTGTGGAAACATGTGGCCTGGGATCATGACTGAGGTTTGATGGTGGAACACTCTGGCCTGGCAAAATGACTGAGGCTTGATTCTGGAACCCTGTGGCCCGGGAACGTGACTGAGGTTTGATGGCAGAAACCTGTGGCCTGGCAACATGACTGACGTTTGATTCTGGATCCCGGTGGCCTGGGAACATGACTGAGGCGTGATTCTGGAAAACTGTGGCCTGGGAACATGACATCTGTTTAGATTGTGGAATACTGTGCCCCGGGAACCTGACTGAGCCTTGGTTCTGAAACCCTGTGGACTGGGAACATGACTGAGGTTTTATTCTGGAACCCTGTAGCCTGGGAACGTAACTGAGGATTGATTCTGGAACCCTGTGGCCTGGGAACATGATACCGGTGGATTCTGGAACCCTGGGCACTGGGCATGTGACATCTGTTTAGATTGTGGAATACTGTGCCCCGGGAACCTGACTGAGCCTTGGTTCTGGAACCCTGTGGATTGGGAACATGACTGAGGTTTTATTCTAGAACCCTGTAGCCTGGAAACATAACTGAGGATTGATTCTCGAACCCTGTGGCCTGGCAACATGACATCGGTGGATTCTAGAACCCTGTGGCCTGGGAACATGTCTGAGGTTTGATGGTGGAAACCTGTGGCTTGGCAACATGACTAAGGTTTGATTCTGGAAGACTGTGGCCAGGAAGCATGATATCTGGTTGATTCTGGAAACTTGTGTCCTGGGAACATGACTGAGGTTTGTTTCTGGAAGCCTGTGCCCTGGGAACATGACTGAGGTTTGATTCTGGACACCTGTGTGCTGGGAACATGACTGAGGTTTGATGGTGGAAACCTGTGGCTTGGCAACATGACTAAGGTTTGATTCTGGAACCATGTGTCCTGGGAACATGACTGAGGTTTGATTTTGGAAACCTTTGGCCTGGGAAAATGACTGAGGTTTCATTGTGGAAACATGTGGCCTGGGATCATGACTGAGGTTTGATGGTGGAACACTCTGGCCTGGCAAAATGACTGAGGCTTGATTCTGGAACCCTGTGGCCCGGGAACATGAGAACGGTTTGATTCTGGAACCCTGTGGCCTGGGAACATGAGTGAGGATTGATGGTGGAACCCTGTGGCCTGGCAACATGACTGAGGTTTGATACTGGAAGACTGTGGCCAGGAAACATGATATCGGGTTGATTCTGGAAACTTCTGTCCTGGGAACAAGACTGAGGTTTGATTCTGGAACCCTGTGTCCTGGGAATATGACAAAGGTTTGTTGCTGGAAGCCTGTTCCCTGGGTACATGACTGAGGTTTGATTCTGGACACCTGTGTCCTGGGAACATGAGTGATGTTTGATTGTTGAAACCTGTGGCCTGCGAACATGACTCAGGTTTGATTCTGGAACCATGTGTCCTGGGAATATGACTGAGGTTTGATTCTGGAAACCTTTGGCCTGAGAAAATGACTGAGGTTTCATTGTGGAAACATGTGGCCTGGGATCATGACTGAGGTTTGATGGTGGAACACTCTGGCCTGGCAAAATGACTGAGGCTTGATTCTGGAACCCTGTGGCCCGGGAACGTGACTGAGGTTTGATGGCAGAAACCTGTGGCCTGGCAACATGACTGACGTTTGATTCTGGATCCCGGTGGCCTGGGAACATGACTGAGGCGTGATTCTGGAAAACTGTGGCCTGGGAACATGACATCTGTTTAGATTGTGGAATACTGTGCCCCGGGAACGTGACTGAGCCTTGGTTCTGAAACCCTGTGGACTGGGAACATGACTGAGGTTTTATTCTGGAACCCTGTAGCCTGGGAACGTAACTGAGGATTGATTCTGGAACCCTGTGGCCTGGGAACATGATACCGGTGGATTCTGGAACCCTGGGGTCTGGGCATGTGACATCTATTTAGATTGTGGAATACTGTGCCCCGGGAACTGACTGAGCCTTGGTTCTGGAACCCTGTGGATTGGGAACATGACTGAGGTTTTATTCTAGAACCCTGTAGCCTGGAAACATAACTGAGGATTGATTCTCGAACCCTGTGGCCTGGCAACATGACATCGGTGGATTCTAGAACCCTGTGGCCTGGGAACATGTCTGAGGTTTGATGGTGGAAACCTGTGGCTTGGCAACATGACTAAGGTTTGATTCTGGAAGACTGTGGCCAGGAAGCATGATATCTGGTTGATTCTGGAAACTTGTGTCCTGGGAACATGACTGAGGTTTGTTTCTGGAAGCCTGTGCCCTGGGAACATGACTGAGGTTTGATTCTGGACACCTGTGTGCTGGGAACATGACTGAGGTTTGATGGTTGAAACCTGTGGCCCGCGAACATGACTCAGGTTTGATTCTGGAACCATGTGTCCTGGGAACATGACTGAGGTTTGATTTTGGAAACCTTTGGCCTGGGAAAATGACTGAGGTTTCATTGTGGAAACATGTGGCCTGGGATCATGACTGAGGTTTGATGGTGGAACACTCTGGCCTGGCAAAATGACTGAGGCTTGATTCTGGAACCCTGTGGCCCGGGAACATGAGAACGGTTTGATTCTGGAACCCTGTGGCCTTTAACATGACATCGGTGGATTCTGGAACCCTGTGGCCTGGGAACATGAGAACGGTTTGATTCTGGAACCCTGTGGCCTGGGAACATGAGTGAGGATTGATGGTGGAACCCTGTGGCCTGGCAACATGACTGAGGTTTGATACTGGAAGACTGTGGCCAGGAAACATGATATCGCGTTGATTCTGGAAACTTCTGTCCTGGGAACAAGACTGAGGTTTGATTCTGGAACCCTGTGTCCTGGGAATATGACAAAGGTTTGTTGCTGGAAGCCTGTTCCCTGGGTACATGACTGAGGTTTGATTCTGGACAGCTGTGTCCTGGGAACATGAGTGATGTTTGATGGTTGAAACCTGTGGCCTGCGAACATGACTCAGGTTTGATTCTGGAACCATGTGTCCTGGGAATATGACTGAGGTTTGATTCTGGAAACCTTTGGCCTGAGAAAATGACTGAGGTTTCATTGTGGAAACATGTGGCCTGGGATCATGACTGAGGTTTGATGGTGGAACACTCTGGCCTGGCAAAATGACTGAGGCTTGATTCTGGAACCCTGTGGCCCGGGAACGTGACTGAGGTTTGATGGCAGAAACCTGTGGCCTGGCAACATGACTGACGTTTGATTCTGGATCCCGGTGGCCTGGGAACATGACTGAGGCGTGATTCTGGAAAACTGTGGCCTGGGAACATGACATCTGTTTAGATTGTGGAATACTGTGCCCCGGGAACCTGACTGAGCCTTGGTTCTGAAACCCTGTGGACTGGGAACATGACTGAGGTTTTATTCTGGAACCCTGTAGCCTGGGAACATAACTGAGGATTGATTCTGGAACCCTGTGGCCTGGGAACATGATACCGGTGGATTCTGGAACCCTGGGGACTGGGCATGTGACATCTGTTTAGATTGTGGAATACTGTGCCCCGGGAACCTGACTGAGCCTTGGTTCTGGAACCCTGTGGATTGGGAACATGACTGAGGTTTTATTCTAGAACCCTGTAGCCTGGAAACATAACTGAGGATTGATTCTCGAACCCTGTGGCCTGGCAACATGACATCGGTGGATTCTAGAACCCTGTGGCCTGGGAACATGTCTGAGGTTTGATGGTGGAAACCTGTGGCTTGGCAACATGACTAAGGTTTGATTCTGGAAGACTGTGGCCAGGAAGCATGATATCTGGTTGATTCTGGAAACTTGTGTCCTGGGAACATGACTGAGGTTTGTTTCTGGAAGCCTGTGCCCTGGGAACATGACTGAGGTTTGATTCTGGACACCTGTGTGCTGGGAACATGACTGAGGTTTGATGGTTGAAACCTGTGGCCCGCGAACATGACTCAGGTTTGATTCTGGAACCATGTGTCCTGGGAACATGACTGAGGTTTGATTTTGGAAACCTTTGGCCTGGGAAAATGACTGAGGTTTCATTGTGGAAACATGTGGCCTGGGATCATGACTGAGGTTTGATGGTGGAACACTCTGGCCTGGCAAAATGACTGAGGCTTGATTCTGGAACCCTGTGGCCCGGGAACATGAGAACGGTTTGATTCTGGAACCCTGTGGCCTTTAACATGACATCGGTGGATTCTGGAACCCTGTGGCCTGGGAACATGAGAACGGTTTGATTCTGGAACCCTGTGGCCTGGGAACATGAGTGAGGATTGATGGTGGAACCCTGTGGCCTGGCAACATGACTGAGGTTTGATACTGGAAGACTGTGGCCAGGAAACATGATATCGGGTTGATTCTGGAAACTTCTGTCCTGGGAACAAGACTGAGGTTTGATTCTGGAACCCTGTGTCCTGGGAATATGACAAAGGTTTGTTGCTGGAAGCCTGTTCCCTGGGTACATGACTGAGGTTTGATTCTGGACACCTGTGTCCTGGGAACATGAGTGATGTTTGATGGTTGAAACCTGTGGCCTGCGAACATGACTCAGGTTTGATTCTGGAACCATGTGTCCTGGGAATATGACTGAGGTTTGATTCTGGAAACCTTTGGCCTGAGAAAATGACTGAGGTTTCATTGTGGAAACATGTGGCCTGGGATCATGACTGAGGTTTGATGGTGGAACACTCTGGCCTGGCAAAATGACTGAGGCTTGATTCTGGAACCCTGTGGCCCGGGAACGTGACTGAGGTTTGATGGCAGAAACCTGTGGCCTGGCAACATGACTGACGTTTGATTCTGGATCCCGGTGGCCTGGGAACATGACTGAGGCGTGATTCTGGAAAACTGTGGCCTGGGAACATGACATCTGTTTAGATTGTGGAATACTGTGCCCCGGGAACCTGACTGAGCCTTGGTTCTGAAACCCTGTGGACTGGGAACATGACTGAGGTTTTATTCTGGAACCCTGTAGCCTGGGAACATAACTGAGGATTGATTCTGGAACCCTGTGGCCTGGGAACATGATACCGGTGGATTCTGGAACCCTGGGGACTGGGCATGTGACATCTGTTTAGATTGTGGAATACTGTGCCCCGGGAACCTGACTGAGCCTTGGTTCTGGAACCCTGTGGATTGGGAACATGACTGAGGTTTTATTCTAGAACCCTGTAGCCTGGAAACATAACTGAGGATTGATTCTCGAACCCTGTGGCCTGGCAACATGACATCGGTGGATTCTAGAACCCTGTGGCCTGGGAACATGTCTGAGGTTTGATGGTGGAAACCTGTGGCTTGGCAACATGACTAAGGTTTGATTCTGGAAGACTGTGGCCAGGAAGCATGATATCTGGTTGATTCTGGAAACTTGTGTCCTGGGAACATGACTGAGGTTTGTTTCTGGAAGCCTGTGCCCTGGGAACATGACTGAGGTTTGATTCTGGACACCTGTGTGCTGGGAACATGACTGAGGTTTGATGGTTGAAACCTGTGGCCCGCGAACATGACTCAGGTTTGATTCTGGAACCATGTGTCCTGGGAACATGACTGAGGTTTGATTTTGGAAACCTTTGGCCTGGGAAAATGACTGAGGTTTCATTGTGGAAACATGTGGCCTGGGATCATGACTGAGGTTTGATGGTGGAACACTCTGGCCTGGCAAAATGACTGAGGCTTGATTCTGGAACCCTGTGGCCCGGGAACATGAGAACGGTTTGATTCTGGAACCCTGTGGCCTTTAACATGACATCGGTGGATTCTGGAACCCTGTGGCCTGGGAACATGAGAACGGTTTGATTCTGGAACCCTGTGGCCTGGGAACATGAGTGAGGATTGATGGTGGAACCCTGTGGCCTGGCAACATGACTGAGGTTTGATACTGGAAGACTGTGGCCAGGAAACATGATATCGGGTTGATTCTGGAAACTTCTGTCCTGGGAACAAGACTGAGGTTTGATTCTGGAACCCTGTGTCCTGGGAATATGACAAAGGTTTGTTGCTGGAAGCCTGTTCCCTGGGTACATGACTGAGGTTTGATTCTGGACACCTGTGTCCTGGGAACATGAGTGATGTTTGATGGTTGAAACCTGTGGCCTGCGAACATGACTCAGGTTTGATTCTGGAACCATGTGTCCTGGGAATATGACTGAGGTTTGATTCTGGAAACCTTTGGCCTGAGAAAATGACTGAGGTTTCATTGTGGAAACATGTGGCCTGGGATCATGACTGAGGTTTGATGGTGGAACACTCTGGCCTGGCAAAATGACTGAGGCTTGATTCTGGAACCCTGTGGCCCGGGAACGTGACTGAGGTTTGATGGCAGAAACCTGTGGCCTGGCAACATGACTGACGTTTGATTCTGGATCCCGGTGGCCTGGGAACATGACTGAGGCGTGATTCTGGAAAACTGTGGCCTGGGAACATGACATCTGTTTAGATTGTGGAATACTGTGCCCCGGGAACCTGACTGAGCCTTGGTTCTGAAACCCTGTGGACTGGGAACATGACTGAGGTTTTATTCTGGAACCCTGTAGCCTGGGAACGTAACTGAGGATTGATTCTGGAACCCTGTGGCCTGGGAACATGATACCGGTGGATTCTGGAACCCTGGGCACTGGGCATGTGACATCTGTTTAGATTGTGGAATACTGTGCCCCGGGAACCTGACTGAGCCTTGGTTCTGGAACCCTGTGGATTGGGAACATGACTGAGGTTTTATTCTAGAACCCTGTAGCCTGGAAACATAACTGAGGATTGATTCTCGAACCCTGTGGCCTGGCAACATGACATCGGTGGATTCTAGAACACTGTGGCCTGGGAACATGTCTGAGGTTTGATGGTGGAAACCTGTGGCTTGGCAACATGACTAAGGTTTGATTCTGGAAGACTGTGGCCAGGAAGCATGATATCTGGTTGATTCTGGAAACTTGTGTCCTGGGAACATGACTGAGGTTTGTTTCTGGAAGCCTGTGCCCTGGGAACATGACTGAGGTTTGATTCTGGACACCTGTGTCCTGGGAACATGACTGAGGTTTGATGGTTGAAACCTGTGGCCCGCGAACATGACTCAGGTTTGATTCTGGAACCATGTGTCCTGGGAACATGACTGAGGTTTGATTTTGGAAACCTTTGGCCTGGGAAAATGACTGAGGTTTCATTGTGGAAACATGTGGCCTGGGATCATGACTGAGGTTTGATGGTGGAACACTCTGGCCTGGCAAAATGACTGAGGCTTGATTCTGGAACCCTGTGGCCCGGGAACATGAGAACGGTTTGATTCTGGAACCCTGTGGCCTTTAACATGACATCGGTGGATTCTGGAACCCTGTGGCCTGGGAACATGAGAACGGTTTGATTCTGGAACCCTGTGGCCTGGGAACATGAGTGAGGATTGATGGTGGAACCCTGTGGCCTGGCAACATGACTGAGGTTTGATACTGGAAGACTGTGGCCAGGAAACATGATATCGGGTTGATTCTGGAAACTTCTGTCCTGGGAACAAGACTGAGGTTTGATTCTGGAACCCTGTGTCCTGGGAATATGACAAAGGTTTGTTGCTGGAAGCCTGTTCCCTGGGTACATGACTGAGGTTTGATTCTGGACACCTGTGTCCTGGGAACATGAGTGATGTTTGATGGTTGAAACCTGTGGCCTGCGAACATGACTCAGGTTTGATTCTGGAACCATGTGTCCTGGGAATATGACTGAGGTTTGATTCTGGAAACCTTTGGCCTGAGAAAATGACTGAGGTTTCATTGTGGAAACATGTGGCCTGGGATCATGACTGAGGTTTGATGGTGGAACACTCTGGCCTGGCAAAATGACTGAGGCTTGATTCTGGAACCCTGTGGCCCGGGAACGTGACTGAGGTTTGATGGCAGAAACCTGTGGCCTGGCAACATGACTGACGTTTGATTCTGGATCCCGGTGGCCTGGGAACATGACTGAGGCGTGATTCTGGAAAACTGTGGCCTGGGAACATGACATCTGTTTAGATTGTGGAATACTGTGCCCCGGGAACCTGACTGAGCCTTGGTTCTGAAACCCTGTGGACTGGGAACATGACTGAGGTTTTATTCTGGAACCCTGTAGCCTGGGAACATAACTGAGGATTGATTCTGGAACCCTGTGGCCTGGGAACATGATACCGGTGGATTCTGGAACCCTGGGCACTGGGCATGTGACATCTGTTTAGATTGTGGAATACTGTGCCCCGGGAACCTGACTGAGCCTTGGTTCTGGAACCCTGTGGATTGGGAACATGACTGAGGTTTTATTCTAGAACCCTGTAGCCTGGAAACATAACTGAGGATTGATTCTCGAACCCTGTGGCCTGGCAACATGACATCGGTGGATTCTAGAACCCTGTGGCCTGGGAACATGTCTGAGGTTTGATGGTGGAAACCTGTGGCTTGGCAACATGACTAAGGTTTGATTCTGGAAGACTGTGGCCAGGAAGCATGATATCTGGTTGATTCTGGAAACTTGTGTCCTGGGAACATGACTGAGGTTTGTTTCTGGAAGCCTGTGCCCTGGGAACATGACTGAGGTTTGATTCTGGACACCTGTGTCCTGGGAACATGACTGAGGTTTGATGGTTGAAACCTGTGGCCCGCGAACATGACTCAGGTTTGATTCTGGAACCATGTGTCCTGGGAACATGACTGAGGTTTGATTTTGGAAACCTTTGGCCTGGGAAAATGACTGAGGTTTCATTGTGGAAACATGTGGCCTGGGATCATGACTGAGGTTTGATGGTGGAACACTCTGGCCTGGCAAAATGACTGAGTCTTGATTCTGGAACCCTGTGGCCCGGGAACATGAGAACGGTTTGATTCTGGAACCCTGTGGCCTTTAACATGACATCGGTGGATTCTGGAACCCTGTGGCCTGGGAACATGAGAACGGTTTGATTCTGGAATCCTGTGGCCTGGGAACATGAGTGAGGATTGATGGTGGAACCCTGTGGCCTGGCAACATGACTGAGGTTTGATACTGGAAGACTGTGGCCAGGAAACATGATATCGGGTTGATTCTGGAAACTTCTGTCCTGGGAACAAGACTGAGGTTTGATTCTGGAACCCTGTGTCCTGGGAATATGACAAAGGTTTGTTGCTGGAAGCCTGTTCCCTGGGTACATGACTGAGGTTTGATTCTGGACACCTGTGTCCTGGGAACATGAGTGTTGTTTGATGGTTGAAACCTGTGGCCTGCGAACATGACTCAGGTTTGATTCTGGAACCATGTGTCCTGGGAATATGACTGAGGTTTGATTCTGGAAACCTTTGGCCTGAGAAAATGACTGAGGTTTCATTGTGGAAACATGTGGCCTGGGATCATGACTGAGGTTTGATGGTGGAACACTCTGGCCTGGCAAAATGACTGAGGCTTGATTCTGGAACCCTGTGGCCCGGGAACGTGACTGAGGTTTGATGGCAGAAACCTGTGGCCTGGCAACATGACTGACGTTTGATTCTGGATCCCGGTGGCCTGGGAACATGACTGAGGCGTGATTCTGGAAAACTGTGGCCTGGGAACATGACATCTGTTTAGATTGTGGAATACTGTGCCCCGGGAACCTGACTGAGCCTTGGTTCTGAAACCCTGTGGACTGGGAACATGACTGAGGTTTTATTCTGGAACCCTGTAGCCTGGGAACATAACTGAGGATTGATTCTGGAACCCTGTGGCCTGGGAACATGATACCGGTGGATTCTGGAACCCTGGGGACTGGGCATGTGACATCTGTTTAGATTGTGGAATACTGTGCCCCGGGAACCTGACTGAGCCTTGGTTCTGGAACCCTGTGGATTGGGAACATGACTGAGGATTTATTCTAGAACCCTGTAGCCTGTAAACATAACTGAGGATTGATTCTCGAACCCTGTGGCCTGGCAACATGACATCGGTGGATTCTAGAACCCTGTGGCCTGGGAACATGTCTGAGGTTTGATGGTGGAAACCTGTGGCTTGGCAACATGACTAAGGTTTGATTCTGGAAGACTGTGTCCAGGAAGCATGATATCTGGTTGATTCTGGAAACTTGTGTCCTGGGAACATGACTGAGGTTTGTTTCTGGAAGCCTGTGCCCTGGGAACATGACTGAGGTTTGATTCTGGACACCTGTGTGCTGGGAACATGACTGAGGTTTGATGGTTGAAACCTGTGGCCCGCGAACATGACTCAGGTTTGATTCTGGAACCATGTGTCCTGGGAACATGACTGAGGTTTGATTTTGGAAACCTTTGGCCTGGGAAAATGACTGAGGTTTCATTGTGGAAACATGTGGCCTGGGATCATGACTGAGGTTTGATGGTGGAACACTCTGGCCTGGCAAAATGACTGAGGCTTGATTCTGGAACCCTGTGGCCCGGGAACATGAGAACGGTTTGATTCTGGAACCCTGTGGCCTTTAACATGACATCGGTGGATTCTGGAACCCTGTGGCCTGGGAACATGAGAACGGTTTGATTCTGGAACCCTGTGGCCTGGGAACATGAGTGAGGATTGATGGTGGAACCCTGTGGCCTGGCAACATGACTGAGGTTTGATACTGGAAGACTGTGGCCAGGAAACATGATATCGCGTTGATTCTGGAAACTTCTGTCCTGGGAACAAGATTGAGGTTTGATTCTGGAACCCTGTGTCCTGGGAATATGACAAAGGTTTGTTGCTGGAAGCCTGTTCCCTGGGTACATGACTGAGGTTTGATTCTGGACACCTGTGTCCTGGGAACATGAGTGATGTTTGATGGTTGAAACCTGTGGCCTGCGAACATGACTCAGGTTTGATTCTGGAACCATGTGTCCTGGGAATATGACTGAGGTTTGATTCTGGAAACCTTTGGCCTGAGAAAATGACTGAGGTTTCATTGTGGAAACATGTGGCCTGGGATCATGACTGAGGTTTGATGGTGGAACACTCTGGCCTGGCAAAATGACTGAGGCTTGATTCTGGAACCCTGTGGCCCGGGAACGTGACTGAGGTTTGATGGCAGAAACCTGTGGCCTGGCAACATGACTGACGTTTGATTCTGGATCCCGGTGGCCTGGGAACATGACTGAGGCGTGATTCTGGAAAACTGTGGCCTGGGAACATGACATCTGTTTAGATTGTGGAATACTGTGCCCCGGGAACCTGACTGAGCCTTGGTTCTGAAACCCTGTGGACTGGGAACATGACTGAGGTTTTATTCTGGAACCCTGTAGCCTGGGAACATAACTGAGGATTGATTCTGGAACCCTGTGGCCTGGGAACATGATACCGGTGGATTCTGGAACCCTGGGGACTGGGCATGTGACATCTGTTTAGATTGTGGAATACTGTGCCCCGGGAACCTGACTGAGCCTTGGTTCTGGAACCCTGTGGATTGGGAACATGACTGAGGTTTTATTCTAGAACCCTGTAGCCTGGAAACATAACTGAGGATTGATTCTCGAACCCTGTGGCCTGGCAACATGACATCGGTGGATTCTAGAACCCTGTGGCCTGGGAACATGTCTGAGGTTTGATGGTGGAAACCTGTGGCTTGGCAACATGACTAAGGTTTGATTCTGGAAGACTGTGGCCAGGAAGCATGATATCTGGTTGATTCTGGAAACTTGTGTCCTGGGAACATGACTGAGGTTTGTTTCTGGAAGCCTGTGCCCTGGGAACATGACTGAGGTTTGATTCTGGACACCTGTGTGCTGGGAACATGACTGAGGTTTGATGGTTGAAACCTGTGGCCCGCGAACATGACTCAGGTTTGATTCTGGAACCATGTGTCCTGGGAACATGACTGAGGTTTGATTTTGGAAACCTTTGGCCTGGGAAAATGACTGAGGTTTCATTGTGGAAACATGTGGCCTGGGATCATGACTGAGGTTTGATGGTGGAACACTCTGGCCTGGCAAAATGACTGAGGCTTGATTCTGGAACCCTGTGGCCCGGGAACATGAGAACGGTTTGATTCTGGAACCCTGTGGCCTTTAACATGACATCGGTGGATTCTGGAACCCTGTGGCCTGGGAACATGAGAACGGTTTGATTCTGGAACCCTGTGGCCTGGGAACATGAGTGAGGATTGATGGTGGAACCCTGTGGCCTGGCAACATGACTGAGGTTTGATACTGGAAGACTGTGGCCAGGAAACATGATATCGGGTTGATTCTGGAAACTTCTGTCCTGGGAACAAGACTGAGGTTTGATTCTGGAACCCTGTGTCCTGGGAATATGACAAAGGTTTGTTGCTGGAAGCCTGTTCCCTGGGTACATGACTGAGGTTTGATTCTGGACACCTGTGTCCTGGGAACATGAGTGATGTTTGATGGTTGAAACCTGTGGCCTGCGAACATGACTCAGGTTTGATTCTGGAACCATGTGTCCTGGGAATATGACTGAGGTTTGATTCTGGAAACCTTTGGCCTGAGAAAATGACTGAGGTTTCATTGTGGAAACATGTGGCCTGGGATCATGACTGAGGTTTGATGGTGGAACACTCTGGCCTGGCAAAATGACTGAGGCTTGATTCTGGAACCCTGTGGCCCGGGAACGTGACTGAGGTTTGATGGCAGAAACCTGTGGCCTGGCAACATGACTGACGTTTGATTCTGGATCCCGGTGGCCTGGGAACATGACTGAGGCGTGATTCTGGAAAACTGTGGCCTGGGAACATGACATCTGTTTAGATTGTGGAATACTGTGCCCCGGGAACCTGACTGAGCCTTGGTTCTGAAACCCTGTGGACTGGGAACATGACTGAGGTTTTATTCTGGAACCCTGTAGCCTGGGAACGTAACTGAGGATTGATTCTGGAACCCTGTGGCCTGGGAACATGATACCGGTGGATTCTGGAACCCTGGGCACTGGGCATGTGACATCTGTTTAGATTGTGGAATACTGTGCCCCGGGAACCTGACTGAGCCTTGGTTCTGGAACCCTGTGGATTGGGAACATGACTGAGGTTTTATTCTAGAACCCTGTAGCCTGGAAACATAACTGAGGATTGATTCTCGAACCCTGTGGCCTGGCAACATGACATCGGTGGATTCTAGAACACTGTGGCCTGGGAACATGTCTGAGGTTTGATGGTGGAAACCTGTGGCTTGGCAACATGACTAAGGTTTGATTCTGGAAGACTGTGGCCAGGAAGCATGATATCTGGTTGATTCTGGAAACTTGTGTCCTGGGAACATGACTGAGGTTTGTTTCTGGAAGCCTGTGCCCTGGGAACATGACTGAGGTTTGATTCTGGACACCTGTGTCCTGGGAACATGACTGAGGTTTGATGGTTGAAACCTGTGGCCCGCGAACATGACTCAGGTTTGATTCTGGAACCATGTGTCCTGGGAACATGACTGAGGTTTGATTTTGGAAACCTTTGGCCTGGGAAAATGACTGAGGTTTCATTGTGGAAACATGTGGCCTGGGATCATGACTGAGGTTTGATGGTGGAACACTCTGGCCTGGCAAAATGACTGAGTCTTGATTCTGGAACCCTGTGGCCCGGGAACATGAGAACGGTTTGATTCTGGAACCCTGTGGCCTTTAACATGACATCGGTGGATTCTGGAACCCTGTGGCCTGGGAACATGAGAACGGTTTGATTCTGGAACCCTGTGGCCTGGGAACATGAGTGAGGATTGATGGTGGAACCCTGTGGCCTGGCAACATGACTGAGGTTTGATACTGGAAGACTGTGGCCAGGAAACATGATATCGGGTTGATTCTGGAAACTTCTGTCCTGGGAACAAGACTGAGGTTTGATTCTGGAACCCTGTGTCCTGGGAATATGACAAAGGTTTGTTGCTGGAAGCCTGTTCCCTGGGTACATGACTGAGGTTTGATTCTGGACACCTGTGTCCTGGGAACATGAGTGATGTTTGATGGTTGAAACCTGTGGCCTGCGAACATGACTCAGGTTTGATTCTGGAACCATGTGTCCTGGGAATATGACTGAGGTTTGATTCTGGAAACCTTTGGCCTGAGAAAATGACTGAGGTTTCATTGTGGAAACATGTGGCCTGGGATCATGACTGAGGTTTGATGGTGGAACACTCTGGCCTGGCAAAATGACTGAGGCTTGATTCTGGAACCCTGTGGCCCGGGAACGTGACTGAGGTTTGATGGCAGAAACCTGTGGCCTGGCAACATGACTGACGTTTGATTCTGGATCCCGGTGGCCTGGGAACATGACTGAGGCGTGATTCTGGAAAACTGTGGCCTGGGAACATGACATCTGTTTAGATTGTGGAATACTGTGCCCCGGGAACCTGACTGAGCCTTGGTTCTGAAACCCTGTGGACTGGGAACATGACTGAGGTTTTATTCTGGAACCCTGTAGCCTGGGAACATAACTGAGGATTGATTCTGGAACCCTGTGGCCTGGGAACATGATACCGGTGGATTCTGGAACCCTGGGCACTGGGCATGTGACATCTGTTTAGATTGTGGAATACTGTGCCCCGGGAACCTGACTGAGCCTTGGTTCTGGAACCCTGTGGATTGGGAACATGACTGAGGATTTATTCTAGAACCCTGTAGCCTGGAAACATAACTGAGGATTGATTCTCGAACCCTGTGGCCTGGCAACATGACATCGGTGGATTCTAGAACCCTGTGGCCTGGGAACATGTCTGAGGTTTGATGGTGGAAACCTGTGGCTTGGCAACATGACTAAGGTTTGATTCTGGAAGACTGTGGCCAGGAAGCATGATATCTGGTTGATTCTGGAAACTTGTGTCCTGGGAACATGACTGAGGTTTGTTTCTGGAAGCCTGTGCCCTGGGAACATGACTGAGGTTTGATTCTGGACACCTGTGTCCTGGGAACATGACTGAGGTTTGATGGTTGAAACCTGTGGCCCGCGAACATGACTCAGGTTTGATTCTGGAACCATGTGTCCTGGGAACATGACTGAGGTTTGATTTTGGAAACCTTTGGCCTGGGAAAATGACTGAGGTTTCATTGTGGAAACATGTGGCCTGGGATCATGACTGAGGTTTGATGGTGGAACACTCTGGCCTGGCAAAATGACTGAGTCTTGATTCTGGAACCCTGTGGCCCGGGAACATGAGAACGGTTTGATTCTGGAACCCTGTGGCCTTTAACATGACATCGGTGGATTCTGGAACCCTGTGGCCTGGGAACATGAGAACGGTTTGATTCTGGAATCCTGTGGCCTGGGAACATGAGTGAGGATTGATGGTGGAACCCTGTGGCCTGGCAACATGACTGAGGTTTGATACTGGAAGACTGTGGCCAGGAAACATGATATCGGGTTGATTCTGGAAACTTCTGTCCTGGGAACAAGACTGAGGTTTGATTCTGGAACCCTGTGTCCTGGGAATATGACAAAGGTTTGTTGCTGGAAGCCTGTTCCCTGGGTACATGACTGAGGTTTGATTCTGGACACCTGTGTCCTGGGAACATGAGTGTTGTTTGATGGTTGAAACCTGTGGCCTGCGAACATGACTCAGGTTTGATTCTGGAACCATGTGTCCTGGGAATATGACTGAGGTTTGATTCTGGAAACCTTTGGCCTGAGAAAATGACTGAGGTTTCATTGTGGAAACATGTGGCCTGGGATCATGACTGAGGTTTGATGGTGGAACACTCTGGCCTGGCAAAATGACTGAGGCTTGATTCTGGAACCCTGTGGCCCGGGAACGTGACTGAGGTTTGATGGCAGAAACCTGTGGCCTGGCAACATGACTGACGTTTGATTCTGGATCCCGGTGGCCTGGGAACATGACTGAGGCGTGATTCTGGAAAACTGTGGCCTGGGAACATGACATCTGTTTAGATTGTGGAATACTGTGCCCCGGGAACCTGACTGAGCCTTGGTTCTGAAACCCTGTGGACTGGGAACATGACTGAGGTTTTATTCTGGAACCCTGTAGCCTGGGAACATAACTGAGGATTGATTCTGGAACCCTGTGGCCTGGGAACATGATACCGGTGGATTCTGGAACCCTGGGGACTGGGCATGTGACATCTGTTTAGATTGTGGAATACTGTGCCCCGGGAACCTGACTGAGCCTTGGTTCTGGAACCCTGTGGATTGGGAACATGACTGAGGATTTATTCTAGAACCCTGTAGCCTGGAAACATAACTGAGGATTGATTCTCGAACCCTGTGGCCTGGCAACATGACATCGGTGGATTCTAGAACACTGTGGCCTGGGAACATGTCTGAGGTTTGATGGTGGAAACCTGTGGCTTGGCAACATGACTAAGGTTTGATTCTGGAAGACTGTGGCCAGGAAGCATGATATCTGGTTGATTCTGGAAACTTGTGTCCTGGGAACATGACTGAGGTTTGTTTCTGGAAGCCTGTGCCCTGGGAACATGACTGAGGTTTGATTCTGGACACCTGTGTCCTGGGAACATGACTGAGGTTTGATGGTTGAAACCTGTGGCCCGCGAACATGACTCAGGTTTGATTCTGGAACCATGTGTCCTGGGAACATGACTGAGGTTTGATTTTGGAAACCTTTGGCCTGGGAAAATGACTGAGGTTTCATTGTGGAAACATGTGGCCTGGGATCATGACTGAGGTTTGATGGTGGAACACTCTGGCCTGGCAAAATGACTGAGTCTTGATTCTGGAACCCTGTGGCCCGGGAACATGAGAACGGTTTGATTCTGGAACCCTGTGGCCTTTAACATGACATCGGTGGATTCTGGAACCCTGTGGCCTGGGAACATGAGAACGGTTTGATTCTGGAACCCTGTGGCCTGGGAACATGAGTGAGGATTGATGGTGGAACCCTGTGGCCTGGCAACATGACTGAGGTTTGATACTGGAAGACTGTGGCCAGGAAACATGATATTGGGTTGATTCTGGAAACTTCTGTCCTGGGAACAAGACTGAGGTTTGATTCTGGAACCCTGTGTCCTGGGAATATGACAAAGGTTTGTTGCTGGAAGCCTGTTCCCTGGGTACATGACTGAGGTTTGATTCTGGACACCTGTGTCCTGGGAACATGAGTGATGTTTGATGGTTGAAACCTGTGGCCTGCGAACATGACTCAGGTTTGATTCTGGAACCATGTGTCCTGGGAATATGACTGAGGTTTGATTCTGGAAACCTTTGGCCTGAGAAAATGACTGAGGTTTCATTGTGGAAACATGTGGCCTGGGATCATGACTGAGGTTTGATGGTGGAACACTCTGGCCTGGCAAAATGACTGAGGCTTGATTCTGGAACCCTGTGGCCCGGGAACGTGACTGAGGTTTGATGGCAGAAACCTGTGGCCTGGCAACATGACTGACGTTTGATTCTGGATCCCGGTGGCCTGGGAACATGACTGAGGCGTGATTCTGGAAAACTGTGGCCTGGGAACATGACATCTGTTTAGATTGTGGAATACTGTGCCCCGGGAACCTGACTGAGCCTTGGTTCTGAAACCCTGTGGACTGGGAACATGACTGAGGTTTTATTCTGGAACCCTGTAGCCTGGGAACATAACTGAGGATTGATTCTGGAACCCTGTGGCCTGGGAACATGATACCGGTGGATTCTGGAACCCTGGGCACTGGGCATGTGACATCTGTTTAGATTGTGGAATACTGTGCCCCGGGAACCTGACTGAGCCTTGGTTCTGGAACCCTGTGGATTGGGAACATGACTGAGGATTTATTCTAGAACCCTGTAGCCTGGAAACATAACTGAGGATTGATTCTCGAACCCTGTGGCCTGGCAACATGACATCGGTGGATTCTAGAACCCTGTGGCCTGGGAACATGTCTGAGGTTTGATGGTGGAAACCTGTGGCTTGGCAACATGACTAAGGTTTGATTCTGGAAGACTGTGGCCAGGAAGCATGATATCTGGTTGATTCTGGAAACTTGTGTCCTGGGAACATGACTGAGGTTTGTTTCTGGAAGCCTGTGCCCTGGGAACATGACTGAGGTTTGATTCTGGACACCTGTGTCCTGGGAACATGACTGAGGTTTGATGGTTGAAACCTGTGGCCCGCGAACATGACTCAGGTTTGATTCTGGAACCATGTGTCCTGGGAACATGACTGAGGTTTGATTTTGGAAACCTTTGGCCTGGGAAAATGACTGAGGTTTCATTGTGGAAACATGTGGCCTGGGATCATGACTGAGGTTTGATGGTGGAACACTCTGGCCTGGCAAAATGACTGAGTCTTGATTCTGGAACCCTGTGGCCCGGGAACATGAGAACGGTTTGATTCTGGAACCCTGTGGCCTTTAACATGACATCGGTGGATTCTGGAACCCTGTGGCCTGGGAACATGAGAACGGTTTGATTCTGGAATCCTGTGGCCTGGGAACATGAGTGAGGATTGATGGTGGAACCCTGTGGCCTGGCAACATGACTGAGGTTTGATACTGGAAGACTGTGGCCAGGAAACATGATATCGGGTTGATTCTGGAAACTTCTGTCCTGGGAACAAGACTGAGGTTTGATTCTGGAACCCTGTGTCCTGGGAATATGACAAAGGTTTGTTGCTGGAAGCCTGTTCCCTGGGTACATGACTGAGGTTTGATTCTGGACACCTGTGTCCTGGGAACATGAGTGTTGTTTGATGGTTGAAACCTGTGGCCTGCGAACATGACTCAGGTTTGATTCTGGAACCATGTGTCCTGGGAATATGACTGAGGTTTGATTCTGGAAACCTTTGGCCTGAGAAAATGACTGAGGTTTCATTGTGGAAACATGTGGCCTGGGATCATGACTGAGGTTTGATGGTGGAACACTCTGGCCTGGCAAAATGACTGAGGCTTGATTCTGGAACCCTGTGGCCCGGGAACGTGACTGAGGTTTGATGGCAGAAACCTGTGGCCTGGCAACATGACTGACGTTTGATTCTGGATCCCGGTGGCCTGGGAACATGACTGAGGCGTGATTCTGGAAAACTGTGGCCTGGGAACATGACATCTGTTTAGATTGTGGAATACTGTGCCCCGGGAACCTGACTGAGCCTTGGTTCTGAAACCCTGTGGACTGGGAACATGACTGAGGTTTTATTCTGGAACCCTGTAGCCTGGGAACATAACTGAGGATTGATTCTGGAACCCTGTGGCCTGGGAACATGATACCGGTGGATTCTGGAACCCTGGGGACTGGGCATGTGACATCTGTTTAGATTGTGGAATACTGTGCCCCGGGAACCTGACTGAGCCTTGGTTCTGGAACCCTGTGGATTGGGAACATGACTGAGGATTTATTCTAGAACCCTGTAGCCTGGAAACATAACTGAGGATTGATTCTCGAACCCTGTGGCCTGGCAACATGACATCGGTGGATTCTAGAACCCTGTGGCCTGGGAACATGTCTGAGGTTTGATGGTGGAAACCTGTGGCTTGGCAACATGACTAAGGTTTGATTCTGGAAGACTGTGTCCAGGAAGCATGATATCTGGTTGATTCTGGAAACTTGTGTCCTGGGAACATGACTGAGGTTTGTTTCTGGAAGCCTGTGCCCTGGGAACATGACTGAGGTTTGATTCTGGACACCTGTGTGCTGGGAACATGACTGAGGTTTGATGGTTGAAACCTGTGGCCCGCGAACATGACTCAGGTTTGATTCTGGAACCATGTGTCCTGGGAACATGACTGAGGTTTGATTTTGGAAACCTTTGGCCTGGGAAAATGACTGAGGTTTCATTGTGGAAACATGTGGCCTGGGATCATGACTGAGGTTTGATGGTGGAACACTCTGGCCTGGCAAAATGACTGAGGCTTGATTCTGGAACCCTGTGGCCCGGGAACATGAGAACGGTTTGATTCTGGAACCCTGTGGCCTTTAACATGACATCGGTGGATTCTGGAACCCTGTGGCCTGGGAACATGAGAACGGTTTGATTCTGGAACCCTGTGGCCTGGGAACATGAGTGAGGATTGATGGTGGAACCCTGTGGCCTGGCAACATGACTGAGGTTTGATACTGGAAGACTGTGGCCAGGAAACATGATATCGCGTTGATTCTGGAAACTTCTGTCCTGGGAACAAGACTGAGGTTTGATTCTGGAACCCTGTGTCCTGGGAATATGACAAAGGTTTGTTGCTGGAAGCCTGTTCCCTGGGTACATGACTGAGGTTTGATTCTGGACACCTGTGTCCTGGGAACATGAGTGATGTTTGATGGTTGAAACCTGTGGCCTGCGAACATGACTCAGGTTTGATTCTGGAACCATGTGTCCTGGGAATATGACTGAGGTTTGATTCTGGAAACCTTTGGCCTGAGAAAATGACTGAGGTTTCATTGTGGAAACATGTGGCCTGGGATCATGACTGAGGTTTGATGGTGGAACACTCTGGCCTGGCAAAATGACTGAGGCTTGATTCTGGAACCCTGTGGCCCGGGAACGTGACTGAGGTTTGATGGCAGAAACCTGTGGCCTGGCAACATGACTGACGTTTGATTCTGGATCCCGGTGGCCTGGGAACATGACTGAGGCGTGATTCTGGAAAACTGTGGCCTGGGAACATGACATCTGTTTAGATTGTGGAATACTGTGCCCCGGGAACCTGACTGAGCCTTGGTTCTGAAACCCTGTGGACTGGGAACATGACTGAGGTTTTATTCTGGAACCCTGTAGCCTGGGAACGTAACTGAGGATTGATTCTGGAACCCTGTGGCCTGGGAACATGATACCGGTGGATTCTGGAACCCTGGGCACTGGGCATGTGACATCTGTTTAGATTGTGGAATACTGTGCCCCGGGAACCTGACTGAGCCTTGGTTCTGGAACCCTGTGGATTGGGAACATGACTGAGGTTTTATTCTAGAACCCTGTAGCCTGGAAACATAACTGAGGATTGATTCTCGAACCCTGTGGCCTGGCAACATGACATCGGTGGATTCTAGAACACTGTGGCCTGGGAACATGTCTGAGGTTTGATGGTGGAAACCTGTGGCTTGGCAACATGACTAAGGTTTGATTCTGGAAGACTGTGGCCAGGAAGCATGATATCTGGTTGATTCTGGAAACTTGTGTCCTGGGAACATGACTGAGGTTTGTTTCTGGAAGCCTGTGCCCTGGGAACATGACTGAGGTTTGATTCTGGACACCTGTGTCCTGGGAACATGACTGAGGTTTGATGGTTGAAACCTGTGGCCCGCGAACATGACTCAGGTTTGATTCTGGAACCATGTGTCCTGGGAACATGACTGAGGTTTGATTTTGGAAACCTTTGGCCTGGGAAAATGACTGAGGTTTCATTGTGGAAACATGTGGCCTGGGATCATGACTGAGGTTTGATGGTGGAACACTCTGGCCTGGCAAAATGACTGAGTCTTGATTCTGGAACCCTGTGGCCCGGGAACATGAGAACGGTTTGATTCTGGAACCCTGTGGCCTTTAACATGACATCGGTGGATTCTGGAACCCTGTGGCCTGGGAACATGAGAACGGTTTGATTCTGGAACCCTGTGGCCTGGGAACATGAGTGAGGATTGATGGTGGAACCCTGTGGCCTGGCAACATGACTGAGGTTTGATACTGGAAGACTGTGGCCAGGAAACATGATATCGGGTTGATTCTGGAAACTTCTGTCCTGGGAACAAGACTGAGGTTTGATTCTGGAACCCTGTGTCCTGGGAATATGACAAAGGTTTGTTGCTGGAAGCCTGTTCCCTGGGTACATGACTGAGGTTTGATTCTGGACACCTGTGTCCTGGGAACATGAGTGATGTTTGATGGTTGAAACCTGTGGCCTGCGAACATGACTCAGGTTTGATTCTGGAACCATGTGTCCTGGGAATATGACTGAGGTTTGATTCTGGAAACCTTTGGCCTGAGAAAATGACTGAGGTTTCATTGTGGAAACATGTGGCCTGGGATCATGACTGAGGTTTGATGGTGGAACACTCTGGCCTGGCAAAATGACTGAGGCTTGATTCTGGAACCCTGTGGCCCGGGAACGTGACTGAGGTTTGATGGCAGAAACCTGTGGCCTGGCAACATGACTGACGTTTGATTCTGGATCCCGGTGGCCTGGGAACATGACTGAGGCGTGATTCTGGAAAACTGTGGCCTGGGAACATGACATCTGTTTAGATTGTGGAATACTGTGCCCCGGGAACCTGACTGAGCCTTGGTTCTGAAACCCTGTGGACTGGGAACATGACTGAGGTTTTATTCTGGAACCCTGTAGCCTGGGAACATAACTGAGGATTGATTCTGGAACCCTGTGGCCTGGGAACATGATACCGGTGGATTCTGGAACCCTGGGCACTGGGCATGTGACATCTGTTTAGATTATGGAATACTGTGCCCCGGGAACCTGACTGAGCCTTGGTTCTGGAACCCTGTGGATTGGGAACATGACTGAGGATTTATTCTAGAACCCTGTAGCCTGGAAACATAACTGAGGATTGATTCTCGAACCCTGTGGCCTGGCAACATGACATCGGTGGATTCTAGAACCCTGTGGCCTGGGAACATGTCTGAGGTTTGATGGTGGAAACCTGTGGCTTGGCAACATGACTAAGGTTTGATTCTGGAAGACTGTGGCCAGGAAGCATGATATCTGGTTGATTCTGGAAACTTGTGTCCTGGGAACATGACTGAGGTTTGTTTCTGGAAGCCTGTGCCCTGGGAACATGACTGAGGTTTGATTCTGGACACCTGTGTCCTGGGAACATGACTGAGGTTTGATGGTTGAAACCTGTGGCCCGCGAACATGACTCAGGTTTGATTCTGGAACCATGTGTCCTGGGAACATGACTGAGGTTTGATTTTGGAAACCTTTGGCCTGGGAAAATGACTGAGGTTTCATTGTGGAAACATGTGGCCTGGGATCATGACTGAGGTTTGATGGTGGAACACTCTGGCCTGGCAAAATGACTGAGTCTTGATTCTGGAACCCTGTGGCCCGGGAACATGAGAACGGTTTGATTCTGGAACCCTGTGGCCTTTAACATGACATCGGTGGATTCTGGAACCCTGTGGCCTGGGAACATGAGAACGGTTTGATTCTGGAACCCTGTGGCCTGGGAACATGAGTGAGGATTGATGGTGGAACCCTGTGGCCTGGCAACATGACTGAGGTTTGATACTGGAAGACTGTGGCCAGGAAACATGATATCGGGTTGATTCTGGAAACTTCTGTCCTGGGAACAAGACTGAGGTTTGATTCTGGAACCCTGTGTCCTGGGAATATGACAAAGGTTTGTTGCTGGAAGCCTGTTCCCTGGGTACATGACTGAGGTTTGATTCTGGACACCTGTGTCCTGGGAACATGAGTGATGTTTGATGGTTGAAACCTGTGGCCTGCGAACATGACTCAGGTTTGATTCTGGAACCATGTGTCCTGGGAATATGACTGAGGTTTGATTCTGGAAACCTTTGGCCTGAGAAAATGACTGAGGTTTCATTGTGGAAACATGTGGCCTGGGATCATGACTGAGGTTTGATGGTGGAACACTCTGGCCTGGCAAAATGACTGAGGCTTGATTCTGGAACCCTGTGGCCCGGGAACGTGACTGAGGTTTGATGGCAGAAACCTGTGGCCTGGCAATATGACTGACGTTTGATTCTGGATCCCGGTGGCCTGGGAACATGACTGAGGCGTGATTCTGGAAAACTGTGGCCTGGGAACATGACATCTGTTTAGATTGTGGAATACTGTGCCCCGGGAACCTGACTGAGCCTTGGTTCTGAAACCCTGTGGACTGGGAACATGACTGAGGTTTTATTCTGGAACCCTGTAGCCTGGGAACATAACTGAGGATTGATTCTGGAACCCTGTGGCCTGGGAACATGATACCGGTGGATTCTGGAACCCTGGGGACTGGGCATGTGACATCTGTTTAGATTGTGGAATACTGTGCCCCGGGAACCTGACTGAGCCTTGGTTCTGGAACCCTGTGGATTGGGAACATGACTGAGGATTTATTCTAGAACCCTGTAGCCTGGAAACATAACTGAGGATTGATTCTCGAACCCTGTGGCCTGGCAACATGACATCGGTGGATTCTAGAACCCTGTGGCCTGGGAACATGTCTGAGGTTTGATGGTGGAAACCTGTGGCTTGGCAACATGACTAAGGTTTGATTCTGGAAGACTGTGTCCAGGAAGCATGATATCTGGTTGATTCTGGAAACTTGTGTCCTGGGAACATGACTGAGGTTTGTTTCTGGAAGCCTGTGCCCTGGGAACATGACTGAGGTTTGATTCTGGACACCTGTGTGCTGGGAACATGACTGAGGTTTGATGGTTGAAACCTGTGGCCCGCGAACATGACTCAGGTTTGATTCTGGAACCATGTGTCCTGGGAACATGACTGAGGTTTGATTTTGGAAACCTTTGGCCTGGGAAAATGACTGAGGTTTCATTGTGGAAACATGTGGCCTGGGATCATGACTGAGGTTTGATGGTGGAACACTCTGGCCTGGCAAAATGACTGAGGCTTGATTCTGGAACCCTGTGGCCCGGGAACATGAGAACGGTTTGATTCTGGAACCCTGTGGCCTTTAACATGACATCGGTGGATTCTGGAACCCTGTGGCCTGGGAACATGAGAACGGTTTGATTCTGGAACCCTGTGGCCTGGGAACATGAGTGAGGATTGATGGTGGAACCCTGTGGCCTGGCAACATGACTGAGGTTTGATACTGGAAGACTGTGGCCAGGAAACATGATATCGCGTTGATTCTGGAAACTTCTGTCCTGGGAACAAGACTGAGGTTTGATTCTGGAACCCTGTGTCCTGGGAATATGACAAAGGTTTGTTGCTGGAAGCCTGTTCCCTGGGTACATGACTGAGGTTTGATTCTGGACACCTGTGTCCTGGGAACATGAGTGATGTTTGATTGTTGAAACCTGTGGCCTGCGAACATGACTCAGGTTTGATTCTGGAACCATGTGTCCTGGGAATATGACTGAGGTTTGATTCTGGAAACCTTTGGCCTGAGAAAATGACTGAGGTTTCATTGTGGAAACATGTGGCCTGGGATCATGACTGAGGTTTGATGGTGGAACACTCTGGCCTGGCAAAATGACTGAGGCTTGATTCTGGAACCCTGTGGCCCGGGAACGTGACTGAGGTTTGATGGCAGAAACCTGTGGCCTGGCAACATGACTGACGTTTGATTCTGGATCCCGGTGGCCTGGGAACATGACTGAGGCGTGATTCTGGAAAACTGTGGCCTGGGAACATGACATCTGTTTAGATTGTGGAATACTGTGCCCCGGGAACCTGACTGAGCCTTGGTTCTGAAACCCTGTGGACTGGGAACATGACTGAGGTTTTATTCTGGAACCCTGTAGCCTGGGAACGTAACTGAGGATTGATTCTGGAACCCTGTGGCCTGGGAACATGATACCGGTGGATTCTGGAACCCTGGGCACTGGGCATGTGACATCTGTTTAGATTGTGGAATACTGTGCCCCGGGAACCTGACTGAGCCTTGGTTCTGGAACCCTGTGGATTGGGAACATGACTGAGGATTTATTCTAGAACCCTGTAGCCTGGAAACATAACTGAGGATTGATTCTCGAACCCTGTGGCCTGGCAACATGACATCAGTGGATTCTAGAACCCTGTGGCCTGGGAACATGTCTGAGGTTTGATGGTGGAAACCTGTGGCTTGGCAACATGACTAAGGTTTGATTCTGGAAGACTGTGGCCAGGAAGCATGATATCTGGTTGATTCTGGAAACTTGTGTCCTGGGAACATGACTGAGGTTTGTTTCTGGAAGCCTGTGCCCTGGGAACATGACTGAGGTTTGATTCTGGACACCTGTGTGCTGGGAACATGACTGAGGTTTGATGGTTGAAACCTGTGGCCCGCGAACATGACTCAGGTTTGATTCTGGAACCATGTGTCCTGGGAACATGACTGAGGTTTGATTTTGGAAACCTTTGGCCTGGGAAAATGACTGAGGTTTCATTGTGGAAACATGTGGCCTGGGATCATGACTGAGGTTTGATGGTGGAACACTCTGGCCTGGCAAAATGACTGAGGCTTGATTCTGGAACCCTGTGGCCCGGGAACATGAGAACGGTTTGATTCTGGAACCCTGTGGCCTTTAACATGACATCGGTGGATTCTGGAACCCTGTGGCCTGGGAACATGAGAACGGTTTGATTCTGGAACCCTGTGGCCTGGGAACATGAGTGAGGATTGATGGTGGAACCCTGTGGCCTCTCAACATGACTGAGGTTTGATACTGGAAGACTGTGGCCAGGAAACATGATATCGGGTTGATTCTGGAAACTTCTGTCCTGGGAACAAGACTGAGGTTTGATTCTGGAACCCTGTGTCCTGGGAATATGACAAAGGTTTGTTGCTGGAAGCCTGTTCCCTGGGTACATGACTGAGGTTTGATTCTGGACACCTGTGTCCTGGGAACATGAGTGATGTTTGATTGTTGAAACCTGTGGCCTGCGAACATGACTCAGGTTTGATTCTGGAACCATGTGTCCTGGGAATATGACTGAGGTTTGATTCTGGAAACCTTTGGCCTCAGAAAATGACTGAGGTTTCATTGTGGAAACATGTGGCCTGGGATCATGACTGGGGTTTGATGGTGGAACACTCTGGCCTGGCAAAATGACTGAGGCTTGATTCTGGAACCCTGTGGCCCGGGAACGTGACTGAGGTTTGATGGCAGAAACCTGTGGCCTGGCAACATGACTGACGTTTGATTCTGGATCCCGGTGGCCTGGGAACATGACTGAGGCGTGATTCTGGAAAACTGTGGCCTGGGAACATGACATCTGTTTAGATTGTGGAATACTGTGCCCCGGGAACCTGACTGAGCCTTGGTTCTGAAACCCTGTGGACTGGGAACATGACTGAGGTTTTATTCTGGAACCCTGTAGCCTGGGAACGTAACTGAGGATTGATTCTGGAACCCTGTGGCCTGGGAACATGATACCGGTGGATTCTGGAACCCTGGGCACTGGGCATGTGACATCTGTTTAGATTGTGGAATACTGTGCCCCGGGAACCTGACTGAGCCTTGGTTCTGGAACCCTGTGGATTGGGAACATGACTGAGGTTTTATTCTAGAACCCTGTAGCCTGGAAACATAACTGAGGATTGATTCTCGAACCCTGTGGCCTGGCAACATGACATCGGTGGATTCTAGAACCCTGTGGCCTGGGAACATGTCTGAGGTTTGATGGTGGAAACCTGTGGCTTGGCAACATGACTAAGGTTTGATTCTGGAAGACTGTGGCCAGGAAGCATGATATCTGGTTGATTCTGGAAACTTGTGTCCTGGGAACATGACTGAGGTTTGTTTCTGGAAGCCTGTGCCCTGGGAACATGACTGAGGTTTGATTCTGGACACCTGTGTGCTGGGAACATGACTGAGGTTTGATGGTGGAAACCTGTGGCTTGGCAACATGACTAAGGTTTGATTCTGGAACCATGTGTCCTGGGAACATGACTGAGGTTTGATTTTGGAAACCTTTGGCCTGGGAAAATGACTGAGGTTTCATTGTGGAAACATGTGGCCTGGGATCATGACTGAGGTTTGATGGTGGAACACTCTGGCCTGGCAAAATGACTGAGGCTTGATTCTGGAACCCTGTGGCCCGGGAACATGAGAACGGTTTGATTCTGGAACCCTGTGGCCTTTAACATGACATCGGTGGATTCTGGAACCCTGTGGCCTGGGAACATGAGAACGGTTTGATTCTGGAACCCTGTGGCCTGGGAACATGAGTGAGGATTGATGGTGGAACCCTGTGGCCTGGCAACATGACTGAGGTTTGATACTGGAAGACTGTGGCCAGGAAACATGATATCGCGTTGATTCTGGAAACTTCTGTCCTGGGAACAAGACTGAGGTTTGATTCTGGAACCCTGTGTCCTGGGAATATGACAAAGGTTTGTTGCTGGAAGCCTGTTCCCTGGGTACATGACTGAGGTTTGATTCTGGACACCTGTGTCCTGGGAACATGAGTGATGTTTGATTGTTGAAACCTGTGGCCTGCGAACATGACTCAGGTTTGATTCTGGAACCATGTGTCCTGGGAATATGACTGAGGTTTGATTCTGGAAACCTTTGGCCTGAGAAAATGACTGAGGTTTCATTGTGGAAACATGTGGCCTGGGATCATGACTGAGGTTTGATGGTGGAACACTCTGGCCTGGCAAAATGACTGAGGCTTGATTCTGGAACCCTGTGGCCCGGGAACGTGACTGAGGTTTGATGGCAGAAACCTGTGGCCTGGCAACATGACTGACGTTTGATTCTGGATCCCGGTGGCCTGGGAACATGACTGAGGCGTGATTCTGGAAAACTGTGGCCTGGGAACATGACATCTGTTTAGATTGTGGAATACTGTGCCCCGGGAACCTGACTGAGCCTTGGTTCTGAAACCCTGTGGACTGGGAACATGACTGAGGTTTTATTCTGGAACCCTGTAGCCTGGGAACGTAACTGAGGATTGATTCTGGAACCCTGTGGCCTGGGAACATGATACCGGTGGATTCTGGAACCCTGGGCACTGGGCATGTGACATCTGTTTAGATTGTGGAATACTGTGCCCCGGGAACCTGACTGAGCCTTGGTTCTGGAACCCTGTGGATTGGGAACATGACTGAGGATTTATTCTAGAACCCTGTAGCCTGGAAACATAACTGAGGATTGATTCTCGAACCCTGTGGCCTGGCAACATGACATCAGTGGATTCTAGAACCCTGTGGCCTGGGAACATGTCTGAGGTTTGATGGTGGAAACCTGTGGCTTGGCAACATGACTAAGGTTTGATTCTGGAAGACTGTGGCCAGGAAGCATGATATCTGGTTGATTCTGGAAACTTGTGTCCTGGGAACATGACTGAGGTTTGTTTCTGGAAGCCTGTGCCCTGGGAACATGACTGAGGTTTGATTCTGGACACCTGTGTCCTGGGAACATGACTGAGGTTTGATGGTTGAAACCTGTGGCCCGCGAACATGACTCAGGTTTGATTCTGGAACCATGTGTCCTGGGAACATGACTGAGGTTTGATTTTGGAAACCTTTGGCCTGGGAAAATGACTGAGGTTTCATTGTGGAAACATGTGGCCTGGGATCATGACTGAGGTTTGATGGTGGAACACTCTGGCCTGGCAAAATGACTGAGGCTTGATTCTGGAACCCTGTGGCCCGGGAACATGAGAACGGTTTGATTCTGGAACCCTGTGGCCTTTAACATGACATCGGTGGATTCTGGAACCCTGTGGCCTGGGAACATGAGAACGGTTTGATTCTGGAACCCTGTGGCCTGGGAACATGAGTGAGGATTGATGGTGGAACCCTGTGGCCTCTCAACATGACTGAGGTTTGATACTGGAAGACTGTGGCCAGGAAACATGATATCGGGTTGATTCTGGAAACTTCTGTCCTGGGAACAAGACTGAGGTTTGATTCTGGAACCCTGTGTCCTGGGAATATGACAAAGGTTTGTTGCTGGAAGCCTGTTCCCTGGGTACATGACTGAGGTTTGATTCTGGACACCTGTGTCCTGGGAACATGAGTGATGTTTGATTGTTGAAACCTGTGGCCTGCGAACATGACTCAGGTTTGATTCTGGAACCATGTGTCCTGGGAATATGACTGAGGTTTGATTCTGGAAACCTTTGGCCTGAGAAAATGACTGAGGTTTCATTGTGGAAACATGTGGCCTGGGATCATGACTGGGGTTTGATGGTGGAACACTCTGGCCTGGCAAAATGACTGAGGCTTGATTCTGGAACCCTGTGGCCCGGGAACGTGACTGAGGTTTGATGGCAGAAACCTGTGGCCTGGCAACATGACTGACGTTTGATTCTGGATCCCGGTGGCCTGGGAACATGACTGAGGCGTGATTCTGGAAAACTGTGGCCTGGGAACATGACATCTGTTTAGATTGTGGAATACTGTGCCCCGGGAACCTGACTGAGCCTTGGTTCTGAAACCCTGTGGACTGGGAACATGACTGAGGTTTTATTCTGGAACCCTGTAGCCTGGGAACGTAACTGAGGATTGATTCTGGAACCCTGTGGCCTGGGAACATGATACCGGTGGATTCTGGAACCCTGGGCACTGGGCATGTGACATCTGTTTAGATTGTGGAATACTGTGCCCCGGGAACCTGACTGAGCCTTGGTTCTGGAACCCTGTGGATTGGGAACATGACTGAGGTTTTATTCTAGAACCCTGTAGCCTGGAAACATAACTGAGGATTGATTCTCGAACCCTGTGGCCTGGCAACATGACATCGGTGGATTCTAGAACCCTGTGGCCTGGGAACATGTCTGAGGTTTGATGGTGGAAACCTGTGGCTTGGCAACATGACTAAGGTTTGATTCTGGAAGACTGTGGCCAGGAAGCATGATATCTGGTTGATTCTGGAAACTTGTGTCCTGGGAACATGACTGAGGTTTGTTTCTGGAAGCCTGTGCCCTGGGAACATGACTGAGGTTTGATTCTGGACACCTGTGTGCTGGGAACATGACTGAGGTTTGATGGTGGAAACCTGTGGCTTGGCAACATGACTAAGGTTTGATTCTGGAACCATGTGTCCTGGGAACATGACTGAGGTTTGATTTTGGAAACCTTTGGCCTGGGAAAATGACTGAGGTTTCATTGTGGAAACATGTGGCCTGGGATCATGACTGAGGTTTGATGGTGGAACACTCTGGCCTGGCAAAATGACTGAGGCTTGATTCTGGAACCCTGTGGCCCGGGAACATGAGAACGGTTTGATTCTGGAACCCTGTGGCCTGGGAACATGAGTGAGGATTGATGGTGGAACCCTGTGGCCTGGCAACATGACTGAGGTTTGATACTGGAAGACTGTGGCCAGGAAACATGATATCGGGTTGATTCTGGAAACTTCTGTCCTGGGAACAAGACTGAGGTTTGATTCTGGAACCCTGTGTCCTGGGAATATGACAAAGGTTTGTTGCTGGAAGCCTGTTCCCTGGGTACATGACTGAGGTTTGATTCTGGACACCTGTGTCCTGGGAACATGAGTGATGTTTGATTGTTGAAACCTGTGGCCTGCGAACATGACTCAGGTTTGATTCTGGAACCATGTGTCCTGGGAATATGACTGAGGTTTGATTCTGGAAACCTTTGGCCTGAGAAAATGACTGAGGTTTCATTGTGGAAACATGTGGCCTGGGATCATGACTGAGGTTTGATGGTGGAACACTCTGGCCTGGCAAAATGACTGAGGCTTGATTCTGGAACCCTGTGGCCCGGGAACGTGACTGAGGTTTGATGGCAGAAACCTGTGGCCTGGCAACATGACTGACGTTTGATTCTGGATCCCGGTGGCCTGGGAACATGACTGAGGCGTGATTCTGGAAAACTGTGGCCTGGGAACATGACATCTGTTTAGATTGTGGAATACTGTGCCCCGGGAACGTGACTGAGCCTTGGTTCTGAAACCCTGTGGACTGGGAACATGACTGAGGTTTTATTCTGGAACCCTGTAGCCTGGGAACGTAACTGAGGATTGATTCTGGAACCCTGTGGCCTGGGAACATGATACCGGTGGATTCTGGAACCCTGGGGTCTGGGCATGTGACATCTATTTAGATTGTGGAATACTGTGCCCCGGGAACTGACTGAGCCTTGGTTCTGGAACCCTGTGGATTGGGAACATGACTGAGGTTTTATTCTAGAACCCTGTAGCCTGGAAACATAACTGAGGATTGATTCTCGAACCCTGTGGCCTGGCAACATGACATCGGTGGATTCTAGAACCCTGTGGCCTGGGAACATGTCTGAGGTTTGATGGTGGAAACCTGTGGCTTGGCAACATGACTAAGGTTTGATTCTGGAAGACTGTGGCCAGGAAGCATGATATCTGGTTGATTCTGGAAACTTGTGTCCTGGGAACATGACTGAGGTTTGTTTCTGGAAGCCTGTGCCCTGGGAACATGACTGAGGTTTGATTCTGGACACCTGTGTGCTGGGAACATGACTGAGGTTTGATGGTTGAAACCTGTGGCCCGCGAACATGACTCAGGTTTGATTCTGGAACCATGTGTCCTGGGAACATGACTGAGGTTTGATTTTGGAAACCTTTGGCCTGGGAAAATGACTGAGGTTTCATTGTGGAAACATGTGGCCTGGGATCATGACTGAGGTTTGATGGTGGAACACTCTGGCCTGGCAAAATGACTGAGGCTTGATTCTGGAACCCTGTGGCCCGGGAACATGAGAACGGTTTGATTCTGGAACCCTGTGGCCTTTAACATGACATCGGTGGATTCTGGAACCCTGTGGCCTGGGAACATGAGAACGGTTTGATTCTGGAACCCTGTGGCCTGGGAACATGAGTGAGGATTGATGGTGGAACCCTGTGGCCTGGCAACATGACTGAGGTTTGATACTGGAAGACTGTGGCCAGGAAACATGATATCGGGTTGATTCTGGAAACTTCTGTCCTGGGAACAAGACTGAGGTTTGATTCTGGAACCCTGTGTCCTGGGAATATGACAAAGGTTTGTTGCTGGAAGCCTGTTCCCTGGGTACATGACTGAGGTTTGATTCTGGACACCTGTGTCCTGGGAACATGAGTGATGTTTGATTGTTGAAACCTGTGGCCTGCGAACATGACTCAGGTTTGATTCTGGAACCATGTGTCCTGGGAATATGACTGAGGTTTGATTCTGGAAACCTTTGGCCTGAGAAAATGACTGAGGTTTCATTGTGGAAACATGTGGCCTGGGATCATGACTGAGGTTTGATGGTGGAACACTCTGGCCTGGCAAAATGACTGAGGCTTGATTCTGGAACCCTGTGGCCCGGGAACGTGACTGAGGTTTGATGGCAGAAACCTGTGGCCTGGCAACATGACTGACGTTTGATTCTGGATCCCGGTGGCCTGGGAACATGACTGAGGCGTGATTCTGGAAAACTGTGGCCTGGGAACATGACATCTGTTTAGATTGTGGAATACTGTGCCCCGGGAACCTGACTGAGCCTTGGTTCTGAAACCCTGTGGACTGGGAACATGACTGAGGTTTTATTCTGGAACCCTGTAGCCTGGGAACATAACTGAGGATTGATTCTGGAACCCTGTGGCCTGGGAACATGATACCGGTGGATTCTGGAACCCTGGGGACTGGGCATGTGACATCTGTTTAGATTGTGGAATACTGTGCCCCGGGAACCTGACTGAGCCTTGGTTCTGGAACCCTGTGGATTGGGAACATGACTGAGGTTTTATTCTAGAACCCTGTAGCCTGGAAACATAACTGAGGATTGATTCTCGAACCCTGTGGCCTGGCAACATGACATCGGTGGATTCTAGAACCCTGTGGCCTGGGAACATGTCTGAGGTTTGATGGTGGAAACCTGTGGCTTGGCAACATGACTAAGGTTTGATTCTGGAAGACTGTGGCCAGGAAGCATGATATCTGGTTGATTCTGGAAACTTGTGTCCTGGGAACATGACTGAGGTTTGTTTCTGGAAGCCTGTGCCCTGGGAACATGACTGAGGTTTGATTCTGGACACCTGTGTGCTGGGAACATGACTGAGGTTTGATGGTTGAAACCTGTGGCCCGCGAACATGACTCAGGTTTGATTCTGGAACCATGTGTCCTGGGAACATGACTGAGGTTTGATTTTGGAAACCTTTGGCCTGGGAAAATGACTGAGGTTTCATTGTGGAAACATGTGGCCTGGGATCATGACTGAGGTTTGATGGTGGAACACTCTGGCCTGGCAAAATGACTGAGGCTTGATTCTGGAACCCTGTGGCCCGGGAACATGAGAACGGTTTGATTCTGGAACCCTGTGGCCTTTAACATGACATCGGTGGATTCTGGAACCCTGTGGCCTGGGAACATGAGAACGGTTTGATTCTGGAACCCTGTGGCCTGGGAACATGAGTGAGGATTGATGGTGGAACCCTGTGGCCTGGCAACATGACTGAGGTTTGATACTGGAAGACTGTGGCCAGGAAACATGATATCGGGTTGATTCTGGAAACTTCTGTCCTGGGAACAAGACTGAGGTTTGATTCTGGAACCCTGTGTCCTGGGAATATGACAAAGGTTTGTTGCTGGAAGCCTGTTCCCTGGGTACATGACTGAGGTTTGATTCTGGACACCTGTGTCCTGGGAACATGAGTGATGTTTGATGGTTGAAACCTGTGGCCTGCGAACATGACTCAGGTTTGATTCTGGAACCATGTGTCCTGGGAATATGACTGAGGTTTGATTCTGGAAACCTTTGGCCTGAGAAAATGACTGAGGTTTCATTGTGGAAACATGTGGCCTGGGATCATGACTGAGGTTTGATGGTGGAACACTCTGGCCTGGCAAAATGACTGAGGCTTGATTCTGGAACCCTGTGGCCCGGGAACGTGACTGAGGTTTGATGGCAGAAACCTGTGGCCTGGCAACATGACTGACGTTTGATTCTGGATCCCGGTGGCCTGGGAACATGACTGAGGCGTGATTCTGGAAAACTGTGGCCTGGGAACATGACATCTGTTTAGATTGTGGAATACTGTGCCCCGGGAACCTGACTGAGCCTTGGTTCTGAAACCCTGTGGACTGGGAACATGACTGAGGTTTTATTCTGGAACCCTGTAGCCTGGGAACATAACTGAGGATTGATTCTGGAACCCTGTGGCCTGGGAACATGATACCGGTGGATTCTGGAACCCTGGGGACTGGGCATGTGACATCTGTTTAGATTGTGGAATACTGTGCCCCGGGAACCTGACTGAGCCTTGGTTCTGGAACCCTGTGGATTGGGAACATGACTGAGGTTTTATTCTAGAACCCTGTAGCCTGGAAACATAACTGAGGATTGATTCTCGAACCCTGTGGCCTGGCAACATGACATCGGTGGATTCTAGAACCCTGTGGCCTGGGAACATGTCTGAGGTTTGATGGTGGAAACCTGTGGCTTGGCAACATGACTAAGGTTTGATTCTGGAAGACTGTGGCCAGGAAGCATGATATCTGGTTGATTCTGGAAACTTGTGTCCTGGGAACATGACTGAGGTTTGTTTCTGGAAGCCTGTGCCCTGGGAACATGACTGAGGTTTGATTCTGGACACCTGTGTGCTGGGAACATGACTGAGGTTTGATGGTTGAAACCTGTGGCCCGCGAACATGACTCAGGTTTGATTCTGGAACCATGTGTCCTGGGAACATGACTGAGGTTTGATTTTGGAAACCTTTGGCCTGGGAAAATGACTGAGGTTTCATTGTGGAAACATGTGGCCTGGGATCATGACTGAGGTTTGATGGTGGAACACTCTGGCCTGGCAAAATGACTGAGGCTTGATTCTGGAACCCTGTGGCCCGGGAACATGAGAACGGTTTGATTCTGGAACCCTGTGGCCTTTAACATGACATCGGTGGATTCTGGAACCCTGTGGCCTGGGAACATGAGAACGGTTTGATTCTGGAACCCTGTGGCCTGGGAACATGAGTGAGGATTGATGGTGGAACCCTGTGGCCTGGCAACATGACTGAGGTTTGATACTGGAAGACTGTGGCCAGGAAACATGATATCGGGTTGATTCTGGAAACTTCTGTCCTGGGAACAAGACTGAGGTTTGATTCTGGAACCCTGTGTCCTGGGAATATGACAAAGGTTTGTTGCTGGAAGCCTGTTCCCTGGGTACATGACTGAGGTTTGATTCTGGACACCTGTGTCCTGGGAACATGAGTGATGTTTGATGGTTGAAACCTGTGGCCTGCGAACATGACTCAGGTTTGATTCTGGAACCATGTGTCCTGGGAATATGACTGAGGTTTGATTCTGGAAACCTTTGGCCTGAGAAAATGACTGAGGTTTCATTGTGGAAACATGTGGCCTGGGATCATGACTGGGGTTTGATGGTGGAACACTCTGGCCTGGCAAAATGACTGAGGCTTGATTCTGGAACCCTGTGGCCCGGGAACGTGACTGAGGTTTGATGGCAGAAACCTGTGGCCTGGCAACATGACTGACGTTTGATTCTGGATCCCGGTGGCCTGGGAACATGACTGAGGCGTGATTCTGGAAAACTGTGGCCTGGGAACATGACATCTGTTTAGATTGTGGAATACTGTGCCCCGGGAACCTGACTGAGCCTTGGTTCTGAAACCCTGTGGACTGGGAACATGACTGAGGTTTTATTCTGGAACCCTGTAGCCTGGGAACGTAACTGAGGATTGATTCTGGAACCCTGTGGCCTGAGAACATGATACCGGTGGATTCTGGAACCCTGGGCACTGGGCATGTGACATCTGTTTAGATTGTGGAATACTGTGCCCCGGGAACCTGACTGAGCCTTGGTTCTGGAACCCTGTGGATTGGGAACATGACTGAGGTTTTATTCTAGAACCCTGTAGCCTGGAAACATAACTGAGGATTGATTCTCGAACCCTGTGGCCTGGCAACATGACATCGGTGGATTCTAGAACACTGTGGCCTGGGAACATGTCTGAGGTTTGATGGTGGAAACCTGTGGCTTGGCAACATGACTAAGGTTTGATTCTGGAAGACTGTGGCCAGGAAGCATGATATCTGGTTGATTCTGGAAACTTGTGTCCTGGGAACATGACTGAGGTTTGTTTCTGGAAGCCTGTACCCTGGGAACATGACTGAGGTTTGATTCTGGACACCTGTGTCCTGGGAACATGACTGAGGTTTGATGGTTGAAACCTGTGGCCCGCGAACATGACTCAGGTATGATTCTGGAACCATGTGTCCTGGGAACATGACTGAGGTTTGATTTTGGAAACCTTTGGCCTGGGAAAATGACTGAGGTTTCATTGTGGAAACATGTGGCCTGGGATCATGACTGAGGTTTGATGGTGGAACACTCTGGCCTGGCAAAATGACTGAGTCTTGATTCTGGAACCCTGTGGCCCGGGAACATGAGAACGGTTTGATTCTGGAACCCTGTGGCCTTTAACATGACATCGGTGGATTCTGGAACCCTGTGGCCTGGGAACATGAGAACGGTTTGATTGTGGAACCCTGTGGCCTGGGAACATGAGTGAGGATTGATGGTGGAACCCTGTGGCCTGGCAACATGACTGAGGTTTGATACTGGAAGACTGTGGCCAGGAAACATGATATCGGGTTGATTCTGGAAACTTCTGTCCTGGGAACAAGACTGAGGTTTGATTCTGGAACCCTGTGTCCTGGGAATATGACAAAGGTTTGTTGCTGGAAGCCTGTTCCCTGGGTACATGACTGAGGTTTGATTCTGGACACCTGTGTCCTGGGAACATGAGTGATGTTTGATGGTTGAAACCTGTGGCCTGCGAACATGACTCAGGTTTGATTCTGGAACCATGTGTCCTGGGAATATGACTGAGGTTTGATTCTGGAAACCTTTGGCCTGAGAAAATGACTGAGGTTTCATTGTGGAAACATGTGGCCTGGGATCATGACTGAGGTTTGATGGTGGAACACTCTGGCCTGGCAAAATGACTGAGGCTTGATTCTGGAACCCTGTGGCCCGGGAACGTGACTGAGGTTTGATGGCAGAAACCTGTGGCCTGGCAACATGACTGACGTTTGATTCTGGATCCCGGTGGCCTGGGAACATGACTGAGGCGTGATTCTGGAAAACTGTGGCCTGGGAACATGACATCTGTTTAGATTGTGGAATACTGTGCCCCGGGAACCTGACTGAGCCTTGGTTCTGAAACCCTGTGGACTGGGAACATGACTGAGGTTTTATTCTGGAACCCTGTAGCCTGGGAACATAACTGAGGATTGATTCTGGAACCCTGTGGCCTGGGAATATGATACCGGTGGATTCTGGAACCCTGGGCACTGGGCATGTGACATCTGTTTAGATTGTGGAATACTGTGCCCCGGGAACCTGACTGAGCCTTGGTTCTGGAACCCTGTGGATTGGGAACATGACTGAGGATTTATTCTAGAACCCTGTAGCCTGGAAACATAACTGAGGATTGATTCTCGAACCCTGTGGCCTGGCAACATGACATCGGTGGATTCTAGAACCCTGTGGCCTGGGAACATGTCTGAGGTTTGATGGTGGAAACCTGTGGCTTGGCAACATGACTAAGGTTTGATTCTGGAAGACTGTGGCCAGGAAGCATGATATCTGGTTGATTCTGGAAACTTGTGTCCTGGGAACATGACTGAGGTTTGTTTCTGGAAGCCTGTGCCCTGGGAACATGACTGAGGTTTGATTCTGGACACCTGTGTCCTGGGAACATGACTGAGGTTTGATGGTTGAAACCTGTGGCCCGCGAACATGACTCAGGTTTGATTCTGGAACCATGTGTCCTGGGAACATGACTGAGGTTTGATTTTGGAAACCTTTGGCCTGGGAAAATGACTGAGGTTTCATTGTGGAAACATGTGGCCTGGGATCATGACTGAGGTTTGATGGTGGAACACTCTGGCCTGGCAAAATGACTGAGTCTTGATTCTGGAACCCTGTGGCCCGGGAACATGAGAACGGTTTGATTCTGGAACCCTGTGGCCTTTAACATGACATCGGTGGATTCTGGAACCCTGTGGCCTGGGAACATGAGAACGGTTTGATTCTGGAATCCTGTGGCCTGGGAACATGAGTGAGGATTGATGGTGGAACCCTGTGGCCTGGCAACATGACTGAGGTTTGATACTGGAAGACTGTGGCCAGGAAACATGATATCGGGTTGATTCTGGAAACTTCTGTCCTGGGAACAAGACTGAGGTTTGATTCTGGAACCCTGTGTCCTGGGAATATGACAAAGGTTTGTTGCTGGAAGCCTGTTCCCTGGGTACATGACTGAGGTTTGATTCTGGACACCTGTGTCCTGGGAACATGAGTGTTGTTTGATGGTTGAAACCTGTGGCCTGCGAACATGACTCAGGTTTGATTCTGGAACCATGTGTCCTGGGAATATGACTGAGGTTTGATTCTGGAAACCTTTGGCCTGAGAAAATGACTGAGGTTTCCTTGTGGAAACATGTGGCCTGGGATCATGACTGAGGTTTGATGGTGGAACACTCTGGCCTGGCAAAATGACTGAGGCTTGATTCTGGAACACTGTGGCCCGGGAACGTGACTGAGGTTTGATGGCAGAAACCTGTGGCCTGGCAACATGACTGACGTTTGATTCTGGATCCCGGTGGCCTGGGAACATGACTGAGGCGTGATTCTGGAAAACTGTGGCCTGGGAACATGACATCTGTTTAGATTGTGGAATACTGTGCCCCGGGAACCTGACTGAGCCTTGGTTCTGAAACCCTGTGGACTGGGAACATGACTGAGGTTTTATTCTGGAACCCTGTAGCCTGGGAACATAACTGAGGATTGATTCTGGAACCCTGTGGCCTGGGAACATGATACCGGTGGATTCTGGAACCCTGGGGACTGGGCATGTGACATCTGTTTAGATTGTGGAATACTGTGCCCCGGGAACCTGACTGAGCCTTGGTTCTGGAACCCTGTGGATTGGGAACATGACTGAGGATTTATTCTAGAACCCTGTAGCCTGGAAACATAACTGAGGATTGATTCTCGAACCCTGTGGCCTGGCAACATGACATCGGTGGATTCTAGAACCCTGTGGCCTGGGAACATGTCTGAGGTTTGATGGTGGAAACCTGTGGCTTGGCAACATGACTAAGGTTTGATTCTGGAAGACTGTGTCCAGGAAGCATGATATCTGGTTGATTCTGGAAACTTGTGTCCTGGGAACATGACTGAGGTTTGTTTCTGGAAGCCTGTGCCCTGGGAACATGACTGAGGTTTGATTCTGGACACCTGTGTGCTGGGAACATGACTGAGGTTTGATGGTTGAAACCTGTGGCCCGCGAACATGACTCAGGTTTGATTCTGGAACCATGTGTCCTGGGAACATGACTGAGGTTTGATTTTGGAAACCTTTGGCCTGGGAAAATGACTGAGGTTTCATTGTGGAAACATGTGGCCTGGGATCATGACTGAGGTTTGATGGTGGAACACTCTGGCCTGGCAAAATGACTGAGGCTTGATTCTGGAACCCTGTGGCCCGGGAACATGAGAACGGTTTGATTCTGGAACCCTGTGGCCTTTAACATGACATCGGTGGATTCTGGAACCCTGTGGCCTGGGAACATGAGAACGGTTTGATTCTGGAACCCTGTGGCCTGGGAACATGAGTGAGGATTGATGGTGGAACCCTGTGGCCTGGCAACATGACTGAGGTTTGATACTGGAAGACTGTGGCCAGGAAACATGATATCGCGTTGATTCTGGAAACTTCTGTCCTGGGAACAAGACTGAGGTTTGATTCTGGAACCCTGTGTCCTGGGAATATGACAAAGGTTTGTTGCTGGAAGCCTGTTCCCTGGGTACATGACTGAGGTTTGATTCTGGACACCTGTGTCCTGGGAACATGAGTGATGTTTGATGGTTGAAACCTGTGGCCTGCGAACATGACTCAGGTTTGATTCTGGAACCATGTGTCCTGGGAATATGACTGAGGTTTGATTCTGGAAACCTTTGGCCTGAGAAAATGACTGAGGTTTCATTGTGGAAACATGTGGCCTGGGATCATGACTGAGGTTTGATGGTGGAACACTCTGGCCTGGCAAAATGACTGAGGCTTGATTCTGGAACCCTGTGGCCCGGGAACGTGACTGAGGTTTGATGGCAGAAACCTGTGGCCTGGCAACATGACTGACGTTTGATTCTGGATCCCGGTGGCCTGGGAACATGACTGAGGCGTGATTCTGGAAAACTGTGGCCTGGGAACATGACATCTGTTTAGATTGTGGAATACTGTGCCCCGGGAACCTGACTGAGCCTTGGTTCTGAAACCCTGTGGACTGGGAACATGACTGAGGTTTTATTCTGGAACCCTGTAGCCTGGGAACGTAACTGAGGATTGATTCTGGAACCCTGTGGCCTGGGAACATGATACCGGTGGATTCTGGAACCCTGGGCACTGGGCATGTGACATCTGTTTAGATTGTGGAATACTGTGCCCCGGGAACCTGACTGAGCCTTGGTTCTGGAACCCTGTGGATTGGGAACATGACTGAGGTTTTATTCTAGAACCCTGTAGCCTGGAAACATAACTGAGGATTGATTCTCGAACCCTGTGGCCTGGCAACATGACATCGGTGGATTCTAGAACACTGTGGCCTGGGAACATGTCTGAGGTTTGATGGTGGAAACCTGTGGCTTGGCAACATGACTAAGGTTTGATTCTGGAAGACTGTGGCCAGGAAGCATGATATCTGGTTGATTCTGGAAACTTGTGTCCTGGGAACATGACTGAGGTTTGTTTCTGGAAGCCTGTGCCCTGGGAACATGACTGAGGTTTGATTCTGGACACCTGTGTCCTGGGAACATGACTGAGGTTTGATGGTTGAAACCTGTGGCCCGCGAACATGACTCAGGTTTGATTCTGGAACCATGTGTCCTGGGAACATGACTGAGGTTTGATTTTGGAAACCTTTGGCCTGGGAAAATGACTGAGGTTTCATTGTGGAAACATGTGGCCTGGGATCATGACTGAGGTTTGATGGTGGAACACTCTGGCCTGGCAAAATGACTGAGTCTTGATTCTGGAACCCTGTGGCCCGGGAACATGAGAACGGTTTGATTCTGGAACCCTGTGGCCTTTAACATGACATCGGTGGATTCTGGAACCCTGTGGCCTGGGAACATGAGAACGGTTTGATTCTGGAACCCTGTGGCCTGGGAACATGAGTGAGGATTGATGGTGGAACCCTGTGGCCTGGCAACATGACTGAGGTTTGATACTGGAAGACTGTGGCCAGGAAACATGATATCGGGTTGATTCTGGAAACTTCTGTCCTGGGAACAAGACTGAGGTTTGATTCTGGAACCCTGTGTCCTGGGAATATGACAAAGGTTTGTTGCTGGAAGCCTGTTCCCTGGGTACATGACTGAGGTTTGATTCTGGACACCTGTGTCCTGGGAACATGAGTGATGTTTGATGGTTGAAACCTGTGGCCTGCGAACATGACTCAGGTTTGATTCTGGAACCATGTGTCCTGGGAATATGACTGAGGTTTGATTCTGGAAACCTTTGGCCTGAGAAAATGACTGAGGTTTCATTGTGGAAACATGTGGCCTGGGATCATGACTGAGGTTTGATGGTGGAACACTCTGGCCTGGCAAAATGACTGAGGCTTGATTCTGGAACCCTGTGGCCCGGGAACGTGACTGAGGTTTGATGGCAGAAACCTGTGGCCTGGCAACATGACTGACGTTTGATTCTGGATCCCGGTGGCCTGGGAACATGACTGAGGCGTGATTCTGGAAAACTGTGGCCTGGGAACATGACATCTGTTTAGATTGTGGAATACTGTGCCCCGGGAACCTGACTGAGCCTTGGTTCTGAAACCCTGTGGACTGGGAACATGACTGAGGTTTTATTCTGGAACCCTGTAGCCTGGGAACATAACTGAGGATTGATTCTGGAACCCTGTGGCCTGGGAACATGATACCGGTGGATTCTGGAACCCTGGGCACTGGGCATGTGACATCTGTTTAGATTGTGGAATACTGTGCCCCGGGAACCTGACTGAGCCTTGGTTCTGGAACCCTGTGGATTGGGAACATGACTGAGGATTTATTCTAGAACCCTGTAGCCTGGAAACATAACTGAGGATTGATTCTCGAACCCTGTGGCCTGGCAACATGACATCGGTGGATTCTAGAACCCTGTGGCCTGGGAACATGTCTGAGGTTTGATGGTGGAAACCTGTGGCTTGGCAACATGACTAAGGTTTGATTCTGGAAGACTGTGGCCAGGAAGCATGATATCTGGTTGATTCTGGAAACTTGTGTCCTGGGAACATGACTGAGGTTTGTTTCTGGAAGCCTGTGCCCTGGGAACATGACTGAGGTTTGATTCTGGACACCTGTGTCCTGGGAACATGACTGAGGTTTGATGGTTGAAACCTGTGGTCCGCGAACATGACTCAGGTTTGATTCTGGAACCATGTGTCCTGGGAACATGACTGAGGTTTGATTTTGGAAACCTTTGGCCTGGGAAAATGACTGAGGTTTCATTGTGGAAACATGTGGCCTGGGATCATGACTGAGGTTTGATGGTGGAACACTCTGGCCTGGCAAAATGACTGAGTCTTGATTCTGGAACCCTGTGGCCCGGGAACATGAGAACGGTTTGATTCTGGAACCCTGTGGCCTTTAACATGACATCGGTGGATTCTGGAACCCTGTGGCCTGGGAACATGAGAACGGTTTGATTCTGGAACCCTGTGGCCTGGGAACATGAGTGAGGATTGATGGTGGAACCCTGTGGCCTGGCAACATGACTGAGGTTTGATACTGGAAGACTGTGGCCAGGAAACATGATATCGGGTTGATTCTGGAAACTTCTGTCCTGGGAACAAGACTGAGGTTTGATTCTGGAACCCTGTGTCCTGGGAATATGACAAAGGTTTGTTGCTGGAAGCCTGTTCCCTGGGTACATGACTGAGGTTTGATTCTGGACACCTGTGTCCTGGGAACATGAGTGATGTTTGATGGTTGAAACCTGTGGCCTGCGAACATGACTCAGGTTTGATTCTGGAACCATGTGTCCTGGGAATATGACTGAGGTTTGATTCTGGAAACCTTTGGCCTGAGAAAATGACTGAGGTTTCATTGTGGAAACATGTGGCCTGGGATCATGACTGAGGTTTGATGGTGGAACACTCTGGCCTGGCAAAATGACTGAGGCTTGATTCTGGAACACTGTGGCCCGGGAACGTGACTGAGGTTTGATGGCAGAAACCTGTGGCCTGGCAACATGACTGACGTTTGATTCTGGATCCCGGTGGCCTGGGAACATGACTGAGGCGTGATTCTGGAAAACTGTGGCCTGGGAACATGACATCTGTTTAGATTGTGGAATACTGTGCCCCGGGAACCTGACTGAGCCTTGGTTCTGAAACCCTGTGGACTGGGAACATGACTGAGGTTTTATTCTGGAACCCTGTAGCCTGGGAACATAACTGAGGATTGATTCTGGAACCCTGTGGCCTGGGAACATGATACCGGTGGATTCTGGAACCCTGGGGACTGGGCATGTGACATCTGTTTAGATTGTGGAATACTGTGCCCCGGGAACCTGACTGAGCCTTGGTTCTGGAACCCTGTGGATTGGGAACATGACTGAGGATTTATTCTAGAACCCTGTAGCCTGGAAACATAACTGAGGATTGATTCTCGAACCCTGTGGCCTGGCAACATGACATCGGTGGATTCTAGAACCCTGTGGCCTGGGAACATGTCTGAGGTTTGATGGTGGAAACCTGTGGCTTGGCAACATGACTAAGGTTTGATTCTGGAAGACTGTGTCCAGGAAGCATGATATCTGGTTGATTCTGGAAACTTGTGTCCTGGGAACATGACTGAGGTTTGTTTCTGGAAGCCTGTGCCCTGGGAACATGACTGAGGTTTGATTCTGGACACCTGTGTGCTGGGAACATGACTGAGGTTTGATGGTTGAAACCTGTGGCCCGCGAACATGACTCAGGTTTGATTCTGGAACCATGTGTCCTGGGAACATGACTGAGGTTTGATTTTGGAAACCTTTGGCCTGGGAAAATGACTGAGGTTTCATTGTGGAAACATGTGGCCTGGGATCATGACTGAGGTTTGATGGTGGAACACTCTGGCCTGGCAAAATGACTGAGGCTTGATTCTGGAACCCTGTGGCCCGGGAACATGAGAACGGTTTGATTCTGGAACCCTGTGGCCTTTAACATGACATCGGTGGATTCTGGAACCCTGTGGCCTGGGAACATGAGAACGGTTTGATTCTGGAACCCTGTGGCCTGGGAACATGAGTGAGGATTGATGGTGGAACCCTGTGGCCTGGCAACATGACTGAGGTTTGATACTGGAAGACTGTGGCCAGGAAACATGATATCGCGTTGATTCTGGAAACTTCTGTCCTGGGAACAAGACTGAGGTTTGATTCTGGAACCCTGTGTCCTGGGAATATGACAAAGGTTTGTTGCTGGAAGCCTGTTCCCTGGGTACATGACTGAGGTTTGATTCTGGACACCTGTGTCCTGGGAACATGAGTGATGTTTGATGGTTGAAACCTGTGGCCTGCGAACATGACTCAGGTTTGATTCTGGAACCATGTGTCCTGGGAATATGACTGAGGTTTGATTCTGGAAACCTTTGGCCTGAGAAAATGACTGAGGTTTCATTGTGGAAACATGTGGCCTGGGATCATGACTGAGGTTTGATGGTGGAACACTCTGGCCTGGCAAAATGACTGAGGCTTGATTCTGGAACCCTGTGGCCCGGGAACGTGACTGAGGTTTGATGGCAGAAACCTGTGGCCTGGCAACATGACTGACGTTTGATTCTGGATCCCGGTGGCCTGGGAACATGACTGAGGCGTGATTCTGGAAAACTGTGGCCTGGGAACATGACATCTGTTTAGATTGTGGAATACTGTGCCCCGGGAACCTGACTGAGCCTTGGTTCTGAAACCCTGTGGACTGGGAACATGACTGAGGTTTTATTCTGGAACCCTGTAGCCTGGGAACGTAACTGAGGATTGATTCTGGAACCCTGTGGCCTGGGAACATGATACCGGTGGATTCTGGAACCCTGGGCACTGGGCATGTGACATCTGTTTAGATTGTGGAATACTGTGCCCCGGGAACCTGACTGAGCCTTGGTTCTGGAACCCTGTGGATTGGGAACATGACTGAGGTTTTATTCTAGAACCCTGTAGCCTGGAAACATAACTGAGGATTGATTCTCGAACCCTGTGGCCTGGGAACATGACATCGGTGGATTCTAGAACACTGTGGCCTGGGAACATGTCTGAGGTTTGATGGTGGAAACCTGTGGCTTGGCAACATGACTAAGGTTTGATTCTGGAAGACTGTGGCCAGGAAGCATGATATCTGGTTGATTCTGGAAACTTGTGTCCTGGGAACATGACTGAGGTTTGTTTCTGGAAGCCTGTGCCCTGGGAACATGACTGAGGTTTGATTCTGGACACCTGTGTCCTGGGAACATGACTGAGGTTTGATGGTTGAAACCTGTGGCCCGCGAACATGACTCAGGTTTGATTCTGGAACCATGTGTCCTGGGAACATGACTGAGGTTTGATTTTGGAAACCTTTGGCCTGGGAAAATGACTGAGGTTTCATTGTGGAAACATGTGGCCTGGGATCATGACTGAGGTTTGATGGTGGAACACTCTGGCCTGGCAAAATGACTGAGGCTTGATTCTGGAACCCTGTGGCCCGGGAACATGAGAACGGTTTGATTCTGGAACCCTGTGGCCTTTAACATGACATCGGTGGATTCTGGAACCCTGTGGCCTGGGAACATGAGAACGGTTTGATTCTGGAACCCTGTGGCCTGGGAACATGAGTGAGGATTGATGGTGGAACCCTGTGGCCTGGCAACATGACTGAGGTTTGATACTGGAAGACTGTGGCCAGGAAACATGATATCGGGTTGATTCTGGAAACTTCTGTCCTGGGAACAAGACTGAGGTTTGATTCTGGAACCCTGTGTCCTGGGAATATGACAAAGGTTTGTTGCTGGAAGCCTGTTCCCTGGGTACATGACTGAGGTTTGATTCTGGACACCTGTGTCCTGGGAACATGAGTGATGTTTGATGGTTGAAACCTGTGGCCTGCGAACATGACTCAGGTTTGATTCTGGAACCATGTGTCCTGGGAATATGACTGAGGTTTGATTCTGGAAACCTTTGGCCTGAGAAAATGACTGAGGTTTCATTGTGGAAACATGTGGCCTGGGATCATGACTGAGGTTTGATGGTGGAACACTCTGGCCTGGCAAAATGACTGAGGCTTGATTCTGGAACCCTGTGGCCCGGGAACGTGACTGAGGTTTGATGGCAGAAACCTGTGGCCTGGCAACATGACTGACGTTTGATTCTGGATCCCGGTGGCCTGGGAACATGACTGAGGCGTGATTCTGGAAAACTGTGGCCTGGGAACATGACATCTGTTTAGATTGTGGAATACTGTGCCCCGGGAACCTGACTGAGCCTTGGTTCTGAAACCCTGTGGACTGGGAACATGACTGAGGTTTTATTCTGGAACCCTGTAGCCTGGGAACATAACTGAGGATTGATTCTGGAACCCTGTGGCCTGGGAACATGATACCGGTGGATTCTGGAACCCTGGGCACTGGGCATGTGACATCTGTTTAGATTGTGGAATACTGTGCCCCGGGAACCTGACTGAGCCTTGGTTCTGGAACCCTGTGGATTGGGAACATGACTGAGGATTTATTCTAGAACCCTGTAGCCTGGAAACATAACTGAGGATTGATTCTCGAACCCTGTGGCCTGGCAACATGACATCGGTGGATTCTAGAACCCTGTGGCCTGGGAACATGTCTGAGGTTTGATGGTGGAAACCTGTGGCTTGGCAACATGACTAAGGTTTGATTCTGGAAGACTGTGGCCAGGAAGCATGATATCTGGTTGATTCTGGAAACTTGTGTCCTGGGAACATGACTGAGGTTTGTTTCTGGAAGCCTGTGCCCTGGGAACATGACTGAGGTTTGATTCTGGACACCTGTGTCCTGGGAACATGACTGAGGTTTGATGGTTGAAACCTGTGGTCCGCGAACATGACTCAGGTTTGATTCTGGAACCATGTGTCCTGGGAACATGACTGAGGTTTGATTTTGGAAACCTTTGGCCTGGGAAAATGACTGAGGTTTCATTGTGGAAACATGTGGCCTGGGATCATGACTGAGGTTTGATGGTGGAACACTCTGGCCTGGCAAAATGACTGAGTCTTGATTCTGGAACCCTGTGGCCCGGGAACATGAGAACGGTTTGATTCTGGAACCCTGTGGCCTTTAACATGACATCGGTGGATTCTGGAACCCTGTGGCCTGGGAACATGAGAACGGTTTGATTCTGGAACCCTGTGGCCTGGGAACATGAGTGAGGATTGATGGTGGAACCCTGTGGCCTGGCAACATGACTGAGGTTTGATACTGGAAGACTGTGGCCAGGAAACATGATATCGGGTTGATTCTGGAAACTTCTGTCCTGGGAACAAGACTGAGGTTTGATTCTGGAACCCTGTGTCCTGGGAATATGACAAAGGTTTGTTGCTGGAAGCCTGTTCCCTGGGTACATGACTGAGGTTTGATTCTGGACACCTGTGTCCTGGGAACATGAGTGATGTTTGATGGTTGAAACCTGTGGCCTGCGAACATGACTCAGGTTTGATTCTGGAACCATGTGTCCTGGGAATATGACTGAGGTTTGATTCTGGAAACCTTTGGCCTGAGAAAATGACTGAGGTTTCATTGTGGAAACATGTGGCCTGGGATCATGACTGAGGTTTGATGGTGGAACACTCTGGCCTGGCAAAATGACTGAGGCTTGATTCTGGAACCCTGTGGCCCGGGAACGTGACTGAGGTTTGATGGCAGAAACCTGTGGCCTGGCAATATGACTGACGTTTGATTCTGGATCCCGGTGGCCTGGGAACATGACTGAGGCGTGATTCTGGAAAACTGTGGCCTGGGAACATGACATCTGTTTAGATTGTGGAATACTGTGCCCCGGGAACCTGACTGAGCCTTGGTTCTGAAACCCTGTGGACTGGGAACATGACTGAGGTTTTATTCTGGAACCCTGTAGCCTGGGAACATAACTGAGGATTGATTCTGGAACCCTGTGGCCTGGGAACATGATACCGGTGGATTCTGGAACCCTGGGGACTGGGCATGTGACATCTGTTTAGATTGTGGAATACTGTGCCCCGGGAACCTGACTGAGCCTTGGTTCTGGAACCCTGTGGATTGGGAACATGACTGAGGATTTATTCTAGAACCCTGTAGCCTGGAAACATAACTGAGGATTGATTCTCGAACCCTGTGGCCTGGCAACATGACATCGGTGGATTCTAGAACCCTGTGGCCTGGGAACATGTCTGAGGTTTGATGGTGGAAACCTGTGGCTTGGCAACATGACTAAGGTTTGATTCTGGAAGACTGTGTCCAGGAAGCATGATATCTGGTTGATTCTGGAAACTTGTGTCCTGGGAACATGACTGAGGTTTGTTTCTGGAAGCCTGTGCCCTGGGAACATGACTGAGGTTTGATTCTGGACACCTGTGTGCTGGGAACATGACTGAGGTTTGATGGTTGAAACCTGTGGCCCGCGAACATGACTCAGGTTTGATTCTGGAACCATGTGTCCTGGGAACATGACTGAGGTTTGATTTTGGAAACCTTTGGCCTGGGAAAATGACTGAGGTTTCATTGTGGAAACATGTGGCCTGGGATCATGACTGAGGTTTGATGGTGGAACACTCTGGCCTGGCAAAATGACTGAGGCTTGATTCTGGAACCCTGTGGCCCGGGAACATGAGAACGGTTTGATTCTGGAACCCTGTGGCCTTTAACATGACATCGGTGGATTCTGGAACCCTGTGGCCTGGGAACATGAGAACGGTTTGATTCTGGAACCCTGTGGCCTGGGAACATGAGTGAGGATTGATGGTGGAACCCTGTGGCCTGGCAACATGACTGAGGTTTGATACTGGAAGACTGTGGCCAGGAAACATGATATCGCGTTGATTCTGGAAACTTCTGTCCTGGGAACAAGACTGAGGTTTGATTCTGGAACCCTGTGTCCTGGGAATATGACAAAGGTTTGTTGCTGGAAGCCTGTTCCCTGGGTACATGACTGAGGTTTGATTCTGGACACCTGTGTCCTGGGAACATGAGTGATGTTTGATTGTTGAAACCTGTGGCCTGCGAACATGACTCAGGTTTGATTCTGGAACCATGTGTCCTGGGAATATGACTGAGGTTTGATTCTGGAAACCTTTGGCCTGAGAAAATGACTGAGGTTTCATTGTGGAAACATGTGGCCTGGGATCATGACTGAGGTTTGATGGTGGAACACTCTGGCCTGGCAAAATGACTGAGGCTTGATTCTGGAACCCTGTGGCCCGGGAACGTGACTGAGGTTTGATGGCAGAAACCTGTGGCCTGGCAACATGACTGACGTTTGATTCTGGATCCCGGTGGCCTGGGAACATGACTGAGGCGTGATTCTGGAAAACTGTGGCCTGGGAACATGACATCTGTTTAGATTGTGGAATACTGTGCCCCGGGAACCTGACTGAGCCTTGGTTCTGAAACCCTGTGGACTGGGAACATGACTGAGGTTTTATTCTGGAACCCTGTAGCCTGGGAACGTAACTGAGGATTGATTCTGGAACCCTGTGGCCTGGGAACATGATACCGGTGGATTCTGGAACCCTGGGCACTGGGCATGTGACATCTGTTTAGATTGTGGAATACTGTGCCCCGGGAACCTGACTGAGCCTTGGTTCTGGAACCCTGTGGATTGGGAACATGACTGAGGATTTATTCTAGAACCCTGTAGCCTGGAAACATAACTGAGGATTGATTCTCGAACCCTGTGGCCTGGCAACATGACATCGGTGTATTCTAGAACCCTGTGGCCTGGGAACATGTCTGAGGTTTGATGGTGGAAACCTGTGGCTTGGCAACATGACTAAGGTTTGATTCTGGAAGACTGTGGCCAGGAAGCATGATATCTGGTTGATTCTGGAAACTTGTGTCCTGGGAACATGACTGAGGTTTGTTTCTGGAAGCCTGTGCCCTGGGAACATGACTGAGGTTTGATTCTGGACACCTGTGTCCTGGGAACATGACTGAGGTTTGATGGTTGAAACCTGTGGTCCGCGAACATGACTCAGGTTTGATTCTGGAACCATGTGTCCTGGGAACATGACTGAGGTTTGATTTTGGAAACCTTTGGCCTGGGAAAATGACTGAGGTTTCATTGTGGAAACATGTGGCCTGGGATCATGACTGAGGTTTGATGGTGGAACACTCTGGCCTGGCAAAATGACTGAGTCTTGATTCTGGAACCCTGTGGCCCGGGAACATGAGAACGGTTTGATTCTGGAACCCTGTGGCCTTTAACATGACATCGGTGGATTCTGGAACCCTGTGGCCTGGGAACATGAGAACGGTTTGATTCTGGAACCCTGTGGCCTGGGAACATGAGTGAGGATTGATGGTGGAACCCTGTGGCCTGGCAACATGACTGAGGTTTGATACTGGAAGACTGTGGCCAGGAAACATGATATCGGGTTGATTCTGGAAACTTCTGTCCTGGGAACAAGACTGAGGTTTGATTCTGGAACCCTGTGTCCTGGGAATATGACAAAGGTTTGTTGCTGGAAGCCTGTTCCCTGGGTACATGACTGAGGTTTGATTCTGGACACCTGTGTCCTGGGAACATGAGTGATGTTTGATGGTTGAAACCTGTGGCCTGCGAACATGACTCAGGTTTGATTCTGGAACCATGTGTCCTGGGAATATGACTGAGGTTTGATTCTGGAAACCTTTGGCCTGAGAAAATGACTGAGGTTTCATTGTGGAAACATGTGGCCTGGGATCATGACTGAGGTTTGATGGTGGAACACTCTGGCCTGGCAAAATGACTGAGGCTTGATTCTGGAACCCTGTGGCCCGGGAACGTGACTGAGGTTTGATGGCAGAAACCTGTGGCCTGGCAATATGACTGACGTTTGATTCTGGATCCCGGTGGCCTGGGAACATGACTGAGGCGTGATTCTGGAAAACTGTGGCCTGGGAACATGACATCTGTTTAGATTGTGGAATACTGTGCCCCGGGAACCTGACTGAGCCTTGGTTCTGAAACCCTGTGGACTGGGAACATGACTGAGGTTTTATTCTGGAACCCTGTAGCCTGGGAACATAACTGAGGATTGATTCTGGAACCCTGTGGCCTGGGAACATGATACCGGTGGATTCTGGAACCCTGGGGACTGGGCATGTGACATCTGTTTAGATTGTGGAATACTGTGCCCCGGGAACCTGACTGAGCCTTGGTTCTGGAACCCTGTGGATTGGGAACATGACTGAGGATTTATTCTAGAACCCTGTAGCCTGGAAACATAACTGAGGATTGATTCTCGAACCCTGTGGCCTGGCAACATGACATCGGTGGATTCTAGAACCCTGTGGCCTGGGAACATGTCTGAGGTTTGATGGTGGAAACCTGTGGCTTGGCAACATGACTAAGGTTTGATTCTGGAAGACTGTGTCCAGGAAGCATGATATCTGGTTGATTCTGGAAACTTGTGTCCTGGGAACATGACTGAGGTTTGTTTCTGGAAGCCTGTGCCCTGGGAACATGACTGAGGTTTGATTCTGGACACCTGTGTGCTGGGAACATGACTGAGGTTTGATGGTTGAAACCTGTGGCCCGCGAACATGACTCAGGTTTGATTCTGGAACCATGTGTCCTGGGAACATGACTGAGGTTTGATTTTGGAAACCTTTGGCCTGGGAAAATGACTGAGGTTTCATTGTGGAAACATGTGGCCTGGGATCATGACTGAGGTTTGATGGTGGAACACTCTGGCCTGGCAAAATGACTGAGGCTTGATTCTGGAACCCTGTGGCCCGGGAACATGAGAACGGTTTGATTCTGGAACCCTGTGGCCTTTAACATGACATCGGTGGATTCTGGAACCCTGTGGCCTGGGAACATGAGAACGGTTTGATTCTGGAACCCTGTGGCCTGGGAACATGAGTGAGGATTGATGGTGGAACCCTGTGGCCTGGCAACATGACTGAGGTTTGATACTGGAAGACTGTGGCCAGGAAACATGATATCGCGTTGATTCTGGAAACTTCTGTCCTGGGAACAAGACTGAGGTTTGATTCTGGAACCCTGTGTCCTGGGAATATGACAAAGGTTTGTTGCTGGAAGCCTGTTCCCTGGGTACATGACTGAGGTTTGATTCTGGACACCTGTGTCCTGGGAACATGAGTGATGTTTGATTGTTGAAACCTGTGGCCTGCGAACATGACTCAGGTTTGATTCTGGAACCATGTGTCCTGGGAATATGACTGAGGTTTGATTCTGGAAACCTTTGGCCTGAGAAAATGACTGAGGTTTCATTGTGGAAACATGTGGCCTGGGATCATGACTGAGGTTTGATGGTGGAACACTCTGGCCTGGCAAAATGACTGAGGCTTGATTCTGGAACCCTGTGGCCCGGGAACGTGACTGAGGTTTGATGGCAGAAACCTGTGGCCTGGCAACATGACTGACGTTTGATTCTGGATCCCGGTGGCCTGGGAACATGACTGAGGCGTGATTCTGGAAAACTGTGGCCTGGGAACATGACATCTGTTTAGATTGTGGAATACTGTGCCCCGGGAACCTGACTGAGCCTTGGTTCTGAAACCCTGTGGACTGGGAACATGACTGAGGTTTTATTCTGGAACCCTGTAGCCTGGGAACGTAACTGAGGATTGATTCTGGAACCCTGTGGCCTGGGAACATGATACCGGTGGATTCTGGAACCCTGGGCACTGGGCATGTGACATCTGTTTAGATTGTGGAATACTGTGCCCCGGGAACCTGACTGAGCCTTGGTTCTGGAACCCTGTGGATTGGGAACATGACTGAGGATTTATTCTAGAACCCTGTAGCCTGGAAACATAACTGAGGATTGATTCTCGAACCCTGTGGCCTGGCAACATGACATCAGTGGATTCTAGAACCCTGTGGCCTGGGAACATGTCTGAGGTTTGATGGTGGAAACCTGTGGCTTGGCAACATGACTAAGGTTTGATTCTGGAAGACTGTGGCCAGGAAGCATGATATCTGGTTGATTCTGGAAACTTGTGTCCTGGGAACATGACTGAGGTTTGTTTCTGGAAGCCTGTGCCCTGGGAACATGACTGAGGTTTGATTCTGGACACCTGTGTCCTGGGAACATGACTGAGGTTTGATGGTTGAAACCTGTGGCCCGCGAACATGACTCAGGTTTGATTCTGGAACCATGTGTCCTGGGAACATGACTGAGGTTTGATTTTGGAAACCTTTGGCCTGGGAAAATGACTGAGGTTTCATTGTGGAAACATGTGGCCTGGGATCATGACTGAGGTTTGATGGTGGAACACTCTGGCCTGGCAAAATGACTGAGGCTTGATTCTGGAACCCTGTGGCCCGGGAACATGAGAACGGTTTGATTCTGGAACCCTGTGGCCTTTAACATGACATCGGTGGATTCTGGAACCCTGTGGCCTGGGAACATGAGAACGGTTTGATTCTGGAACCCTGTGGCCTGGGAACATGGGTGAGGATTGATGGTGGAACCCTGTGGCCTGGCAACATGACTGAGGTTTGATACTGGAAGACTGTGGCCAGGAAACATGATATCGGGTTGATTCTGGAAACTTCTGTCCTGGGAACAAGACTGAGGTTTGATTCTGGAACCCTGTGTCCTGGGAATATGACAAAGGTTTGTTGCTGGAAGCCTGTTCCCTGGGTACATGATTGAGGTTTGATTCTGGACACCTGTGTCCTGGGAACATGAGTGATGTTTGATGGTTGAAACCTGTGGCCTGCGAACATGACTCAGGTTTGATTCTGGAACCATGTGTCCTGGGAATATGAGTGAGGTTTGATTCTGGAAACCTTTGGCCTGAGAAAATGACTGAGGTTTCATTGTGGAAACATGTGGCCTGGGATCATGACTGAGGTTTGATGGTGGAACACTCTGGCCTGGCAAAATGACTGAGGCTTGATTCTGGAACCCTGTGGCCCGGGAACGTGACTGAGGTTTGATGGCAGAAACCTGTGGCCTGGCAACATGACTGACGTTTGATTCTGGATCCCGGTGGCCTGGGAACATGACTGAGGCGTGATTCTGGAAAACTGTGGCCTGGGAACATGACATCTGTTTAGATTGTGGAATACTGTGCCCCGGGAACCTGACTGAGCCTTGGTTCTGAAACCCTGTGGACTGGGAACATGACTGAGGTTTTATTCTGGAACCCTGTAGCCTGGGAACGTAACTGAGGATTGATTCTGGAACCCTGTGGCCTGGGAACATGATACCGGTGGATTCTGGTACCCTGGGCACTGGGCATGTGACATCTGTTTAGATTGTGGAATACTGTGCCCCGGGAACCTGACTGAGCCTTGGTTCTGGAACCCTGTGGATTGGGAACATGACTGAGGTTTTATTCTAGAACCCTGTAGCCTGGAAACATAACTGAGGATTGATTCTCGAACCCTGTGGCCTGGCAACATGACATCGGTGGATTCTAGAACCCTGTGGCCTGGGAACATGTCTGAGGTTTGATGGTGGAAACCTGTGGCTTGGCAACATGACTAAGTTTTGATTCTGGAAGACTGTGGCCAGGAAGCATGATATCTGGTTGATTCTGGAAACTTGTGTCCTGGGAACATGACTGAGGTTTGTTTCTGGAAGCCTGTGCCCTGGGAACATGACTGAGGTTTGATTCTGGACACCTGTGTGCTGGGAACATGACTGAGGTTTGATGGTTGAAACCTGTGGCCCGCGAACATGACTCAGGTTTGATTCTGGAACCATGTGTCCTGGGAACATGACTGAGGTTTGATTTTGGAAACCTTTGGCCTGGGAAAATGACTGAGGTTTCATTGTGGAAACATGTGGCCTGGGATCATGACTGAGGTTTGATGGTGGAACACTCTGGCCTGGCAAAATGACTGAGGCTTGATTCTGGAACCCTGTGGCCCGGGAACATGAGAACGGTTTGATTCTGGAACCCTGTGGCCTTTAACATGACATCGGTGGATTCTGGAACCCTGTGGCCTGGGAACATGAGAACGGTTTGATTCTGGAACCCTGTGGCCTGGGAACATGAGTGAGGATTGATGGTGGAACCCTGTGGCCTGGCAACATGACTGAGGTTTGATACTGGAAGACTGTGGCCAGGAAACATGATATCGGGTTGATTCTGGAAACTTCTGTCCTGGGAACAAGACTGAGGTTTGGTTCTGGAACCCTGTGGACTGGGAACATGACTGAGGTTTTATTCTGGAACCCTGTAGCCTGGGAACGTAACTGAGGATTGATTCTGGAACCCTGTGGCCTGGGAACTTGATACCGGTGGATTCTGGAACCCTGGGGACTGGGCATGTGACATCTGTTTAGATTGTGGAATACTGTGCCCCGGGAACCTGACTGAGCCTTGGTTCTGGAACCCTGTGGATTGGGAACATGACTGAGGTTTTATTCTAGAACCCTGTAGCCTGGAAACATAACTGAGGATTGATTCTCGAACCCTGTGGCCTGGCAACATGACATCGGTGGATTCTAAAACCCTGTGGCCTGGGAACATGTCTGAGGTTTGATGGTGGAAACCTGTGGCTTGGCAACATGACTAAGGTTTGATTCTGGAAGACTGTGGCCAGGAAGCATGATATCTGGTTGATTCTGGAAACTTGTGTCCTGGGAACATGACTGAGGTTTGTTTCTGGAAGCCTGTGCCCTGGGAACATGACTGAGGTTTGATTCTGGACACCTGTGTGCTGGGAACATGACTGAGGTTTGATGGTTGAAACCTGTGGCCCGCGAACATGACTCAGGTTTGATTCTGGAACCATGTGTCCTGGGAACATGACTGAGGTTTGATTTTGGAAACCTTTGGCCTGGGAAAATGACTGAGGTTTCATTGTGGAAACATGTGGCCTGGGATCATGACTGAGGTTTGATGGTGGAACACTCTGGCCTGGCAAAATGACTGAGGCTTGATTCTGGAACCCTGTGGCCCGGGAACATGAGAACGGTTTGATTCTGGAACCCTGTGGCCTTTAACATGACATCGGTGGATTCTGGAACCCTGTGGCCTGGGAACATGAGAACGGTTTGATTCTGGAACCCTGTGGCCTGGGAACATGGGTGAGGATTGATGGTGGAACCCTGTGGCCTGGCAACATGACTGAGGTTTGATACTGGAAGACTGTGGCCAGGAAACATGATATCGGGTTGATTCTGGAAACTTCTGTCCTGGGAACAAGACTGAGGTTTGATTCTGGAACCCTGTGTCCTGGGAATATGACAAAGGTTTGTTGCTGGAAGCCTGTTCCCTGGGTACATGATTGAGCTTTGATTCTGGACACCTGTGTCCTGGGAACATGAGTGATGTTTGATGGTTGAAACCTGTGGCCTGCGAACATGACTCAGGTTTGATTCTGGAACCATGTGTCCTGGGAATATGAGTGAGGTTTGATTCTGGAAACCTTTGGCCTGAGAAAATGACTGAGGTTTCATTGTGGAAACATGTGGCCTGGGATCATGACTGAGGTTTGATGGTGGAACACTCTGGCCTGGCAAAATGACTGAGGCTTGATTCTGGAACCCTGTGGCCCGGGAACGTGACTGAGGTTTGATGGCAGAAACCTGTGGCCTGGCAACATGACTGACGTTTGATTCTGGATCCCGGTGGCCTGGGAACATGACTGAGGCGTGATTCTGGAAAACTGTGGCCTGGGAACATGACATCTGTTTAGATTGTGGAATACTGTGCCCCGGGAACCTGACTGAGCCTTGGTTCTGAAACCCTGTGGACTGGGAACATGACTGAGGTTTTATTCTGGAACCCTGTAGCCTGGGAACGTAACTGAGGATTGATTCTGGAACCCTGTGGCCTGGGAACATGATACCGGTGGATTCTGGTACCCTGGGCACTGGGCATGTGACATCTGTTTAGATTGTGGAATACTGTGCCCCGGGAACCTGACTGAGCCTTGGTTCTGGAACCCTGTGGATTGGGAACATGACTGAGGTTTTATTCTAGAACCCTGTAGCCTGGAAACATAACTGAGGATTGATTCTCGAACCCTGTGGCCTGGCAACATGACATCGGTGGATTCTAGAACCCTGTGGCCTGGGAACATGTCTGAGGTTTGATGGTGGAAACCTGTGGCTTGGCAACATGACTAAGTTTTGATTCTGGAAGACTGTGGCCAGGAAGCATGATATCTGGTTGATTCTGGAAACTTGTGTCCTGGGAACATGACTGAGGTTTGTTTCTGGAAGCCTGTGCCCTGGGAACATGACTGAGGTTTGATTCTGGACACCTGTGTGCTGGGAACATGACTGAGGTTTGATGGTTGAAACCTGTGGCCCGCGAACATGACTCAGGTTTGATTCTGGAACCATGTGTCCTGGGAACATGACTGAGGTTTGATTTTGGAAACCTTTGGCCTGGGAAAATGACTGAGGTTTCATTGTGGAAACATGTGGCCTGGGATCATGACTGAGGTTTGATGGTGGAACACTCTGGCCTGGCAAAATGACTGAGGCTTGATTCTGGAACCCTGTGGCCCGGGAACATGAGAACGGTTTGATTCTGGAACCCTGTGGCCTTTAACATGACATCGGTGGATTCTGGAACCCTGTGGCCTGGGAACATGAGAACGGTTTGATTCTGGAACCCTGTGGCCTGGGAACATGAGTGAGGATTGATGGTGGAACCCTGTGGCCTGGCAACATGACTGAGGTTTGATACTGGAAGACTGTGGCCAGGAAACATGATATCGGGTTGATTCTGGAAACTTCTGTCCTGGGAACAAGACTGAGGTTTGGTTCTGGAACCCTGTGGACTGGGAACATGACTGAGGTTTTATTCTGGAACCCTGTAGCCTGGGAACGTAACTGAGGATTGATTCTGGAACCCTGTGGCCTGGGAACTTGATACCGGTGGATTCTGGAACCCTGGGGACTGGGCATGTGACATCTGTTTAGATTGTGGAATACTGTGCCCCGGGAACCTGACTGAGCCTTGGTTCTGGAACCCTGTGGATTGGGAACATGACTGAGGTTTTATTCTAGAACCCTGTAGCCTGGAAACATAACTGAGGATTGATTCTCGAACCCTGTGGCCTGGCAACATGACATCGGTGGATTCTAAAACCCTGTGGCCTGGGAACATGTCTGAGGTTTGATGGTGGAAACCTGTGGCTTGGCAACATGACTAAGGTTTGATTCTGGAAGACTGTGGCCAGGAAGCATGATATCTGGTTGATTCTGGAAACTTGTGTCCTGGGAACATGACTGAGGTTTGTTTCTGGAAGCCTGTGCCCTGGGAACATGACTGAGGTTTGATTCTGGACACCTGTGTGCTGGGAACATGACTGAGGTTTGATGGTTGAAACCTGTGGCCCGCGAACATGACTCAGGTTTGATTCTGGAACCATGTGTCCTGGGAACATGACTGAGGTTTGATTTTGGAAACCTTTGGCCTGGGAAAATGACTGAGGTTTCATTGTGGAAACATGTGGCCTGGGATCATGACTGAGGTTTGATGGTGGAACACTCTGGCCTGGCAAAATGACTGAGGCTTGATTCTGGAACCCTGTGGCCCGGGAACATGAGAACGGTTTGATTCTGGAACCCTGTGGCCTTTAACATGACATCGGTGGATTCTGGAACCCTGTGGCCTGGGAACATGAGAACGGTTTGATTCTGGAACCCTGTGGCCTGGGAACATGAGTGAGGATTGATGGTGGAACCCTGTGGCCTGGCAACATGACTGAGGTTTGATACTGGAAGACTGTGGCCAGGAAACATGATATCGGGTTGATTCTGGAAACTTCTGTCCTGGGAACAAGACTGAGGTTTGATTCTGGAACCCTGTGTCCTGGGAATATGACAAAGGTTTGTTGCTGGAAGCCTGTTCCCTGGGTACATGACTGAGGTTTGATTCTGGACACCTGTGTCCTGGGAACATGAGTGATGTTTGATTGTTGAAACCTGTGGCCTGCGAACATGACTCAGGTTTGATTCTGGAACCATGTGTCCTGGGAATATGACTGAGGTTTGATTCTGGAAACCTTTGGCCTGAGAAAATGACTGAGGTTTCATTGTGGAAACATGTGGCCTGGGATCATGACTGAGGTTTGATGGTGGAACACTCTGGCCTGGCAATATGACTGAGGCTTGATTCTGGAACCCTGTGGCCCGGGAACGTGACTGAGGTTTGATGGCAGAAACCTGTGGCCTGGCAACATGACTGACGTTTGATTCTGGATCCCGGTGGCCTGGGAACATGACTGAGGCGTGATTCTGGAAAACTGTGGCCTGGGAACATGACATCTGTTTAGATTGTGGAATACTGTGCCCCGGGAACCTGACTGAGCCTTGGTTCTGAAACCCTGTGGACTGGGAACATGACTGAGGTTTTATTCTGGAACCCTGTAGCCTGGGAACGTAACTGAGGATTGATTCTGGAACCCTGTGGCCTGGGAACTTGATACCGGTGGATTCTGGAACCCTGGGGACTGGGCATGTGACATCTGTTTAGATTGTGGAATACTGTGCCCCGGGAACCTGACTGAGCCTTGGTTCTGGAACCCTGTGGATTGGGAACATGACTGAGGTTTTATTCTAGAACCCTGTAGCCTGGAAACATAACTGAGGATTGATTCTCGAACCCTGTGGCCTGGCAACATGACATCGGTGGATTCTAGAACCCTGTGGCCTGGGAACATGTCTGAGGTTTGATGGTGGAAACCTGTGGCTTGGCAACATGACTAAGGTTTGATTCTGGAAGACTGTGGCCAGGAAGCATGATATCTGGTTGATTCTGGAAACTTGTGTCCTGGGAACATGACTGAGGTTTGTTTCTGGAAGCCTGTGCCCTGGGAACATGACTGAGGTTTGATTCTGGACACCTGTGTGCTGGGAACATGACTGAGGTTTGATGGTTGAAACCTGTGGCCCGCGAACATGACTCAGGTTTGATTCTGGAACCATGTGTCCTGGGAACATGACTGAGGTTTGATTTTGGAAACCTTTGGCCTGGGAAAATGACTGAGGTTTCATTGTGGAAACATGTGGCCTGGGATCATGACTGAGGTTTGATGGTGGAACACTCTGGCCTGGCAAAATGACTGAGGCTTGATTCTGGAACCCTGTGGCCCGGGAACATGAGAACGGTTTGATTCTGGAACCCTGTGGCCTTTAACATGACATCGGTGGATTCTGGAACCCTGTGGCCTGGGAACATGAGAACGGTTTGATTCTGGAACCCTGTGGCCTGGGAACATGAGTGAGGATTGATGGTGGAACCCTGTGGCCTGGCAACATGACTGAGGTTTGATACTGGAAGACTGTGGCCAGGAAACATGATATCGGGTTGATTCTGGAAACTTCTGTCCTGGGAACAAGACTGAGGTTTGATTCTGGAACCCTGTGTCCTGGGAATATGACAAAGGTTTGTTGCTGGAAGCCTGTTCCCTGGGTACATGACTGAGGTTTGATTCTGGACACCTGTGTCCTGGGAACATGAGTGATGTTTGATTGTTGAAACCTGTGGCCTGCGAACATGACTCAGGTTTGATTCTGGAACCATGTGTCCTGGGAATATGACTGAGGTTTGATTCTGGAAACCTTTGGCCTGAGAAAATGACTGAGGTTTCATTGTGGAAACATGTGGCCTGGGATCATGACTGAGGTTTGATGGTGGAACACTCTGGCCTGGCAATATGACTGAGGCTTGATTCTGGAACCCTGTGGCCCGGGAACGTGACTGAGGTTTGATGGCAGAAACCTGTGGCCTGGCAACATGACTGACGTTTGATTCTGGATCCCGGTGGCCTGGGAACATGACTGAGGCGTGATTCTGGAAAACTGTGGCCTGGGAACATGACATCTGTTTAGATTGTGGAATACTGTGCCCCGGGAACCTGACTGAGCCTTGGTTCTGAAACCCTGTGGACTGGGAACATGACTGAGGTTTTATTCTGGAACCCTGTAGCCTGGGAACGTAACTGAGGATTGATTCTGGAACCCTGTGGCCTGGGAACATGATACCGGTGGATTCTGGAACCCTGGGGACTGGGCATGTGACATCTGTTTAGATTGTGGAATACTGTGCCCCGGGAACCTGACTGAGCCTTGGTTCTGGAACCCTGTGGATTGGGAACATGACTGAGGTTTTATTCTAGAACCCTGTAGCCTGGAAACATAACTGAGGATTGATTCTCGAACCCTGTGGCCTGGCAACATGACATCGGTGGATTCTAGAACCCTGTGGCCTGGGAACATGTCTGAGGTTTGATGGTGGAAACCTGTGGCTTGGCAACATGACTAAGGTTTGATTCTGGAAGACTGTGGCCAGGAAGCATGATATCTGGTTGATTCTGGAAACTTGTGTCCTGGGAACATGACTGAGGTTTGTTTCTGGAAGCCTGTGCCCTGGGAACATGACTGAGGTTTGATTCTGGACACCTGTGTGCTGGGAACATGACTGAGGTTTGATGATTGAAACCTGTGGCCCGCGAACATGACTCAGGTTTGATTCTGGAACCATGTGTCCTGGGAACATGACTGAGGTTTGATTTTGGAAACCTTTGGCCTGGGAAAATGACTGAGGTTTCATTGTGGAAACATGTGGCCTGGGATCATGACTGAGGTTTGATGGTGGAACACTCTGGCCTGGCAAAATGACTGAGGCTTGATTCTGGAACCCTGTGGCCCGGGAACATGAGAACGGTTTGATTCTGGAACCCTGTGGCCTTTAACATGACATCGGTGGATTCTGGAACCCTGTGGCCTGGGAACATGAGAACGGTTTGATTCTGGAACCCTGTGGCCTGGGAACATGAGTGAGGATTGATGGTGGAACCCTGTGGCCTGGCAACATGACTGAGGTTTGATACTGGAAGACTGTGGCCAGGAAACATGATATCGGGTTGATTCTGGAAACTTCTGTCCTGGGAACAAGACTGAGGTTTGATTCTGGAACCCTGTGTCCTGGGAATATGACAAAGGTTTGTTGCTGGAAGCCTGTTCCCTGGGTACATGACTGAGGTTTGATTCTGGACACCTGTGTCCTGGGAACATGAGTGATGTTTGATGGTTGAAACCTGTGGCCTGCGAACATGACTCAGGTTTGATTCTGGAACCATGTGTCCTGGGAATATGACTGAGGTTTGATTCTGGAAACCTTTGGCCTGAGAAAATGACTGAGGTTTCATTGTGGAAACATGTGGCCTGGGATCATGACTGAGGTTTGATGGTGGAACACTCTGGCCTGGCAAAATGACTGAGGCTTGATTCTGGAACCCTGTGGCCCGGGAACGTGACTGAGGTTTGATGGCAGAAACCTGTGGCCTGGCAACATGACTGACGTTTGATTCTGGATCCCGGTGGCCTGGGAACATGACTGAGGCGTGATTCTGGAAAACTGTGGCCTGGTTACATGACATCTGTTTAGATTGTGGAATACTGTGCCCCGGGAACCTGACTGAGCCTTGGTTCTGAAACCCTGTGGACTGGGAACATGACTGAGGTTTTATTCTGGAACCCTGTAGCCTGGGAACATAACTGAGGATTGATTCTGGAACCCTGTGGCCTGGGAACATGATACCGGTGGATTCTGGAACCCTGGGCACTGGGCATGTGACATCTGTTTAGATTGTGGAATACTGTGCCCCGGGAACCTGACTGAGCCTTGGTTCTGGAACCCTGTGGATTGGGAACATGACTGAGGATTTATTCTAGAACCCTGTAGCCTGGAAACATAACTGAGGATTGATTCTCGAACCCTGTGGCCTGGCAACATGACATCGGTGGATTCTAGAACCCTGTGGCCTGGGAACATGTCTGAGGTTTGATGGTGGAAACCTGTGGCTTGGCAACATGACTAAGGTTTGATTCTGGAAGACTGTGGCCAGGAAGCATGATATCTGGTTGATTCTGGAAACTTGTGTCCTGGGAACATGACTGAGGTTTGTTTCTGGAAGCCTGTGCCCTGGGAACATGACTGAGGTTTGATTCTGGACACCTGTGTCCTGGGAACATGACTGAGGTTTGATGGTTGAAACCTGTGGCCCGCGAACATGACTCAGGTTTGATTCTGGAACCATGTGTCCTGGGAACATGACTGAGGTTTGATTTTGGAAACCTTTGGCCTGGGAAAATGACTGAGGTTTCATTGTGGAAACATGTGGCCTGGGATCATGACTGAGGTTTGATGGTGGAACACTCTGGCCTGGCAAAATGACTGAGTCTTGATTCTGGAACCCTGTGGCCCGGGAACATGAGAACGGTTTGATTCTGGAACCCTGTGGCCTTTAACATGACATCGGTGGATTCTGGAACCCTGTGGCCTGGGAACATGAGAACGGTTTGATTCTGGAACCCTGTGGCCTGGGAACATGAGTGAGGATTGATGGTGGAACCCTGTGGCCTGGCAACATGACTGAGGTTTGATACTGGAAGACTGTGGCCAGGAAACATGATATCGGGTTGATTCTGGAAACTTCTGTCCTGGGAACAAGACTGAGGTTTGATTCTGGAACCCTGTGTCCTGGGAATATGACAAAGGTTTGTTGCTGGAAGCCTGTTCCCTGGGTACATGACTGAGGTTTGATTCTGGACACCTGTGTCCTGGGAACATGAGTGATGTTTGATGGTTGAAACCTGTGGCCTGCGAACATGACTCAGGTTTGATTCTGGAACCATGTGTCCTGGGAATATGACTGAGGTTTGATTCTGGAAACCTTTGGCCTGAGAAAATGACTGAGGTTTCATTGTGGAAACATGTGGCCTGGGATCATGACTGAGGTTTGATGGTGGAACACTCTGGCCTGGCAAAATGACTGAGGCTTGATTCTGGAACCCTGTGGCCCGGGAACGTGACTGAGGTATGATGGCAGAAACCTGTGGCCTGGCAACATGACTGACGTTTGATTCTGGATCCCGGTGGCCTGGGAACATGACTGAGGCGTGATTCTGGAAAACTGTGGCCTGGGAACATGACATCTGTTTAGATTGTGGAATACTGTGCCCCGGGAACCTGACTGAGCCTTGGTTCTGAAACCCTGTGGACTGGGAACATGACTGAGGTTTTATTCTGGAACCCTGTAGCCTGGGAACATAACTGAGGATTGATTCTGGAACCCTGTGGCCTGGGAACATGATACCGGTGGATTCTGGAACCCTGGGCACTGGGCATGTGACATCTGTTTAGATTGTGGAATACTGTGCCCCGGGAACCTGACTGAGCCTTGGTTCTGGAACCCTGTGGATTGGGAACATGACTGAGGATTTATTCTAGAACCCTGTAGCCTGGAAACATAACTGAGGATTGATTCTCGAACCCTGTGGCCTGGCAACATGACATCGGTGGATTCTAGAACCCTGTGGCCTGGGAACATGTCTGAGGTTTGATGGTGGAAACCTGTGGCTTGGCAACATGACTAAGGTTTGATTCTGGAAGACTGTGGCCAGGAAGCATGATATCTGGTTGATTCTGGAAACTTGTGTCCTGGGAACATGACTGAGGTTTGTTTCTGGAAGCCTGTGCCCTGGGAACATGACTGAGGTTTGATTCTGGACACCTGTGTGCTGGGAACATGACTGAGGTTTGATGGTTGAAACCTGTGGCCCGCGAACATGACTCAGGTTTGATTCTGGAACCATGTGTCCTGGGAACATGACTGAGGTTTGATTTTGGAAACCTTTGGCCTGGGAAAATGACTGAGGTTTCATTGTGGAAACATGTGGCCTGGGATCATGACTGAGGTTTGATGGTGGAACACTCTGGCCTGGCAAAATGACTGAGGCTTGATTCTGGAACCCTGTGGCCCGGGAACATGAGAACGGTTTGATTCTGGAACCCTGTGGCCTTTAACATGACATCGGTGGATTCTGGAACCCTGTGGCCTGGGAACATGAGAACGGTTTGATTCTGGAACCCTGTGGCCTGGGAACATGAGTGAGGATTGATGGTGGAACCCTGTGGCCTGGCAACATGACTGAGGTTTGATACTGGAAGACTGTGGCCAGGAAACATGATATCGGGTTGATTCTGGAAACTTCTGTCCTGGGAACAAGACTGAGGTTTGATTCTGGAACCCTGTGTCCTGGGAATATGACAAAGGTTTGTTGCTGGAAGCCTGTTCCCTGGGTACATGACTGAGGTTTGATTCTGGACACCTGTGTCCTGGGAACATGAGTGATGTTTGATGGTTGAAACCTGTGGCCTGCGAACATGACTCAGGTTTGATTCTGGAACCATGTGTCCTGGGAATATGACTGAGGTTTGATTCTGGAAACCTTTGGCCTGAGAAAATGACTGAGGTTTCATTGTGGAAACATGTGGCCTGGGATCATGACTGAGGTTTGATGGTGGAACACTCTGGCCTGGCAAAATGACTGAGGCTTGATTCTGGAACCCTGTGGCCCGGGAACGTGACTGAGGTTTGATGGCAGAAACCTGTGGCCTGGCAACATGACTGACGTTTGATTCTGGATCCCGGTGGCCTGGGAACATGACTGAGGCGTGATTCTGGAAAACTGTGGCCTGGGAACATGACATCTGTTTAGATTGTGGAATACTGTGCCCCGGGAACCTGACTGAGCCTTGGTTCTGAAACCCTGTGGACTGGGAACATGACTGAGGTTTTATTCTGGAACCCTGTAGCCTGGGAACGTAACTGAGGATTGATTCTGGAACCCTGTGGCCTGGGAACATGATACCGGTGGATTCTGGAACCCTGGGCACTGGGCATGTGACATCTGTTTAGATTGTGGAATACTGTGCCCCGGGAACCTGACTGAGCCTTGGTTCTGGAACCCTGTGGATTGGGAACATGACTGAGGATTTATTCTAGAACCCTGTAGCCTGGAAACATAACTGAGGATTGATTCTCGAACCCTGTGGCCTGGCAACATGACATCGGTGGATTCTAGAACCCTGTGGCCTGGGAACATGTCTGAGGTTTGATGGTGGAAACCTGTGGCTTGGCAACATGACTAAGGTTTGATTCTGGAAGACTGTGGCCAGGAAGCATGATATCTGGTTGATTCTGGAAACTTGTGTCCTGGGAACATGACTGAGGTTTGTTTCTGGAAGCCTGTGCCCTGGGAACATGACTGAGGTTTGATTCTGGACACCTGTGTCCTGGGAACATGACTGAGGTTTGATGGTTGAAACCTGTGGCCCGCGAACATGACTCAGGTTTGATTCTGGAACCATGTGTCCTGGGAACATGACTGAGGTTTGATTTTGGAAACCTTTGGCCTGGGAAAATGACTGAGGTTTCATTGTGGAAACATGTGGCCTGGGATCATGACTGAGGTTTGATGGTGGAACACTCTGGCCTGGCAAAATGACTGAGTCTTGATTCTGGAACCCTGTGGCCCGGGAACATGAGAACGGTTTGATTCTGGAACCCTGTGGCCTTTAACATGACATCGGTGGATTCTGGAACCCTGTGGCCTGGGAACATGAGAACGGTTTGATTCTGGAACCCTGTGGCCTGGGAACATGAGTGAGGATTGATGGTGGAACCCTGTGGCCTGGCAACATGACTGAGGTTTGATACTGGAAGACTGTGGCCAGGAAACATGATATCGGGTTGATTCTGGAAACTTCTGTCCTGGGAACAAGACTGAGGTTTGATTCTGGAACCCTGTGTCCTGGGAATATGACAAAGGTTTGTTGCTGGAAGCCTGTTCCCTGGGTACATGACTGAGGTTTGATTCTGGACACCTGTGTCCTGGGAACATGAGTGATGTTTGATGGTTGAAACCTGTGGCCTGCGAACATGACTCAGGTTTGATTCTGGAACCATGTGTCCTGGGAATATGACTGAGGTTTGATTCTGGAAACCTTTGGCCTGAGAAAATGACTGAGGTTTCATTGTGGAAACATGTGGCCTGGGATCATGACTGAGGTTTGATGGTGGAACACTCTGGCCTGGCAAAATGACTGAGGCTTGATTCTGGAACCCTGTGGCCCGGGAACGTGACTGAGGTTTGATGGCAGAAACCTGTGGCCTGGCAACATGACTGACGTTTGATTCTGGATCCCGGTGGCCTGGGAACATGACTGAGGCGTGATTCTGGAAAACTGTGGCCTGGGAACATGACATCTGTTTAGATTGTGGAATACTGTGCCCCGGGAACCTGACTGAGCCTTGGTTCTGAAACCCTGTGGACTGGGAACATGACTGAGGTTTTATTCTGGAACCCTGTAGCCTGGGAACATAACTGAGGATTGATTCTGGAACCCTGTGGCCTGGGAACATGATACCGGTGGATTCTGGAACCCTGGGGACTGGGCATGTGACATCTGTTTAGATTGTGGAATACTGTGCCCCGGGAACCTGACTGAGCCTTGGTTCTGGAACCCTGTGGATTGGGAACATGACTGAGGATTTATTCTAGAACCCTGGAGCCTGGAAACATAACTGAGGATTGATTCTCGAACCCTGTGGCCTGGCAACATGACATCGGTGGATTCTAGAACCCTGTGGCCTGGGAACATGTCTGAGGTTTGATGGTGGAAACCTGTGGCTTGGCAACATGACTAAGGTTTGATTCTGGAAGACTGTGTCCAGGAAGCATGATATCTGGTTGATTCTGGAAACTTGTGTCCTGGGAACATGACTGAGGTTTGTTTCTGGAAGCCTGTGCCCTGGGAACATGACTGAGGTTTGATTCTGGACACCTGTGTGCTGGGAACATGACTGAGGTTTGATGGTTGAAACCTGTGGCCCGCGAACATGACTCAGGTTTGATTCTGGAACCATGTGTCCTGGGAACATGACTGAGGTTTGATTTTGGAAACCTTTGGCCTGGGAAAATGACTGAGGTTTCATTGTGGAAACATGTGGCCTGGGATCATGACTGAGGTTTGATGGTGGAACACTCTGGCCTGGCAAAATGACTGAGGCTTGATTCTGGAACCCTGTGGCCCGGGAACATGAGAACGGTTTGATTCTGGAACCCTGTGGCCTTTAACATGACATCGGTGGATTCTGGAACCCTGTGGCCTGGGAACATGAGAACGGTTTGATTCTGGAACCCTGTGGCCTGGGAACATGAGTGAGGATTGATGGTGGAACCCTGTGGCCTGGCAACATGACTGAGGTTTGATACTGGAAGACTGTGGCCAGGAAACATGATATCGGGTTGATTCTGGAAACTTCTGTCCTGGGAACAAGACTGAGGTTTGATTCTGGAACCCTGTGTCCTGGGAATATGACAAAGGTTTGTTGCTGGAAGCCTGTTCCCTGGGTACATGACTGAGGTTTGATTCTGGACACCTGTGTCCTGGGAACATGAGTGATGTTTGATGGTTGAAACCTGTGGCCTGCGAACATGACTCAGGTTTGATTCTGGAACCATGTGTCCTGGGAATATGACTGAGGTTTGATTCTGGAAACCTTTGGCCTGAGAAAATGACTGAGGTTTCATTGTGGAAACATGTGGCCTGGGATCATGACTGAGGTTTGATGGTGGAACACTCTGGCCTGGCAAAATGACTGAGGCTTGATTCTGGAACCCTGTGGCCCGGGAACGTGACTGAGGTTTGATGGCAGAAACCTGTGGCCTGGCAACATGACTGACGTTTGATTCTGGATCCCGGTGGCCTGGGAACATGACTGAGGCGTGATTCTGGAAAACTGTGGCCTGGGAACATGACATCTGTTTAGATTGTGGAATACTGTGCCCCGGGAACCTGACTGAGCCTTGGTTCTGAAACCCTGTGGACTGGGAACATGACTGAGGTTTTATTCTGGAACCCTGTAGCCTGGGAACGTAACTGAGGATTGATTCTGGAACCCTGTGGCCTGGGAACATGATACCGGTGGATTCTGGAACCCTGGGCACTGGGCATGTGACATCTGTTTAGATTGTGGAATACTGTGCCCCGGGAACCTGACTGAGCCTTGGTTCTGGAACCCTGTGGATTGGGAACATGACTGAGGATTTATTCTAGAACCCTGTAGCCTGGAAACATAACTGAGGATTGATTCTCGAACCCTGTGGCCTGGCAACATGACATCGGTGGATTCTAGAACCCTGTGGCCTGGGAACATGTCTGAGGTTTGATGGTGGAAACCTGTGGCTTGGCAACATGACTAAGGTTTGATTCTGGAAGACTGTGGCCAGGAAGCATGATATCTGGTTGATTCTGGAAACTTGTGTCCTGGGAACATGACTGAGGTTTGTTTCTGGAAGCCTGTGCCCTGGGAACATGACTGAGGTTTGATTCTGGACACCTGTGTCCTGGGAACATGACTGAGGTTTGATGGTTGAAACCTGTGGCCCGCGAACATGACTCAGGTTTGATTCTGGAACCATGTGTCCTGGGAACATGACTGAGGTTTGATTTTGGAAACCTTTGGCCTGGGAAAATGACTGAGGTTTCATTGTGGAAACATGTGGCCTGGGATCATGACTGAGGTTTGATGGTGGAACACTCTGGCCTGGCAAAATGACTGAGGCTTGATTCTGGAACCCTGTGGCCCGGGAACATGAGAACGGTTTGATTCTGGAACCCTGTGGCCTTTAACATGACATCGGTGGATTCTGGAACCCTGTGGCCTGGGAACATGAGAACGGTTTGATTCTGGAACCCTGTGGCCTGGGAACATGAGTGAGGATTGATGGTGGAACCCTGTGGCCTGGCAACATGACTGAGGTTTGATACTGGAAGACTGTGGCCAGGAAACATGATATCGGGTTGATTCTGGAAACTTCTGTCCTGGGAACAAGACTGAGGTTTGATTCTGGAACCCTGTGTCCTGGGAATATGACAAAGGTTTGTTGCTGGAAGCCTGTTCCCTGGGTACATGACTGAGGTTTGATTCTGGACACCTGTGTCCTGGGAACATGAGTGATGTTTGATGGTTGAAACCTGTGGCCTGCGAACATGACTCAGGTTTGATTCTGGAACCATGTGTCCTGGGAATATGACTGAGGTTTGATTCTGGAAACCTTTGGCCTGAGAAAATGACTGAGGTTTCATTGTGGAAACATGTGGCCTGGGATCATGACTGAGGTTTGATGGTGGAACACTCTGGCCTGGCAAAATGACTGAGGCTTGATTCTGGAACCCTGTGGCCCGGGAACGTGACTGAGGTTTGATGGCAGAAACCTGTGGCCTGGCAACATGACTGACGTTTGATTCTGGATCCCGGTGGCCTGGGAACATGACTGAGGCGTGATTCTGGAAAACTGTGGCCTGGGAACATGACATCTGTTTAGATTGTGGAATACTGTGCCCCGGGAACCTGACTGAGCCTTGGTTCTGAAACCCTGTGGACTGGGAACATGACTGAGGTTTTATTCTGGAACCCTGTAGCCTGGGAACGTAACTGAGGATTGATTCTGGAACCCTGTGGCCTGGGAACATGATACCGGTGGATTCTGGAACCCTGGGCACTGGGCATGTGACATCTGTTTAGATTGTGGAATACTGTGCCCCGGGAACCTGACTGAGCCTTGGTTCTGGAACCCTGTGGATTGGGAACATGACTGAGGATTTATTCTAGAACCCTGTAGCCTGGAAACATAACTGAGGATTGATTCTCGAACCCTGTGGCCTGGCAACATGACATCGGTGGATTCTAGAACCCTGTGGCCTGGGAACATGTCTGAGGTTTGATGGTGGAAACCTGTGGCTTGGCAACATGACTAAGGTTTGATTCTGGAAGACTGTGGCCAGGAAGCATGATATCTGGTTGATTCTGGAAACTTGTGTCCTGGGAACATGACTGAGGTTTGTTTCTGGAAGCCTGTGCCCTGGGAACATGACTGAGGTTTGATTCTGGACACCTGTGTCCTGGGAACATGACTGAGGTTTGATGGTTGAAACCTGTGGCCCGCGAACATGACTCAGGTTTGATTCTGGAACCATGTGTCCTGGGAACATGACTGAGGTTTGATTTTGGAAACCTTTGGCCTGGGAAAATGACTGAGGTTTCATTGTGGAAACATGTGGCCTGGGATCATGACTGAGGTTTGATGGTGGAACACTCTGGCCTGGCAAAATGACTGAGTCTTGATTCTGGAACCCTGTGGCCCGGGAACATGAGAACGGTTTGATTCTGGAACCCTGTGGCCTTTAACATGACATCGGTGGATTCTGGAACCCTGTGGCCTGGGAACATGAGAACGGTTTGATTCTGGAACCCTGTGGCCTGGGAACATGAGTGAGGATTGATGGTGGAACCCTGTGGCCTGGCAACATGACTGAGGTTTGATACTGGAAGACTGTGGCCAGGAAACATGATATCGGGTTGATTCTGGAAACTTCTGTCCTGGGAACAAGACTGAGGTTTGATTCTGGAACCCTGTGTCCTGGGAATATGACAAAGGTTTGTTGCTGGAAGCCTGTTCCCTGGGTACATGACTGAGGTTTGATTCTGGACACCTGTGTCCTGGGAACATGAGTGATGTTTGATGGTTGAAACCTGTGGCCTGCGAACATGACTCAGGTTTGATTCTGGAACCATGTGTCCTGGGAATATGACTGAGGTTTGATTCTGGAAACCTTTGGCCTGAGAAAATGACTGAGGTTTCATTGTGGAAACATGTGGCCTGGGATCATGACTGAGGTTTGATGGTGGAACACTCTGGCCTGGAAAAATGACTGAGGCTTGATTCTGGAACCCTGTGGCCCGGGAACGTGACTGAGGTTTGATGGCAGAAACCTGTGGCCTGGCAACATGACTGACGTTTGATTCTGGATCCCGGTGGCCTGGGAACATGACTGAGGCGTGATTCTGGAAAACTGTGGCCTGGGAACATGACATCTGTTTAGATTGTGGAATACTGTGCCCCGGGAACCTGACTGAGCCTTGGTTCTGAAACCCTGTGGACTGGGAACATGACTGAGGTTTTATTCTGGAACCCTGTAGCCTGGGAACGTAACTGAGGATTGATTCTGGAACCCTGTGGCCTGGGAACATGATACCGGTGGATTCTGGAACCCTGGGCACTGGGCATGTGACATCTGTTTAGATTGTGGAATACTGTGCCCCGGGAACCTGACTGAGCCTTGGTTCTGGAACCCTGTGGATTGGGAACATGACTGAGGATTTATTCTAGAACCCTGTAGCCTGGAAACATAACTGAGGATTGATTCTCGAACCCTGTGGCCTGGCAACATGACATCGGTGGATTCTAGAACCCTGTGGCCTGGGAACATGTCTGAGGTTTGATGGTGGAAACCTGTGGCTTGGCAACATGACTAAGGTTTGATTCTGGAAGACTGTGGCCAGGAAGCATGATATCTGGTTGATTCTGGAAACTTGTGTCCTGGGAACATGACTGAGGTTTGTTTCTGGAAGCCTGTGCCCTGGGAACATGACTGAGGTTTGATTCTGGACACCTGTGTCCTGGGAACATGACTGAGGTTTGATGGTTGAAACCTGTGGCCCGCGAACATGACTCAGGTTTGATTCTGGAACCATGTGTCCTGGGAACATGACTGAGGTTTGATTTTGGAAACCTTTGGCCTGGGAAAATGACTGAGGTTTCATTGTGGAAACATGTGGCCTGGGATCATGACTGAGGTTTGATGGTGGAACACTCTGGCCTGGCAAAATGACTGAGGCTTGATTCTGGAACCCTGTGGCCCGGGAACATGAGAACGGTTTGATTCTGGAACCCTGTGGCCTTTAACATGACATCGGTGGATTCTGGAACCCTGTGGCCTGGGAACATGAGAACGGTTTGATTCTGGAACCCTGTGGCCTGGGAACATGAGTGAGGATTGATGGTGGAACCCTGTGGCCTGGCAACATGACTGAGGTTTGATACTGGAAGACTGTGGCCAGGAAACATGATATCGGGTTGATTCTGGAAACTTCTGTCCTGGGAACAAGACTGAGGTTTGATTCTGGAACCCTGTGTCCTGGGAATATGACAAAGGTTTGTTGCTGGAAGCCTGTTCCCTGGGTACATGACTGAGGTTTGATTCTGGACACCTGTGTCCTGGGAACATGAGTGATGTTTGATGGTTGAAACCTGTGGCCTGCGAACATGACTCAGGTTTGATTCTGGAACCATGTGTCCTGGGAATATGACTGAGGTTTGATTCTGGAAACCTTTGGCCTGAGAAAATGACTGAGGTTTCATTGTGGAAACATGTGGCCTGGGATCATGACTGAGGTTTGATGGTGGAACACTCTGGCCTGGCAAAATGACTGAGGCTTGATTCTGGAACCCTGTGGCCCGGGAACGTGACTGAGGTTTGATGGCAGAAACCTGTGGCCTGGCAACATGACTGACGTTTGATTCTGGATCCCGGTGGCCTGGGAACATGACTGAGGCGTGATTCTGGAAAACTGTGGCCTGGGAACATGACATCTGTTTAGATTGTGGAATACTGTGCCCCGGGAACCTGACTGAGCCTTGGTTCTGAAACCCTGTGGACTGGGAACATGACTGAGGTTTTATTCTGGAACCCTGTAGCCTGGGAACATAACTGAGGATTGATTCTGGAACCCTGTGGCCTGGGAACATGATACCGGTGGATTCTGGAACCCTGGGCACTGGGCATGTGACATCTGTTTAGATTGTGGAATACTGTGCCCCGGGAACCTGACTGAGCCTTGGTTCTGGAACCCTGTGGATTGGGAACATGACTGAGGATTTATTCTAGAACCCTGTAGCCTGGAAACATAACTGAGGATTGATTCTCGAACCCTGTGGCCTGGCAACATGACATCGGTGGATTCTAGAACCCTGTGGCCTGGGAACATGTCTGAGGTTTGATGGTGGAAACCTGTGGCTTGGCAACATGACTAAGGTTTGATTCTGGAAGACTGTGGCCAGGAAGCATGATATCTGGTTGATTCTGGAAACTTGTGTCCTGGGAACATGACTGAGGTTTGTTTCTGGAAGCCTGTGCCCTGGGAACATGACTGAGGTTTGATTCTGGACACCTGTGTCCTGGGAACATGACTGAGGTTTGATGGTTGAAACCTGTGGCCCGCGAACATGACTCAGGTTTGATTCTGGAACCATGTGTCCTGGGAACATGACTGAGGTTTGATTTTGGAAACCTTTGGCCTGGGAAAATGACTGAGGTTTCATTGTGGAAACATGTGGCCTGGGATCATGACTGAGGTTTGATGGTGGAACACTCTGGCCTGGCAAAATGACTGAGGCTTGATTCTGGAACCCTGTGGCCCGGGAACATGAGAACGGTTTGATTCTGGAACCCTGTGGCCTTTAACATGACATCGGTGGATTCTGGAACCCTGTGGCCTGGGAACATGAGAACGGTTTGATTCTGGAACCCTGTGGCCTGGGAACATGAGTGAGGATTGATGGTGGAACCCTGTGGCCTGGCAACATGACTGAGGTTTGATACTGGAAGACTGTGGCCAGGAAACATGATATCGGGTTGATTCTGGAAACTTCTGTCCTGGGAACAAGACTGAGGTTTGATTCTGGAACCCTGTGTCCTGGGAATATGACAAAGGTTTGTTGCTGGAAGCCTGTTCCCTGGGTACATGACTGAGGTTTGATTCTGGACACCTGTGTCCTGGGAACATGAGTGATGTTTGATGGTTGAAACCTGTGGCCTGCGAACATGACTCAGGTTTGATTCTGGAACCATGTGTCCTGGGAATATGACTGAGGTTTGATTCTGGAAACCTTTGGCCTGAGAAAATGACTGAGGTTTCATTGTGGAAACATGTGGCCTGGGATCATGACTGAGGTTTGATGGTGGAACACTCTGGCCTGGCAAAATGACTGAGGCTTGATTCTGGAACCCTGTGGCCCGGGAACGTGACTGAGGTTTGATGGCAGAAACCTGTGGCCTGGCAACATGACTGACGTTTGATTCTGGATCCCGGTGGCCTGGGAACATGACTGAGGCGTGATTCTGGAAAACTGTGGCCTGGGAACATGACATCTGTTTAGATTGTGGAATACTGTGCCCCGGGAACCTGACTGAGCCTTGGTTCTGAAACCCTGTGGACTGGGAACATGACTGAGGTTTTATTCTGGAACCCTGTAGCCTGGGAACGTAACTGAGGATTGATTCTGGAACCCTGTGGCCTGGGAACATGATACCGGTGGATTCTGGAACCCTGGGCACTGGGCATGTGACATCTGTTTAGATTGTGGAATACTGTGCCCCGGGAACCTGACTGAGCCTTGGTTCTGGAACCCTGTGGATTGGGAACATGACTGAGGATTTATTCTAGAACCCTGTAGCCTGGAAACATAACTGAGGATTGATTCTCGAACCCTGTGGCCTGGCAACATGACATCGGTGGATTCTAGAACCCTGTGGCCTGGGAACATGTCTGAGGTTTGATGGTGGAAACCTGTGGCTTGGCAACATGACTAAGGTTTGATTCTGGAAGACTGTGGCCAGGAAGCATGATATCTGGTTGATTCTGGAAACTTGTGTCCTGGGAACATGACTGAGGTTTGTTTCTGGAAGCCTGTGCCCTGGGAACATGACTGAGGTTTGATTCTGGACACCTGTGTCCTGGGAACATGACTGAGGTTTGATGGTTGAAACCTGTGGCCCGCGAACATGACTCAGGTTTGATTCTGGAACCATGTGTCCTGGGAACATGACTGAGGTTTGATTTTGGAAACCTTTGGCCTGGGAAAATGACTGAGGTTTCATTGTGGAAACATGTGGCCTGGGATCATGACTGAGGTTTGATGGTGGAACACTCTGGCCTGGCAAAATGACTGAGGCTTGATTCTGGAACCCTGTGGCCCGGGAACATGAGAACGGTTTGATTCTGGAACCCTGTGGCCTTTAACATGACATCGGTGGATTCTGGAACCCTGTGGCCTGGGAACATGAGAACGGTTTGATTCTGGAACCCTGTGGCCTGGGAACATGAGTGAGGATTGATGGTGGAACCCTGTGGCCTGGCAACATGACTGAGGTTTGATACTGGAAGACTGTGGCCAGGAAACATGATATCGGGTTGATTCTGGAAACTTCTGTCCTGGGAACAAGACTGAGGTTTGATTCTGGAACCCTGTGTCCTGGGAATATGACAAAGGTTTGTTGCTGGAAGCCTGTTCCCTGGGTACATGACTGAGGTTTGATTCTGGACACCTGTGTCCTGGGAACATGAGTGATGTTTGATGGTTGAAACCTGTGGCCTGCGAACATGACTCAGGTTTGATTCTGGAACCATGTGTCCTGGGAATATGACTGAGGTTTGATTCTGGAAACCTTTGGCCTGAGAAAATGACTGAGGTTTCATTGTGGAAACATGTGGCCTGGGATCATGACTGAGGTTTGATGGTGGAACACTCTGGCCTGGCAAAATGACTGAGGCTTGATTCTGGAACCCTGTGGCCCGGGAACGTGACTGAGGTTTGATGGCAGAAACCTGTGGCCTGGCAACATGACTGACGTTTGATTCTGGATCCCGGTGGCCTGGGAACATGACTGAGGCGTGATTCTGGAAAACTGTGGCCTGGGAACATGACATCTGTTTAGATTGTGGAATACTGTGCCCCGGGAACCTGACTGAGCCTTGGTTCTGAAACCCTGTGGACTGGGAACATGACTGAGGTTTTATTCTGGAACCCTGTAGCCTGGGAACGTAACTGAGGATTGATTCTGGAACCCTGTGGCCTGGGAACATGATACCGGTGGATTCTGGAACCCTGGGCACTGGGCATGTGACATCTGTTTAGATTGTGGAATACTGTGCCCCGGGAACCTGACTGAGCCTTGGTTCTGGAACCCTGTGGATTGGGAACATGACTGAGGATTTATTCTAGAACCCTGTAGCCTGGAAACATAACTGAGGATTGATTCTCGAACCCTGTGGCCTGGCAACATGACATCGGTGGATTCTAGAACCCTGTGGCCTGGGAACATGTCTGAGGTTTGATGGTGGAAACCTGTGGCTTGGCAACATGACTAAGGTTTGATTCTGGAAGACTGTGGCCAGGAAGCATGATATCTGGTTGATTCTGGAAACTTGTGTCCTGGGAACATGACTGAGGTTTGTTTCTGGAAGCCTGTGCCCTGGGAACATGACTGAGGTTTGATTCTGGACACCTGTGTCCTGGGAACATGACTGAGGTTTGATGGTTGAAACCTGTGGCCCGCGAACATGACTCAGGTTTGATTCTGGAACCATGTGTCCTGGGAACATGACTGAGGTTTGATTTTGGAAACCTTTGGCCTGGGAAAATGACTGAGGTTTCATTGTGGAAACATGTGGCCTGGGATCATGACTGAGGTTTGATGGTGGAACACTCTGGCCTGGCAAAATGACTGAGTCTTGATTCTGGAACCCTGTGGCCCGGGAACATGAGAACGGTTTGATTCTGGAACCCTGTGGCCTTTAACATGACATCGGTGGATTCTGGAACCCTGTGGCCTGGGAACATGAGAACGGTTTGATTCTGGAACCCTGTGGCCTGGGAACATGAGTGAGGATTGATGGTGGAACCCTGTGGCCTGGCAACATGACTGAGGTTTGATACTGGAAGACTGTGGCCAGGAAACATGATATCGGGTTGATTCTGGAAACTTCTGTCCTGGGAACAAGACTGAGGTTTGATTCTGGAACCCTGTGTCCTGGGAATATGACAAAGGTTTGTTGCTGGAAGCCTGTTCCCTGGGTACATGACTGAGGTTTGATTCTGGACACCTGTGTCCTGGGAACATGAGTGATGTTTGATGGTTGAAACCTGTGGCCTGCGAACATGACTCAGGTTTGATTCTGGAACCATGTGTCCTGGGAATATGACTGAGGTTTGATTCTGGAAACCTTTGGCCTGAGAAAATGACTGAGGTTTCATTGTGGAAACATGTGGCCTGGGATCATGACTGAGGTTTGATGGTGGAACACTCTGGCCTGGAAAAATGACTGAGGCTTGATTCTGGAACCCTGTGGCCCGGGAACGTGACTGAGGTTTGATGGCAGAAACCTGTGGCCTGGCAACATGACTGACGTTTGATTCTGGATCCCGGTGGCCTGGGAACATGACTGAGGCGTGATTCTGGAAAACTGTGGCCTGGGAACATGACATCTGTTTAGATTGTGGAATACTGTGCCCCGGGAACCTGACTGAGCCTTGGTTCTGAAACCCTGTGGACTGGGAACATGACTGAGGTTTTATTCTGGAACCCTGTAGCCTGGGAACGTAACTGAGGATTGATTCTGGAACCCTGTGGCCTGGGAACATGATACCGGTGGATTCTGGAACCCTGGGCACTGGGCATGTGACATCTGTTTAGATTGTGGAATACTGTGCCCCGGGAACCTGACTGAGCCTTGGTTCTGGAACCCTGTGGATTGGGAACATGACTGAGGATTTATTCTAGAACCCTGTAGCCTGGAAACATAACTGAGGATTGATTCTCGAACCCTGTGGCCTGGCAACATGACATCGGTGGATTCTAGAACCCTGTGGCCTGGGAACATGTCTGAGGTTTGATGGTGGAAACCTGTGGCTTGGCAACATGACTAAGGTTTGATTCTGGAAGACTGTGGCCAGGAAGCATGATATCTGGTTGATTCTGGAAACTTGTGTCCTGGGAACATGACTGAGGTTTGTTTCTGGAAGGCTGTGCCCTGGGAACATGACTGAGGTTTGATTCTGGACACCTGTGTCCTGGGAACATGACTGAGGTTTGATGGTTGAAACCTGTGGCCCGCGAACATGACTCAGGTTTGATTCTGGAACCATGTGTCCTGGGAACATGACTGAGGTTTGATTTTGGAAACCTTTGGCCTGGGAAAATGACTGAGGTTTCATTGTGGAAACATGTGGCCTGGGATCATGACTGAGGTTTGATGGTGGAACACTCTGGCCTGGCAAAATGACTGAGGCTTGATTCTGGAACCCTGTGGCCCGGGAACATGAGAACGGTTTGATTCTGGAACCCTGTGGCCTTTAACATGACATCGGTGGATTCTGGAACCCTGTGGCCTGGGAACATGAGAACGGTTTGATTCTGGAACCCTGTGGCCTGGGAACATGAGTGAGGATTGATGGTGGAACCCTGTGGCCTGGCAACATGACTGAGGTTTGATACTGGAAGACTGTGGCCAGGAAACATGATATCGGGTTGATTCTGGAAACTTCTGTCCTGGGAACAAGACTGAGGTTTGATTCTGGAACCCTGTGTCCTGGGAATATGACAAAGGTTTGTTGCTGGAAGCCTGTTCCCTGGGTACATGACTGAGGTTTGATTCTGGACACCTGTGTCCTGGGAACATGAGTGATGTTTGATGGTTGAAACCTGTGGCCTGCGAACATGACTCAGGTTTGATTCTGGAACCATGTGTCCTGGGAATATGACTGAGGTTTGATTCTGGAAACCTTTGGCCTGAGAAAATGACTGAGGTTTCATTGTGGAAACATGTGGCCTGGGATCATGACTGAGGTTTGATGGTGGAACACTCTGGCCTGGCAAAATGACTGAGGCTTGATTCTGGAACCCTGTGGCCCGGGAACGTGACTGAGGTTTGATGGCAGAAACCTGTGGCCTGGCAACATGACTGACGTTTGATTCTGGATCCCGGTGGCCTGGGAACATGACTGAGGCGTGATTCTGGAAAACTGTGGCCTGGGAACATGACATCTGTTTAGATTGTGGAATACTGTGCCCCGGGAACCTGACTGAGCCTTGGTTCTGAAACCCTGTGGACTGGGAACATGACTGAGGTTTTATTCTGGAACCCTGTAGCCTGGGAACATAACTGAGGATTGATTCTGGAACCCTGTGGCCTGGGAACATGATACCGGTGGATTCTGGAACCCTGGGCACTGGGCATGTGACATCTGTTTAGATTGTGGAATACTGTGCCCCGGGAACCTGACTGAGCCTTGGTTCTGGAACCCTGTGGATTGGGAACATGACTGAGGATTTATTCTAGAACCCTGTAGCCTGGAAACATAACTGAGGATTGATTCTCGAACCCTGTGGCCTGGCAACATGACATCGGTGGATTCTAGAACCCTGTGGCCTGGGAACATGTCTGAGGTTTGATGGTGGAAACCTGTGGCTTGGCAACATGACTAAGGTTTGATTCTGGAAGACTGTGGCCAGGAAGCATGATATCTGGTTGATTCTGGAAACTTGTGTCCTGGGAACATGACTGAGGTTTGTTTCTGGAAGCCTGTGCCCTGGGAACATGACTGAGGTTTGATTCTGGACACCTGTGTCCTGGGAACATGACTGAGGTTTGATGGTTGAAACCTGTGGCCCGCGAACATGACTCAGGTTTGATTCTGGAACCATGTGTCCTGGGAACATGACTGAGGTTTGATTTTGGAAACCTTTGGCCTGGGAAAATGACTGAGGTTTCATTGTGGAAACATGTGGCCTGGGATCATGACTGAGGTTTGATGGTGGAACACTCTGGCCTGGCAAAATGACTGAGTCTTGATTCTGGAACCCTGTGGCCCGGGAACATGAGAACGGTTTGATTCTGGAACCCTGTGGCCTTTAACATGACATCGGTGGATTCTGGAACCCTGTGGCCTGGGAACATGAGAACGGTTTGATTCTGGAACCCTGTGGCCTGGGAACATGAGTGAGGATTGATGGTGGAACCCTGTGGCCTGGCAACATGACTGAGGTTTGATACTGGAAGACTGTGGCCAGGAAACATGATATCGGGTTGATTCTGGAAACTTCTGTCCTGGGAACAAGACTGAGGTTTGATTCTGGAACCCTGTGTCCTGGGAATATGACAAAGGTTTGTTGCTGGAAGCCTGTTCCCTGGGTACATGACTGAGGTTTGATTCTGGACACCTGTGTCCTGGGAACATGAGTGATGTTTGATGGTTGAAACCTGTGGCCTGCGAACATGACTCAGGTTTGATTCTGGAACCATGTGTCCTGGGAATATGACTGAGGTTTGATTCTGGAAACCTTTGGCCTGAGAAAATGACTGAGGTTTCATTGTGGAAACATGTGGCCTGGGATCATGACTGAGGTTTGATGGTGGAACACTCTGGCCTGGCAAAATGACTGAGGCTTGATTCTGGAACCCTGTGGCCCGGGAACGTGACTGAGGTTTGATGGCAGAAACCTGTGGCCTGGCAACATGACTGACGTTTGATTCTGGATCCCGGTGGCCTGGGAACATGACTGAGGCGTGATTCTGGAAAACTGTGGCCTGGGAACATGACATCTGTTTAGATTGTGGAATACTGTGCCCCGGGAACCTGACTGAGCCTTGGTTCTGAAACCCTGTGGACTGGGAACATGACTGAGGTTTTATTCTGGAACCCTGTAGCCTGGGAACGTAACTGAGGATTGATTCTGGAACCCTGTGGCCTGGGAACATGATACCGGTGGATTCTGGAACCCTGGGCACTGGGCATGTGACATCTGTTTAGATTGTGGAATACTGTGCCCCGGGAACCTGACTGAGCCTTGGTTCTGGAACCCTGTGGATTGGGAACATGACTGAGGATTTATTCTAGAACCCTGTAGCCTGGAAACATAACTGAGGATTGATTCTCGAACCCTGTGGCCTGGCAACATGACATCGGTGGATTCTAGAACCCTGTGGCCTGGGAACATGTCTGAGGTTTGATGGTGGAAACCTGTGGCTTGGCAACATGACTAAGGTTTGATTCTGGAAGACTGTGGCCAGGAAGCATGATATCTGGTTGATTCTGGAAACTTGTGTCCTGGGAACATGACTGAGGTTTGTTTCTGGAAGCCTGTGCCCTGGGAACATGACTGAGGTTTGATTCTGGACACCTGTGTCCTGGGAACATGACTGAGGTTTGATGGTTGAAACCTGTGGCCCGCGAACATGACTCAGGTTTGATTCTGGAAGCCTGTGCCCTGGGAACATGACTGAGGTTTGATGGTTGAAACCTGTGGCCCGCGAACATGACTCAGGTTTGATTCTGGAACCATGTGTCCTGGGAACATGACTGAGGTTTGATTTTGGAAACCTTTGGCCTGGGAAAATGACTGAGGTTTCATTGTGGAAACATGTGGCCTGGGATCATGACTGAGGTTTGATGGTGGAACACTCTGGCCTGGCAAAATGACTGAGTCTTGATTCTGGAACCCTGTGGCCCGGGAACATGAGAACGGTTTGATTCTGGAACCCTGTGGCCTTTAACATGACATCGGTGGATTCTGGAACCCTGTGGCCTGGGAACATGAGAACGGTTTGATTCTGGAACCCTGTGGCCTGGGAACATGAGTGAGGATTGATGGTGGAACCCTGTGGCCTGGCAACATGACTGAGGTTTGATACTGGAAGACTGTGGCCAGGAAACATGATATCGGGTTGATTCTGGAAACTTCTGTCCTGGGAACAAGACTGAGGTTTGATTCTGGAACCCTGTGTCCTGGGAATATGACAAAGGTTTGTTGCTGGAAGCCTGTTCCCTGGGTACATGACTGAGGTTTGATTCTGGACACCTGTGTCCTGGGAACATGAGTGATGTTTGATGGTTGAAACCTGTGGCCTGCGAACATGACTCAGGTTTGATTCTGGAACCATGTGTCCTGGGAATATGACTGAGGTTTGATTCTGGAAACCTTTGGCCTGAGAAAATGACTGAGGTTTCATTGTGGAAACATGTGGCCTGGGATCATGACTGAGGTTTGATGGTGGAACACTCTGGCCTGGCAAAATGACTGAGGCTTGATTCTGGAACCCTGTGGCCCGGGAACGTGAATGAGGTTTGATGGCAGAAACCTGTGGCCTGGCAACATGACTGACGTTTGATTCTGGATCCCGGTGGCCTGGGAACATGACTGAGGCGTGATTCTGGAAAACTGTGGCCTGGGAACATGACATCTGTTTAGATTGTGGAATACTGTGCCCCGGGAACCTGACTGAGCCTTGGTTCTGAAACCCTGTGGACTGGGAACATGACTGAGGTTTTATTCTGGAACCCTGTAGCCTGGGAACGTAACTGAGGATTGATTCTGGAACCCTGTGGCCTGGGAACATGATACCGGTGGATTCTGGAACCCTGGGCACTGGGCATGTGACATCTGTTTAGATTGTGGAATACTGTGCCCCGGGAACCTGACTGAGCCTTGGTTCTGGAACCCTGTGGATTGGGAACATGACTGAGGATTTATTCTAGAACCCTGTAGCCTGGAAACATAACTGAGGATTGATTCTCGAACCCTGTGGCCTGGCAACATGACATCGGTGGATTCTAGAACCCTGTGGCCTGGGAACATGTCTGAGGTTTGATGGTGGAAACCTGTGGCTTGGCAACATGACTAAGGTTTGATTCTGGAAGACTGTGGCCAGGAAGCATGATATCTGGTTGATTCTGGAAACTTGTGTCCTGGGAACATGACTGAGGTTTGTTTCTGGAAGCCTGTGCCCTGGGAACATGACTGAGGTTTGATTCTGGACACCTGTGTCCTGGGAACATGACTGAGGTTTGATGGTTGAAACCTGTGGCCCGCGAACATGACTCAGGTTTGATTCTGGAACCATGTGTCCTGGGAACATGACTGAGGTTTGATTTTGGAAACCTTTGGCCTGGGAAAATGACTGAGGTTTCATTGTGGAAACATGTGGCCTGGGATCATGACTGAGGTTTGATGGTGGAACACTCTGGCCTGGCAAAATGACTGAGTCTTGATTCTGGAACCCTGTGGCCCGGGAACATGAGAACGGTTTGATTCTGGAACCCTGTGGCCTTTAACATGACATCGGTGGATTCTGGAACCCTGTGGCCTGGGAACATGAGAACGGTTTGATTCTGGAACCCTGTGGCCTGGGAACATGAGTGAGGATTGATGGTGGAACCCTGTGGCCTGGCAACATGACTGAGGTTTGATACTGGAAGACTGTGGCCAGGAAACATGATATCGGGTTGATTCTGGAAACTTCTGTCCTGGGAACAAGACTGAGGTTTGATTCTGGAACCCTGTGTCCTGGGAATATGACAAAGGTTTGTTGCTGGAAGCCTGTTCCCTGGGTACATGACTGAGGTTTGATTCTGGACACCTGTGTCCTGGGAACATGAGTGATGTTTGATGGTTGAAACCTGTGGCCTGCGAACATGACTCAGGTTTGATTCTGGAACCATGTGTCCTGGGAATATGACTGAGGTTTGATTCTGGAAACCTTTGGCCTGAGAAAATGACTGAGGTTTCATTGTGGAAACATGTGGCCTGGGATCATGACTGAGGTTTGATGGTGGAACACTCTGGCCTGGCAAAATGACTGAGGCTTGATTCTGGAACCCTGTGGCCCGGGAACGTGACTGAGGTTTGATGGCAGAAACCTGTGGCCTGGCAACATGACTGACGTTTGATTCTGGATCCCGGTGGCCTGGGAACATGACTGAGGCGTGATTCTGGAAAACTGTGGCCTGGGAACATGACATCTGTTTAGATTGTGGAATACTGTGCCCCGGGAACCTGACTGAGCCTTGGTTCTGAAACCCTGTGGACTGGGAACATGACTGAGGTTTTATTCTGGAACCCTGTAGCCTGGGAACATAACTGAGGATTGATTCTGGAACCCTGTGGCCTGGGAACATGATACCGGTGGATTCTGGAACCCTGGGCACTGGGCATGTGACATCTGTTTAGATTGTGGAATACTGTGCCCCGGGAACCTGACTGAGCCTTGGTTCTGGAACCCTGTGGATTGGGAACATGACTGAGGATTTATTCTAGAACCCTGTAGCCTGGAAACATAACTGAGGATTGATTCTCGAACCCTGTGGCCTGGCAACATGACATCGGTGGATTCTAGAACCCTGTGGCCTGGGAACATGTCTGAGGTTTGATGGTGGAAACCTGTGGCTTGGCAACATGACTAAGGTTTGATTCTGGAAGACTGTGGCCAGGAAGCATGATATCTGGTTGATTCTGGAAACTTGTGTCCTGGGAACATGACTGAGGTTTGTTTCTGGAAGCCTGTGCCCTGGGAACATGACTGAGGTTTGATTCTGGACACCTGTGTCCTGGGAACATGACTGAGGTTTGATGGTTGAAACCTGTGGCCCGCGAACATGACTCAGGTTTGATTCTGGAACCATGTGTCCTGGGAACATGACTGAGGTTTGATTTTGGAAACCTTTGGCCTGGGAAAATGACTGAGGTTTCATTGTGGAAACATGTGGCCTGGGATCATGACTGAGGTTTGATGGTGGAACACTCTGGCCTGGCAAAATGACTGAGTCTTGATTCTGGAACCCTGTGGCCCGGGAACATGAGAACGGTTTGATTCTGGAACCCTGTGGCCTTTAACATGACATCGGTGGATTCTGGAACCCTGTGGCCTGGGAACATGAGAACGGTTTGATTCTGGAACCCTGTGGCCTGGGAACATGAGTGAGGATTGATGGTGGAACCCTGTGGCCTGGCAACATGACTGAGGTTTGATACTGGAAGACTGTGGCCAGGAAACATGATATCGGGTTGATTCTGGAAACTTCTGTCCTGGGAACAAGACTGAGGTTTGATTCTGGAACCCTGTGTCCTGGGAATATGACAAAGGTTTGTTGCTGGAAGCCTGTTCCCTGGGTACATGACTGAGGTTTGATTCTGGACACCTGTGTCCTGGGAACATGAGTGATGTTTGATGGTTGAAACCTGTGGCCTGCGAACATGACTCAGGTTTGATTCTGGAACCATGTGTCCTGGGAATATGACTGAGGTTTGATTCTGGAAACCTTTGGCCTGAGAAAATGACTGAGGTTTCATTGTGGAAACATGTGGCCCGGGAACGTGACTGAGGTTTGATGGCAGAAACCTGTGGCCTGGCAACATGACTGACGTTTGATTCTGGATCCCGGTGGCCTGGGAACATGACTGAGGCGTGATTCTGGAAAACTGTGGCCTGGGAACATGACATCTGTTTAGATTGTGGAATACTGTGCCCCGGGAACCTGACTGAGCCTTGGTTCTGAAACCCTGTGGACTGGGAACATGACTGAGGTTTTATTCTGGAACCCTGTAGCCTGGGAACATAACTGAGGATTGATTCTGGAACCCTGTGGCCTGGGAACATGATACCGGTGGATTCTGGAACCCTGGGCACTGGGCATGTGACATCTGTTTAGATTGTGGAATACTGTGCCCCGGGAACCTGACTGAGCCTTGGTTCTGGAACCCTGTGGATTGGGAACATGACTGAGGATTTATTCTAGAACCCTGTAGCCTGGAAACATAACTGAGGATTGATTCTCGAACCCTGTGGCCTGGCAACATGACATCGGTGGATTCTAGAACCCTGTGGCCTGGGAACATGTCTGAGGTTTGATGGTGGAAACCTGTGGCTTGGCAACATGACTAAGGTTTGATTCTGGAAGACTGTGGCCAGGAAGCATGATATCTGGTTGATTCTGGAAACTTGTGTCCTGGGAACATGACTGAGGTTTGTTTCTGGAAGCCTGTGCCCTGGGAACATGACTGAGGTGTGATTCTGGACACCTGTGTGCTGGGAACATGACTGAGGTTTGATGGTTGAAACCTGTGGCCCGCGAACATGACTCAGGTTTGATTCTGGAACCATGTGTCCTGGGAACATGACTGAGGTTTGATTTTGGAAACCTTTGGCCTGGGAAAATGACTGAGGTTTCATTGTGGAAACATGTGGCCTGGGATCATGACTGAGGTTTGATGGTGGAACACTCTGGCCTGGCAAAATGACTGAGGCTTGATTCTGGAACCCTGTGGCCCGGGAACATGAGAACGGTTTGATTCTGGAACCCTGTGGCCTTTAACATGACATCGGTGGATTCTGGAACCCTGTGGCCTGGGAACATGAGAACGGTTTGATTCTGGAACCCTGTGGCCTGGGAACATGGGTGAGGATTGATGGTGGAACCCTGTGGCCTGGCAACATGACTGAGGTTTGATACTGGAAGACTGTGGCCAGGAAACATGATATCGGGTTGATTCTGGAAACTTCTGTCCTGGGAACAAGACTGAGGTTTGATTCTGGAACCCTGTGTCCTGGGAATATGACAAAGGTTTGTTGCTGGAAGCCTGTACCCTGGGTACATGACTGAGGTTTGATTCTGGACACCTGTGTCCTGGGAACATGAGTGATGTTTGATTGTTGAAACCTGTGGCCTGCGAACATGACTCAGGTTTGATTCTGGAACCATGTGTCCTGGGAATATGACTGAGGTTTGATTCTGGAAACCTTTGGCCTGAGAAAATGACTGAGGTTTCATTGTGGAAACATGTGGCCTGGGATCATGACTGAGGTTTGATGGTGGAACACTCTGGCCTGGCAAAATGACTGAGGCTTGATTCTGGAACCCTGTGGCCCGGGAACGTGACTGAGGTTTGATGGCAGAAACCTGTGGCCTGGCAACATGACTGACGTTTGATTCTGGATCCCGGTGGCCTGGGAACATGACTGAGGCGTGATTCTGGAAAACTGTGGCCTGGGAACATGACATCTGTTTAGATTGTGGAATACTGTGCCCCGGGAACCTGACTGAGCCTTGGTTCTGAAACCCTGTGGACTGGGAACATGACTGAGGTTTTATTCTGGAACCCTGTAGCCTGGGAACGTAACTGAGGATTGATTCTGGAACCCTGTGGCCTGGGAACATGATACCGGTGGATTCTGGAACCCTGGGCACTGGGCATGTGACATCTGTTTAGATTGTGGAATACTGTGCCCCGGGAACCTGACTGAGCCTTGGTTCTGGAACCCTGTGGATTGGGAACATGACTGAGGATTTATTCTAGAACCCTGTAGCCTGGAAACATAACTGAGGATTGATTCTCGAACCCTGTGGCCTGGCAACATGACATCAGTGGATTCTAGAACCCTGTGGCCTGGGAACATGTCTGAGGTTTGATGGTGGAAACCTGTGGCTTGGCAACATGACTAAGGTTTGATTCTGGAAGACTGTGGCCAGGAAGCATGATATCTGGTTGATTCTGGAAACTTGTGTCCTGGGAACATGACTGAGGTTTGTTTCTGGAAGCCTGTGCCCTGGGAACATGACTGAGGTTTGATTCTGGACACCTGTGTCCTGGGAACATGACTGAGGTTTGATGGTTGAAACCTGTGGCCCGCGAACATGACTCAGGTTTGATTCTGGAACCATGTGTCCTGGGAACATGACTGAGGTTTGATTTTGGAAACCTTTGGCCTGGGAAAATGACTGAGGTTTCATTGTGGAAACATGTGGCCTGGGATCATGACTGAGGTTTGATGGTGGAACACTCTGGCCTGGCAAAATGACTGAGGCTTGATTCTGGAACCCTGTGGCCCGGGAACATGAGAACGGTTTGATTCTGGAACCCTGTGGCCTTTAACATGACATCGGTGGATTCTGGAACCCTGTGGCCTGGGAACATGAGAACGGTTTGATTCTGGAACCCTGTGGCCTGGGAACATGGGTGAGGATTGATGGTGGAACCCTGTGGCCTGGCAACATGACTGAGGTTTGATACTGGAAGACTGTGGCCAGGAAACATGATATCGGGTTGATTCTGGAAACTTCTGTCCTGGGAACAAGACTGAGGTTTGATTCTGGAACCCTGTGTCCTGGGAATATGACAAAGGTTTGTTGCTGGAAGCCTGTTCCCTGGGTACATGACTGAGGTTTGATTCTGGACACCTGTGTCCTGGGAACATGAGTGATGTTTGATGGTTGAAACCTGTGGCCTGCGAACATGACTCAGGTTTGATTCTGGAACCATGTGTCCTGGGAATATGACTGAGGTTTGATTCTGGAAACCTTTGGCCTGAGAAAATGACTGAGGTTTCATTGTGGAAACATGTGGCCTGGGATCATGACTGAGGTTTGATGGTGGAACACTCTGGCCTGGCAAAATGACTGAGGCTTGATTCTGGAACCCTGTGGCCCGGGAACGTGACTGAGGTTTGATGGCAGAAACCTGTGGCCTGGCAACATGACTGACGTTTGATTCTGGATCCCGGTGGCCTGGGAACATGACTGAGGCGTGATTCTGGAAAACTGTGGCCTGGGAACATGACATCTGTTTAGATTGTGGAATACTGTGCCCCGGGAACCTGACTGAGCCTTGGTTCTGAAACCCTGTGGACTGGGAACATGACTGAGGTTTTATTCTGGAACCCTGTAGCCTGGGAACGTAACTGAGGATTGATTCTGGAACCCTGTGGCCTGGGAACATGATACCGGTGGATTCTGGAACCCTGGGGACTGGGCATGTGACATCTGTTTAGATTGTGGAATACTGTGCCCCGGGAACCTGACTGAGCCTTGGTTCTGGAACCCTGTGGATTGGGAACATGACTGAGGTTTTATTCTAGAACCCTGTAGCCTGGAAACATAACTGAGGATTGATTCTCGAACCCTGTGGCCTGGCAACATGACATCGGTGGATTCTAGAACCCTGTGGCCTGGGAACATGTCTGAGGTTTGATGGTGGAAACCTGTGGCTTGGCAACATGACTAAGGTTTGATTCTGGAAGACTGTGGCCAGGAAGCATGATATCTGGTTGATTCTGGAAACTTGTGTCCTGGGAACATGACTGAGGTTTGTTTCTGGAAGCCTGTGCCCTGGGAACATGACTGAGGTTTGATTCTGGACACCTGTGTGCTGGGAACATGACTGAGGTTTGATGGTTGAAACCTGTGGCCCGCGAACATGACTCAGGTTTGATTCTGGAACCATGTGTCCTGGGAACATGACTGAGGTTTGATTTTGGAAACCTTTGGCCTGGGAAAATGACTGAGGCTTGATTCTGGAACCCTGTGGCCCGGGAACATGAGAACGGTTTGATTCTGGAACCCTGTGGCCTTTAACATGACATCGGTGGATTCTGGAACCCTGTGGCCTGGGAACATGAGAACGGTTTGATTCTGGAACCCTGTGGCCTGGGAACATGAGTGAGGATTGATGGTGGAACCCTGTGGCCTGGCAACATGACTGAGGTTTGATACTGGAAGACTGTGGCCAGGAAACATGATATCGGGTTGATTCTGGAAACTTCTGTCCTGGGAACAAGACTGAGGTTTGATTCTGGAACCCTGTGTCCTGGGAATATGACAAAGGTTTGTTGCTGGAAGCCTGTTCCCTGGGTACATGACTGAGGTTTGATTCTGGACACCTGTGTCCTGGGAACATGAGTGATGTTTGATGGTTGAAACCTGTGGCCTGCGAACATGACTCAGGTTTGATTCTGGAACCATGTGTCCTGGGAATATGACTGAGGTTTGATTCTGGAAACCTTTGGCCTGAGAAAATGACTGAGGTTTCATTGTGGAAACATGTGGCCCGGGAACGTGACTGAGGTTTGATGGCAGAAACCTGTGGCCTGGCAACATGACTGACGTTTGATTCTGGATCCCGGTGGCCTGGGAACATGACTGAGGCGTGATTCTGGAAAACTGTGGCCTGGGAACATGACATCTGTTTAGATTGTGGAATACTGTGCCCCGGGAACCTGACTGAGCCTTGGTTCTGAAACCCTGTGGACTGGGAACATGACTGAGGTTTTATTCTGGAACCCTGTAGCCTGGGAACATAACTGAGGATTGATTCTGGAACCCTGTGGCCTGGGAACATGATACCGGTGGATTCTGGAACCCTGGGCACTGGGCATGTGACATCTGTTTAGATTGTGGAATACTGTGCCCCGGGAACCTGACTGAGCCTTGGTTCTGGAACCCTGTGGATTGGGAACATGCCTGAGGATTTATTCTAGAACCCTGTAGCCTGGAAACATAACTGAGGATTGATTCTCGAACCCTGTGGCCTGGCAACATGACATCGGTGGATTCTAGAACCCTGTGGCCTGGGAACATGTCTGAGGTTTGATGGTGGAAACCTGTGGCTTGGCAACATGACTAAGGTTTGATTCTGGAAGACTGTGGCCAGGAAGCATGATATCTGGTTGATTCTGGAAACTTGTGTCCTGGGAACATGACTGAGGTTTGTTTCTGGAAGCCTGTGCCCTGGGAACATGACTGAGGTTTGATTCTGGACACCTGTGTGCTGGGAACATGACTGAGGTTTGATGGTTGAATCCTGTGGCCCGCGAACATGACTCAGGTTTGATTCTGGAACCATGTGTCCTGGGAACATGACTGAGGTTTGATTTTGGAAACCTTTGGCCTGGGAAAATGACTGAGGTTTCATTGTGGAAACATGTGGCCTGGGATCATGACTGAGGTTTGATGGTGGAACACTCTGGCCTGGCAAAATGACTGAGGCTTGATTCTGGAACCCTGTGGCCCGGGAACATGAGAACGGTTTGATTCTGGAACCCTGTGGCCTTTAACATGACATCGGTGGATTCTGGAACCCTGTGGCCTGGGAACATGAGAACGGTTTGATTCTGGAACCCTGTGGCCTGGGAACATGGGTGAGGATTGATGGTGGAACCCTGTGGCCTGGCAACATGACTGAGGTTTGATACTGGAAGACTGTGGCCAGGAAACATGATATCGGGTTGATTCTGGAAACTTCTGTCCTGGGAACAAGACTGAGGTTTGATTCTGGAACCCTGTGTCCTGGGAATATGACAAAGGTTTGTTGCTGGAAGCCTGTACCCTGGGTACATGACTGAGGTTTGATTCTGGACACCTGTGTCCTGGGAACATGAGTGATGTTTGATTGTTGAAACCTGTGGCCTGCGAACATGACTCAGGTTTGATTCTGGAACCATGTGTCCTGGGAATATGACTGAGGTTTGATTCTGGAAACCTTTGGCCTGAGAAAATGACTGAGGTTTCATTGTGGAAACATGTGGCCTGGGATCATGACTGAGGTTTGATGGTGGAACACTCTGGCCTGGCAAAATGACTGAGGCTTGATTCTGGAACCCTGTGGCCCGGGAACGTGACTGAGGTTTGATGGCAGAAACCTGTGGCCTGGCAACATGACTGACGTTTGATTCTGGATCCCGGTGGCCTGGGAACATGACTGAGGCGTGATTCTGGAAAACTGTGGCCTGGGAACATGACATCTGTTTAGATTGTGGAATACTGTGCCCCGGGAACCTGACTGAGCCTTGGTTCTGAAACCCTGTGGACTGGGAACATGACTGAGGTTTTATTCTGGAACCCTGTAGCCTGGGAACGTAACTGAGGATTGATTCTGGAACCCTGTGGCCTGGGAACATGATACCGGTGGATTCTGGAACCCTGGGGACTGGGCATGTGACATCTGTTTAGATTGTGGAATACTGTGCCCCGGGAACCTGACTGAGCCTTGGTTCTGGAACCCTGTGGATTGGGAACATGACTGAGGTTTTATTCTAGAACCCTGTAGCCTGGAAACATAACTGAGGATTGATTCTCGAACCCTGTGGCCTGGCAACATGACATCGGTGGATTCTAGAACCCTGTGGCCTGGGAACATGTCTGAGGTTTGATGGTGGAAACCTGTGGCTTGGCAACATGACTAAGGTTTGATTCTGGAAGACTGTGGCCAGGAAGCATGATATCTGGTTGATTCTGGAAACTTGTGTCCTGGGAACATGACTGAGGTTTGTTTCTGGAAGCCTGTGCCCTGGGAACATGACTGAGGTTTGATTCTGGACACCTGTGTGCTGGGAACATGACTGAGGTTTGATGGTTGAAACCTGTGGCCCGCGAACATGACTCAGGTTTGATTCTGGAACCATGTGTCCTGGGAACATGACTGAGGTTTGATTTTGGAAACCTTTGGCCTGGGAAAATGACTGAGGCTTGATTCTGGAACCCTGTGGCCCGGGAACATGAGAAAGGTTTGATTCTGGAACCCTGTGGCCTTTAACATGACATCGGTGGATTCTGGAACCCTGTGGCCTGGGAACATGAGAACGGTTTGATTCTGGAACCCTGTGGCCTGGGAACATGGGTGAGGATTGATGGTGGAACCCTGTGGCCTGGCAACATGACTGAGGTTTGATACTGGAAGACTGTGGCCAGGAAACATGATATCGGGTTGATTCTGGAAACTTCTGTCCTGGGAACAAGACTGAGGTTTGATTCTGGAACCCTGTGTCCTGGGAATATGACAAAGGTTTGTTGCTGGAAGCCTGTACCCTGGGTACATGACTGAGGTTTGATTCTGGACACCTGTGTCCTGGGAACATGAGTGATGTTTGATTGTTGAAACCTGTGGCCTGCGAACATGACTCAGGTTTGATTCTGGAACCATGTGTCCTGGGAATATGACTGAGGTTTGATTCTGGAAACCTTTGGCCTGAGAAAATGACTGAGGTTTCATTGTGGAAACATGTGGCCTGGGATCATGACTGAGGTTTGATGGTGGAACACTCTGGCCTGGCAAAATGACTGAGGCTTGATTCTGGAACCCTGTGGCCCGGGAACGTGACTGAGGTTTGATGGCAGAAACCTGTGGCCTGGCAACATGACTGACGTTTGATTCTGGATCCCGGTGGCCTGGGAACATGACTGAGGCGTGATTCTGGAAAACTGTGGCCTGGGAACATGACATCTGTTTAGATTGTGGAATACTGTGCCCCGGGAACCTGACTGAGCCTTGGTTCTGAAACCCTGTGGACTGGGAACATGACTGAGGTTTTATTCTGGAACCCTGTAGCCTGGGAACGTAACTGAGGATTGATTCTGGAACCCTGTGGCCTGGGAACATGATACCGGTGGATTCTGGAACCCTGGGGACTGGGCATGTGACATCTGTTTAGATTGTGGAATACTGTGCCCCGGGAACCTGACTGAGCCTTGGTTCTGGAACCCTGTGGATTGGGAACATGACTGAGGTTTTATTCTAGAACCCTGTAGCCTGGAAACATAACTGAGGATTGATTCTCGAACCCTGTGGCCTGGCAACATGACATCGGTGGATTCTAGAACCCTGTGGCCTGGGAACATGTCTGAGGTTTGATGGTGGAAACCTGTGGCTTGGCAACATGACTAAGGTTTGATTCTGGAAGACTGTGGCCAGGAAGCATGATATCTGGTTGATTCTGGAAACTTGTGTCCTGGGAACATGACTGAGGTTTGTTTCTGGAAGCCTGTGCCCTGGGAACATGACTGAGGTTTGATTCTGGACACCTGTGTGCTGGGAACATGACTGAGGTTTGATGGTTGAAACCTGTGGCCCGCGAACATGACTCAGGTTTGATTCTGGAACCATGTGTCCTGGGAACATGACTGAGGTTTGATTTTGGAAACCTTTGGCCTGGGAAAATGACTGAGGCTTGATTCTGGAACCCTGTGGCCCGGGAACATGAGAACGGTTTGATTCTGGAACCCTGTGGCCTTTAACATGACATCGGTGGATTCTGGAACCCTGTGGCCTGGGAACATGAGAACGGTTTGATTCTGGAACCCTGTGGCCTGGGAACATGAGTGAGGATTGATGGTGGAACCCTGTGGCCTGGCAACATGACTGAGGTTTGATACTGGAAGACTGTGGCCAGGAAACATGATATCGGGTTGATTCTGGAAACTTCTGTCCTGGGAACAAGACTGAGGTTTGATTCTGGAACCCTGTGTCCTGGGAATATGACAAAGGTTTGTTGCTGGAAGCCTGTTCCCTGGGTACATGACTGAGGTTTGATTCTGGACACCTGTGTCCTGGGAACATGAGTGATGTTTGATTGTTGAAACCTGTGGCCTGCGAACATGACTCAGGTTTGATTCTGGAACCATGTGTCCTGGGAATATGACTGAGGTTTGATTCTGGAAACCTTTGGCCTGAGAAAATGACTGAGGTTTCATTGTGGAAACATGTGGCCTGGGATCATGACTGAGGTTTGATGGTGGAACACTCTGGCCTGGCAATATGACTGAGGCTTGATTCTGGAACCCTGTGGCCCGGGAACGTGACTGAGGTTTGATGGCAGAAACCTGTGGCCTGGCAACATGACTGACGTTTGATTCTGGATCCCGGTGGCCTGGGAACATGACTGAGGCGTGATTCTGGAAAACTGTGGCCTGGGAACATGACATCTGTTTAGATTGTGGAATACTGTGCCCCGGGAACCTGACTGAGCCTTGGTTCTGAAACCCTGTGGACTGGGAACATGACTGAGGTTTTATTCTGGAACCCTGTAGCCTGGGAACATAACTGAGGATTGATTCTGGAACCCTGTGGCCTGGGAACATGATACCGGTGGATTCTGGAACCCTGGGCACTGGGCATGTGACATCTGTTTAGATTGTGGAATACTGTGCCCCGGGAACCTGACTGAGCCTTGGTTCTGGAACCCTGTGGATTGGGAACATGACTGAGGATTTATTCTAGAACCCTGTAGCCTGGAAACATAACTGAGGATTGATTCTCGAACCCTGTGGCCTGGCAACATGACATCGGTGGATTCTAGAACCCTGTGGCCTGGGAACATGTCTGAGGTTTGATGGTGGAAACCTGTGGCTTGGCAACATGACTAAGGTTTGATTCTGGAAGACTGTGGCCAGGAAGCATGATATCTGGTTGATTCTGGAAACTTGTGTCCTGGGAACATGACTGAGGTTTGTTTCTGGAAGCCTGTGCCCTGGGAACATGACTGAGGTGTGATTCTGGACACCTGTGTGCTGGGAACATGACTGAGGTTTGATGGTTGAAACCTGTGGCCCGCGAACATGACTCAGGTTTGATTCTGGAACCATGTGTCCTGGGAACATGACTGAGGTTTGATTTTGGAAACCTTTGGCCTGGGAAAATGACTGAGGTTTCATTGTGGAAACATGTGGCCTGGGATCATGACTGAGGTTTGATGGTGGAACACTCTGGCCTGGCAAAATGACTGAGGCTTGATTCTGGAACCCTGTGGCCCGGGAACGTGACTGAGGTTTGATGGCAGAAACCTGTGGCCTGGCAACATGACTGACGTTTGATTCTGGATCCCGGTGGCCTGGGAACATGACTGAGGCGTGATTCTGGAAAACTGTGGCCTGGGAACATGACATCTGTTTAGATTGTGGAATACTGTGCCCCGGGAACCTGACTGAGCCTTGGTTCTGAAACCCTGTGGACTGGGAACATGACTGAGGTTTTATTCTGGACACCTGTGTGCTGGGAACATGACTGAGGTTTGATGGTTGAAACCTGTGGCCCGCGAACATGACTCAGGTTTGATTCTGGAACCATGTGTCCTGGGAACATGACTGAGGTTTGATTTTGGAAACCTTTGGCCTGGGAAAATGACTGAGGTTTCATTGTGGAAACATGTGGCCTGGGATCATGACTGAGGTTTGATGGTGGAACACTCTGGCCTGGCAAAATGACTGAGGCTTGATTCTGGAACCCTGTGGCCCGGGAACATGAGAACGGTTTGATTCTGGAACCCTGTGGCCTTTAACATGACATCGGTGGATTCTGGAACCCTGTGGCCTGGGAACATGAGAACGGTTTGATTCTGGAACCCTGTGGCCTGGGAACATGAGTGAGGATTGATGGTGGAACCCTGTGGCCTGGCAACATGACTGAGGTTTGATACTGGAAGACTGTGGCCAGGAAACATGATATCGGGTTGATTCTGGAAACTTCTGTCCTGGGAACAAGACTGAGGTTTGATTCTGGAACCCTGTGTCCTGGGAATATGACAAAGGTTTGTTGCTGGAAGCCTGTTCCCTGGGTACATGACTGAGGTTTGATTCTGGACACCTGTGTCCTGGGAACATGAGTGATGTTTGATTGTTGAAACCTGTGGCCTGCGAACATGACTCAGGTTTGATTCTGGAACCATGTGTCCTGGGAATATGACTGAGGTTTGATTCTGGAAACCTTTGGCCTGAGAAAATGACTGAGGTTTCATTGTGGAAACATGTGGCCTGGGATCATGACTGAGGTTTGATGGTGGAACACTCTGGCCTGGCAAAATGACTGAGGCTTGATTCTGGAACCCTGTGGCCCGGGAACGTGACTGAGGTTTGATGGCAGAAACCTGTGGCCTGGCAACATGACTGACGTTTGATTCTGGATCCCGGTGGCCTGGGAACATGACTGAGGCGTGATTCTGGAAAACTGTGGCCTGGGAACATGACATCTGTTTAGATTGTGGAATACTGTGCCCCGGGAACCTGACTGAGCCTTGGTTCTGAAACCCTGTGGACTGGGAACATGACTGAGGTTTTATTCTGGAACCCTGTAGCCTGGGAACATAACTGAGGATTGATTCTGGAACCCTGTGGCCTGGGAACATGATACCGGTGGATTCTGGAACCCTGGGCACTGGGCATGTGACATCTGTTTAGATTGTGGAATACTGTGCCCCGGGAACCTGACTGAGCCTTGGTTCTGGAACCCTGTGGATTGGGAACATGACTGAGGATTTATTCTAGAACCCTGTAGCCTGGAAACATAACTGAGGATTGATTCTCGAACCCTGTGGCCTGGCAACATGACATCGGTGGATTCTAGAACCCTGTGGCCTGGGAACATGTCTGAGGTTTGATGGTGGAAACCTGTGGCTTGGCAACATGACTAAGGTTTGATTCTGGAAGACTGTGGCCAGGAAGCATGATATCTGGTTGATTCTGGAAACTTGTGTCCTGGGAACATGACTGAGGTTTGTTTCTGGAAGCCTGTGCCCTGGGAACATGACTGAGGTGTGATTCTGGACACCTGTGTGCTGGGAACATGACTGAGGTTTGATGGTTGAAACCTGTGGCCCGCGAACATGACTCAGGTTTGATTCTGGAACCATGTGTCCTGGGAACATGACTGAGGTTTGATTTTGGAAACCTTTGGCCTGGGAAAATGACTGAGGTTTCATTGTGGAAACATGTGGCCTGGGATCATGACTGAGGTTTGATGGTGGAACACTCTGGCCTGGCAAAATGACTGAGTCTTGATTCTGGAACCCTGTGGCCCGGGAACATGAGAACGGTTTGATTCTGGAACCCTGTGGCCTTTAACATGACATCGGTGGATTCTGGAACCCTGTGGCCTGGGAACATGAGAACGGTTTGATTCTGGAACCCTGTGGCCTGGGAACATGAGTGAGGATTGATGGTGGAACCCTGTGGCCTGGCAACATGACTGAGGTTTGATACTGGAAGACTGTGGCCAGGAAACATGATATCGGGTTGATTCTGGAAACTTCTGTCCTGGGAAGAAGACTGAGGTTTGATTCTGGAACCCTGTGTCCTGGGAATATGACAAAGGTTTGTTGCTGGAAGCCTGTTCCCTGGGTACATGACTGAGGTTTGATTCTGGACACCTGTGTCCTGGGAACATGAGTGATGTTTGATTGTTGAAACCTGTGGCCTGCGAACATGACTCAGGTTTGATTCTGGAACCATGTGTCCTGGGAATATGACTGAGGTTTGATTCTGGAAACCTTTGGCCTGAGAAAATGACTGAGGTTTCATTGTGGAAACATGTGGCCCGGGAACGTGACTGAGGTTTGATGGCAGAAACCTGTGGCCTGGCAACATGACTGACGTTTGATTCTGGATCCCGGTGGCCTGGGAACATGACTGAGGCGTGATTCTGGAAAACTGTGGCCTGGGAACATGACATCTGTTTAGATTGTGGAATACTGTGCCCCGGGAACCTGACTGAGCCTTGGTTCTGAAACCCTGTGGACTGGGAACATGACTGAGGTTTTATTCTGGAACCCTGTAGCCTGGGAACATAACTGAGGATTGATTCTGGAACCCTGTGGCCTGGGAACATGATACCGGTGGATTCTGGAACCCTGGGCACTGGGCATGTGACATCTGTTTAGATTGTGGAATACTGTGCCCCGGGAACCTGACTGAGCCTTGGTTCTGGAACCCTGTGGATTGGGAACATGACTGAGGATTTATTCTAGAACCCTGTAGCCTGGAAACATAACTGAGGATTGATTCTCGAACCCTGTGGCCTGGCAACATGACATCGGTGGATTCTAGAACCCTGTGGCCTGGGAACATGTCTGAGGTTTGATGGTGGAAACCTGTGGCTTGGCAACATGACTAAGGTTTGATTCTGGAAGACTGTGGCCAGGAAGCATGATATCTGGTTGATTCTGGAAACTTGTGTCCTGGGAACATGACTGAGGTTTGTTTCTGGAAGCCTGTGCCCTGGGAACATGACTGAGGTGTGATTCTGGACACCTGTGTGCTGGGAACATGACTGAGGTTTGATGGTTGAAACCTGTGGCCCGCGAACATGACTCAGGTTTGATTCTGGAACCATGTGTCCTGGGAACATGACTGAGGTTTGATTTTGGAAACCTTTGGCCTGGGAAAATGACTGAGGTTTCATTGTGGAAACATGTGGCCTGGGATCATGACTGAGGTTTGATGGTGGAACACTCTGGCCTGGCAAAATGACTGAGGCTTGATTCTGGAACCCTGTGGCCCGGGAACATGAGAACGGTTTGATTCTGGAACCCTGTGGCCTTTAACATGACATCGGTGGATTCTGGAACCCTGTGGCCTGGGAACATGAGAACGGTTTGATTCTGGAACCCTGTGGCCTGGGAACATGGGTGAGGATTGATGGTGGAACCCTGTGGCCTGGCAACATGACTGAGGTTTGATACTGGAAGACTGTGGCCAGGAAACATGATATCGGGTTGATTCTGGAAACTTCTGTCCTGGGAACAAGACTGAGGTTTGATTCTGGAACCCTGTGTCCTGGGAATATGACAAAGGTTTGTTGCTGGAAGCCTGTACCCTGGGTACATGACTGAGGTTTGATTCTGGACACCTGTGTCCTGGGAACATGAGTGATGTTTGATTGTTGAAACCTGTGGCCTGCGAACATGACTCAGGTTTGATTCTGGAACCATGTGTCCTGGGAATATGACTGAGGTTTGATTCTGGAAACCTTTGGCCTGAGAAAATGACTGAGGTTTCATTGTGGAAACATGTGGCCTGGGATCATGACTGAGGTTTGATGGTGGAACACTCTGGCCTGGCAAAATGACTGAGGCTTGATTCTGGAACCCTGTGGCCCGGGAACGTGACTGAGGTTTGATGGCAGAAACCTGTGGCCTGGCAACATGACTGACGTTTGATTCTGGATCCCGGTGGCCTGGGAACATGACTGAGGCGTGATTCTGGAAAACTGTGGCCTGGGAACATGACATCTGTTTAGATTGTGGAATACTGTGCCCCGGGAACCTGACTGAGCCTTGGTTCTGAAACCCTGTGGACTGGGAACATGACTGAGGTTTTATTCTGGAACCCTGTAGCCTGGGAACGTAACTGAGGATTGATTCTGGAACCCTGTGGCCTGGGAACATGATACCGGTGGATTCTGGAACCCTGGGCACTGGGCATGTGACATCTGTTTAGATTGTGGAATACTGTGCCCCGGGAATCTGACTGAGCCTTGGTTCTGGAACCCTGTGGATTGGGAACATGACTGAGGATTTATTCTAGAACCCTGTAGCCTGGAAACATAACTGAGGATTGATTCTCGAACCCTGTGGCCTGGCAACATGACATCAGTGGATTCTAGAACCCTGTGGCCTGGGAACATGTCTGAGGTTTGATGGTGGAAACCTGTGGCTTGGCAACATGACTAAGGTTTGATTCTGGAAGACTGTGGCCAGGAAGCATGATATCTGGTTGATTCTGGAAACTTGTGTCCTGGGAACATGACTGAGGTTTGTTTCTGGAAGCCTGTGCCCTGGGAACATGACTGAGGTTTGATTCTGGACACCTGTGTGCTGGGAACATGACTGAGGTTTGATGGTTGAAACCTGTGGCCCGCGAACATGACTCAGGTTTGATTCTGGAACCATGTGTCCTGGGAACATGACTGAGGTTTGATTTTGGAAACCTTTGGCCTGGGAAAATGACTGAGGTTTCATTGTGGGAACATGTGGCCTGGGATCATGACTGAGGTTTGATGGTGGAAAACTCTGGCCTGGCAAAATGACTGAGGCTTGATTCTGGAACCCTGTGGCCCGGGAACATGAGAACGGTTTGATTCTGGAACCCTGTGGCCTTTAACATGACATCGGTGGATTCTGGAACCCTGTGGCCTGGGAACATGAGAACGGTTTGATTCTGGAACCCTGTGGCCTGGGAACATGGGTGAGGATTGATGGTGGAACCCTGTGGCCTGGCAACATGACTGAGGTTTGATACTGGAAGACTGTGGCCAGGAAACATGATATCGGGTTGATTCTGGAAACTTCTGTCCTGGGAACAAGACTGAGGTTTGATTCTGGAACCCTGTGTCCTCTGAATATGACAAAGGTTTGTTGCTGGAAGCCTGTTCCCTGGGTACATGACTGAGGTTTGATTCTGGACACCTGTGTCCTGGGAACATGAGTGATGTTTGATGGTTGAAACCTGTGGCCTGCGAACATGACTCAGGTTTGATTCTGGAACCATGTGTCCTGGGAATATGACTGAGGTTTGATTCTGGAAACCTTTGGCCTGAGAAAATGACTGAGGTTTCATTGTGGAAACATGTGGCCTGGGATCATGACTGAGGTTTGATGGTGGAACACTCTGGCCTGGCAAAATGACTGAGGCTTGATTCTGGAACCCTGTGGCCCGGGAACGTGACTGAGGTTTGATGGCAGAAACCTGTGGCCTGGCAACATGACTGACGTTTGATTCTGGATCCCGGTGGCCTGGGAACATGACTGAGGCGTGATTCTGGAAAACTGTGGCCTGGGAACATGACATCTGTTTAGATTGTGGAATACTGTGCCCCGGGAACCTGACTGAGCCTTGGTTCTGAAACCCTGTGGACTGGGAACATGACTGAGGTTTTATTCTGGAACCCTGTAGCCTGGGAACATAACTGAGGATTGATTCTGGAACCCTGTGGCCTGCGAACATGATACCGGTGGATTCTGGAACCCTGGGCACTGGGCATGTGACATCTGTTTAGATTGTGGAATACTGTGCCCCGGGAACCTGACTGAGCCTTGGTTCTGGAACCCTGTGGATTGGGAACATGACTGAGGTTTTATTCTAGAACCCTGTAGCCTGGAAACATAACTGAGGATTGATTCTCGAACCCTGTGGCCTGGCAACATGACATCGGTGGATTCTAGAACCCTGTGGCCTGGGAACATGTCTGAGGTTTGATGGTGGAAACCTGTGGCTTGGCAACATGACTAAGGTTTGATTCTGGAAGACTGTGGCCAGGAAGCATGATATCTGGTTGATTCTGGAAACTTGTGTCCTGGGAACATGACTGAGGTTTGTTTCTGGAAGCCTGTGCCCTGGGAACATGACTGAGGTTTGATTCTGGACACCTGTGTGCTGGGAACATGACTGAGGTTTGATGGTTGAAACCTGTGGCCCGCGAACATGACTCAGGTTTGATTCTGGAACCATGTGTCCTGGGAACATGACTGAGGTTTGATTTTGGAAACCTTTGGCCTGGGAAAATGACTGAGGCTTGATTCTGGAACCCTGTGGCCCGGGAACATGAGAACGGTTTGATTCTGGAACCCTGTGGCCTTTAACATGACATCGGTGGATTCTGGAACCCTGTGGCCTGGGAACATGAGAACGGTTTGATTCTGGAACCCTGTGGCCTGGGAACATGAGTGAGGATTGATGGTGGAACCCTGTGGCCTGGCAACATGACTGAGGTTTGATACTGGAAGACTGTGGCCAGGAAACATGATATCGGGTTGATTCTGGAAACTTCTGTCCTGGGAACAAGACTGAGGTTTGATTCTGGAACCCTGTGTCCTGGGAATATGACAAAGGTTTGTTGCTGGAAGCCTGTTCCCTGGGTACATGACTGAGGTTTGATTCTGGACACCTGTGTCCTGGGAACATGAGTGATGTCTGATTGTTGAAACCTGTGGCCTGCGAACATGACTCAGGTTTGATTCTGGAACCATGTGTCCTGGGAATATGACTGAGGTTTGATTCTGGAAACCTTTGGCCTGAGAAAATGACTGAGGTTTCATTGTGGAAACATGTGGCCTGGGATCATGACTGAGGTTTGATGGTGGAACACTCTGGCCTGGCAAAATGACTGAGGCTTGATTCTGGAACCCTGTGGCCCGGGAACGTGACTGAGGTTTGATGGCAGAAACCTGTGGCCTGGCAACATGACTGACGTTTGATTCTGGATCCCGGTGGCCTGGGAACATGACTGAGGCGTGATTCTGGAAAACTGTGGCCTGGGAACATGACATCTGTTTAGATTGTGGAATACTGTGCCCCGGGAACCTGACTGAGCCTTGGTTCTGAAACCCTGTGGACTGGGAACATGACTGAGGTTTTATTCTGGAACCCTGTAGCCTGGGAACATAACTGAGGATTGATTCTGGAACCCTGTGGCCTGGGAACATGATACCGGTGGATTCTGGAACCCTGGGCACTGGGCATGTGACATCTGTTTAGATTGTGGAATACTGTGCCCCGGGAACCTGACTGAGCCTTGGTTCTGGAACCCTGTGGATTGGGAACATGACTGAGGATTTATTCTAGAACCCTGTAGCCTGGAAACATAACTGAGGATTGATTCTCGAACCCTGTGGCCTGGCAACATGACATCGGTGGATTCTAGAACCCTGTGGCCTGGGAACATGTCTGAGGTTTGATGGTGGAAACCTGTGGCTTGGCAACATGACTAAGGTTTGATTCTGGAAGACTGTGGCCAGGAAGCATGATATCTGGTTGATTCTGGAAACTTGTGTCCTGGGAACATGACTGAGGTTTGTTTCTGGAAGCCTGTGCCCTGGGAACATGACTGAGGTTTGATTCTGGACACCTGTGTCCTGGGAACATGACTGAGGTTTGATGGTTGAAACCTGTGGCCCGCGAACATGACTCAGGTTTGATTCTGGAACCATGTGTCCTGGGAACATGACTGAGGTTTGATTTTGGAAACCTTTGGCCTGGGAAAATGACTGAGGTTTCATTGTGGAAACATGTGGCCTGGGATCATGACTGAGGTTTGATGGTGGAACACTCTGGCCTGGCAAAATGACTGAGTCTTGATTCTGGAACCCTGTGGCCCGGGAACATGAGAACGGTTTGATTCTGGAACCCTGTGGCCTTTAACATGACATCGGTGGATTCTGGAACCCTGTGGCCTGGGAACATGAGAACGGTTTGATTCTGGAACCCTGTGGCCTGGGAACATGAGTGAGGATTGATGGTGGAACCCTGTGGCCTGGCAACATGACTGAGGTTTGATACTGGAAGACTGTGGCCAGGAAACATGATATCGGGTTGATTCTGGAAACTTCTGTCCTGGGAACAAGACTGAGGTTTGATTCTGGAACCCTGTGTCCTGGGAATATGACAAAGGTTTGTTGCTGGAAGCCTGTTCCCTGGGTACATGACTGAGGTTTGATTCTGGACACCTGTGTCCTGGGAACATGAGTGATGTTTGATGGTTGAAACCTGTGGCCTGCGAACATGACTCAGGTTTGATTCTGGAACCATGTGTCCTGGGAATATGACTGAGGTTTGATTCTGGAAACCTTTGGCCTGAGAAAATGACTGAGGTTTCATTGTGGAAACATGTGGCCTGGGATCATGACTGAGGTTTGATGGTGGAACACTCTGGCCTGGCAAAATGACTGAGGCTTGATTCTGGAACCCTGTGGCCCGGGAACGTGACTGAGGTTTGATGGCAGAAACCTGTGGCCTGGCAACATGACTGACGTTTGATTCTGGATCCCGGTGGCCTGGGAACATGACTGAGGCGTGATTCTGGAAAACTGTGGCCTGGGAACATGACATCTGTTTAGATTGTGGAATACTGTGCCCCGGGAACCTGACTGAGCCTTGGTTCTGAAACCCTGTGGACTGGGAACATGACTGAGGTTTTATTCTGGAACCCTGTAGCCTGGGAACATAACTGAGGATTGATTCTGGAACCCTGTGGCCTGCGAACATGATACCGGTGGATTCTGGAACCCTGGGCACTGGGCATGTGACATCTGTTTAGATTGTGGAATACTGTGCCCCGGGAACCTGACTGAGCCTTGGTTCTGGAACCCTGTGGATTGGGAACATGACTGAGGATTTATTCTAGAACCCTTTAGCCTGGAAACATAACTGAGGATTGATTCTCGAACCCTGTGGCCTGGCAACATGACATCGGTGGATTCTAGAACCCTGTGGCCTGGGAACATGTCTGAGGTTTGATGGTGGAAACCTGTGGCTTGGCAACATGACTAAGGTTTGATTCTGGAAGACTGTGGCCAGGAAGCATGATATCTGGTTGATTCTGGAAACTTGTGTCCTGGGAACATGACTGAGGTTTGTTTCTGGAAGCCTGTGCCCTGGGAACATGACTGAGGTTTGATTCTGGACACCTGTGTGCTGGGAACATGACTGAGGTTTGATGGTTGAAACCTGTGGCCCGCGAACATGACTCAGGTTTGATTCTGGAACCATGTGTCCTGGGAACATGACTGAGGTTTGATTTTGGAAACCTTTGGCCTGGGAAAATGACTGAGGTTTCATTGTGGAAACATGTGGCCTGGGATCATGACTGAGGTTTGATGGTGGAACACTCTGGCCTGGCAAAATGACTGAGGCTTGATTCTGGAACCCTGTGGCCCGGGAACATGAGAACGGTTTGATTCTGGAACCCTGTGGCCTTTAACATGACATCGGTGGATTCTGGAACCCTGTGGCCTGGGAACATGAGAACGGTTTGATTCTGGAACCCTGTGGCCTGGGAACATGAGTGAGGATTGATGGTGGAACCCTGTGGCCTGGCAACATGACTGAGGTTTGATACTGGAAGACTGTGGCCAGGAAACATGATATCGGGTTGATTCTGGAAACTTCTGTCCTGGGAACAAGACTGAGGTTTGATTCTGGAACCCTGTGTCCTGGGAATATGACAAAGGTTTGTTGCTGGAAGCCTGTTCCCTGGGTACATGACTGAGGTTTGATTCTGGACACCTGTGTCCTGGGAACATGAGTGATGTTTGATGGTTGAAACCTGTGGCCTGCGAACATGACTCAGGTTTGATTCTGGAACCATGTGTCCTGGGAATATGACTGAGGTTTGATTCTGGAAACCTTTGGCCTCAGAAAATGACTGAGGTTTCATTGTGGAAACATGTGGCCTGGGATCATGACTGAGGTTTGATGGTGGAACACTCTGGCCTGGCAAAATGACTGAGGCTTGATTCTGGAACCCTGTGGCCCGGGAACGTGACTGAGGTTTGATGGCAGAAACCTGTGGCCTGGCAACATGACTGACGTTTGATTCTGGATCCCGGTGGCCTGGGAACATGACTGAGGCGTGATTCTGGAAAACTGTGGCCTGGGAACATGACATCTGTTTAGATTGTGGAATACTGTGCCCCGGGAACCTGACTGAGCCTTGGTTCTGAAACCCTGTGGACTGGGAACATGACTGAGGTTTTATTCTGGAACCCTGTAGCCTGGGAACATAACTGAGGATTGATTCTGGAACCCTGTGGCCTGGGAACATGATACCGGTGGATTCTGGAACCCTGGGCACTGGGCATGTGACATCTGTTTAGATTGTGGAATACTGTGCCCCGGGAACCTGACTGAGCCTTGGTTCTGGAACCCTGTGGATTGGGAACATGACTGAGGATTTATTCTAGAACCCTGTAGCCTGGAAACATAACTGAGGATTGATTCTCGAACCCTGTGGCCTGGCAACATGACATCGGTGGATTCTAGAACCCTGTGGCCTGGGAACATGTCTGAGGTTTGATGGTGGAAACCTGTGGCTTGGCAACATGACTAAGGTTTGATTCTGGAAGACTGTGGCCAGGAAGCATGATATCTGGTTGATTCTGGAAACTTGTGTCCTGGGAACATGACTGAGGTTTGTTTCTGGAAGCCTGTGCCCTGGGAACATGACTGAGGTTTGATTCTGGACACCTGTGTCCTGGGAACATGACTGAGGTTTGATGGTTGAAACCTGTGGCCCGCGAACATGACTCAGGTTTGATTCTGGAACCATGTGTCCTGGGAACATGACTGAGGTTTGATTTTGGAAACCTTTGGCCTGGGAAAATGACTGAGGTTTCATTGTGGAAACATGTGGCCTGGGATCATGACTGAGGTTTGATGGTGGAACACTCTGGCCTGGCAAAATGACTGAGTCTTGATTCTGGAACCCTGTGGCCCGGGAACATGAGAACGGTTTGATTCTGGAACCCTGTGGCCTTTAACATGACATCGGTGGATTCTGGAACCCTGTGGCCTGGGAACATGAGAACGGTTTGATTCTGGAACCCTGTGGCCTGGGAACATGAGTGAGGATTGATGGTGGAACCCTGTGGCCTGGCAACATGACTGAGGTTTGATACTGGAAGACTGTGGCCAGGAAACATGATATCGGGTTGATTCTGGAAACTTCTGTCCTGGGAACAAGACTGAGGTTTGATTCTGGAACCCTGTGTCCTGGGAATATGACAAAGGTTTGTTGCTGGAAGCCTGTTCCCTGGGTACATGACTGAGGTTTGATTCTGGACACCTGTGTCCTGGGAACATGAGTGATGTTTGATGGTTGAAACCTGTGGCCTGCGAACATGACTCAGGTTTGATTCTGGAACCATGTGTCCTGGGAATATGACTGAGGTTTGATTCTGGAAACCTTTGGCCTGAGAAAATGACTGAGGTTTCATTGTGGAAACATGTGGCCCGGGAACGTGACTGAGGTTTGATGGCAGAAACCTGTGGCCTGGCAACATGACTGACGTTTGATTCTGGATCCCGGTGGCCTGGGAACATGACTGAGGCGTGATTCTGGAAAACTGTGGCCTGGGAACATGACATCTGTTTAGATTGTGGAATACTGTGCCCCGGGAACCTGACTGAGCCTTGGTTCTGAAACCCTGTGGACTGGGAACATGACTGAGGTTTTATTCTGGAACCCTGTAGCCTGGGAACATAACTGAGGATTGATTCTGGAACCCTGTGGCCTGGGAACATGATACCGGTGGATTCTGGAACCCTGGGCACTGGGCATGTGACATCTGTTTAGATTGTGGAATACTGTGCCCCGGGAACCTGACTGAGCCTTGGTTCTGGAACCCTGTGGATTGGGAACATGACTGAGGATTTATTCTAGAACCCTGTAGCCTGGAAACATAACTGAGGATTGATTCTCGAACCCTGTGGCCTGGCAACATGACATCGGTGGATTCTAGAACCCTGTGGCCTGGGAACATGTCTGAGGTTTGATGGTGGAAACCTGTGGCTTGGCAACATGACTAAGGTTTGATTCTGGAAGACTGTGGCCAGGAAGCATGATATCTGGTTGATTCTGGAAACTTGTGTCCTGGGAACATGACTGAGGTTTGTTTCTGGAAGCCTGTGCCCTGGGAACATGACTGAGGTGTGATTCTGGACACCTGTGTCCTGGGAACATGACTGAGGTTTGATGGTTGAAACCTGTGGCCCGCGAACATGACTCAGGTTTGATTCTGGAACCATGTGTCCTGGGAACATGACTGAGGTTTGATTTTGGAAACCTTTGGCCTGGGAAAATGACTGAGGTTTCATTGTGGAAACATGTGGCCTGGGATCATGACTGAGGTTTTATGGTGGAACACTCTGGCCTGGCAAAATGACTGAGGCTTGATTCTGGAACCCTGTGGCCCGGGAACATGAGAACGGTTTGATTCTGGAACCCTGTGGCCTTTAACATGACATCGGTGGATTCTGGAACCCTGTGGCCTGGGAACATGAGAACGGTTTGATTCTGGAACCCTGTGGCCTGGGAACATGGGTGAGGATTGATGGTGGAACCCTGTGGCCTGGCAACATGACTGAGGTTTGATACTGGAAGACTGTGGCCAGGAAACATGATATCGGGTTGATTCTGGAAACTTCTGTCCTGGGAACAAGACTGAGGTTTGATTCTGGAACCCTGTGTCCTGAGAATATGACAAAGGTTTGTTGCTGGAAGCCTGTACCCTGGGTACATGACTGAGGTTTGATTCTGGACACCTGTGTCCTGGGAACATGAGTGATGTTTGATTGTTGAAACCTGTGGCCTGCGAACATGACTCAGGTTTGATTCTGGAACCATGTGTCCTGGGAATATGAGTGAGGTTTGATTCTGGAAACCTTTGGCCTGAGAAAATGACTGAGGTTTCATTGTGGAAACATGTGGCCTGGGATCATGACTGAGGTTTGATGGTGGAACACTCTGGCCTGGCAAAATGACTGAGGCTTGATTCTGGAACCCTGTGGCCCGGGAACGTGACTGAGGTTTGATGGCAGAAACCTGTGGCCTGGCAACATGACTGACGTTTGATTCTGGATCCCGGTGGCCTGGGAACATGACTGAGGCGTGATTCTGGAAAACTGTGGCCTGGGAACATGACATCTGTTTAGATTGTGGAATACTGTGCCCCGGGAACCTGACTGAGCCTTGGTTCTGAAACCCTGTGGACTGGGAACATGACTGAGGTTTTATTCTGGAACCCTGTAGCCTGGGAACGTAACTGAGGATTGATTCTGGAACCCTGTGGCCTGGGAAAATGATACCGGTGGATTCTGGAACCCTGGGCACTGGGCATGTGACATCTGTTTAGATTGTGGAATACTGTGCCCCGGGAACCTGACTGAGCCTTGGTTCTGGAACCCTGTGGATTGGGAACATGACTGAGGTTTTATTCTAGAACCCTGTAGCCTGGAAACATAACTGAGGATTGATTCTCGAACCCTGTGGCCTGGCAACATGACATCGGTGGATTCTAGAACCCTGTGGCCTGGGAACATGTCTGAGGTTTGATGGTGGAAACCTGTGGCTTGGCAACATGACTAAGTTTTGATTCTGGAAGACTGTGGCCAGGAAGCATGATATCTGGTTGATTCTGGAAACTTGTGTCCTGGGAACATGACTGAGGTTTGTTTCTGGAAGCCTGTGCCCTGGGAACATGACTGAGGTTTGATTCTGGACACCTGTGTGCTGGGAACATGACTGAGGTTTGATGGTTGAAACCTGTGGCCCGCGAACATGACTCAGGTTTGATTCTGGAACCATGTGTCCTGGGAACATGACTGAGGTTTGATTTTGGAAACCTTTGGCCTGGGAAAATGACTGAGGTTTCATTGTGGAAACATGTGGCCTGGGATCATGACTGAGGTTTGATGGTGGAACACTCTGGCCTGGCAAAATGACTGAGGCTTGATTCTGGAACCCTGTGGCCCGGGAACATGAGAACGGTTTGATTCTGGAACCCTGTGGCCTTTAACATGACATCGGTGGATTCTGGAACCCTGTGGCCTGGGAACATGAGAACGGTTTGATTCTGGAACCCTGTGGCCTGGGAACATGAGTGAGGATTGATGGTGGAACCCTGTGGCCTGGCAACATGACTGAGGTTTGATACTGGAAGACTGTGGCCAGGAAACATGATATCGGGTTGATTCTGGAAACTTCTGTCCTGGGAACAAGACTGAGGTTTGATTCTGGAACCCTGTGTCCTGGGAATATGACAAAGGTTTGTTGCTGGAAGCCTGTTCCCTGGGTACATGACTGAGGTTTGATTCTGGACACCTGTGTCCTGGGAACATGAGTGATGTTTGATTGTTGAAACCTGTGGCCTGCGAACATGACTCAGGTTTGATTCTGGAACCATGTGTCCTGGGAATATGACTGAGGTTTGATTCTGGAAACCTTTGGCCTGAGAAAATGACTGAGGTTTCATTGTGGAAACATGTGGCCTGGGATCATGACTGAGGTTTGATGGTGGAACACTCTGGCCTGGCAAAATGACTGAGGCTTGATTCTGGAACCCTGTGGCCCGGGAACGTGACTGAGGTTTGATGGCAGAAACCTGTGGCCCGGCAACATGACTGACGTTTGATTCTGGATCCCGGTGGCCTGGGAACATGACTGAGGCGTGATTCTGGAAAACTGTGGCCTGGGAACATGACATCTGTTTAGATTGTGGAATACTGTGCCCCGGGAACCTGACTGAGCCTTGGTTCTGAAACCCTGTGGACTGGGAACATGACTGAGGTTTTATTCTGGAACCCTGTAGCCTGGGAACGTAACTGAGGATTGATTCTGGAACCCTGTGGCCTGGGAACATGATACCGGTGGATTCTGGAACCCTGGGGACTGGGCATGTGACATCTGTTTAGATTGTGGAATACTGTGCCCCGGGAACCTGACTGAGCCTTGGTTCTGGAACCCTGTGGATTGGGAACATGACTGAGGTTTTATTCTAGAACCCTGTAGCCTGGAAACATAACTGAGGATTGATTCTCGAACCCTGTGGCCTGGCAACATGACATCGGTGGATTCTAGAACCCTGTGGCCTGGGAACATGTCTGAGGTTTGATGGTGGAAACCTGTGGCTTGGCAACATGACTAAGGTTTGATTCTGGAAGACTGTGGCCAGGAAGCATGATATCTGGTTGATTCTGGAAACTTGTGTCCTGGGAACATGACTGAGGTTTGTTTCTGGAAGCCTGTGCCCTGGGAACATGACTGAGGTTTGATTCTGGACACCTGTGTGCTGGGAACATGACTGAGGTTTGATGGTTGAAACCTGTGGCCCGCGAACATGACTCAGGTTTGATTCTGGAACCATGTGTCCTGGGAACATGACTGAGGTTTGATTTTGGAAACCTTTGGCCTGGGAAAATGACTGAGGTTTCATTGTGGAAACATGTGGCCTGGGATCATGACTGAGGTTTGATGGTGGAACACTCTGGCCTGGCAAAATGACTGAGGCTTGATTCTGGAACCCTGTGGCCCGGGAACATGAGAACGGTTTGATTCTGGAACCCTGTGGCCTTTAACATGACATCGGTGGATTCTGGACCCCTGTGGCCTGGGAACATGAGAACGGTTTGATTCTGGAACCCTGTGGCCTGGGAACATGAGTGAGGATTGATGGTGGAACCCTGTGGCCTGGCAACATGACTGAGGTTTGATACTGGAAGACTGTGGCCAGGAAACATGATATCGGGTTGATTCTGGAAACTTCTGTCCTGGGAACAAGACTGAGGTTTGATTCTGGAACCCTGTGTCCTGGGAATATGACAAAGGTTTGTTGCTGGAAGCCTGTTCCCTGGGTACATGACTGAGGTTTGATTCTGGACACCTGTGTCCTGGGAACATGAGTGATGTTTGATTGTTGAAACCTGTGGCCTGCGAACATGACTCAGGTTTGATTCTGGAACCATGTGTCCTGGGAATATGACTGAGGTTTGATTCTGGAATCCTTTGGCCTGAGAAAATGACTGAGGTTTCATTGTGGAAACATGTGGCCTGGGATCATGACTGAGGTTTGATGGTGGAACACGCTGGCCTGGCAAAATGACTGAGGCTTGATTCTGGAACCCTGTGGCCCGGGAACGTGACTGAGGTTTGATGGCAGAAACCTGTGGCCTGGCAACATGACTGACGTTTGATTCTGGATCCCGGTGGCCTGGGAACATGACTGAGGCGTGATTCTGGAAAACTGTGGCCTGGGAACATGACATCTGTTTAGATTGTGGAATACTGTGCCCCGGGAACCTGACTGAGCCTTGGTTCTGAAACCCTGTGGACTGGGAACATGACTGAGGTTTTATTCTGGAACCCTGTAGCCTGGGAACGTAACTGAGGATTGATTCTGGAACCCTGTGGCCTGGGAACATGATACCGGTGGATTCTGGAACCCTGGGCACTGGGCATGTGACATCTGTTTAGATTGTGGAATACTGTGCCCCGGGAACCTGACTGAGCCTTGGTTCTGGAACCCTGTGGATTGGGAACATGACTGAGGTTTTATTCTAGAACCCTGTAGCCTGGAAACATAACTGAGGATTGATTCTCGAACCCTGTGGCCTGGCAACATGACATCGGTGGATTCTAGAACCCTGTGGCCAGGGAACATGTCTGTGGTTTGATGGTGGAAACCTGTGGCTTGGCAACATGACTAAGGCTTGATTCTGGAAGACTGTGGCCAGGAAGCATGATATCTGGTTGATTCTGGAAACTTGTGTCCTGGGAACATGACTGAGGTTTGTTTCTGGAAGCCTGTGCCCTGGGAACATGACTGAGGTTTGATTCTGGACACCTGTGTCCTGGGAACATGACTGAGGTTTGATGGTTGAAACCTGTGGCCCGCGAACATGACTCAGGTTTGATTCTGGAACCATGTGTCCTGGGAACATGACTGAGGTTTGATTTTGGAAACCTTTGGCCTGGGAAAATGACTGAGGTTTCATTGTGGAAACATGTGGCCTGGGATCATGACTGAGGTTTGATGGTGGAACACTCTGGCCTGGCAAAATGACTGAGGCTTGATTCTGGAACCCTGTGGCCCGGGAACATGAGAACGGTTTGATTCTGGAACCCTGTGGCCTTTAACATGACATCGGTGGATTCTGGAACCCTGTGGCCTGGGAACATGAGAACGGTTTGATTCTGGAACCCTGTGGCCTGGGAACATGAGTGAGGATTGATGGTGGAACCCTGTGGCCTGGCAACATGACTGAGGTTTGATACTGGAAGACTGTGGCCAGGAAACATGATATCGGGTTGATTCTGGAAACTTCTGTCCTGGGAACAAGACTGAGGTTTGATTCTGGAACCCTGTGTCCTGGGAATATGACAAAGGTTTGTTGCTGGAAGCCTGTTCCCTGGGTACATGACTGAGGTTTGATTCTGGACACCTGTGTCCTGGGAACATGAGTGATGTTTGATGGTTGAAACCTGTGGCCTGTGAACATGACTCAGGTTTGATTCTGGAACCATGTGTCCTGGGAATATGACTGAGGTTTGATTCTGGAAACCTTTGGCCTCAGAAAATGACTGAGGTTTCATTGTGGAAACATGTGGCCTGGGATCATGACTGAGGTTTGATGGTGGAACACTCTGGCCTGGCAAAATGACTGAGGCTTGATTCTGGAACCCTGTGGCCCGGGAAAGTGACTGAGGTTTGATGGCAGAAACCTGTGGCCTGGCAACATGACTGACGTTTGATTCTGGATCCCGGTGGCCTGGGAACATGACTGAGGCGTGATTCTGGAAAACTGTGGCCTGGGAACATGACATCTGTTTAGATTGTGGAATACTGTGCCCCGGGAACCTGACTGAGCCTTGGTTCTGAAACCCTGTGGACTGGGAACATGACTGAGGTTTTATTCTGGAACCCTGTAGCCTGGGAACATAACTGAGGATTGATTCTGGAACCCTGTGGCCTGGGAACATGATACCGGTGGATTCTGGAACCCTGGGCACTGGGCATGTGACATCTGTTTAGATTGTGGAATACTGTGCCCCGGGAACCTGACTGAGCCTTGGTTCTGGAACCCTGTGGATTGGGAACATGACTGAGGATTTATTCTAGAACCCTGTAGCCTGGAAACATAACTGAGGATTGATTCTCGAACCCTGTGGCCTGGCAACATGACATCGGTGGATTCTAGAACCCTGTGGCCTGGGAACATGTCTGAGGTTTGATGGTGGAAACCTGTGGCTTGGCAACATGACTAAGGTTTGATTCTGGAAGACTGTGGCCAGGAAGCATGATATCTGGTTGATTCTGGAAACTTGTGTCCTGGGAACATGACTGAGGTTTGTTTCTGGAAGCCTGTGCCCTGGGAACATGACTGAGGTTTGATTCTGGACACCTGTGTGCTGGGAACATGACTGAGGTTTGATGGTTGAAACCTGTGGCCCGCGAACATGACTCAGGTTTGATTCTGGAACCATGTGTCCTGGGAACATGACTGAGGTTTGATTTTGGAAACCTTTGGCCTGGGAAAATGACTGAGGTTTCATTGTGGAAACATGTGGCCTGGGATCATGACTGAGGTTTGATGGTGGAACACTCTGGCCTGGCAAAATGACTGAGGCTTGATTCTGGAACCCTGTGGCCCGGGAACATGAGAACGGTTTGATTCTGGAACCCTGTGGCCTTTAACATGACATCGGTGGATTCTGGAACCCTGTGGCCTGGGAACATGAGAACGGTTTGATTCTGGAACCCTGTGGCCTGGGAACATGAGTGAGGATTGATGGTGGAACCCTGTGGCCTGGCAACATGACTGAGGTTTGATACTGGAAGACTGTGGCCAGGAAACATGATATCGGGTTGATTCTGGAAACTTCTGTCCTGGGAACAAGACTGAGGTTTGATTCTGGAACCCTGTGTCCTGGGAATATGACAAAGGTTTGTTGCTGGAAGCCTGTTCCCTGGGTACATGACTGAGGTTTGATTCTGGACACCTGTGTCCTGGGAACATGAGTGATGTTTGATTGTTGAAACCTGTGGCCTGCGAACATGACTCAGGTTTGATTCTGGAACCATGTGTCCTGGGAATATGACTGAGGTTTGATTCTGGAAACCTTTGGCCTGAGAAAATGACTGAGGTTTCATTGTGGAAACATGTGGCCTGGGATCATGACTGAGGTTTGATGGTGGAACACTCTGGCCTGGCAAAATGACTGAGGCTTGATTCTGGAACCCTGTGGCCCGGGAACGTGACTGAGGTTTGATGGCAGAAACCTGTGGCCTGGCAACATGACTGACGTTTGATTCTGGATCCCGGTGGCCTGGGAACATGACTGAGGCGTGATTCTGGAAAACTGTGGCCTGGGAACATGACATCTGTTTAGATTGTGGAATACTGTGCCCCGGGAACCTGACTGAGCCTTGGTTCTGAAACCCTGTGGACTGGGAACATGACTGAGGTTTTATTCTGGAACCCTGTAGCCTGGGAACGTAACTGAGGATTGATTCTGGAACCCTGTGGCCTGGGAACATGATACCGGTGGATTCTGGAACCCTGGGCACTGGGCATGTGACATCTGTTTAGATTGTGGAATACTGTGCCCCGGGAACCTGACTGAGCCTTGGTTCTGGAACCCTGTGGATTGGGAACATGACTGAGGATTTATTCTAGAACCCTGTAGCCTGGAAATATAACTGAGGATTGATTCTCGAACCCTGTGGCCTGGCAACATGACATCGGTGGATTCTAGAACCCTGTGGCCTGGGAACATGTCTGAGGTTTGATGGTGGAAACCTGTGGCTTGGCAACATGACTAAGGTTTGATTCTGGAAGACTGTGGCCAGGAAGCATGATATCTGGTTGATTCTGGAAACTTGTGTCCTGGGAACATGACTGAGGTTTGTTTCTGGAAGCCTGTGCCCTGGGAACATGACTGAGGTTTGATTCTGGACACCTGTGTCCTGGGAACATGACTGAGGTTTGATGGTTGAAACCTGTGGCCCGCGAACATGACTCAGGTTTGATTCTGGAACCATGTGTCCTGGGAACATGACTGAGGTTTGATTTTGGAAACCTTTGGCCTGGGAAAATGACTGAGGTTTCATTGTGGAAACGTGTGGCCTGGGATCATGACTGAGGTTTGATGGTGGAACACTCTGGCCTGGCAAAATGACTGAGGCTTGATTCTGGAACCCTGTGGCCCGGGAACATGAGAACGGTTTGATTCTGGAACCCTGTGGCCTTTAACATGACATCGGTGGATTCTGGAACCCTGTGGCCTGGGAACATGAGAACGGTTTGATTCTGGAACCCTGTGGCCTGGGAACATGGGTGAGGATTGATGGTGGAACCCTGTGGCCTGGCAACATGACTGAGGTTTGATACTGGAAGACTGTGGCCAGGAAACATGATATCGGGTTGATTCTGGAAACTTCTGTCCTGGGAACAAGACTGAGGTTTGATTCTGGAACCCTGTGTCCTGGGAATATGACAAAGGTTTGTTGCTGGAAGCCTGTTCCCTGGGTACATGACTGAGGTTTGATTCTGGACACCTGTGTCCTGGGAACATGAGTGATGTTTGATTGTTGAAACCTGTGGCCTGCGAACATGACTCAGGTTTGATTCTGGAACCATGTGTCCTGGGAATATGACTGAGGTTTGATTCTGGAAACCTTTGGCCTGAGAAAATGACTGAGGTTTCATTGTGGAAACATGTGGCCTGGGATCATGACTGAGGTTTGATGGTGGAACACTCTGGCCTGGCAAAATGACTGAGGCTTGATTCTGGAACCCTGTGGCCCGGGAACGTGACTGAGGTTTGATGGCAGAAACCTGTGGCCTGGCAACATGACTGACGTTTGATTCTGGATCCCGGTGGCCTGGGAACATGACTGAGGCGTGATTCTGGAAAACTGTGGCCTGGGAACATGACATCTGTTTAGATTGTGGAATACTGTGCCCCGGGAACCTGACTGAGCCTTGGTTCTGAAACCCTGTGGACTGGGAACATGACTGAGGTTTTATTCTGGAACCCTGTAGCCTGGGAACGTAACTGAGGATTGATTCTGGAACCCTGTGGCCTGGGAACATGATACCGGTGGATTCTGGAACCCTGGGCACTGGGCATGTGACATCTGTTTAGATTGTGGAATACTGTGCCCCGGGAACCTGACTGAGCCTTGGTTCTGGAACCCTGTGGATTGGGAACATGACTGAGGATTTATTCTAGAACCCTGTAGCCTGGAAACATAACTGAGGATTGATTCTCGAACCCTGTGGCCTGGCAACATGACATCGGTGGATTCTAGAACCCTGTGGCCTGGGAACATGTCTGAGGTTTGATGGTGGAAACCTGTGGCTTGGCAACATGACTAAGGTTTGATTCTGGAAGACTGTGGCCAGGAAGCATGATATCTGGTTGATTCTGGAAACTTGTGTCCTGGGAACATGACTGAGGTTTGTTTCTGGAAGCCTGTGCCCTGGGAACATGACTGAGGTTTGATTCTGGACACCTGTGTCCTGGGAACATGACTGAGGTTTGATGGTTGAAACCTGTGGCCCGCGAACATGACTCAGGTTTGATTCTGGAACCATGTGTCCTGGGAACATGACTGAGGTTTGATTTTGGAAACCTTTGGCCTGGGAAAATGACTGAGGTTTCATTGTGGAAACGTGTGGCCTGGGATCATGACTGAGGTTTGATGGTGGAACACTCTGGCCTGGCAAAATGACTGAGGCTTGATTCTGGAACCCTGTGGCCCGGGAACATGAGAACGGTTTGATTCTGGAACCCTGTGGCCTTTAACATGACATCGGTGGATTCTGGAACCCTGTGGCCTGGGAACATGAGAACGGTTTGATTCTGGAACCCTGTGGCCTGGGAACATGAGTGAGGATTGATGGTGGAACCCTGTGGCCTGGCAACATGACTGAGGTTTGATACTGGAAGACTGTGGCCAGGAAACATGATATCGGGTTGATTCTGGAAACTTCTGTCCTGGGAACAAGACTGAGGTTTGATTCTGGAACCCTGTGTCCTGGGAATATGACAAAGGTTTGTTGCTGGAAGCCTGTTCCCTGGGTACATGACTGAGGTTTGATTCTGGACACCTGTGTCCTGGGAACATGAGTGATGTTTGATGGTTGAAACCTGTGGCCTGCGAACATGACTCAGGTTTGATTCTGGAACCATGTGTCCTGGGAATATGACTGAGGTTTGATTCTGGAAACCTTTGGCCTGAGAAAATGACTGAGGTTTCATTGTGGAAACATGTGGCCTGGGATCATGACTGAGGTTTGATGGTGGAACACTCTGGCCTGGCAAAATGACTGAGGCTTGATTCTGGAACCCTGTGGCCCGGGAACGTGACTGAGGTTTGATGGCAGAAACCTGTGGCCTGGCAACATGACTGACGTTTGATTCTGGATCCCGGTGGCCTGGGAACATGACTGAGGCGTGATTCTGGAAAACTGTGGCCTGGGAACATGACATCTGTTTAGATTGTGGAATACTGTGCCCCGGGAACCTGACTGAGCCTTGGTTCTGAAACCCTGTGGACTGGGAACATGACTGAGGTTTTATTCTGGAACCCTGTAGCCTGGGAACATAACTGAGGATTGATTCTGGAACCCTGTGGCCTGGGAACATGATACCGGTGGATTCTGGAACCCTGGGCACTGGGCATGTGACATCTGTTTAGATTGTGGAATACTGTGCCCCGGGAACCTGACTGAGCCTTGGTTCTGGAACCCTGTGGATTGGGAACATGACTGAGGATTTATTCTAGAACCCTGTAGCCTGGAAACATAACTGAGGATTGATTCTCGAACCCTGTGGCCTGGCAACATGACATCGGTGGATTCTAGAACCCTGTGGCCTGGGAACATGTCTGAGGTTTGATGGTGGAAACCTGTGGCTTGGCAACATGACTAAGGTTTGATTCTGGAAGACTGTGGCCAGGAAGCATGATATCTGGTTGATTCTGGAAACTTGTGTCCTGGGAACATGACTGAGGTTTGTTTCTGGAAGCCTGTGCCCTGGGAACATGACTGAGGTTTGATTCTGGACACCTGTGTGCTGGGAACATGACTGAGGTTTGATGGTTGAAACCTGTGGCCCGCGAACATGACTCAGGTTTGATTCTGGAACCATGTGTCCTGGGAACATGACTGAGGTTTGATTTTGGAAACCTTTGGCCTGGGAAAATGACTGAGGTTTCATTGTGGAAACATGTGGCCTGGGATCATGACTGAGGTTTGATGGTGGAACACTCTGGCCTGGCAAAATGACTGAGGCTTGATTCTGGAACCCTGTGGCCCGGGAACATGAGAACGGTTTGATTCTGGAACCCTGTGGCCTTTAACATGACATCGGTGGATTCTGGAACCCTGTGGCCTGGGAACATGAGAACGGTTTGATTCTGGAACCCTGTGGCCTGGGAACATGAGTGAGGATTGATGGTGGAACCCTGTGGCCTGGCAACATGACTGAGGTTTGATACTGGAAGACTGTGGCCAGGAAACATGATATCGGGTTGATTCTGGAAACTTCTGTCCTGGGAACAAGACTGAGGTTTGATTCTGGAACCCTGTGTCCTGGGAATATGACAAAGGTTTGTTGCTGGAAGCCTGTTCCCTGGGTACATGACTGAGGTTTGATTCTGGACACCTGTGTCCTGGGAACATGAGTGATGTTTGAAACCTGTGGCCTGCGAACATGACTCAGGTTTGATTCTGGAACCATGTGTCCTGGGAATATGACTGAGGTTTGATTCTGGAAACCTTTGGCCTGAGAAAATGACTGAGGTTTCATTGTGGAAACATGTGGCCTGGGATCATGACTGAGGTTTGATGGTGGAACACTCTGGCCTGGCAAAATGACTGAGGCTTGATTCTGGAACCCTGTGGCCCGGGAACGTGACTGAGGTTTGATGGCAGAAACCTGTGGCCTGGCAACATGACTGACGTTTGATTCTGGATCCCGGTGGCCTGGGAACATGACTGAGGCGTGATTCTGGAAAACTGTGGCCTGGGAACATGACATCTGTTTAGATTGTGGAATACTGTGCCCCGGGAACCTGACTGAGCCTTGGTTCTGAAACCCTGTGGACTGGGAACATGACTGAGGTTTTATTCTGGAACCCTGTAGCCTGGGAACGTAACTGAGGATTGATTCTGGAACCCTGTGGCCTGGGAACATGATACCGGTGGATTCTGGAACCCTGGGCACTGGGCATGTGACATCTGTTTAGATTGTGGAATACTGTGCCCCGGGAACCTGACTGAGCCTTGGTTCTGGAACCCTGTGGATTGGGAACATGACTGAGGATTTATTCTAGAACCCTGTAGCCTGGAAACATAACTGAGGATTGATTCTCGAACCCTGTGGCCTGGCAACATGACATCGGTGGATTCTAGAACCCTGTGGCCTGGGAACATGTCTGAGGTTTGATGGTGGAAACCTGTGGCTTGGCAACATGACTAAGGTTTGATTCTGGAAGACTGTGGCCAGGAAGCATGATATCTGGTTGATTCTGGAAACTTGTGTCCTGGGAACATGACTGAGGTTTGTTTCTGGAAGCCTGTGCCCTGGGAACATGACTGACGTTTGATTCTGGACACCTGTGTGCTGGGAACATGACTGAGGTTTGATGGTTGAAACCTGTGGCCCGCGAACATGACTCAGGTTTGATTCTGGAACCATGTGTCCTGGGAACATGACTGAGGTTTGATTTTGGAAACCTTTGGCCTGGGAAAATGACTGAGGTTTCATTGTGGAAACGTGTGGCCTGGGATCATGACTGAGGTTTGATGGTGGAACACTCTGGCCTGGCAAAATGACTGAGGCTTGATTCTGGAACCCTGTGGCCCGGGAACATGAGAACGGTTTGATTCTGGAACCCTGTGGCCTTTAACATGACATCGGTGGATTCTGGAACCCTGTGGCCTGGGAACATGAGAACGGTTTGATTCTGGAACCCTGTGGCCTGGGAACATGAGTGAGGATTGATGGTGGAACCCTGTGGCCTGGCAACATGACTGAGGTTTGATACTGGAAGACTGTGGCCAGGAAACATGATATCGGGTTGATTCTGGAAACTTCTGTCCTGGGAACAAGACTGAGGTTTGATTCTGGAACCCTGTGTCCTGGGAATATGACAAAGGTTTGTTGCTGGAAGCCTGTTCCCTGGGTACATGACTGAGGTTTGATTCTGGACACCTGTGTCCTGGGAACATGAGTGATGTTTGATGGTTGAAACCTGTGGCCTGCGAACATGACTCAGGTTTGATTCTGGAACCATGTGTCCTGGGAATATGACTGAGGTTTGATTCTGGAAACCTTTGGCCTGAGAAAATGACTGAGGTTTCATTGTGGAAACATGTGGCCTGGGATCATGACTGAGGTTTGATGGTGGAACACTCTGGCCTGGCAAAATGACTGAGGCTTGATTCTGGAACCCTGTGGCCCGGGAACGTGACTGAGGTTTGATGGCAGAAACCTGTGGCCTGGCAACATGACTGACGTTTGATTCTGGATCCCGGTGGCCTGGGAACATGACTGAGGCGTGATTCTGGAAAACTGTGGCCTGGGAACATGACATCTGTTTAGATTGTGGAATACTGTGCCCCGGGAACCTGACTGAGCCTTGGTTCTGAAACCCTGTGGACTGGGAACATGACTGAGGTTTTATTCTGGAACCCTTTAGCCTGGGAACATAACTGAGGATTGATTCTGGAACCCTGTGGCCTGGGAACATGATACCGGTGGATTCTGGAACCCTGGGCACTGGGCATGTGACATCTGTTTAGATTGTGGAATACTGTGCCCCGGGAACCTGACTGAGCCTTGGTTCTGGAACCCTGTGGATTGGGAACATGACTGAGGATTTATTCTAGAACCCTGTAGCCTGGAAACATAACTGAGGATTGATTCTCGAACCCTGTGGCCTGGCAACATGACATCGGTGGATTCTAGAACCCTGTGGCCTGGGAACATGTCTGAGGTTTGATGGTGGAAACCTGTGGCTTGGCAACATGACTAAGGTTTGATTCTGGAAGACTGTGGCCAGGAAGCATGATATCTGGTTGATTCTGGAAACTTGTGTCCTGGGAACATGACTGAGGTTTGTTTCTGGAAGCCTGTGCCCTGGGAACATGACTGAGGTTTGATTCTGGACACCTGTGTGCTGGGAACATGACTGAGGTTTGATGGTTGAAACCTGTGGCCCGCGAACATGACTCAGGTTTGATTCTGGAACCATGTGTCCTGGGAACATGACTGAGGTTTGATTTTGGAAACCTTTGGCCTGGGAAAATGACTGAGGTTTCATTGTGGAAACGTGTGGCCTGGGATCATGACTGAGGTTTGATGGTGGAACACTCTGGCCTGGCAAAATGACTGAGGCTTGATTCTGGAACCCTGTGGCCCGGGAACATGAGAACGGTTTGATTCTGGAACCCTGTGGCCTTTAACATGACATCGGTGGATTCTGGAACCCTGTGGCCTGGGAACATGAGAACGGTTTGATTCTGGAACCCTGTGGCCTGGGAACATGAGTGAGGATTGATGGTGGAACCCTGTGGCCTGGCAACATGACTGAGGTTTGATACTGGAAGACTGTGGCCAGGAAACATGATATCGGGTTGATTCTGGAAACTTCTGTCCTGGGAACAAGACTGAGGTTTGATTCTGGAACCCTGTGTCCTGGGAATATGACAAAGGTTTGTTGCTGGAAGCCTGTTCCCTGGGTACATGACTGAGGTTTGATTCTGGACACCTGTGTCCTGGGAACATGAGTGATGTTTGATGGTTGAAACCTGTGGCCTGCGAACATGACTCAGGTTTGATTCTGGAACCATGTGTCCTGGGAATATGACTGAGGTTTGATTCTGGAAACCTTTGGCCTGAGAAAATGACTGAGGTTTCATTGTGGAAACATGTGGCCTGGGATCATGACTGAGGTTTGATGGTGGAACACTCTGGCCTGGCAAAATGACTGAGGCTTGATTCTGGAACCCTGTGGCCCGGGAACGTGACTGAGGTTTGATGGCAGAAACCTGTGGCCTGGCAACATGACTGACGTTTGATTCTGGATCCCGGTGGCCTGGGAACATGACTGAGGCGTGATTCTGGAAAACTGTGGCCTGGGAACATGACATCTGTTTAGATTGTGGAATACTGTGCCCCGGGAACCTGACTGAGCCTTGGTTCTGAAACCCTGTGGCCTGGGAACATGACTGAGGTTTTATTCTGGAACCCTGTAGCCTGGGAACATAACTGAGGATTGATTCTGGAACCCTGTGGCCTGGGAACATGATACCGGTGGATTCTGGAACCCTGGGCACTGGGCATGTGACATCTGTTTAGATTGTGGAATACTGTGCCCCGGGAACCTGACTGAGCCTTGGTTCTGGAACCCTGTGGATTGGGAACATGACTGAGGATTTATTCTAGAACCCTGTAGCCTGGAAACATAACTGAGGATTGATTCTCGAACCCTGTGGCCTGGCAACATGACATCGGTGGATTCTAGAACCCTGTGGCCTGGGAACATGTCTGAGGTTTGATGGTGGAAACCTGTGGCTTGGCAACATGACTAAGGTTTGATTCTGGAAGACTGTGGCCAGGAAGCATGATATCTGGTTGATTCTGGAAACTTGTGTCCTGGGAACATGACTGAGGTTTGTTTCTGGAAGCCTGTGCCCTGGGAACATGACTGAGGTTTGATTCTGGACACCTGTGTGCTGGGAACATGACTGAGGTTTGATGGTTGAAACCTGTGGCCCGCGAACATGACTCAGGTTTGATTCTGGAACCATGTGTCCTGGGAACATGACTGAGGTTTGATTTTGGAAACCTTTGGCCTGGGAAAATGACTGAGGTTTCATTGTGGAAACGTGTGGCCTGGGATCATGACTGAGGTTTGATGGTGGAACACTCTGGCCTGGCAAAATGACTGAGGCTTGATTCTGGAACCCTGTGGCCCGGGAACATGAGAACGGTTTGATTCTGGAACCCTGTGGCCTTTAACATGACATCGGTGGATTCTGGAACCCTGTGGCCTGGGAACATGAGAACGGTTTGATTCTGGAACCCTGTGGCCTGGGAACATGGGTGAGGATTGATGGTGGAACCCTGTGGCCTGGCAACATGACTGAGGTTTGATACTGGAAGACTGTGGCCAGGAAACATGATATCGGGTTGATTCTGGAAACTTCTGTCCTGGGAACAAGACTGAGGTTTGATTCTGGAACCCTGTGTCCTGGGAATATGACAAAGGTTTGTTGCTGGAAGCCTGTTCCCTGGGTACATGACTGAGGTTTGATTCTGGACACCTGTGTCCTGGGAACATGAGTGATGTTTGATGGTTGAAACCTGTGGCCTGCGAACATGACTCAGGTTTGATTCTGGAACCATGTGTCCTGGGAATATGACTGAGGTTTGATTCTGGAAACCTTTGGCCTGAGAAAATGACTGAGGTTTCATTGTGGAAACATGTGGCCTGGGATCATGACTGAGGTTTGATGGTGGAACACTCTGGCCTGGCAAAATGACTGAGGCTTGATTCTGGAACCCTGTGGCCCGGGAACGTGACTGAGGTTTGATGGCAGAAACCTGTGGCCTGGCAACATGACTGACGTTTGATTCTGGATCCCGGTGGCCTGGGAACATGACTGAGGCGTGATTCTGGAAAACTGTGGCCTGGGAACATGACATCTGTTTAGATTGTGGAATACTGTGCCCCGGGAACCTGACTGAGCCTTGGTTCTGAAACCCTGTGGACTGGGAACATGACTGAGGTTTTATTCTGGAACCCTGTAGCCTGGGAACATAACTGAGGATTGATTCTGGAACCCTGTGGCCTGGGAACATGATACCGGTGGATTCTGGAACCCTGGGCACTGGGCATGTGACATCTGTTTAGATTGTGGAATACTGTGCCCCGGGAACCTGACTGAGCCTTGGTTCTGGAACCCTGTGGATTGGGAACATGACTGAGGATTTATTCTAGAACCCTGTAGCCTGGAAACATAACTGAGGATTGATTCTCGAACCCTGTGGCCTGGCAACATGACATCGGTGGATTCTAGAACCCTGTGGCCTGGGAACATGTCTGAGGTTTGATGGTGGAAACCTGTGGCTTGGCAACATGACTAAGGTTTGATTCTGGAAGACTGTGGCCAGGAAGCATGATATCTGGTTGATTCTGGAAACTTGTGTCCTGGGAACATGACTGAGGTTTGTTTCTGGAAGCCTGTGCCCTGGGAACATGACTGAGGTTTGATTCTGGACACCTGTGTGCTGGGAACATGACTGAGGTTTGATGGTTGAAACCTGTGGCCCGCGAACATGACTCAGGTTTGATTCTGGAACCATGTGTCCTGGGAACATGACTGAGGTTTGATTTTGGAAACCTTTGGCCTGGGAAAATGACTGAGGTTTCATTGTGGAAACGTGTGGCCTGGGATCATGACTGAGGTTTGATGGTGGAACACTCTGGCCTGGCAAAATGACTGAGGCTTGATTCTGGAACCCTGTGGCACGGGAACATGAGAACGGTTTGATTCTGGAACCCTGTGGCCTTTAACATGACATCGGTGGATTCTGGAACCCTGTGGCCTGGGAACATGAGAACGGTTTGATTCTGGAACCCTGTGGCCTGGGAACATGAGTGAGGATTGATGGTGGAACCCTGTGGCCTGGCAACATGACTGAGGTTTGATACTGGAAGACTGTGGCCAGGAAACATGATATCGGGTTGATTCTGGAAACTTCTGTCCTGGGAACAAGACTGAGGTTTGATTCTGGAACCCTGTGTCCTGGGAATATGACAAAGGTTTGTTGCTGGAAGCCTGTTCCCTGGGTACATGACTGAGGTTTGATTCTGGACACCTGTGTCCTGGGAACATGAGTGATGTTTGATGGTTGAAACCTGTGGCCTGCGAACATGACTCAGGTTTGATTCTGGAACCATGTGTCCTGGGAATATGACTGAGGTTTGATTCTGGAAACCTTTGGCCTGAGAAAATGACTGAGGTTTCATTGTGGAAACATGTGGCCTGGGATCATGACTGAGGTTTGATGGTGGAACACTCTGGCCTGGCAAAATGACTGAGGCTTGATTCTGGAACCCTGTGGCCCGGGAACGTGACTGAGGTTTGATGGCAGAAACCTGTGGCCTGGCAACATGACTGACGTTTGATTCTGGATCCCGGTGGCCTGGGAACATGACTGAGGCGTGATTCTGGAAAACTGTGGCCTGGGAACATGACATCTGTTTAGATTGTGGAATACTGTGCCCCGGGAACCTGACTGAGCCTTGGTTCTGAAACCCTGTGGACTGGGAACATGACTGAGGTTTTATTCTGGAACCCTGTAGCCTGGGAACATAACTGAGGATTGATTCTGGAACCCTGTGGCCTGGGAACATGATACCGGTGGATTCTGGAACCCTGGGCACTGGGCATGTGACATCTGTTTAGATTGTGGAATACTGTGCCCCGGGAACCTGACTGAGCCTTGGTTCTGGAACCCTGTGGATTGGGAACATGACTGAGGATTTATTCTAGAACCCTGTAGCCTGGAAACATAACTGAGGATTGATTCTCGAACCCTGTGGCCTGGCAACATGACATCGGTGGATTCTAGAACCCTGTGGCCTGGGAACATGTCTGAGGTTTGATGGTGGAAACCTGTGGCTTGGCAACATGACTAAGGTTTGATTCTGGAAGACTGTGGCCAGGAAGCATGATATCTGGTTGATTCTGGAAACTTGTGTCCTGGGAACATGACTGAGGTTTGTTTCTGGAAGCCTGTGCCCTGGGAACATGACTGAGGTTTGATTCTGGACACCTGTGTGCTGGGAACATGACTGAGGTTTGATGGTTGAAACCTGTGGCCCGCGAACATGACTCAGGTTTGATTCTGGAACCATGTGTCCTGGGAACATGACTGAGGTTTGATTTTGGAAACCTTTGGCCTGGGAAAATGACTGAGGTTTCATTGTGGAAACGTGTGGCCTGGGATCATGACTGAGGTTTGATGGTGGAACACTCTGGCCTGGCAAAATGACTGAGGCTTGATTCTGGAACCCTGTGGCCCGGGAACATGAGAACGGTTTGATTCTGGAACCCTGTGGCCTTTAACATGACATCAGTGGATTCTGGAACCCTGTGGCCTGGGAACATGAGAACGGTTTGATTCTGGAACCCTGTGGCCTGGGAACATGAGTGAGGATTGATGGTGGAACCCTGTGGCCTGGCAACATGACTGAGGTTTGATACTGGAAGACTGTGGCCAGGAAACATGATATCGGGTTGATTCTGGAAACTTCTGTCCTGGGAACAAGACTGAGGTTTGATTCTGGAACCCTGTGTCCTGGGAATATGACAAAGGTTTGTTGCTGGAAGCCTGTTCCCTGGGTACATGACTGAGGTTTGATTCTGGACACCTGTGTCCTGGGAACATGAGTGATGTTTGATGGTTGAAACCTGTGGCCTGCGAACATGACTCAGGTTTGATTCTGGAACCATGTGTCCTGGGAATATGACTGAGGTTTGATTCTGGAAACCTTTGGCCTCAGAAAATGACTGAGGTTTCATTGTGGAAACATGTGGCCTGGGATCATGACTGAGGTTTGATGGTGGAACACTCTGGCCTGGCAAAATGACTGAGGCTTGATTCTGGAACCCTGTGGCCCGGGAACGTGACTGAGGTTTGATGGCAGAAACCTGTGGCCTGGCAACATGACTGACGTTTGATTCTGGATCCCGGTGGCCTGGGAACATGACTGAGGCGTGATTCTGGAAAACTGTGGCCTGGGAACATGACATCTGTTTAGATTGTGGAATACTGTGCCCCGGGAACGTGACTGAGCCTTGGTTCTGAAACCCTGTGGACTGGGAACATGACTGAGGTTTTATTCTGGAACCCTGTAGCCTGGGAACGTAACTGAGGATTGATTCTGGAACCCTGTGGCCTGGGAACATGATACCGGTGGATTCTGGAACCCTGGGGTCTGGGCATGTGACATCTATTTAGATTGTGGAATACTGTGCCCCGGGAACTGACTGAGCCTTGGTTCTGGAACCCTGTGGATTGGGAACATGACTGAGGATTTATTCTAGAACCCTGTAGCCTGGAAACATAACTGAGGATTGATTCTCGAACCCTGTGGCCTGGCAACATGACATCGGTGGATTCTAGAACCCTGTGGCCTGGGAACATGTCTGAGGTTTGATGGTGGAAACCTGTGGCTTGGCAACATGACTAAGGTTTGATTCTGGAAGACTGTGGCCAGGAAGCATGATATCTGGTTGATTCTGGAAACTTGTGTCCTGGGAACATGACTGAGGTTTGTTTCTGGAAGCCTGTGCCCTGGGAACATGACTGAGGTTTGATTCTGGACACCTGTGTGCTGGGAACTTGACTGAGGTTTGATGGTTGAAACCTGTGGCCCGCGAACATGACTCAGGTTTGATTCTGGAACCATGTGTCCTGGGAACATGACTGAGGTTTGATTTTGGAAACCTTTGGCCTGGGAAAATGACTGAGGTTTCATTGTGGAAACATGTGGCCTGGGATCATGACTGAGGTTTGATGGTGGAACACTCTGGCCTGGCAAAATGACTGAGGCTTGATTCTGGAACCCTGTGGCCCGGGAACATGAGAACGGTTTGATTCTGGAACCCTGTGGCCTTTAACATGACATCGGTGGATTCTGGAACCCTGTGGCCTGGGAACATGAGAACGGTTTGATTCTGGAACCCTGTGGCCTGGGAACATGGGTGAGGATTGATGGTGGAACCCTGTGGCCTGGCAACATGACTGAGGTTTGATACTGGAAGACTGTGGCCAGGAAACATGATATCGGGTTGATTCTGGAAACTTCTGTCCTGGGAACAAGACTGAGGTTTGATTCTGGAACCCTGTGTCCTGGGAATATGACAAAGGTTTGTTGCTGGAAGCCTGTTCCCTGGGTACATGACTGAGGTTTGATTCTGGACACCTGTGTCCTGGGAACATGAGTGATGTTTGATGGTTGAAACCTGTGGCCTGCGAACATGACTCAGGTTTGATTCTGGAACCATGTGTCCTGGGAATATGACTGAGGTTTGATTCTGGAAACCTTTGGCCTGAGAAAATGACTGAGGTTTCATTGTGGAAACATGTGGCCTGGGATCATGACTGAGGTTTGATGGTGGAACACTCTGGCCTGGCAAAATGACTGAGGCTTGATTCTGGAACCCTGTGGCCCGGGAACGTGACTGAGGTTTGATGGCAGAAACCTGTGGCCTGGCAACATGACTGACGTTTGATTCTGGATCCCGGTGGCCTGGGAACATGACTGAGGCGTGATTCTGGAAAACTGTGGCCTGGGAACATGACATCTGTTTAGATTGTGGAATACTGTGCCCCGGGAACCTGACTGAGCCTTGGTTCTGAAACCCTGTGGACTGGGAACATGACTGAGGTTTTATTCTGGAACCCTGTAGCCTGGGAACATAACTGAGGATTGATTCTGGAACCCTGTGGCCTGGGAACATGATACCGGTGGATTCTGGAACCCTGGGCACTGGGCATGTGACATCTGTTTAGATTGTGGAATACTGTGCCCCGGGAACCTGACTGAGCCTTGGTTCTGGAACCCTGTGGATTGGGAACATGACTGAGGATTTATTCTAGAACCCTGTAGCCTGGAAACATAACTGAGGATTGATTCTCGAACCCTGTGGCCTGGCAACATGACATCGGTGGATTCTAGAACCCTGTGGCCTGGGAACATGTCTGAGGTTTGATGGTGGAAACCTGTGGCTTGGCAACATGACTAAGGTTTGATTCTGGAAGACTGTGGCCAGGAAGCATGATATCTGGTTGATTCTGGAAACTTGTGTCCTGGGAACATGACTGAGGTTTGTTTCTGGAAGCCTGTGCCCTGGGAACATGACTGAGGTTTGATTCTGGACACCTGTGTGCTGGGAACATGACTGAGGTTTGATGGTTGAAACCTGTGGCCCGCGAACATGACTCAGGTTTGATTCTGGAACCATGTGTCCTGGGAACATGACTGAGGTTTGATTTTGGAAACCTTTGGCCTGGGAAAATGACTGAGGTTTCATTGTGGAAACGTGTGGCCTGGGATCATGACTGAGGTTTGATGGTGGAACACTCTGGCCTGGCAAAATGACTGAGGCTTGATTCTGGAACCCTGTGGCCCGGGAACATGAGAACGGTTTGATTCTGGAACCCTGTGGCCTTTAACATGACATCGGTGGATTCTGGAACCCTGTGGCCTGGGAACATGAGAACGGTTTGATTCTGGAACCCTGTGGCCTGGGAACATGGGTGAGGATTGATGGTGGAACCCTGTGGCCTGGCAACATGACTGAGGTTTGATACTGGAAGACTGTGGCCAGGAAACATGATATCGGGTTGATTCTGGAAACTTCTGTCCTGGGAACAAGACTGAGGTTTGATTCTGGAACCCTGTGTCCTGGGAATATGACAAAGGTTTGTTGCTGGAAGCCTGTTCCCTGGGTACATGACTGAGGTTTGATTCTGGACACCTGTGTCCTGGGAACATGAGTGATGTTTGATGGTTGAAACCTGTGGCCTGCGAACATGACTCAGGTTTGATTCTGGAACCATGTGTCCTGGGAATATGACTGAGGTTTGATTCTGGAAACCTTTGGCCTGAGAAAATGACTGAGGTTTCATTGTGGAAACATGTGGCCTGGGATCATGACTGAGGTTTGATGGTGGAACACTCTGGCCTGGCAAAATGACTGAGGCTTGATTCTGGAACCCTGTGGCCCGGGAACGTGACTGAGGTTTGATGGCAGAAACCTGTGGCCTGGCAACATGACTGACGTTTGATTCTGGATCCCGGTGGCCTGGGAACATGACTGAGGCGTGATTCTGGAAAACTGTGGCCTGGGAACATGACATCTGTTTAGATTGTGGAATACTGTGCCCCGGGAACCTGACTGAGCCTTGGTTCTGAAACCCTGTGGACTGGGAACATGACTGAGGTTTTATTCTGGAACCCTGTAGCCTGGGAACATAACTGAGGATTGATTCTGGAACCCTGTGGCCTGGGAACATGATACCGGTGGATTCTGGAACCCTGGGCACTGGGCATGTGACATCTGTTTAGATTGTGGAATACTGTGCCCCGGGAACCTGACTGAGCCTTGGTTCTGGAACCCTGTGGATTGGGAACATGACTGAGGATTTATTCTAGAACCCTGTAGCCTGGAAACATAACTGAGGATTGATTCTCGAACCCTGTGGCCTGGCAACATGACATCGGTGGATTCTAGAACCCTGTGGCCTGGGAACATGTCTGAGGTTTGATGGTGGAAACCTGTGGCTTGGCAACATGACTAAGGTTTGATTCTGGAAGACTGTGGCCAGGAAGCATGATATCTGGTTGATTCTGGAAACTTGTGTCCTGGGAACATGACTGAGGTTTGTTTCTGGAAGCCTGTGCCCTGGGAACATGACTGAGGTTTGATTCTGGACACCTGTGTGCTGGGAACATGACTGAGGTTTGATGGTTGAAACCTGTGGCCCGCGAACATGACTCAGGTTTGATTCTGGAACCATGTGTCCTGGGAACATGACTGAGGTTTGATTTTGGAAACCTTTGGCCTGGGAAAATGACTGAGGTTTCATTGTGGAAACGTGTGGCCTGGGATCATGACTGAGGTTTGATGGTGGAACACTCTGGCCTGGCAAAATGACTGAGGCTTGATTCTGGAACCCTGTGGCCCGGGAACATGAGAACGGTTTGATTCTGGAACCCTGTGGCCTTTAACATGACATCGGTGGATTCTGGAACCCTGTGGCCTGGGAACATGAGAACGGTTTGATTCTGGAACCCTGTGGCCTGGGAACATGAGTGAGGATTGATGGTGGAACCCTGTGGCCTGGCAACATGACTGAGGTTTGATACTGGAAGACTGTGGCCAGGAAACATGATATCGGGTTGATTCTGGAAACTTCTGTCCTGGGAACAAGACTGAGGTTTGATTCTGGAACCCTGTGTCCTGGGAATATGACAAAGGTTTGTTGCTGGAAGCCTGTTCCCTGGGTACATGACTGAGGTTTGATTCTGGACACCTGTGTCCTGGGAACATGAGTGATGTTTGATGGTTGAAACCTGTGGCCTGCGAACATGACTCAGGTTTGATTCTGGAACCATGTGTCCTGGGAATATGACTGAGGTTTGATTCTGGAAACCTTTGGCCTGAGAAAATGACTGAGGTTTCATTGTGGAAACATGTGGCCTGGGATCATGACTGAGGTTTGATGGTGGAACACTCTGGCCTGGCAAAATGACTGAGGCTTGATTCTGGAACCCTGTGGCCCGGGAACGTGACTGAGGTTTGATGGCAGAAACCTGTGGCCTGGCAACATGACTGACGTTTGATTCTGGATCCCGGTGGCCTGGGAACATGACTGAGGCGTGATTCTGGAAAACTGTGGCCTGGGAACATGACATCTGTTTAGATTGTGGAATACTGTGCCCCGGGAACCTGACTGAGCCTTGGTTCTGAAACCCTGTGGACTGGGAACATGACTGAGGTTTTATTCTGGAATCCTGTAGCCTGGGAACATAACTGAGGATTGATTCTGGAACCCTGTGGCCTGGGAACATGATACCGGTGGATTCTGGAACCCTGGGCACTGGGCATGTGACATCTGTTTAGATTGTGGAATACTGTGCCCCGGGAACCTGACTGAGCCTTGGTTCTGGAACCCTGTGGATTGGGAACATGACTGAGGATTTATTCTAGAACCCTGTAGCCTGGAAACATAACTGAGGATTGATTCTCGAACCCTGTGGCCTGGCAACATGACATCGGTGGATTCTAGAACCCTGTGGCCTGGGAACATGTCTGAGGTTTGATGGTGGAAACCTGTGGCTTGGCAACATGACTAAGGTTTGATTCTGGAAGACTGTGGCCAGGAAGCATGATATCTGGTTGATTCTGGAAACTTGTGTCCTGGGAACATGACTGAGGTTTGTTTCTGGAAGCCTGTGCCCTGGGAACATGACTGAGGTTTGATTCTGGACACCTGTGTGCTGGGAACATGACTGAGGTTTGATGGTTGAAACCTGTGGCCCGCGAACATGACTCAGGTTTGATTCTGGAACCATGTGTCCTGGGAACATGACTGAGGTTTGATTTTGGAAACCTTTGGCCTGGGAAAATGACTGAGGTTTCATTGTGGAAACGTGTGGCCTGGGATCATGACTGAGGTTTGATGGTGGAACACTCTGGCCTGGCAAAATGACTGAGGCTTGATTCTGGAACCCTGTGGCCCGGGAACATGAGAACGGTTTGATTCTGGAACCCTGTGGCCTTTAACATGACATCAGTGGATTCTGGAACCCTGTGGCCTGGGAACATGAGAACGGTTTGATTCTGGAACCCTGTGGCCTGGGAACATGAGTGAGGATTGATGGTGGAACCCTGTGGCCTGGCAACATGACTGAGGTTTGATACTGGAAGACTGTGGCCAGGAAACATGATATCGGGTTGATTCTGGAAACTTCTGTCCTGGGAACAAGACTGAGGTTTGATTCTGGAACCCTGTGTCCTGGGAATATGACAAAGGTTTGTTGCTGGAAGCCTGTTCCCTGGGTACATGACTGAGGTTTGATTCTGGACACCTGTGTCCTGGGAACATGAGTGATGTTTGATGGTTGAAACCTGTGGCCTGCGAACATGACTCAGGTTTGATTCTGGAACCATGTGTCCTGGGAATATGACTGAGGTTTGATTCTGGAAACCTTTGGCCTCAGAAAATGACTGAGGTTTCATTGTGGAAACATGTGGCCTGGGATCATGACTGAGGTTTGATGGTGGAACACTCTGGCCTGGCAAAATGACTGAGGCTTGATTCTGGAACCCTGTGGCCCGGGAACGTGACTGAGGTTTGATGGCAGAAACCTGTGGCCTGGCAACATGACTGACGTTTGATTCTGGATCCCGGTGGCCTGGGAACATGACTGAGGCGTGATTCTGGAAAACTGTGGCCTGGGAACATGACATCTGTTTAGATTGTGGAATACTGTGCCCCGGGAACCTGACTGAGCATTGGTTCTGAAACCCTGTGGACTGGGAACATGACTGAGGTTTTATTCTGGAACCCTGTAGCCTGGGAACATAACTGAGGATTGATTCTGGAACCCTGTGGCCTGGGAACATGATACCGGTGGATTCTGGAACCCTGGGCACTGGGCATGTGACATCTGTTTAGATTGTGGAATACTGTGCCCCGGGAACCTGACTGAGCCTTGGTTCTGGAACCCTGTGGATTGGGAACATGACTGAGGATTTATTCTAGAACCCTGTAGCCTGGAAACATAACTGAGGATTGATTCTCGAACCCTGTGGCCTGGCAACATGACATCGGTGGATTCTAGAACCCTGTGGCCTGGGAACATGTCTGAGGTTTGATGGTGGAAACCTGTGGCTTGGCAACATGACTAAGGTTTGATTCTGGAAGACTGTGGCCAGGAAGCATGATATCTGGTTGATTCTGGAAACTTGTGTCCTGGGAACATGACTGAGGTTTGTTTCTGGAAGCCTGTGCCCTGGGAACATGACTGAGGTTTGATTCTGGACACCTGTGTGCTGGGAACTTGACTGAGGTTTGATGGTTGTAACCTGTGGCCCGCGAACATGACTCAGGTTTGATTCTGGAACCATGTGTCCTGGGAACATGACTGAGGTTTGATTTTGGAAACCTTTGGCCTGGGAAAATGACTGAGGTTTCATTGTGGAAACATGTGGCCTGGGATCATGACTGAGGTTTGATGGTGGAACACTCTGGCCTGGCAAAATGACTGAGGCTTGATTCTGGAACCCTGTGGCCCGGGAACATGAGAACGGTTTGATTCTGGAACCCTGTGGCCTTTAACATGACATCGGTGGATTCTGGAACCCTGTGGCCTGGGAACATGAGAACGGTTTGATTCTGGAACCCTGTGGCCTGGGAACATGGGTGAGGATTGATGGTGGAACCCTGTGGCCTGGCAACATGACTGAGGTTTGATACTGGAAGACTGTGGCCAGGAAACATGATATCGGGTTGATTCTGGAAACTTCTGTCCTGGGAACAAGACTGAGGTTTGATTCTGGAACCCTGTGTCCTGGGAATATGACAAAGGTTTGTTGCTGGAAGCCTGTTCCCTGGGTACATGACTGAGGTTTGATTCTGGACACCTGTGTCCTGGGAACATGAGTGATGTTTGATGGTTGAAACCTGTGGCCTGCGAACATGACTCAGGTTTGATTCTGGAACCATGTGTCCTGGGAATATGACTGAGGTTTGATTCTGGAAACCTTTGGCCTGAGAAAATGACTGAGGTTTCATTGTGGAAACATGTGGCCTGGGATCATGACTGAGGTTTGATGGTGGAACACTCTGGCCTGGCAAAATGACTGAGGCTTGATTCTGGAACCCTGTGGCCCGGGAACGTGACTGAGGTTTGATGGCAGAAACCTGTGGCCTGGCAACATGACTGACGTTTGATTCTGGATCCCGGTGGCCTGGGAACATGACTGAGGCGTGATTCTGGAAAACTGTGGCCTGGGAACATGACATCTGTTTAGATTGTGGAATACTGTGCCCCGGGAACCTGACTGAGCCTTGGTTCTGGAACCCTGTGGATTGGGAACATGACTGAGGATTTATTCTAGAACCCTGTAGCCTGGAAACATAACTGAGGATTGATTCTCGAACCCTGTGGCCTGGCAACATGACATCGGTGGATTCTAGAACCCTGTGGCCTGGGAACATGTCTGAGGTTTGATGGTGGAAACCTGTGGCTTGGCAACATGACTAAGGTTTGATTCTGGAAGACTGTGGCCAGGAAGCATGATATCTGGTTGATTCTGGAAACTTGTGTCCTGGGAACATGACTGAGGTTTGTTTCTGGAAGCCTGTGCCCTGGGAACATGACTGAGGTTTGATTCTGGACACCTGTGTGCTGGGAACATGACTGAGGTTTGATGGTTGAAACCTGTGGCCCGCGAACATGACTCAGGTTTGATTCTGGAACCATGTGTCCTGGGAACATGACTGAGGTTTGATTTTGGAAACCTTTGGCCTGGGAAAATGACTGAGGTTTCATTGTGGAAACGTGTGGCCTGGGATCATGACTGAGGTTTGATGGTGGAACACTCTGGCCTGGCAAAATGACTGAGGCTTGATTCTGGAACCCTGTGGCCCGGGAACATGAGAACGGTTTGATTCTGGAACCCTGTGGCCTTTAACATGACATCGGTGGATTCTGGAACCCTGTGGCCTGGGAACATGAGAACGGTTTGATTCTGGAACCCTGTGGCCTGGGAACATGAGTGAGGATTGATGGTGGAACCCTGTGGCCTGGCAACATGACTGAGGTTTGATACTGGAAGACTGTGGCCAGGAAACATGATATCGGGTTGATTCTGGAAACTTCTGTCCTGGGAACAAGACTGAGGTTTGATTCTGGAACCCTGTGTCCTGGGAATATGACAAAGGTTTGTTGCTGGAAGCCTGTTCCCTGGGTACATGACTGAGGTTTGATTCTGGACACCTGTGTCCTGGGAACATGAGTGATGTTTGATGGTTGAAACCTGTGGCCTGCGAACATGACTCAGGTTTGATTCTGGAACCATGTGTCCTGGGAATATGACTGAGGTTTGATTCTGGAAACCTTTGGCCTGAGAAAATGACTGAGGTTTCATTGTGGAAACATGTGGCCTGGGATCATGACTGAGGTTTGATGGTGGAACACTCTGGCCTGGCAAAATGACTGAGGCTTGATTCTGGAACCCTGTGGCCCGGGAACGTGACTGAGGTTTGATGGCAGAAACCTGTGGCCTGGCAACATGACTGACGTTTGATTCTGGATCCCGGTGGCCTGGGAACATGACTGAGGCGTGATTCTGGAAAACTGTGGCCTGGGAACATGACATCTGTTTAGATTGTGGAATACTGTGCCCCGGGAACCTGACTGAGCCTTGGTTCTGAAACCCTGTGGCCTGGGAACATGACTGAGGTTTTATTCTGGAACCCTGTAGCCTGGGAACATAACTGAGGATTGATTCTGGAACCCTGTGGCCTGGGAACATGATACCGGTGGATTCTGGAACCCTGGGCACTGGGCATGTGACATCTGTTTAGATTGTGGAATACTGTGCCCCGGGAACCTGACTGAGCCTTGGTTCTGGAACCCTGTGGATTGGGAACATGACTGAGGATTTATTCTAGAACCCTGTAGCCTGGAAACATAACTGAGGATTGATTCTCGAACCCTGTGGCCTGGCAACATGACATCGGTGGATTCTAGAACCCTGTGGCCTGGGAACATGTCTGAGGTTTGATGGTGGAAACCTGTGGCTTGGCAACATGACTAAGGTTTGATTCTGGAAGACTGTGGCCAGGAAGCATGATATCTGGTTGATTCTGGAAACTTGTGTCCTGGGAACATGACTGAGGTTTGTTTCTGGAAGCCTGTGCCCTGGGAACATGACTGAGGTTTGATTCTGGACACCTGTGTGCTGGGAACATGACTGAGGTTTGATGGTTGAAACCTGTGGCCCGCGAACATGACTCAGGTTTGATTCTGGAACCATGTGTCCTGGGAACATGACTGAGGTTTGATTTTGGAAACCTTTGGCCTGGGAAAATGACTGAGGTTTCATTGTGGAAACGTGTGGCCTGGGATCATGACTGAGGTTTGATGGTGGAACACTCTGGCCTGGCAAAATGACTGAGGCTTGATTCTGGAACCCTGTGGCCCGGGAACATGAGAACGGTTTGATTCTGGAACCCTGTGGCCTTTAACATGACATCGGTGGATTCTGGAACCCTGTGGCCTGGGAACATGAGAACGGTTTGATTCTGGAACCCTGTGGCCTGGGAACATGGGTGAGGATTGATGGTGGAACCCTGTGGCCTGGCAACATGACTGAGGTTTGATACTGGAAGACTGTGGCCAGGAAACATGATATCGGGTTGATTCTGGAAACTTCTGTCCTGGGAACAAGACTGAGGTTTGATTCTGGAACCCTGTGTCCTGGGAATATGACAAAGGTTTGTTGCTGGAAGCCTGTTCCCTGGGTACATGACTGAGGTTTGATTCTGGACACCTGTGTCCTGGGAACATGAGTGATGTTTGATGGTTGAAACCTGTGGCCTGCGAACATGACTCAGGTTTGATTCTGGAACCATGTGTCCTGGGAATATGACTGAGGTTTGATTCTGGAAACCTTTGGCCTGAGAAAATGACTGAGGTTTCATTGTGGAAACATGTGGCCTGGGATCATGACTGAGGTTTGATGGTGGAACACTCTGGCCTGGCAAAATGACTGAGGCTTGATTCTGGAAGCCTGTGGCCCGGGAACGTGACTGAGGTTTGATGGCAGAAACCTGTGGCCTGGCAACATGACTGACGTTTGATTCTGGATCCCGGTGGCCTGGGAACATGACTGAGGCGTGATTCTGGAAAACTGTGGCCTGGGAACATGACATCTGTTTAGATTGTGGAATACTGTGCCCCGGGAACCTGACTGAGCCTTGGTTCTGAAACCCTGTGGACTGGGAACATGACTGAGGTTTTATTCTGGAACCCTGTAGCCTGGGAACATAACTGAGGATTGATTCTGGAACCCTGTGGCCTGGGAACATGATACCGGTGGATTCTGGAACCCTGGGCACTGGGCATGTGACATCTGTTTAGATTGTGGAATACTGTGCCCCGGGAACCTGACTGAGCCTTGGTTCTGGAACCCTGTGGATTGGGAACATGACTGAGGATTTATTCTAGAACCCTGTAGCCTGGAAACATAACTGAGGATTGATTCTCGAACCCTGTGGCCTGGCAACATGACATCGGTGGATTCTAGAACCCTGTGGCCTGGGAACATGTCTGAGGTTTGATGGTGGAAACCTGTGGCTTGGCAACATGACTAAGGTTTGATTCTGGAAGACTGTGGCCAGGAAGCATGATATCTGGTTGATTCTGGAAACTTGTGTCCTGGGAACATGACTGAGGTTTGTTTCTGGAAGCCTGTGCCCTGGGAACATGACTGAGGTTTGATTCTGGACACCTGTGTGCTGGGAACATGACTGAGGTTTGATGGTTGAAACCTGTGGCCCGCGAACATGACTCAGGTTTGATTCTGGAACCATGTGTCCTGGGAACATGACTGAGGTTTGATTTTGGAAACCTTTGGCCTGGGAAAATGACTGAGGTTTCATTGTGGAAACGTGTGGCCTGGGATCATGACTGAGGTTTGATGGTGGAACACTCTGGCCTGGCAAAATGACTGAGGCTTGATTCTGGAACCCTGTGGCCCGGGAACATGAGAACGGTTTGATTCTGGAACCCTGTGGCCTTTAACATGACATCGGTGGATTCTGGAACCCTGTGGCCTGGGAACATGAGAACGGTTTGATTCTGGAACCCTGTGGCCTGGGAACATGAGTGAGGATTGATGGTGGAACCCTGTGGCCTGGCAACATGACTGAGGTTTGATACTGGAAGACTGTGGCCAGGAAACATGATATCGGGTTGATTCTGGAAACTTCTGTCCTGGGAACAAGACTGAGGTTTGATTCTGGAACCCTGTGTCCTGGGAATATGACAAAGGTTTGTTGCTGGAAGCCTGTTCCCTGGGTACATGACTGAGGTTTGATTCTGGACACCTGTGTCCTGGGAACATGAGTGATGTTTGATGGTTGAAACCTGTGGCCTGCGAACATGACTCAGGTTTGATTCTGGAACCATGTGTCCTGGGAATATGACTGAGGTTTGATTCTGGAAACCTTTGGCCTGAGAAAATGACTGAGGTTTCATTGTGGAAACATGTGGCCTGGGATCATGACTGAGGTTTGATGGTGGAACACTCTGGCCTGGCAAAATGACTGAGGCTTGATTCTGGAACCCTGTGGCCCGGGAACGTGACTGAGGTTTGATGTCAGAAACCTGTGGCCTGGCAACATGACTGACGTTTGATTCTGGATCCCGGTGGCCTGGGAACATGACTGAGGCGTGATTCTGGAAAACTGTGGCCTGGGAACATGACATCTGTTTAGATTGTGGAATACTGTGCCCCGGGAACCTGACTGAGCCTTGGTTCTGAAACCCTGTGGCCTGGGAACATGACTGAGGTTTTATTCTGGAACCCTGTAGCCTGGGAACATAACTGAGGATTGATTCTGGAACCCTGTGGCCTGGGAACATGATACCGGTGGATTCTGGAACCCTGGGCACTGGGCATGTGACATCTGTTTAGATTGTGGAATACTGTGCCCCGGGAACCTGACTGAGCCTTGGTTCTGGAACCCTGTGGATTGGGAACATGACTGAGGATTTATTCTAGAACCCTGTAGCCTGGAAACATAACTGAGGATTGATTCTCGAACCCTGTGGCCTGGCAACATGACATCGGTGGATTCTAGAACCCTGTGGCCTGGGAACATGTCTGAGGTTTGATGGTGGAAACCTGTGGCTTGGCAACATGACTAAGGTTTGATTCTGGAAGACTGTGTCCAGGAAGCATGATATCTGGTTGATTCTGGAAACTTGTGTCCTGGGAACATGACTGAGGTTTGTTTCTGGAAGCCTGTGCCCTGGGAACATGACTGAGGTTTGATTCTGGACACCTGTGTGCTGGGAACATGACTGAGGTTTGATGGTTGAAACCTGTGGCCCGCGAACATGACTCAGGTTTGATTCTGGAACCATGTGTCCTGGGAACATGACTGAGGTTTGATTTTGGAAACCTTTGGCCTGGGAAAATGACTGAGGTTTCATTGTGGAAACGTGTGGCCTGGGATCATGACTGAGGTTTGATGGTGGAACACTCTGGCCTGGCAAAATGACTGAGGCTTGATTCTGGAACCCTGTGGCCCGGGAACATGAGAACGGTTTGATTCTGGAACCCTGTGGCCTTTAACATGACATCAGTGGATTCTGGAACCCTGTGGCCTGGGAACATGAGAACGGTTTGATTCTGGAACCCTGTGGCCTGGGAACATGAGTGAGGATTGATGGTGGAACCCTGTGGCCTGGCAACATGACTGAGGTTTGATACTGGAAGACTGTGGCCAGGAAACATGATATCGGGTTGATTCTGGAAACTTCTGTCCTGGGAACAAGACTGAGGTTTGATTCTGGAACCCTGTGTCCTGGGAATATGACAAAGGTTTGTTGCTGGAAGCCTGTTCCCTGGGTACATGACTGAGGTTTGATTCTGGACACCTGTGTCCTGGGAACATGAGTGATGTTTGATGGTTGAAACCTGTGGCCTGCGAACATGACTCAGGTTTGATTCTGGAACCATGTGTCCTGGGAATATGACTGAGGTTTGATTCTGGAAACCTTTGGCCTCAGAAAATGACTGAGGTTTCATTGTGGAAACATGTGGCCTGGGATCATGACTGAGGTTTGATGGTGGAACACTCTGGTCTGGCAAAATGACTGAGGCTTGATTCTGGAACCCTGTGGCCCGGGAACGTGACTGAGGTTTGATGGCAGAAACCTGTGGCCTGGCAACATGACTGACGTTTGATTCTGGATCCCGGTGGCCTGGGAACATGACTGAGGCGTGATTCTGGAAAACTGTGGCCTGGGAACATGACATCTGTTTAGATTGTGGAATACTGTGCCCCGGGAACCTGACTGAGCCTTGGTTCTGAAACCCTGTGGACTGGGAACATGACTGAGGTTTTATTCTGGAACCCTGTAGCCTGGGAACATAACTGAGGATTGATTCTGGAACCCTGTGGCCTGGGAACATGATACCGGTGGATTCTGGAACCCTGGGCACTGGGCATGTGACATCTGTTTAGATTGTGGAATACTGTGCCCCGGGAACCTGACTGAGCCTTGGTTCTGGAACCCTGTGGATTGGGAACATGACTGAGGATTTATTCTAGAACCCTGTAGCCTGGAAACATAACTGAGGATTGATTCTCGAACCCTGTGGCCTGGCAACATGACATCGGTGGATTCTAGAACCCTGTGGCCTGGGAACATGTCTGAGGTTTGATGGTGGAAACCTGTGGCTTGGCAACATGACTAAGGTTTGATTCTGGAAGACTGTGGCCAGGAAGCATGATATCTGGTTGATTCTGGAAACTTGTGTCCTGGGAACATGACTGAGGTTTGTTTCTGGAAGCCTGTGCCCTGGGAACATGACTGAGGTTTGATTCTGGACACCTGTGTGCTGGGAACATGACTGAGGTTTGATGGTTGAAACCTGTGGCCCGCGAACATGACTCAGGTTTGATTCTGGAACCATGTGTCCTGGGAACATGACTGAGGTTTGATTTTGGAAACCTTTGGCCTGGGAAAATGACTGAGGTTTCATTGTGGAAACATGTGGCCTGGGATCATGACTGAGGTTTGATGGTGGAACACTCTGGCCTGGCAAAATGACTGAGGCTTGATTCTGGAACCCTGTGGCCCGGGAACATGAGAACGGTTTGATTCTGGAACCCTGTGGCCTTTAACATGACATCGGTGGATTCTGGAACCCTGTGGCCTGGGAACATGAGAACGGTTTGATTCTGGAACCCTGTGGCCTGGGAACATGAGTGAGGATTGATGGTGGAACCCTGTGGCCTGGCAACATGACTGAGGTTTGATACTGGAAGACTGTGGCCAGGAAACATGATATCGGGTTGATTCTGGAAACTTCTGTCCTGGGAACAAGACTGAGGTTTGATTCTGGAACCCTGTGTCCTGGGAATATGACAAAGGTTTGTTGCTGGAAGCCTGTTCCCTGGGTACATGACTGAGGTTTGATTCTGGACACCTGTGTCCTGGGAACATGAGTGATGTTTGATGGTTGAAACCTGTGGCCTGCGAACATGACTCAGGTTTGATTCTGGAACCATGTGTCCTGGGAATATGACTGAGGTTTGATTCTGGAAACCTTTGGCCTGAGAAAATGACTGAGGTTTCATTGTGGAAACATGTGGCCTGGGATCATGACTGAGGTTTGATGGTGGAACACTCTGGCCTGGCAAAATGACTGAGGCTTGATTCTGGAACCCTGTGGCCCGGGAACGTGACTGAGGTTTGATGGCAGAAACCTGTGGCCTGGCAACATGACTGACGTTTGATTCTGGATCCCGGTGGCCTGGGAACATGACTGAGGCGTGATTCTGGAAAACTGTGGCCTGGGAACATGACATCTGTTTAGATTGTGGAATACTGTGCCCCGGGAACCTGACTGAGCATTGGTTCTGAAACCCTGTGGACTGGGAACATGACTGAGGTTTTATTCTGGAACCCTGTAGCCTGGGAACATAACTGAGGATTGATTCTGGAACCCTGTGGCCTGGGAACATGATACCGGTGGATTCTGGAACCCTGGGCACTGGGCATGTGACATCTGTTTAGATTGTGGAATACTGTGCCCCGGGAACCTGACTGAGCCTTGGTTCTGGAACCCTGTGGATTGGGAACATGACTGAGGATTTATTCTAGAACCCTGTAGCCTGGAAACATAACTGAGGATTGATTCTCGAACCCTGTGGCCTGGCAACATGACATCGGTGGATTCTAGAACCCTGTGGCCTGGGAACATGTCTGAGGTTTGATGGTGGAAACCTGTGGCTTGGCAACATGACTAAGGTTTGATTCTGGAAGACTGTGGCCAGGAAGCATGATATCTGGTTGATTCTGGAAACTTGTGTCCTGGGAACATGACTGAGGTTTGTTTCTGGAAGCCTGTGCCCTGGGAACATGACTGAGGTTTGATTCTGGACACCTGTGTGCTGGGAACTTGACTGAGGTTTGATGGTTGAAACCTGTGGCCCGCGAACATGACTCAGGTTTGATTCTGGAACCATGTGTCCTGGGAACATGACTGAGGTTTGATTTTGGAAACCTTTGGCCTGGGAAAATGACTGAGGTTTCATTGTGGAAACATGTGGCCTGGGATCATGACTGAGGTTTGATGGTGGAACACTCTGGCCTGGCAAAATGACTGAGGCTTGATTCTGGAACCCTGTGGCCCGGGAACATGAGAACGGTTTGATTCTGGAACCCTGTGGCCTTTAACATGACATCGGTGGATTCTGGAACCCTGTGGCCTGGGAACATGAGAACGGTTTGATTCTGGAACCCTGTGGCCTGGGAACATGGGTGAGGATTGATGGTGGAACCCTGTGGCCTGGCAACATGACTGAGGTTTGATACTGGAAGACTGTGGCCAGGAAACATGATATCGGGTTGATTCTGGAAACTTCTGTCCTGGGAACAAGACTGAGGTTTGATTCTGGAACCCTGTGTCCTGGGAATATGACAAAGGTTTGTTGCTGGGAGCCTGTTCCCTGGGTACATGACTGAGGTTTGATTCTGGACACCTGTGTCCTGGGAACATGAGTGATGTTTGATTGTTGAAACCTGTTGCTTGCGAACATGACTCAGGTTTGATTCTGGAACCATGTGTCCTGGGAATATGAGTGAGGTTTGATTCTGGAAACCTTTGGCCTGAGAAAATGACTGAGGTTTCATTGTGGAAACATGTGGCCTGGGATCATGACTGAGGTTTGATGGTGGAACACTCTGGCCTGGCAAAATGACTGAGGCTTGATTCTGGAACCCTGTGGCCCGGGAACGTGACTGAGGTTTGATGGCAGAAACCTGTGGCCTGGCAACATGACTGACGTTTGATTCTGGATCCCGGTGGCCTGGGAACATGACTGAGGCGTGATTCTGGAAAACTGTGGCCTGGGAACATGACATCTGTTTAGATTGTGGAATACTGTGCCCCGGGAACCTGACTGAGCCTTGGTTCTGAAACCCTGTGGACTGGGAACATGACTGAGGTTTTATTCTGGAACCCTGTAGCCTGGGAACGTAACTGAGGATTGATTCTGGAACCCTGTGGCCTGGGAACATGATACCGGTGGATTCTGGAACCCTGGGCACTGGGCATGTGACATCTGTTTAGATTGTGGAATACTGTGCCCCGGGAACCTGACTGAGCCTTGGTTCTGGAACCCTGTGGATTGGGAACATGACTGAGGATTTATTCTAGAACCCTGTAGCCTGGAAACATAACTGAGGATTGATTCTCGAACCCTGTGGCCTGGCAACATGACATCGGTGGATTCTAGAACCCTGTGGCCTGGGAACATGTCTGAGGTTTGATGGTGGAAACCTGTGGCTTGGCAACATGACTAAGGTTTGATTCTGGAAGACTGTGGCCAGGAAGCATGATATCTGGTTGATTCTGGAAACTTGTGTCCTGGGAACATGACTGAGGTTTGTTTCTGGAAGCCTGTGCCCTGGGAACATGACTGACGTTTGATTCTGGACACCTGTGTCCTGGGAACATGACTGAGGTTTGATGGTTGAAACCTGTGGCCCGCGAACATGACACAGGTTTGATTCTGGAACCATGTGTCCTGGGAACATGACTGAGGTTTGATTTTGGAAACCTTTGTCCTGGGAAAATGACTGAGGTTTCATTGTGGAAACATGTGGCCTGGGATCATGACTGAGGTTTGATGGTGGAACACTCTGGCCTGGCAAAATGACTGAGGCTTGATTCTGGAACCCTGTGGCCCGGGAACATGAGAACGGTTTGATTCTGGAACCCTGTGGCCTTTAACATGACATCGGTGGATTCTGGAACCCTGTGGCCTGGGAACATGAGAACGGTTTGATTCTGGAACCCTGTGGCCTGGGAACATGAGTGAGGATTGATGGTGGAACCCTGTGGCCTGGCAACATGACTGAGGTTTAATACTGGAAGACTGTGGCCAGGAAACATGATATCGGGTTGATTCTGGAAACTTCTGTCCTGGGAACAAGACTGAGGTTTGATTCTGGAACCCTGTGTCCTGGGAATATGACAAAGGTTTGTTGCTGGAAGCCTGTTCCCTGGGTACATGACTGAGGTTTGATTCTGGACACCTGTGTCCTGGGAACATGAGTGATGTTTGATTGTTGAAACCTGTGGCCTGCGAACATGACTCAGGTTTGATTCTGGAACCATGTGTCCTGGGAATATGACTGAGGTTTGATTCTGGAAACCTTTGGCCTGAGAAAATGACTGAGGTTTCATTGTGGAAACATGTGGCCTGGGATCATGACTGGGGTTTGATGGTGGAACACTCTGGCCTGGCAAAATGACTGAGGCTTGATTCTGGAACCCTGTGGCCCGGGAACGTGACTGAGGTTTGATGGCAGAAACCTGTGGCCTGGCAACATGACTGACGTTTGATTCTGGATCCCGGTGGCCTGGGAACATGACTGAGGCGTGATTCTGGAAAACCGTGGCCTGGGAACATGACATCTGTTTAGATTGTGGAATACTGTGCCCCGGGAACCTGACTGAGCCTTGGTTCTGAAACCCTGTGGACTGGGAACATGACTGAGGTTTTATTCTGGAACCCTGTAGCCTGGGAACATAACTGAGGATTGATTCTGGAACCCTGTGGCCTGGGAACATGATACCGGTGGATTCTGGAACCCTGGGGACTGGGCATGTGACATCTGTTTAGATTGTGGAATACTGTGCCCCGGGAACCTGACTGAGCCTTGGTTCTGGAACCCTGTGGATTGGGAACATGACTGAGGATTTATTCTAGAACCCTGTAGCCTGGAAACATAACTGAGGATTGATTCTCGAACCCTGTGGCCTGGCAACATGACATCGGTGGATTCTAGAACCCTGTGGCCTGGGAACATGTCTGAGGTTTGATGGTGGAAACCTGTGGCTTGGCAACATGACTAAGGTTTGATTCTGGAAGACTGTGGCCAGGAAGCATGATATCTGGTTGATTCTGGAAACTTGTGTCCTGGGAACATGACTGAGGTTTGTTTCTGGAAGCCTGTGCCCTGGGAACATGACTGAGGTTTGATTCTGGACACCTGTGTGCTGGGAACATGACTGAGGTTTGATGGTTGAAACCTGTGGCCCGCGAACATGACTCAGGTTTGATTCTGGAACCATGTGTCCTGGGAACATGACTGAGGTTTGATTTTGGAAACCTTTGGCCTGGGAAAATGACTGAGGTTTCATTGTGGAAACGTGTGGCCTGGGATCATGACTGAGGTTTGATGGTGGAACACTCTGGCCTGGCAAAATGACTGAGGCTTGATTCTGGAACCCTGTGGCCCGGGAACATGAGAACGGTTTGATTCTGGAACCCTGTGGCCTTTAACATGACATCGGTGGATTCTGGAACCCTGTGGCCTGGGAACATGAGAACGGTTTGATTCTGGAACCCTGTGGCCTGGGAACATGAGTGAGGATTGATGGTGGAACCCTGTGGCCTGGCAACATGACTGAGGTTTGATACTGGAAGACTGTGGCCAGGAAACATGATATCGGGTTGATTCTGGAAACTTCTATCCTGGGAACAAGACTGAGGTTTGATTCTGGAACCCTGTGTCCTGGGAATATGACAAAGGTTTGTTGCTGGAAGCCTGTTCCCTGGGTACATGACTGAGGTTTGATTCTGGACACCTGTGTCCTGGGAACATGAGTGATGTTAGATTGTTGAAACCTGTGGCCTGCGAACATGACTCAGGTTTGATTCTGGAACCATGTGTCCTGGGAATATGACTGAGGTTTGATTCTGGAAACCTTTGGCCTGAGAAAATGACTGAGGTTTCATTGTGGAAACATGTGGCCTGGGATCATGACTGAGGTTTGATGGTGGAACACTCTGGCCTGGCAAAATGACTGAGGCTTGATTCTGGAACCCTGTGGCCCGGGAACGTGACTGAGGTTTGATGGCAGAAACCTGTGGCCTGGCAACATGACTGACGTTTGATTCTGGATCCCGGTGGCCTGGGAACATGACTGAGGCGTGATTCTGGAAAACTGTGGCCTGGGAACATGACATCTGTTTAGATTGTGGAATACTGTGCCCCGGGAACCTGACTGAGCCTTGGTTCTGAAACCCTGTGGACTGGGAACATGACTGAGGTTTTATTCTGGAACCCTGTAGCCTGGGAACATAACTGAGGATTGATTCTGGAACCCTGTGCCCTGGGAACATGATACCGGTGGATTCTGGAACCCTGGGCACTGGGCATGTGACATCTGTTTAGATTGTGGAATACTGTGCCCCGGGAACCTGACTGAGCCTTGGTTCTGGAACCCTGTGGATTGGGAACATGACTGAGGATTTATTCTAGAACCCTGTAGCCTGGAAACATAACTGAGGATTGATTCTCGAACCCTGTGGCCTGGCAACATGACATCGGTGGATTCTAGAACCCTGTGGCCTGGGAACATGTCTGAGGTTTGATGGTGCAAACCTGTGGCTTGGCAACATGACTAAGGTTTGATTCTGGAAGACTGTGGCCAGGAAGCATGATATCTGGTTGATTCTGGAAACTTGTGTCCTGGGAACATGACTGAGGTTTGTTTCTGGAAGCCTGTGCCCTGGGAACATGACTGAGGTTTGATTCTGGACACCTGTGTCCTGGGAACATGACTGAGGTTTGATGGTTGAAACCTGTGGCCCGCGAACATGACTCAGGTTTGATTCTGGAGCCATGTGTCCTGGGAACATGACTGAGGTTTGATTTTGGAAAACTTTGGCCTGGGAAAATGACTGAGGTTTCATTGTGGAAACATGTGGCCTGGGATCATGACTGAGGTTTGATGGTGGAACACTCTGGCCTGGCAAAATGACTGAGGCTTGATTCTGGAACCCTGTGGCCCGGGAACATGAGAACGGTTTGATTCTGGAACCCTGTGGCCTTTAACATGACATCGGTGGATTCTGGAACCCTGTGGCCTGGGAACATGAGAACGGTTTGATTCTGGAACCCTGTGGCCTGGGAACATGAGTGAGGATTGATGGTGGAACCCTGTGGCCTGGCAACATGACTGAGGTTTGATACTGGAAGACTGTGGCCAGGAAACATGATATCGGGTTGATTCTGGAAACTTCTGTCCTGGGAACAAGACTGAGGTTTGATTCTGGAACCCTGTGTCCTGGGAATATGACAAAGGTTTGTTGCTGGAAGCCTGTTCCCTGGGTACATGACTGAGGTTTGATTCTGGACACCTGTGTCCTGGGAACATGAGTGATGTTTGATGGTTGAAACCTGTGGCCTGCGAACATGACTCAGGTTTGATTCTGGAACCATGTGTCCTGGGAATATGACTGAGGTTTGATTCTGGAAACCTTTGGCCTGAGAAAATGACTGAGGTTTCATTGTGGAAACATGTGGCCTGGGATCATGACTGAGGTTTGATGGTGGAACACTCTGGCCTGGCAAAATGACTGAGGCTTGATTCTGGAACCCTGTGGCCCGGGAACGTGACTGAGGTTTGATGGCAGAAACCTGTGGCCTGGCAACATGACTGACGTTTGATTCTGGATCCCGGTGGCCTGGGAACATGACTGAGGCGTGATTCTGGAAAACTGTGTTCTGGGAACATGACATCTGTTTAGATTGTGGAATACTGTGCCCCGGGAACCTGACTGAGCCTTGGTTCTGAAACCCTGTGGACTGGGAACATGACTGAGGTTTTATTCTGGAACCCTGTAGCCTGGGAACATAACTGAGGATTGATTCTGGAACCCTGTGGCCTGGGAACATGATACCGGTGGATTCTGGAACCCTGGGCACTGGGCATGTGACATCTGTTTAGATTGTGGAATACTGTGCCCCGGGAACCTGACTGAGCCTTGGTTCTGGAACCCTGTGGATTGGGAACATGACTGAGGATTTATTCTAGAACCCTGTAGCCTGGAAACATAACTGAGGATTGATTCTCGAACCCTGTGGCCTGGCAACATGACATCGGTGGATTCTAGAACCCTGTGGCCTGGGAACATGTCTGAGGTTTGATGGTGGAAACCTGTGGCTTGGCAACATGACTAAGGTTTGATTCTGGAAGACTGTGGCCAGGAAGCATGATATCTGGTTGATTCTGGAAACTTGTGTCCTGGGAACATGACTGAGGTTTGTTTCTGGAAGCCTGTGCCCTGGGAACATGACTGAGGTTTGATTCTGGACACCTGTGTCCTGGGAACATGAGTGATGTTTGATGGTTGAAACCTGTGGCCCGCGAACATGACTCAGGTTTGATTCTGGAACCATGTGTCCTGGGAACATGACTGAGGTTTGATTTTGGAAACCTTTGGCCTGGGAAAATGACTGAGGTTTCATTGTGGAAACATGTGGCCTGGGATCATGACTGAGGTTTGATGGTGGAACACTCTGGCCTGGCAAAATGACTGAGGCTTGATTCTGGAACCCTGTGGCCCGGGAACATGAGAACGGTTTGATTCTGGAACCCTGTGGCCTTTAACATGACATCGGTGGATTCTGGAACCCTGTGGCCTGGGAACATGAGAACGGTTTGATTCTGGAACCCTGTGGCCTGGGAACATGAGTGAGGATTGATGGTGGAACCCTGTGGCCTGGCAACATGACTGAGGTTTGATACTGGAAGACTGTGGCCAGGAAACATGATATCGGGTTGATTCTGGAAACTTCTGTCCTGGGAACAAGACTGAGGTTTGATTCTGGAACCCTGTGTCCTGGGAATATGACAAAGGTTTGTTGCTGGAAGCCTGTTCCCTGGGTACATGACTGAGGTTTGATTCTGGACACCTGTGTCCTGGGAACATGAGTGATGTTTGATGGTTGAAACCTGTGGCCTGCGAACATGACTCAGGTTTGATTCTGGAACCATGTGTCCTGGGAATATGACTGAGGTTTGATTCTGGAAACCTTTGGCCTGAGAAAATGACTGAGGTTTCATTGTGGAAACATGTGGCCTGGGATCATGACTGAGGTTTGATGGTGGAACACTCTGGCCTGGCAAAATGACTGAGGCTTGATTCTGGAACCCTGTGGCCCGGGAACATGAGAACGGTTTGATTCTGGAACCCTGTGGCCTTTAACATGACATCGGTGGATTCTGGAACCCTGTGGCCTGGGAACATGAGAACGGTTTGATTCTGGAACCCTGTGGCCTGGGAACATGAGTGAGGATTGATGGTGGAACCCTGTGGCCTGGCAACATGACTGAAGTTTGATACTGGAAGACTGTGGCCAGGAAACATGATATCGGGTTGATTCTGGAAACTTCTGTCCTGGGAACAAGACTGAGGTTTGATTCTGGAACCCTGTGTCCTGGGAATATGACAAAGGTTTGTTGCTGGAAGCCTGTTCCCTGGGTACATGACTGAGGTTTGATTCTGGACACCTGTGTCCTGGGAACATGAGTGATGTTTGATGGTTGAAACCTGTGGCCTGCGAACATGACTCAGGTTTGATTCTGGAACCATGTGTCCTGGGAATATGACTGAGGTTTGATTCTGGAAACCTTTGGCCTGAGAAAATGACTGAGGTTTCATTGTGGAAACATGTGGCCTGGGATCATGACTGAGGTTTGATGGTGGAACACTCTGGCCTGGCAAAATGACTGAGGCTTGATTCTGGAACCCTGTGGCCCGGGAACGTGACTGAGGTTTGATGGCAGAAACCTGTGGCCTGGCAACATGACTGACGTTTGATTCTGGATCCCGGTGGCCTGGGAACATGACTGAGGCGTGATTCTGGAAAACTGTGGCCTGGGAACATGACATCTGTTTAGATTGTGGAATACTGTGCCCCGGGAACCTGACTGAGCCTTGGTTCTGAAACCCTGTGGACTGGGAACATGACTGAGGTTTTATTCTGGAACCCTGTAGCCTGGGAACATAACTGAGGATTGATTCTGGAACCCTGTGGCCTGGGAACATGATACCGGTGGATTCTGGAACCCTGGGGACTGGGCATGTGACATCTGTTTAGATTGTGGAATACTGTGCCCCGGGAACCTGACTGAGCCTTGGTTCTGGAACCCTGTGGATTGGGAACATGACTGAGGATTTATTCTAGAACCCTGTAGCCTGGAAACATAACTGAGGATTGCTTCTCGAACCCTGTGGCCTGGGAACATGACATCGGTGGATTCTAGAACCCTGTGGCCTGGGAACATGTCTGAGGTTTGATGGTGGAAACCTGTGGCTTGGCAACATGACTAAGGTTTGATTCTGGAAGACTGTGGCCAGGAAGCATGATATCTGGTTGATTCTGGAAACTTGTGTCCTGGGAACATGACTGAGGTTTGTTTCTGGAAGCCTGTGCCCTGGGAACATGACTGAGGTTTGATTCTGGACACCTGTGTCCTGGGAACATGACTGAGGTTTGATGGTTGAAACCTGTGGCCCGCGAACATGACTCAGGTTTGATTCTGGAGCCATGTGTCCTGGGAACATGACTGAGGTTTGATTTTGGAAACCTTTGGCCTGGGAAAATGACTGAGGTTTCATTGTGGAAACATGTGGCCTGGGATCATGACTGAGGTTTGATGGTGGAACACTCTGGCCTGGCAAAATGACTGAGGCTTGATTCTGGAACCCTGTGGCCCGGGAACATGAGAACGGTTTGATTCTGGAACCCTGTGGCCTTTAACATGACATCGGTGGATTCTGGAACCCTGTGGCCTGGGAACATGAGAACGGTTTGATTCTGGAACCCTGTGGCCTGGGAACATGAGTGAGGATTGATGGTGGAACCCTGTGGCCTGGCAACATGACTGAGGTTTGATACTGGAAGACTGTGGCCAGGAAACATGATATCGGGTTGATTCTGGAAACTTCTGTCCTGGGAACAAGACTGAGGTTTGATTCTGGAACCCTGTGTCCTGGGAATATGACAAAGGTTTGTTGCTGGAAGCCTGTTCCCTGGGTACATGACTGAGGTTTGATTCTGGACACCTGTGTCCTGGGAACATGAGTGATGTTTGATGGTTGAAACCTGTGGCCTGCGAACATGACTCAGGTTTGATTCTGGAACCATGTGTCCTGGGAATATGACTGAGGTTTGATTCTGGAAACCTTTGGCCTGAGAAAATGACTGAGGTTTCATTGTGGAAACATGTGGCCTGGGATCATGACTGAGGTTTGATGGTGGAACACTCTGGCCTGGCAAAATGACTGAGGCTTGATTCTGGAACCCTGTGGCCCGGGAACGTGACTGAGGTTTGATGGCAGAAACCTGTGGCCTGGCAACATGACTGACGTTTGATTCTGGATCCCGGTGGCCTGGGAACATGACTGAGGCGTGATTCTGGAAAACTGTGGCCTGGGAACATGACATCTGTTTAGATTGTGGAATACTGTGCCCCGGGAACCTGACTGAGCCTTGGTTCTGAAACCCTGTGGACTGGGAACATGACTGAGGTTTTATTCTGGAACCCTGTAGCCTGGGAACATAACTGAGGATTGATTCTGGAACCCTGTGGCCTGGGAACATGATACCGGTGGATTCTGGAACCCTGGGGACTGGGCATGTGACATCTGTTTAGATTGTGGAATACTGTGCCCCGGGAACCTGACTGAGCCTTGGTTCTGGAACCCTGTGGATTGGGAACATGACTGAGGATTTATTCTAGAACCCTGTAGCCTGGAAACATAACTGAGGATTGATTCTCGAACCCTGTGGCCTGGGAACATGACATCGGTGGATTCTACAACCCTGTGGCCTGGGAACATGCCTGAGGTTTGATGGTGGAAACCTGTGGCTTGGCAACATGACTAAGGTTTGATTCTGGAAGACTGTGGCCAGGAAGCATGATATCTGGTTGATTCTGGAAACTTGTGTGCTGGGAACATGACTGAGGTTTGTTTCTGGAAGCCTGTGCCCTGGGAACATGACTGAGGTTTGATTCTGGACACCTGTGTCCTGGGAACATGACTGAGGTTTGATGGTTGAAACCTGTGGCCCGCGAACATGACTCAGGTTTGATTCTGGAACCATGTGTCCTGGGAACATGACTGAGGTTTGATTTTGGAAACCTTTGGCCTGGGAAAATGACTGAGGTTTCATTGTGGAAACATGTGGCCTGGGATCATGACTGAGGTTTGATGGTGGAACACTCTGGCCTGGCAAAATGACTGAGGCTTGATTCTGGAACCCTGTGGCCCGGGAACATGAGAACGGTTTGATTCTGGAACCCTGTGGCCTTTAACATGACATCGGTGGATTCTGGAACCCTGTGGCCTGGGAACATGAGAACGGTTTGATTCTGGAACCCTGTGGCCTGGGAACATGAGTGAGGATTGATGGTGGAACCCTGTGGCCTGGCAACATGACTGAGGTTTGATACTGGAAGACTGTGGCCAGGAAACATGATATCGGGTTGATTCTGGAAACTTCTGTCCTGGGAACAAGACTGAGGTTTGATTCTGGAACCCTGTGTCCTGGGAATATGACAAAGGTTTGTTGCTGGAAGCCTGTTCCCTGGGTACATGACTGAGGTTTGATTCTGGACACCTGTGTCCTGGGAACATGAGTGATGTTTGATGGTTGAAACCTGTGGCCTGCGAACATGACTCAGGTTTGATTCTGGAACCATGTGTCCTGGGAATATGACTGAGGTTTGATTCTGGAAACCTTTGGCCTGAGAAAATGACTGAGGTTTCATTGTGGAAACATGTGGCCTGGGATCATGACTGAGGTTTGATGGTGGAACACTCTGGCCTGGCAAAATGACTGAGGCTTGATTCTGGAACCCTGTGGCCCGGGAACGTGACTGAGGTTTGATGGCAGAAACCTGTGGCCTGGCAACATGACTGACGTTTGATTCTGGATCCCGGTGGCCTGGGAACATGACTGAGGCGTGATTCTGGAAAACTGTGGCCTGGGAACATGACATCTGTTTAGATTGTGGAATACTGTGCCCCGGGAACCTGACTGAGCCTTGGTTCTGAAACCCTGTGGACTGGGAACATGACTGAGGTTTTATTCTGGAACCCTGTAGCCTGGGAACATAACTGAGGATTGATTCTGGAACCCTGTGGCCTGGGAACATGATACCGGTGGATTCTGGAACCCTGGGGACTGGGCATGTGACATCTGTTTAGATTGTGGAATACTGTGCCCCGGGAACCTGACTGAGCCTTGGTTCTGGAACCCTGTGGATTGGGAACATGACTGAGGATTTATTCTAGAACCCTGTAGCCTGGAAACATAACTGAGGATTGATTCTCGAACCCTGTGGCCTGGGAACATGACATCGGTGGATTCTACAACCCTGTGGCCTGGGAACATGCCTGAGGTTTGATGGTGGAAACCTGTGGCTTGGCAACATGACTAAGGTTTGATTCTGGAAGACTGTGGCCAGGAAGCATGATATCTGGTTGATTCTGGAAACTTGTGTGCTGGGAACATGACTGAGGTTTGTTTCTGGAAGCCTGTGCCCTGGGAACATGACTGAGGTTTGATTCTGGACACCTGTGTCCTGGGAACTTGACTGAGGTTTGATGGTTGAAACCTGTGGCCCGCGAACATGACTCAGGTTTGATTCTGGAACCATGTGTCCTGGGAACATGACTGAGGTTTGATTTTGGAAACCTTTGGCCTGGAAAAATGACTGAGGTTTCATTGTGGAAACATGTGGCCTGGGATCATGACTGAGGTTTGATGGTGGAACACTCTGGCCTGGCAAAATGACTGAGGCTTGATTCTGGAACCCTGTGGCCCGGGAACATGAGAACGGTTTGATTCTGGAACCCTGTGGCCTTTAACATGACATCGGTGGATTCTGGAACCCTGTGGCCTGGGAACATGAGAACGGTTTGATTCTGGAACCCTGTGGCCTGGGAACATGAGTGAGGATTGATGGTGGAACCCTGTGGCCTGGCAAAATGACTGAGGTTTGATACTGGAAGACTGTGGCCAGGAAACATGATATCGGGTTGATTCTGGAAACTTCTGTCCTGGGAACAAGACTGAGGTTTGATTCTGGAACCCTGTGTCCTGGGAATATGACAAAGGTTTGTTGCTGGAAGCCTGTTCCCTGGGTACATGACTGAGGTTTGATTCTGGACACCTGTGTCCTGGGAACATGAGTGATGTTTGATGGTTGAAACCTGTGGCCTGCGAACATGACTCAGGTTTTATTCTGGAACCATGTGTCCTGGGAATATGACTGAGGTTTGTTTCTGGAAACCTTTGGCCTGAGAAAATGACTGAGGTTTCATTGTGGAAACATGTGGCCTGGGATCATGACTGAGGTTTGATGGTGGAACACTCTGGCCTGGCAAAATGACTGAGGCTTGATTCTGGAACCCTGTGGCCCGGGAACGTGACTGAGGTTTGATGGCAGAAACCTGTGGCCTGGCAACATGACTGACGTTTGATTCTGGATCCCGGTGGCCTGGGAACATGACTGAGGCGTGATTCTGGAAAACTGTGGCCTGGGAACATGACATCTGTTTAGATTGTGGAATACTGTGCCCCGGGAACCTGACTGAGCCTTGGTTCTGAAACCCTGTGGACTGGGAACATGTCTGAGGTTTTATTCTGGAACCCTGTAGCCTGGGAACATAACTGAGGATTGATTCTGGAACCCTGTGGCCTGGGAACATGATACCGGTGGATTCTGGAACCCTGGGGACTGGGCATGTGACATCTGTTTAGATTGTGGAATACTGTGCCCCGGGAACCTGACTGAGCCTTGGTTCTGGAACCCTGTGGATTGGGAACATGACTGAGGTTTTATTCTAGAACCCTGTAGCCTGGAAACATAACTGAGGATTGATTCTCGAAACCTGTGGCCTGGGAACATGACATCGGTGGATTCTAGAACCCTGTGGCCTGGGAACATGTCTGAGGTTTGATGGTGGAAACCTGTGGCTTGGCAACATGACTAAGGTTTGATTCTGGAAGACTGTGGCCAGGAAGCATGATATCTGGTTGATTCTGGAAACTTGTGTCCTGGGAGTATGACTGAGGTTTGTTTCTGGAAGCCTGTGCCCTGGGAACATGACTGAGGTTTGATTCTGGACACCTGTGTCCTGGGAACATGACTGAGGTTTGATGGTTGAAACCTGTGGCCCGCGAACATGACTCAGGTTTGATTCTGGAACCATGTGTCCTGGGAACATGACTGAGGTTTGATTTTGGAAACCTTTGGCCTGGGAAAATGACTGAGGTTTCATTGTGGAAACATGTGGCCTGGGATCATGACTGAGGTTTGATGGTGGAACACTCTGGCCTGGCAAAATGACTGAGGCTTGATTCTGGAACCCTGTGGCCCGGGAACATGAGAACGGTTTGATTCTGGAACCCTGTGGCCTTTAACATGACATCGGTGGATTCTGGAACCCTGTGGCCTGGGAACATGAGAACGGTTTGATTCTGGAACCCTGTGGCCTGGGAACATGAGTGAGGATTGATGGTGGAACCCTGTGGCCTGGCAACATGACTGAGGTTTGATACTGGAAGACTGTGGCCAGGAAACATGATATCGGGTTGATTCTGGAAACTTCTATCCTGGGAACAAGACTGAGGTTTGATTCTGGAACCCTGTGTCCTGGGAATATGACAAAGGTTTGTTGCTGGAAGCCTGTTCCCTGGGTACATGACTGAGGTTTGATTCTGGACACCTGTGTCCTGGGAACATGAGTGATGTTAGATTGTTGAAACCTGTGGCCTGCGAACATGACTCAGGTTTGATTCTGGAACCATGTGTCCTGGGAATATGACTGAGGTTTGATTCTGGAAACCTTTGGCCTGAGAAAATGACTGAGGTTTCATTGTGGAAACATGTGGCCTGGGATCATGACTGAGGTTTGATGGTGGAACACTCTGGCCTGGCAAAATGACTGAGGCTTGATTCTGGAACCCTGTGGCCCGGGAACGTGACTGAGGTTTGATGGCAGAAACCTGTGGCCTGGCAACATGACTGACGTTTGATTCTGGATCCCGGTGGCCTGGGAACATGACTGAGGCGTGATTCTGGAAAACTGTGGCCTGGGAACATGACATCTGTTTAGATTGTGGAATACTGTGCCCCGGGAACCTGACTGAGCCTTGGTTCTGAAACCCTGTGGACTGGGAACATGACTGAGGTTTTATTCTGGAACCCTGTAGCCTGGGAACATAACTGAGGATTGATTCTGGAACCCTGTGGCCTGGGAACATGATACCGGTGGATTCTGGAACCCTGGGGACTGGGCATGTGACATCTGTTTAGATTGTGGAATACTGTGCCCCGGGAACCTGACTGAGCCTTGGTTCTGGAACCCTGTGGATTGGGAACATGACTGAGGATTTATTCTAGAACCCTGTAGCCTGGAAACATAACTGAGGATTGCTTCTCGAACCCTGTGGCCTGGGAACATGACATCGGTGGATTCTAGAACCCTGTGGCCTGGGAACATGTCTGAGGTTTGATGGTGGAAACCTGTGGCTTGGCAACATGACTAAGGTTTGATTCTGGAAGACTGTGGCCAGGAAGCATGATATCTGGTTGATTCTGGAAACTTGTGTCCTGGGAACATGACTGAGGTTTGTTTCTGGAAGCCTGTGCCCTGGGAACATGACTGAGGTTTGATTCTGGACACCTGTGTCCTGGGAACATGACTGAGGTTTGATGGTTGAAACCTGTGGCCCGCGAACATGACTCAGGTTTGATTCTGGAACCATGTGTCCTGGGAACATGACTGAGGTTTGATTTTGGAAACCTTTGGCCTGGGAAAATGACTGAGGTTTCATTGTGGAAACATGTGGCCTGGGATCATGACTGAGGTTTGATGGTGGAACACTCTGGCCTGGCAAAATGACTGAGGCTTGATTCTGGAACCCTGTGGCCCGGGAACATGAGAACGGTTTGATTCTGGAACCCTGTGGCCTTTAACATGACATCGGTGGATTCTGGAACCCTGTGGCCTGGGAACATGAGAACGGTTTGATTCTGGAACCCTGTGGCCTGGGAACATGAGTGAGGATTGATGGTGGAACCCTGTGGCCTGGCAACATGACTGAGGTTTGATACTGGAAGACTGTGGCCAGGAAACATGATATCGGGTTGATTCTGGAAACTTCTGTCCTGGGAACAAGACTGAGGTTTGATTCTGGAACCCTGTGTCCTGGGAATATGACAAAGGTTTGTTGCTGGAAGCCTGTTCCCTGGGTACATGACTGAGGTTTGATTCTGGACACCTGTGTCCTGGGAACATGAGTGATGTTTGATGGTTGAAACCTGTGGCCTGCGAACATGACTCAGGTTTGATTCTGGAACCATGTGTCCTGGGAATATGACTGAGGTTTGATTCTGGAAACCTTTGGCCTGAGAAAATGACTGAGGTTTCATTGTGGAAACATGTGGCCTGGGATCATGACTGAGGTTTGATGGTGGAACACTCTGGCCTGGCAAAATGACTGAGGCTTGATTCTGGAACCCTGTGGCCCGGGAACGTGACTGAGGTTTGATGGCAGAAACCTGTGGCCTGGCAACATGACTGACGTTTGATTCTGGATCCCGGTGGCCTGGGAACATGACTGAGGCGTGATTCTGGAAAACTGTGGCCTGGGAACATGACATCTGTTTAGATTGTGGAATACTGTGCCCCGGGAACCTGACTGAGCCTTGGTTCTGAAACCCTGTGGACTGGGAACATGACTGAGGTTTTATTCTGGAACCCTGTAGCCTGGGAACATAACTGAGGATTGATTCTGGAACCCTGTGGCCTGGGAACATGATACCGGTGGATTCTGGAACCCTGGGGACTGGGCATGTGACATCTGTTTAGATTGTGGAATACTGTGCCCCGGGAACCTGACTGAGCCTTGGTTCTGGAACCCTGTGGATTGGGAACATGACTGAGGATTTATTCTAGAACCCTGTAGCCTGGAAACATAACTGAGGATTGATTCTCGAACCCTGTGGCCTGGGAACATGACATCGGTGGATTCTACAACCCTGTGGCCTGGGAACATGCCTGAGGGTTGATGGTGGAAACCTGTGGCTTGGCAACATGACTAAGGTTTGATTCTGGAAGACTGTGGCCAGGAAGCATGATATCTGGTTGATTCTGGAAACTTGTGTGCTGGGAACATGACTGAGGTTTGTTTCTGGAAGCCTGTGCCCTGGGAACATGACTGAGGTTTGATTCTGGACACCTGTGTCCTGGGAACATGACTGAGGTTTGATGGTTGAAACCTGTGGCCCGCGAACATGACTCAGGTTTGATTCTGGAACCATGTGTCCTGGGAACATGACTGAGGTTTGATTTTGGAAACCTTTGGCCTGGGAAAATGACTGAGGTTTCATTGTGGAAACATGTGGCCTGGGATCATGACTGAGGTTTGATGGTGGAACACTCTGGCCTGGCAAAATGACTGAGGCTTGATTCTGGAACCCTGTGGCCCGGGAACATGAGAACGGTTTGATTCTGGAACCCTGTGGCCTTTAACATGACATCGGTGGATTCTGGAACCCTGTGGCCTGGGAACATGAGAACGGTTTGATTCTGGAACCCTGTGGCCTGGGAACATGAGTGAGGATTGATGGTGGAACCCTGTGGCCTGGCAACATGACTGAGGTTTGATACTGGAAGACTGTGGCCAGGAAACATGATATCGGGTTGATTCTGGAAACTTCTATCCTGGGAACAAGACTGAGGTTTGATTCTGGAACCCTGTGTCCTGGGAATATGACAAAGGTTTGTTGCTGGAAGCCTGTTCCCTGGGTACATGACTGAGGTTTGATTCTGGACACCTGTGTCCTGGGAACATGAGTGATGTTAGATTGTTGAAACCTGTGGCCTGCGAACATGACTCAGGTTTGATTCTGGAACCATGTGTCCTGGGAATATGACTGAGGTTTGATTCTGGAAACCTTTGGCCTGAGAAAATGACTGAGGTTTCATTGTGGAAACATGTGGCCTGGGATCATGACTGAGGTTTGATGGTGGAACACTCTGGCCTGGCAAAATGACTGAGGCTTGATTCTGGAACCCTGTGGCCCGGGAACGTGACTGAGGTTTGATGGCAGAAACCTGTGGCCTGGCAACATGACTGACGTTTGATTCTGGATCCCGGTGGCCTGGGAACATGACTGAGGCGTGATTCTGGAAAACTGTGGCCTGGGAACATGACATCTGTTTAGATTGTGGAATACTGTGCCCCGGGAACCTGACTGAGCCTTGGTTCTGAAACCCTGTGGACTGGGAACATGACTGAGGTTTTATTCTGGAACCCTGTAGCCTGGGAACATAACTGAGGATTGATTCTGGAACCCTGTGGCCTGGGAACATGATACCGGTGGATTCTGGAACCCTGGGGACTGGGCATGTGACATCTGTTTAGATTGTGGAATACTGTGCCCCGGGAACCTGACTGAGCCTTGGTTCTGGAACCCTGTGGATTGGGAACATGACTGAGGATTTATTCTAGAACCCTGTAGCCTGGAAACATAACTGAGGATTGCTTCTCGAACCCTGTGGCCTGGGAACATGACATCGGTGGATTCTAGAACCCTGTGGCCTGGGAACATGTCTGAGGTTTGATGGTGGAAACCTGTGGCTTGGCAACATGACTAAGGTTTGATTCTGGAAGACTGTGGCCAGGAAGCATGATATCTGGTTGATTCTGGAAACTTGTGTCCTGGGAACATGACTGAGGTTTGTTTCTGGAAGCCTGTGCCCTGGGAACATGACTGAGGTTTGATTCTGGACACCTGTGTCCTGGGAACATGACTGAGGTTTGATGGTTGAAACCTGTGGCCCGCGAACATGACTCAGGTTTGATTCTGGAACCATGTGTCCTGGGAACATGACTGAGGTTTGATTTTGGAAACCTTTGGCCTGGGAAAATGACTGAGGTTTCATTGTGGAAACATGTGGCCTGGGATCATGACTGAGGTTTGATGGTGGAACACTCTGGCCTGGCAAAATGACTGAGGCTTGATTCTGGAACCCTGTGGCCCGGGAACATGAGAACGGTTTGATTCTGGAACCCTGTGGCCTTTAACATGACATCGGTGGATTCTGGAACCCTGTGGCCTGGGAACATGAGAACGGTTTGATTCTGGAACCCTGTGGCCTGGGAACATGAGTGAGGATTGATGGTGGAACCCTGTGGCCTGGCAACATGACTGAGGTTTGATACTGGAAGACTGTGGCCAGGAAACATGATATCGGGTTGATTCTGGAAACTTCTGTCCTGGGAACAAGACTGAGGTTTGATTCTGGAACCCTGTGTCCTGGGAATATGACAAAGGTTTGTTGCTGGAAGCCTGTTCCCTGGGTACATGACTGAGGTTTGATTCTGGACACCTGTGTCCTGGGAACATGAGTGATGTTTGATGGTTGAAACCTGTGGCCTGCGAACATGACTCAGGTTTGATTCTGGAACCATGTGTCCTGGGAATATGACTGAGGTTTGATTCTGGAAACCTTTGGCCTGAGAAAATGACTGAGGTTTCATTGTGGAAACATGTGGCCTGGGATCATGACTGAGGTTTGATGGTGGAACACTCTGGCCTGGCAAAATGACTGAGGCTTGATTCTGGAACCCTGTGGCCCGGGAACGTGACTGAGGTTTGATGGCAGAAACCTGTGGCCTGGCAACATGACTGACGTTTGATTCTGGATCCCGGTGGCCTGGGAACATGACTGAGGCGTGATTCTGGAAAACTGTGGCCTGGGAACATGACATCTGTTTAGATTGTGGAATACTGTGCCCCGGGAACCTGACTGAGCCTTGGTTCTGAAACCCTGTGGACTGGGAACATGACTGAGGTTTTATTCTGGAACCCTGTAGCCTGGGAACATAACTGAGGATTGATTCTGGAACCCTGTGGCCTGGGAACATGATACCGGTGGATTCTGGAACCCTGGGGACTGGGCATGTGACATCTGTTTAGATTGTGGAATACTGTGCCCCGGGAACCTGACTGAGCCTTGGTTCTGGAACCCTGTGGATTGGGAACATGACTGAGGATTTATTCTAGAACCCTGTAGCCTGGAAACATAACTGAGGATTGATTCTCGAACCCTGTGGCCTGGGAACATGACATCGGTGGATTCTACAACCCTGTGGCCTGGGAACATGCCTGAGGTTTGATGGTGGAAACCTGTGGCTTGGCAACATGACTAAGGTTTGATTCTGGAAGACTGTGGCCAGGAAGCATGATATCTGGTTGATTCTGGAAACTTGTGTGCTGGGAACATGACTGAGGTTTGTTTCTGGAAGCCTGTGCCCTGGGAACATGACTGAGGTTTGATTCTGGACACCTGTGTCCTGGGAACATGACTGAGGTTTGATGGTTGAAACCTGTGGCCCGCGAACATGACTCAGGTTTGATTCTGGAACCATGTGTCCTGGGAACATGACTGAGGTTTGATTTTGGAAACCTTTGGCCTGGGAAAATGACTGAGGTTTCATTGTGGAAACATGTGGCCTGGGATCATGACTGAGGTTTGATGGTGGAACACTCTGGCCTGGCAAAATGACTGAGGCTTGATTCTGGAACCCTGTGGCCCGGGAACATGAGAACGGTTTGATTCTGGAACCCTGTGGCCTTTAACATGACATCGGTGGATTCTGGAACCCTGTGGCCTGGGAACATGAGAACGGTTTGATTCTGGAACCCTGTGGCCTGGGAACATGAGTGAGGATTGATGGTGGAACCCTGTGGCCTGGCAACATGACTGAGGTTTGATACTGGAAGACTGTGGCCAGGAAACATGATATCGGGTTGATTCTGGAAACTTCTGTCCTGGGAACAAGACTGAGGTTTGATTCTGGAACCCTGTGTCCTGGGAATATGACAAAGGTTTGTTGCTGGAAGCCTGTTCCCTGGGTACATGACTGAGGTTTGATTCTGGACACCTGTGTCCTGGGAACATGAGTGATGTTTGATGGTTGAAACCTGTGGCCTGCGAACATGACTCAGGTTTGATTCTGGAACCATGTGTCCTGGGAATATGACTGAGGTTTGATTCTGGAAACCTTTGGCCTGAGAAAATGACTGAGGTTTCATTGTGGAAACATGTGGCCTGGGATCATGACTGAGGTTTGATGGTGGAACACTCTGGCCTGGCAAAATGACTGAGGCTTGATTCTGGAACCCTGTGGCCCGGGAACGTGACTGAGGTTTGATGGCAGAAACCTGTGGCCTGGCAACATGACTGACGTTTGATTCTGGATCCCGGTGGCCTGGGAACATGACTGAGGCGTGATTCTGGAAAACTGTGGCCTGGGAACATGACATCTGTTTAGATTGTGGAATACTGTGCCCCGGGAACCTGACTGAGCCTTGGTTCTGAAACCCTGTGGACTGGGAACATGACTGAGGTTTTATTCTGGAACCCTGTAGCCTGGGAACATAACTGAGGATTGATTCTGGAACCCTGTGGCCTGGGAACATGATACCGGTGGATTCTGGAACCCTGGGGACTGGGCATGTGACATCTGTTTAGATTGTGGAATACTGTGCCCCGGGAACCTGACTGAGCCTTGGTTCTGGAACCCTGTGGATTGGGAACATGACTGAGGATTTATTCTAGAACCCTGTAGCCTGGAAACATAACTGAGGATTGATTCTCGAACCCTGTGGCCTGGGAACATGACATCGGTGGATTCTACAACCCTGTGGCCTGGGAACATGCCTGAGGTTTGATGGTGGAAACCTGTGGCTTGGCAACATGACTAAGGTTTGATTCTGGAAGACTGTGGCCAGGAAGCATGATATCTGGTTGATTCTGGAAACTTGTGTGCTGGGAACATGACTGAGGTTTGTTTCTGGAAGCCTGTGCCCTGGGAACATGACTGAGGTTTGATTCTGGACACCTGTGTCCTGGGAACATGACTGAGGTTTGATGGTTGAAACCTGTGGCCCGCGAACATGACTCAGGTTTGATTCTGGAACCATGTGTCCTGGGAACATGACTGAGGTTTGATTTTGGAAACCTTTGGCCTGGAAAAATGACTGAGGTTTCATTGTGGAAACATGTGGCCTGGGATCATGACTGAGGTTTGATGGTGGAACACTCTGGCCTGGCAAAATGACTGAGGCTTGATTCTGGAACCCTGTGGCCCGGGAACATGAGAACGGTTTGATTCTGGAACCCTGTGGCCTTTAACATGACATCGGTGGATTCTGGAACCCTGTGGCCTGGGAACATGAGAACGGTTTGATTCTGGAACCCTGTGGCCTGGGAACATGAGTGAGGATTGATGGTGGAACCCTGTGGCCTGGCAACATGACTGAGGTTTGATACTGGAAGACTGTGGCCAGGAAACATGATATCGGGTTGATTCTGGAAACTTCTGTCCTGGGAACAAGACTGAGGTTTGATTCTGGAACCCTGTGTCCTGGGAATATGACAAAGGTTTGTTGCTGGAAGCCTGTTCCCTGGGTACATGACTGAGGTTTGATTCTGGACACCTGTGTCCTGGGAACATGAGTGATGTTTGATGGTTGAAACCTGTGGCCTGCGAACATGACTCAGGTTTGATTCTGGAACCATGTGTCCTGGGAATATGACTGAGGTTTGATTCTGGAAACCTTTGGCCTGAGAAAATGACTGAGGTTTCATTGTGGAAACATGTGGCCTGGGATCATGACTGAGGTTTGATGGTGGAACACTCTGGCCTGGCAAAATGACTGAGGCTTGATTCTGGAACCCTGTGGCCCGGGAACGTGACTGAGGTTTGATGGCAGAAACCTGTGGCCTGGCAACATGACTGACGTTTGATTCTGGATCCCGGTGGCCTGGGAACATGACTGAGGCGTGATTCTGGAAAACTGTGGCCTGGGAACATGACATCTGTTTAGATTGTGGAATACTGTGCCCCGGGAACCTGACTGAGCCTTGGTTCTGAAACCCTGTGGACTGGGAACATGACTGAGGTTTTATTCTGGAACCCTGTAGCCTGGGAACATAACTGAGGATTGATTCTGGAACCCTGTGGCCTGGGAACATGATACCGGTGGATTCTGGAACCCTGGGGACTGGGCATGTGACATCTGTTTAGATTGTGGAATACTGTGCCCCGGGAACCTGACTGAGCCTTGGTTCTGGAACCCTGTGGATTGGGAACATGACTGAGGATTTATTCTAGAACCCTGTAGCCTGGAAACATAACTGAGGATTGATTCTCGAACCCTGTGGCCTGGGAACATGACATCGGTGGATTCTACAACCCTGTGGCCTGGGAACATGCCTGAGGTTTGATGGTGGAAACCTGTGGCTTGGCAACATGACTAAGGTTTGATTCTGGAAGACTGTGGCCAGGAAGCATGATATCTGGTTGATTCTGGAAACTTGTGTGCTGGGAACATGACTGAGGTTTGTTTCTGGAAGCCTGTGCCCTGGGAACATGACTGAGGTTTGATTCTGGACACCTGTGTCCTGGGAACATGACTGAGGTTTGATGGTTGAAACCTGTGGCCCGCGAACATGACTCAGGTTTGATTCTGGAACCATGTGTCCTGGGAACATGACTGAGGTTTGATTTTGGAAACCTTTGGCCTGGAAAAATGACTGAGGTTTCATTGTGGAAACATGTGGCCTGGGATCATGACTGAGGTTTGATGGTGGAACACTCTGGCCTGGCAAAATGACTGAGGCTTGATTCTGGAACCCTGTGGCCCGGGAACATGAGAACGGTTTGATTCTGGAACCCTGTGGCCTTTAACATGACATCGGTGGATTCTGGAACCCTGTGGCCTGGGAACATGAGAACGGTTTGATTCTGGAACCCTGTGGCCTGGGAACATGAGTGAGGATTGATGGTGGAACCCTGTGGCCTGGCAACATGACTGAGGTTTGATACTGGAAGACTGTGGCCAGGAAACATGATATCGGGTTGATTCTGGAAACTTCTGTCCTGGGAACAAGACTGAGGTTTGATTCTGGAACCCTGTGTCCTGGGAATATGACAAAGGTTTGTTGCTGGAAGCCTGTTCCCTGGGTACATGACTGAGGTTTGATTCTGGACACCTGTGTCCTGGGAACATGAGTGATGTTTGATGGTTGAAACCTGTGGCCTGCGAACATGACTCAGGTTTGATTCTGGAACCATGTGTCCTGGGAATATGACTGAGGTTTGTTTCTGGAAACCTTTGGCCTGAGAAAATGACTGAGGTTTCATTGTGGAAACATGTGGCCTGGGATCATGACTGAGGTTTGATGGTGGAACACTCTGGCCTGGCAAAATGACTGAGGCTTGATTCTGGAACCCTGTGGCCCGGGAACGTGACTGAGGTTTGATGGCAGAAACCTGTGGCCTGGCAACATGACTGACGTTTGATTCTGGATCCCGGTGGCCTGGGAACATGACTGAGGCGTGATTCTGGAAAACTGTGGCCTGGGAACATGACATCTGTTTAGATTGTGGAATACTGTGCCCCGGGAACCTGACTGAGCCTTGGTTCTGAAACCCTGTGGACTGGGAACATGACTGAGGTTTTATTCTGGAACCCTGTAGCCTGGGAACATAACTGAGGATTGATTCTGGAACCCTGTGGCCTGGGAACATGATACCGGTGGATTCTGGAACCCTGGGGACTGGGCATGTGACATCTGTTTAGATTGTGGAATACTGTGCCCCGGGAACCTGACTGAGCCTTGGTTCTGGAACCCTGTGGATTGGGAACATGACTGAGGATTTATTCTAGAACCCTGTAGCCTGGAAACATAACTGAGGATTGATTCTCGAACCCTGTGGCCTGGCAACATGACATCGGTGGATTCTAGAACCCTGTGGCCTGGGAACATGTCTGAGGTTTGATGGTGGAAACCTGTGGCTTGGCAACATGACTAAGGTTTGATTCTGGAAGACTGTGGCCAGGAAGCATGATATCTGGTTGATTCTGGAAACTTGTGTCCTGGGAACATGACTGAGGTTTGTTTCTGGAAGCCTGTGCCCTGGGAACATGACTGAGGTTTGATTCTGGACACCTGTGTCCTGGGAACATGACTGAGGTTTGATGGTTGAAACCTGTGGCCCGCGAACATGACTCAGGTTTGATTCTGGAACCATGTGTCCTGGGAACATGACTGAGGTTTGATTTTGGAAACCTTTGGCCTGGGAAAATGACTGAGGTTTCATTGTGGAAACATGTGGCCTGGGATCATGACTGAGGTTTGATGGTGGAACACTCTGGCCTGGCAAAATGACTGAGGCTTGATTCTGGAACCCTGTGGCCCGGGAACATGAGAACGGTTTGATTCTGGAACCCTGTGGCCTTTAACATGACATCGGTGGATTCTGGAACCCTGTGGCCTGGGAACATGAGAACGGTTTGATTCTGGAACCCTGTGGCCTGGGAACATGAGTGAGGATTGATGGTGGAACCCTGTGGCCTGGCAACATGACTGAGGTTTGATACTGGAAGACTGTGGCCAGGAAACATGATATCGGGTTGATTCTGGAAACTTCTGTCCTGGGAACAAGACTGAGGTTTGATTCTGGAACCCTGTGTCCTGGGAATATGACAAAGGTTTGTTGCTGGAAGCCTGTTCCCTGGGTACATGACTGAGGTTTGATTCTGGACACCTGTGTCCTGGGAACATGAGTGATGTTTGATGGTTGAAACCTGTGGCCTGCGAACATGACTCAGGTTTGATTCTGGAACCATGTGTCCTGGGAATATGACTGAGGTTTGATTCTGGAAACCTTTGGCCTGAGAAAATGACTGAGGTTTCATTGTGGAAACATGTGGCCTGGGATCATGACTGAGGTTTGATGGTGGAACACTCTGGCCTGGCAAAATGACTGAGGCTTGATTCTGGAACCCTGTGGCCCGGGAACGTGACTGAGGTTTGATGGCAGAAACCTGTGGCCTGGCAACATGACTGACGTTTGATTCTGGATCCCGGTGGCCTGGGAACATGACTGAGGCGTGATTCTGGAAAACTGTGGCCTGGGAACATGACATCTGTTTAGATTGTGGAATACTGTGCCCCGGGAACCTGACTGAGCCTTGGTTCTGAAACCCTGTGGACTGGGAACATGACTGAGGTTTTATTCTGGAACCCTGTAGCCTGGGAACATAACTGAGGATTGATTCTGGAACCCTGTGGCCTGGGAACATGATACCGGTGGATTCTGGAACCCTGGGGACTGGGCATGTGACATCTGTTTAGATTGTGGAATACTGTGCCCCGGGAACCTGACTGAGCCTTGGTTCTGGAACCCTGTGGATTGGGAACATGACTGAGGATTTATTCTAGAACCCTGTAGCCTGGAAACATAACTGAGGATTGATTCTCGAACCCTGTGGCCTGGGAACATGACATCGGTGGATTCTACAACCCTGTGGCCTGGGAACATGCCTGAGGTTTGATGGTGGAAACCTGTGGCTTGGCAACATGACTAAGGTTTGATTCTGGAAGACTGTGGCCAGGAAGCATGATATCTGGTTGATTCTGGAAACTTGTGTGCTGGGAACATGACTGAGGTTTGTTTCTGGAAGCCTGTGCCCTGGGAACATGACTGAGGTTTGATTCTGGACACCTGTGTCCTGGGAACATGACTGAGGTTTGATGGTTGAAACCTGTGGCCCGCGAACATGACTCAGGTTTGATTCTGGAACCATGTGTCCTGGGAACATGACTGAGGTTTGATTTTGGAAACCTTTGGCCTGGGAAAATGACTGAGGTTTCATTGTGGAAACATGTGGCCTGGGATCATGACTGAGGTTTGATGGTGGAACACTCTGGCCTGGCAAAATGACTGAGGCTTGATTCTGGAACCCTGTGGCCCGGGAACATGAGAACGGTTTGATTCTGGAACCCTGTGGCCTTTAACATGACATCGGTGGATTCTGGAACCCTGTGGCCTGGGAACATGAGAACGGTTTGATTCTGGAACCCTGTGGCCTGGGAACATGAGTGAGGATTGATGGTGGAACCCTGTGGCCTGGCAACATGACTGAGGTTTGATACTGGAAGACTGTGGCCAGGAAACATGATATCGGGTTGATTCTGGAAACTTCTATCCTGGGAAAAAGACTGAGGTTTGATTCTGGAACCCTGTGTCCTGGGAATATGACAAAGGTTTGTTGCTGGAAGCCTGTTCCCTGGGTACATGACTGAGGTTTTATTCTGGACACCTGTGTCCTGGGAACATGAGTGATGTTAGATTGTTGAAACCTGTGGCCTGCGAACATGACTCAGGTTTGATTCTGGAACCATGTGTCCTGGGAATATGACTGAGGTTTGATTCTGGAAACCTTTGGCCTGAGAAAATGACTGAGGTTTCATTGTGGAAACATGTGGCCTGGGATCATGACTGAGGTTTGATGGTGGAACACTCTGGCCTGGCAAAATGACTGAGGCTTGATTCTGGAACCCTGTGGCCCGGGAACGTGACTGAGGTTTGATGGCAGAAACCTGTGGCCTGGCAACATGACTGACGTTTGATTCTGGATCCCGGTGGCCTGGGAACATGACTGAGGCGTGATTCTGGAAAACTGTGGCCTGGGAACATGACATCTGTTTAGATTGTGGAATACTGTGCCCCGGGAACCTGACTGAGCCTTGGTTCTGAAACCCTGTGGACTGGGAACATGACTGAGGTTTTATTCTGGAACCCTGTAGCCTGGGAACATAACTGAGGATTGATTCTGGAACCCTGTGGCCTGGGAACATGATACCGGTGGATTCTGGAACCCTGGGGACTGGGCATGTGACATCTGTTTAGATTGTGGAATACTGTGCCCCGGGAACCTGACTGAGCCTTGGTTCTGGAACCCTGTGGATTGGGAACATGACTGAGGATTTATTCTAGAACCCTGTAGCCTGGAAACATAACTGAGGATTGCTTCTCGAACCCTGTGGCCTGGGAACATGACATCGGTGGATTCTAGAACCCTGTGGCCTGGGAACATGTCTGAGGTTTGATGGTGGAAACCTGTGGCTTGGCAACATGACTAAGGTTTGATTCTGGAAGACTGTGGCCAGGAAGCATGATATCTGGTTGATTCTGGAAACTTGTGTCCTGGGAACATGACTGAGGTTTGTTTCTGGAAGCCTGTGCCCTGGGAACATGACTGAGGTTTGATTCTGGACACCTGTGTCCTGGGAACATGACTGAGGTTTGATGGTTGAAACCTGTGGCCCGCGAACATGACTCAGGTTTGATTCTGGAACCATGTGTCCTGGGAACATGACTGAGGTTTGATTTTGGAAACCTTTGGCCTGGGAAAATGACTGAGGTTTCATTGTGGAAACATGTGGCCTGGGATCATGACTGAGGTTTGATGGTGGAACACTCTGGCCTGGCAAAATGACTGAGGCTTGATTCTGGAACCCTGTGGCCCGGGAACATGAGAACGGTTTGATTCTGGAACCCTGTGGCCTTTAACATGACATCGGTGGATTCTGGAACCCTGTGGCCTGGGAACATGAGAACGGTTTGATTCTGGAACCCTGTGGCCTGGGAACATGAGTGAGGATTGATGGTGGAACCCTGTGGCCTGGCAACATGACTGAGGTTTGATACTGGAAGACTGTGGCCAGGAAACATGATATCGGGTTGATTCTGGAAACTTCTGTCCTGGGAACAAGACTGAGGTTTGATTCTGGAACCCTGTGTCCTGGGAATATGACAAAGGTTTGTTGCTGGAAGCCTGTTCCCTGGGTACATGACTGAGGTTTGATTCTGGACACCTGTGTCCTGGGAACATGAGTGATGTTTGATGGTTGAAACCTGTGGCCTGCGAACATGACTCAGGTTTGATTCTGGAACCATGTGTCCTGGGAATATGACTGAGGTTTGATTCTGGAAACCTTTGGCCTGAGAAAATGACTGAGGTTTCATTGTGGAAACATGTGGCCTGGGATCATGACTGAGGTTTGATGGTGGAACACTCTGGCCTGGCAAAATGACTGAGGCTTGATTCTGGAACCCTGTGGCCCGGGAACGTGACTGAGGTTTGATGGCAGAAACCTGTGGCCTGGCAACATGACTGACGTTTGATTCTGGATCCCGGTGGCCTGGGAACATGACTGAGGCGTGATTCTGGAAAACTGTGGCCTGGGAACATGACATCTGTTTAGATTGTGGAATACTGTGCCCCGGGAACCTGACTGAGCCTTGGTTCTGAAACCCTGTGGACTGGGAACATGACTGAGGTTTTATTCTGGAACCCTGTAGCCTGGGAACATAACTGAGGATTGATTCTGGAACCCTGTGGCCTGGGAACATGATACCGGTGGATTCTGGAACCCTGGGGACTGGGCATGTGACATCTGTTTAGATTGTGGAATACTGTGCCCCGGGAACCTGACTGAGCCTTGGTTCTGGAACCCTGTGGATTGGGAACATGACTGAGGATTTATTCTAGAACCCTGTAGCCTGGAAACATAACTGAGGATTGATTCTCGAACCCTGTGGCCTGGGAACATGACATCGGTGGATTCTACAACCCTGTGGCCTGGGAACATGCCTGAGGTTTGATGGTGGAAACCTGTGGCTTGGCAACATGACTAAGGTTTGATTCTGGAAGACTGTGGCCAGGAAGCATGATATCTGGTTGATTCTGGAAACTTGTGTGCTGGGAACATGACTGAGGTTTGTTTCTGGAAGCCTGTGCCCTGGGAACATGACTGAGGTTTGATTCTGGACACCTGTGTCCTGGGAACATGACTGAGGTTTGATGGTTGAAACCTGTGGCCCGCGAACATGACTCAGGTTTGATTCTGGAACCATGTGTCCTGGGAACATGACTGAGGTTTGATTTTGGAAACCTTTGGCCTGGGAAAATGACTGAGGTTTCATTGTGGAAACATGTGGCCTGGGATCATGACTGAGGTTTGATGGTGGAACACTCTGGCCTGGCAAAATGACTGAGGCTTGATTCTGGAACCCTGTGGCCCGGGAACATGAGAACGGTTTGATTCTGGAACCCTGTGGCCTTTAACATGACATCGGTGGATTCTGGAACCCTGTGGCCTGGGAACATGAGAACGGTTTGATTCTGGAACCCTGTGGCCTGGGAACATGAGTGAGGATTGATGGTGGAACCCTGTGGCCTGGCAACATGACTGAGGTTTGATACTGGAAGACTGTGGCCAGGAAACATGATATCGGGTTGATTCTGGAAACTTCTGTCCTGGGAACAAGACTGAGGTTTGATTCTGGAACCCTGTGTCCTGGGAATATGACAAAGGTTTGTTGCTGGAAGCCTGTTCCCTGGGTACATGACTGAGGTTTGATTCTGGACACCTGTGTCCTGGGAACATGAGTGATGTTTGATGGTTGAAACCTGTGGCCTGCGAACATGACTCAGGTTTGATTCTGGAACCATGTGTCCTGGGAATATGACTGAGGTTTGATTCTGGAAACCTTTGGCCTGAGAAAATGACTGAGGTTTCATTGTGGAAACATGTGGCCTGGGATCATGACTGAGGTTTGATGGTGGAACACTCTGGCCTGGCAAAATGACTGAGGCTTGATTCTGGAACCCTGTGGCCCGGGAACGTGACTGAGGTTTGATGGCAGAAACCTGTGGCCTGGCAACATGACTGACGTTTGATTCTGGATCCCGGTGGCCTGGGAACATGACTGAGGCGTGATTCTGGAAAACTGTGGCCTGGGAACATGACATCTGTTTAGATTGTGGAATACTGTGCCCCGGGAACCTGACTGAGCCTTGGTTCTGAAACCCTGTGGACTGGGAACATGACTGAGGTTTTATTCTGGAACCCTGTAGCCTGGGAACATAACTGAGGATTGATTCTGGAACCCTGTGGCCTGGGAACATGATACCGGTGGATTCTGGAACCCTGGGGACTGGGCATGTGACATCTGTTTAGATTGTGGAATACTGTGCCCCGGGAACCTGACTGAGCCTTGGTTCTGGAACCCTGTGGATTGGGAACATGACTGAGGATTTATTCTAGAACCCTGTAGCCTGGAAACATAACTGAGGATTGATTCTCGAACCCTGTGGCCTGGGAACATGACATCGGTGGATTCTACAACCCTGTGGCCTGGGAACATGCCTGAGGTTTGATGGTGGAAACCTGTGGCTTGGCAACATGACTAAGGTTTGATTCTGGAAGACTGTGGCCAGGAAGCATGATATCTGGTTGATTCTGGAAACTTGTGTGCTGGGAACATGACTGAGGTTTGTTTCTGGAAGCCTGTGCCCTGGGAACATGACTGAGGTTTGATTCTGGACACCTGTGTCCTGGGAACATGACTGAGGTTTGATGGTTGAAACCTGTGGCCCGCGAACATGACTCAGGTTTGATTCTGGAACCATGTGTCCTGGGAACATGACTGAGGTTTGATTTTGGAAACCTTTGGCCTGGAAAAATGACTGAGGTTTCATTGTGGAAACATGTGGCCTGGGATCATGACTGAGGTTTGATGGTGGAACACTCTGGCCTGGCAAAATGACTGAGGCTTGATTCTGGAACCCTGTGGCCCGGGAACATGAGAACGGTTTGATTCTGGAACCCTGTGGCCTTTAACATGACATCGGTGGATTCTGGAACCCTGTGGCCTGGGAACATGAGAACGGTTTGATTCTGGAACCCTGTGGCCTGGGAACATGAGTGAGGATTGATGGTGGAACCCTGTGGCCTGGCAACATGACTGAGGTTTGATACTGGAAGACTGTGGCCAGGAAACATGATATCGGGTTGATTCTGGAAACTTCTGTCCTGGGAACAAGACTGAGGTTTGATTCTGGAACCCTGTGTCCTGGGAATATGACAAAGGTTTGTTGCTGGAAGCCTGTTCCCTGGGTACATGACTGAGGTTTGATTCTGGACACCTGTGTCCTGGGAACATGAGTGATGTTTGATGGTTGAAACCTGTGGCCTGCGAACATGACTCAGGTTTGATTCTGGAACCATGTGTCCTGGGAATATGACTGAGGTTTGATTCTGGAAACCTTTGGCCTGAGAAAATGACTGAGGTTTCATTGTGGAAACATGTGGCCTGGGATCATGACTGAGGTTTGATGGTGGAACACTCTGGCCTGGCAAAATGACTGAGGCTTGATTCTGGAACCCTGTGGCCCGGGAACGTGACTGAGGTTTGATGGCAGAAACCTGTGGCCTGGCAACATGACTGACGTTTGATTCTGGATCCCGGTGGCCTGGGAACATGACTGAGGCGTGATTCTGGAAAACTGTGGCCTGGGAACATGACATCTGTTTAGATTGTGGAATACTGTGCCCCGGGAACCTGACTGAGCCTTGGTTCTGAAACCCTGTGGACTGGGAACATGACTGAGGTTTTATTCTGGAACCCTGTAGCCTGGGAACATAACTGAGGATTGATTCTGGAACCCTGTGGCCTGGGAACATGATACCGGTGGATTCTGGAACCCTGGGGACTGGGCATGTGACATCTGTTTAGATTGTGGAATACTGTGCCCCGGGAACCTGACTGAGCCTTGGTTCTGGAACCCTGTGGATTGGGAACATGACTGAGGATTTATTCTAGAACCCTGTAGCCTGGAAACATAACTGAGGATTGATTCTCGAACCCTGTGGCCTGGGAACATGACATCGGTGGATTCTACAACCCTGTGGCCTGGGAACATGCCTGAGGTTTGATGGTGGAAACCTGTGGCTTGGCAACATGACTAAGGTTTGATTCTGGAAGACTGTGGCCAGGAAGCATGATATCTGGTTGATTCTGGAAACTTGTGTGCTGGGAACATGACTGAGGTTTGTTTCTGGAAGCCTGTGCCCTGGGAACATGACTGAGGTTTGATTCTGGACACCTGTGTCCTGGGAACTTGACTGAGGTTTGATGGTTGAAACCTGTGGCCCGCGAACATGACTCAGGTTTGATTCTGGAACCATGTGTCCTGGGAACATGACTGAGGTTTGATTTTGGAAACCTTTGGCCTGGAAAAATGACTGAGGTTTCATTGTGGAAACATGTGGCCTGGGATCATGACTGAGGTTTGATGGTGGAACACTCTGGCCTGGCAAAATGACTGAGGCTTGATTCTGGAACCCTGTGGCCCGGGAACATGAGAACGGTTTGATTCTGGAACCCTGTGGCCTTTAACATGACATCGGTGGATTCTGGAACCCTGTGGCCTGGGAACATGAGAACGGTTTGATTCTGGAACCCTGTGGCCTGGGAACATGAGTGAGGATTGATGGTGGAACCCTGTGGCCTGGCAACATGACTGAGGTTTGATACTGGAAGACTGTGGCCAGGAAACATGATATCGGGTTGATTCTGGAAACTTCTGTCCTGGGAACAAGACTGAGGTTTGATTCTGGAACCCTGTGTCCTGGGAATATGACAAAGGTTTGTTGCTGGAAGCCTGTTCCCTGGGTACATGACTGAGGTTTGATTCTGGACACCTGTGTCCTGGGAACATGAGTGATGTTTGATGGTTGAAACCTGTGGCCTGCGAACATGACTCAGGTTTGATTCTGGAACCATGTGTCCTGGGAATATGACTGAGGTTTGTTTCTGGAAACCTTTGGCCTGAGAAAATGACTGAGGTTTCATTGTGGAAACATGTGGCCTGGGATCATGACTGAGGTTTGATGGTGGAACACTCTGGCCTGGCAAAATGACTGAGGCTTGATTCTGGAACCCTGTGGCCCGGGAACGTGACTGAGGTTTGATGGCAGAAACCTGTGGCCTGGCAACATGACTGACGTTTGATTCTGGATCCCGGTGGCCTGGGAACATGACTGAGGCGTGATTCTGGAAAACTGTGGCCTGGGAACATGACATCTGTTTAGATTGTGGAATACTGTGCCCCGGGAACCTGACTGAGCCTTGGTTCTGAAACCCTGTGGACTGGGAACATGACTGAGGTTTTATTCTGGAACCCTGTAGCCTGGGAACATAACTGAGGATTGATTCTGGAACCCTGTGGCCTGGGAACATGATACCGGTGGATTCTGGAACCCTGGGGACTGGGCATGTGACATCTGTTTAGATTGTGGAATACTGTGCCCCGGGAACCTGACTGAGCCTTGGTTCTGGAACCCTGTGGATTGGGAACATGACTGAGGATTTATTCTAGAACCCTGTAGCCTGGAAACATAACTGAGGATTGATTCTCGAACCCTGTGGCCTGGCAACATGACATCGGTGGATTCTAGAACCCTGTGGCCTGGGAACATGTCTGAGGTTTGATGGTGGAAACCTGTGGCTTGGCAACATGACTAAGGTTTGATTCTGGAAGACTGTGGCCAGGAAGCATGATATCTGGTTGATTCTGGAAACTTGTGTCCTGGGAACATGACTGAGGTTTGTTTCTGGAAGCCTGTGCCCTGGGAACATGACTGAGGTTTGATTCTGGACACCTGTGTCCTGGGAACATGACTGAGGTTTGATGGTTGAAACCTGTGGCCCGCGAACATGACTCAGGTTTGATTCTGGAACCATGTGTCCTGGGAACATGACTGAGGTTTGATTTTGGAAACCTTTGGCCTGGGAAAATGACTGAGGTTTCATTGTGGAAACATGTGGCCTGGGATCATGACTGAGGTTTGATGGTGGAACACTCTGGCCTGGCAAAATGACTGAGGCTTGATTCTGGAACCCTGTGGCCCGGGAACATGAGAACGGTTTGATTCTGGAACCCTGTGGCCTTTAACATGACATCGGTGGATTCTGGAACCCTGTGGCCTGGGAACATGAGAACGGTTTGATTCTGGAACCCTGTGGCCTGGGAACATGAGTGAGGATTGATGGTGGAACCCTGTGGCCTGGCAACATGACTGAGGTTTGATACTGGAAGACTGTGGCCAGGAAACATGATATCGGGTTGATTCTGGAAACTTCTGTCCTGGGAACAAGACTGAGGTTTGATTCTGGAACCCTGTGTCCTGGGAATATGACAAAGGTTTGTTGCTGGAAGCCTGTTCCCTGGGTACATGACTGAGGTTTGATTCTGGACACCTGTGTCCTGGGAACATGAGTGATGTTTGATGGTTGAAACCTGTGGCCTGCGAACATGACTCAGGTTTGATTCTGGAACCATGTGTCCTGGGAATATGACTGAGGTTTGATTCTGGAAACCTTTGGCCTGAGAAAATGACTGAGGTTTCATTGTGGAAACATGTGGCCTGGGATCATGACTGAGGTTTGATGGTGGAACACTCTGGCCTGGCAAAATGACTGAGGCTTGATTCTGGAACCCTGTGGCCCGGGAACGTGACTGAGGTTTGATGGCAGAAACCTGTGGCCTGGCAACATGACTGACGTTTGATTCTGGATCCCGGTGGCCTGGGAACATGACTGAGGCGTGATTCTGGAAAACTGTGGCCTGGGAACATGACATCTGTTTAGATTGTGGAATACTGTGCCCCGGGAACCTGACTGAGCCTTGGTTCTGAAACCCTGTGGACTGGGAACATGACTGAGGTTTTATTCTGGAACCGTGTAGCCTGGGAACATAACTGAGGATTGATTCTGGAACCCTGTGGCCTGGGAACATGATACCGGTGGATTCTGGAACCCTGGGCACTGGGCATGTGACATCTGTTTAGATTGTGGAATACTGTGCCCCGGGAACCTGACTGAGCCTTGGTTCTGGAACCCTGTGGATTGGGAACATGACTGAGGATTTATTCTAGAACCCTGTAGCCTGGAAACATAACTGAGGATTGATTCTCGAACCCTGTGGCCTGGCAACATGACATCGGTGGATTCTAGAACCCTGTGGCCTGGGAACATGTCTGAGGTTTGATGGTGGAAACCTGTGGCTTGGCAACATGACTAAGGTTTGATTCTGGAAGACTGTGGCCAGGAAGCATGATATCTGGTTGATTCTGGAAACTTGTGTCCTGGGAACATGACTGAGGTTTGTTTCTGGAAGCCTGTGCCCTGGGAACATGACTGAGGTTTGATTCTGGACACCTGTGTGCTGGGAACATGACTGAGGTTTGATGGTTGAAACCTGTGGCCCGCGAACATGACTCAGGTTTGATTCTGGAACCATGTGTCCTGGGAACATGACTGAGGTTTGATTTTGGAAACCTTTGGCCTGGGAAAATGACTGAGGTTTCATTGTGGAAACATGTGGCCTGGGATCATGACTGAGGTTTGATGGTGGAACACTCTGGCCTGGCAAAATGACTGAGGCTTGATTCTGGAACCCTGTGGCCCGGGAACATGAGAACGGTTTGATTCTGGAACCCTGTGGCCTTTAACATGACATCGGTGGATTCTGGAACCCTGTGGCCTGGGAACATGAGAACGGTTTGATTCTGGAACCCTGTGGCCTGGGAACATGAGTGAGGATTGATGGTGGAACCCTGTGGCCTGGCAACATGACTGAGGTTTGATACTGGAAGACTGTGGCCAGGAAACATGATATCGGGTTGATTCTGGAAACTTCTGTCCTGGGAACAAGACTGAGGTTTGATTCTGGAACCCTGTGTCCTGGGAATATGACAAAGGTTTGTTGCTGGAAGCCTGTTCCCTGGGTACATGACTGAGGTTTGATTCTGGACACCTGTGTCCTGGGAACATGAGTGATGTTTGATGGTTGAAACCTGTGGCCTGCGAACATGACTCAGGTTTGATTCTGGAACCATGTGTCCTGGGAATATGACTGAGGTTTGATTCTGGAAACCTTTGGCCTGAGAAAATGACTGAGGTTTCATTGTGGAAACATGTGGCCTGGGATCATGACTGAGGTTTGATGGTGGAACACTCTGGCCTGGCAAAATGACTGAGGCTTGATTCTGGAACCCTGTGGCCCGGGAACGTGACTGAGGTTTGATGGCAGAAACCTGTGGCCTGGCAACATGACTGACGTTTGATTCTGGATCCCGGTGGCCTGGGAACATGACTGAGGCGTGATTCTGGAAAACTGTGGCCTGGGAACATGACATCTGTTTAGATTGTGGAATACTGTGCCCCGGGAACCTGACTGAGCCTTGGTTCTGAAACCCTGTGGACTGGGAACATGACTGAGGTTTTATTCTGGAACCCTGTAGCCTGGGAACATAACTGAGGATTGATTCTGGAACCCTGTGGCCTGGGAACATGATACCGGTGGATTCTGGAACCCTGGGGACTGGGCATGTGACATCTGTTTAGATTGTGGAATACTGTGCCCCGGGAACCTGACTGAGCCTTGGTTCTGGAACCCTGTGGATTGGGAACATGACTGAGGTTTTATTCTAGAACCCTGTAGCCTGGAAACATAACTGAGGATTGATTCTCGAACCCTGTGGCCTGGCAACATGACATCGGTGGATTCTAGAACCCTGTGGCCTGGGAACATGTCTGAGGTTTGATGGTGGAAACCTGTGGCTTGGCAACATGACTAAGGTTTGATTCTGGAAGACTGTGGCCAGGAAGCATGATATCTGGTTGATTCTGGAAACTTGTGTCCTGGGAACATGACTGAGGTTTGTTTCTGGAAGCCTGTGCCCTGGGAACATGACTGAGGTTTGATTCTGGACACCTGTGTCCTGGGAACATGACTGAGGTTTGATGGTTGAAACCTGTGGCCCGCGAACATGACTCAGGTTTGATTCTGGAACCATGTGTCCTGGGAACATGACTGAGGTTTGATTTTGGAAACCTTTGGCCTGGGAAAATGACTGAGGTTTCATTGTGGAAACATGTGGCCTGGGATCATGACTGAGGTTTGATGGTGGAACACTCTGGCCTGGCAAAATGACTGAGGCTTGATTCTGGAACCCTGTGGCCCGGGAACATGAGAACGGTTTGATTCTGGAACCCTGTGGCCTTTAACATGACATCGGTGGATTCTGGAACCCTGTGACCTGGGAACATGAGAACGGTTTGATTCTGGAACCCTGTGGCCTGGGAACATGAGTGAGGATTGATGGTGGAACCCTGTGGCCTGGCAACATGACTGAGGTTTGATACTGGAAGACTGTGGCCAGGAAACATGATATCGGGTTGATTCTGGAAACTTCTGTCCTGGGAACAAGACTGAGGTTTGATTCTGGAACCCTGTGTCCTGGGAATATGACAAAGGTTTGTTGCTGGAAGCCTGTTCCCTGGGTACATGACTGAGGTTTGATTCTGGACACCTGTGTCCTGGGAACATGAGTGATGTTTGATGGTTGAAACCTGTGGCCTGCGAACATGACTCAGGTTTGATTCTGGAACCATGTGTCCTGGGAATATGACTGAGGTTTGATTCTGGAAACCTTTGGCCTGAGAAAATGACTGAGGTTTCATTGTGGAAACATGTGGCCTGGGATCATGACTGAGGTTTGATGGTGGAACACTCTGGCCTGGCAAAATGACTGAGGCTTGATTCTGGAACCCTGTGGCCCGGGAACGTGACTGAGGTTTGATGGCAGAAACCTGTGGCCTGGCAACATGACTGACGTTTGATTCTGGATCCCGGTGGCCTGGGAACATGACTGAGGCGTGATTCTGGAAAACTGTGGCCTGGGAACATGACATCTGTTTAGATTGTGGAATACTGTGCCCCGGGAACCTGACTGAGCCTTGGTTCTGAAACCCTGTGGACTGGGAACATGACTGAGGTTTTATTCTGGAACCCTGTAGCCTGGGAACATAACTGAGGATTGATTCTGGAACCCTGTGGCCTGGGAACATGATACCGGTGGATTCTGGAACCCTGGGCACTGGGCATGTGACATCTGTTTAGATTGTGGAATACTGTGCCCCGGGAACCTGACTGAGCCTTGGTTCTGGAACCCTGTGGATTGGGAACATGACTGAGGTTTTATTCTAGAACCCTGTAGCCTGGAAACATAACTGAGGATTGATTCTCGAACCCTGTGGCCTGGCAACATGACATCGGTGGATTCTAGAACCCTGTGGCCTGGGAACATGTCTGAGGTTTGATGGTGGAAACCTGTGGCTTTGCAACATGACTAAGGTTTGATTCTGGAAGACTGTGGCCAGGAAGCATGATATCTGGTTGATTCTGGAAACTTGTGTCCTGGGAACATGACTGAGGTTTGTTTCTGAAAGCCTGTGCCCTGGGAACATGACTGAGGTTTGATTCTGGACACCTGTGTGCTGGGAACATGACTGAGGTTTGATGGTTGAAACCTGTGGCCCGCGAACATGACTCAGGTTTGATTCTGGAACCATGTGTCCTGGGAACATGACTGAGGTTTGATTTTGGAAACCTTTGGCCTGGGAAAATGACTGAGGTTTCATTGTGGAAACATGTGGCCTGGGATCATGACTGAGGTTTGATGGTGGAACACTCTGGCCTGGCAAAATGACTGAGGCTTGATTCTGGAACCCTGTGGCCCGGGAACATGAGAACGGTTTGATTCTGGAACCCTGTGGCCTTTAACATGACATCGGTGGATTCTGGAACCCTGTGGCCTGGGAACATGAGAACGGTTTGATTCTGGAACCCTGTGGCCTGGGAACATGAGTGAGGATTGATGGTGGAACCCTGTGGCCTGGCAACATGACTGAGGTTTGATACTGGAAGACTGTGGCCAGGAATCATGATATCGGGTTGATTCTGGAAACTTCTGTCCTGGGAACAAGACTGAGGTTTGATTCTGGAACCCTGTGTCCTGGGAATATGACAAAGGTTTGTTGCTGGAAGCCTGTTCCCTGGGTACATGACTGAGGTTTGATTCTGGACACCTGTGTCCTGGGAACATGAGTGATGTTTGATTGTTGAAACCTGTGGCCTGCGAACATGACTCAGGTTTGATTCTGGAACCATGTGTCCTGGGAATATGACTGAGGTTTGATTCTGGAAACCTTTGGCCTGAGAAAATGACTGAGGTTTCATTGTGGAAACATGTGGCCTGGGATCATGACTGAGGTTTGATGGTGGAACACTCTGGCCTGGCAAAATGACTGAGGCTTGATTCTGGAACCCTGTGGCCCGGGAACGTGACTGAGGTTTGATGGCAGAAACCTGTGGCCTGGCAACATGACTGACGTTTGATTCTGGATCCCGGTGGCCTGGGAACATGACTGAGGCGTGATTCTGGAAAACTGTGGCCTGGGAACATGACATCTGTTTAGATTGTGGAATACTGTGCCCCGGGAACCTGACTGAGCCTTGGTTCTGAAACCCTGTGGACTGGGAACATGACTGAGGTTTTATTCTGGAACCCTGTAGCCTGGGAACGTAACTGAGGATTGATTCTGGAACCCTGTGGCCTGGGAACATGATACCGGTGGATTCTGGAACCCTGGGCACTGGGCATGTGACATCTGTTTAGATTGTGGAATACTGTGCCCCGGGAACCTGACTGAGCCTTGGTTCTGGAACCCTGTGGATTGGGAACATGACTGAGGATTTATTCTAGAACCCTGTAGCCTGGAAACATAACTGAGGATTGATTCTCGAACCCTGTGGCCTGGCAACATGACATCGGTGGATTCTAGAACCCTGTGGCCTGGGAACATGTCTGAGGTTTGATGGTGGAAACCTGTGGCTTGGCAACATGACTAAGGTTTGATTCTGGAAGACTGTGGCCAGGAAGCATGATATCTGGTTGATTCTGGAAACTTGTGTCCTGGGAACATGACTGAGGTTTGTTTCTGGAAGCCTGTGCCCTGGGAACATGACTGAGGTTTGATTCTGGACACCTGTGTCCTGGGAACATGACTGAGGTTTGATGGTTGAAACCTGTGGCCCGCGAACATGACTCAGGTTTGATTCTGGAACCATGTGTCCTGGGAACATGACTGAGGTTTGATTTTGGAAACCTTTGGCCTGGGAAAATGACTGAGGTTTCATTGTGGAAACATGTGGCCTGGGATCATGACTGAGGTTTGATGGTGGAACACTCTGGCCTGGCAAAAAGACTGAGGCTTGATTCTGGAACCCTGTGGCCCGGGAACATGAGAACGGTTTGATTCTGGAACCCTGTGGCCTTTAACATGACATCGGTGGATTCTGGAACCCTGTGGCCTGGGAACATGAGAACGGTTTGATTCTGGAACCCTGTGGCCTGGGAACATGAGTGAGGATTGATGGTGGAACCCTGTGGCCTGGCAACATGACTGAGGTTTGATACTGGAAGACTGTGGCCAGGAAACATGATATCGGGTTGATTCTGGAAACTTCTGTCCTGGGAACAAGACTGAGGTTTGATTCTGGAACCCTGTGTCCTGGGAATATGACAAAGGTTTGTTGCTGGAAGCCTGTTCCCTGGGTACATGACTGAGGTTTGATTCTGGACACCTGTGTCCTGGGAACATGAGTGATGTTTGATTGTTGAAACCTGTGGCCTGCGAACATGACTCAGGTTTGATTCTGGAACCATGTGTCCTGGGAATATGACTGAGGTTTGATTCTGGAAACCTTTGGCCTGAGAAAATGACTGAGGTTTCATTGTGGAAACATTTGGCCTGGGATCATGACTGAGGTTTGATGGTGGAACACTCTGGCCTGGCAAAATGGCTGAGGCTTGATTCTGGAACCCTGTGGCCCGGGAACGTGACTGAGGTTTGATGGCAGAAACCTGTGGCCTGGCAACATGACTGACGTTTGATTCTGGATCCCGGTGGCCTGGGAACATGACTGAGGCGTGATTCTGGAAAACTGTGGCCTGGGAACATGACATCTGTTTAGATTGTGGAATACTGTGCCCCGGGAACCTGACTGAGCCTTGGTTCTGAAACCCTGTGGACTGGGAACATGACTGAGGTTTTATTCTGGAACCGTGTAGCCTGGGAACATAACTGAGGATTGATTCTGGAACCCTGTGGCCTGGGAACATGATACCGGTGGATTCTGGAACCCTGGGCACTGGGCATGTGACATCTGTTTAGATTGTGGAATACTGTGCCCCGGGAACCTGACTGAGCCTTGGTTCTGGAACCCTGTGGATTGGGAACATGACTGAGGATTTATTCTAGAACCCTGTAGCCTGGAAACATAACTGAGGATTGATTCTCGAACCCTGTGGCCTGGCAACATGACATCGGTGGATTCTAGAACCCTGTGGCCTGGGAACATGTCTGAGGTTTGATGGTGGAAACCTGTGGCTTGGCAACATGACTAAGGTTTGATTCTGGAAGACTGTGGCCAGGAAGCATGATATCTGGTTGATTCTGGAAACTTGTGTCCTGGGAACATGACTGAGGTTTGTTTCTGGAAGCCTGTGCCCTGGGAACATGACTGAGGTTTGATTCTGGACACCTGTGTCCTGGGAACATGACTGAGGTTTGATGGTTGAAACCTGTGGCCCGCGAACATGACTCAGGTTTGATTCTGGAACCATGTGTCCTGGGAACATGACTGAGGTTTGATTTTGGAAACCTTTGGCCTGGGAAAATGACTGAGGTTTCATTGTGGAAACATGTGGCCTGGGATCATGACTGAGGTTTGATGGTGGAACACTCTGGCCTGGCAAAATGACTGAGGCTTGATTCTGGAACCCTGTGGCCCGGGAACATGAGAACGGTTTGATTCTGGAACCCTGTGGCCTTTAACATGACATCGGTGGATTCTGGAACCCTGTGGCCTGGGAACATGAGAACGGTTTGATTCTGGAACCCTGTGGCCTGGGAACATGAGTGAGGATTGATGGTGGAACCCTGTGGCCTGGCAACATGACTGAGGTTTGATACTGGAAGACTGTGGCCAGGAATCATGATATCGGGTTGATTCTGGAAACTTCTGTCCTGGGAACAAGACTGAGGTTTGATTCTGGAACCCTGTGTCCTGGGAATATGACAAAGGTTTGTTGCTGGAAGCCTGTTCCCTGGGTACATGACTGAGGTTTGATTCTGGACACCTGTGTCCTGGGAACATGAGTGATGTTTGATGGTTGAAACCTGTGGCCTGCGAACATGACTCAGGTTTGATTCTGGAACCATGTGTCCTGGGAATATGACTGAGGTTTGATTCTGGAAACCTTTGGCCTGAGAAAATGACTGAGGTTTCATTGTGGAAACATGTGGCCTGGGATCATGACTGAGGTTTGATGGTGGAACACTCTGGCCTGGCAAAATGACTGAGGCTTGATTCTGGAACCCTGTGGCCCGGGAACGTGACTGAGGTTTGATGGCAGAAACCTGTGGCCTGGCAACATGACTGACGTTTGATTCTGGATCCCGGTGGCCTGGGAACATGACTGAGGCGTGATTCTGGAAAACTGTGGCCTGGGAACATGACATCTGTTTAGATTGTGGAATACTGTGCCCCGGGAACCTGACTGAGCCTTGGTTCTGAAACCCTGTGGACTGGGAACATGACTGAGGTTTTATTCTGGAACCCTGTAGCCTGGGAACGTAACTGAGGATTGATTCTGGAACCCTGTGGCCTGGGAACATGATACCGGTGGATTCTGGAACCCTGGGCACTGGGCATGTGACATCTGTTTAGATTGTGGAATACTGTGCCCCGGGAACCTGACTGAGCCTTGGTTCTGGAACCCTGTGGATTGGGAACATGACTGAGGATTTATTCTAGAACCCTGTAGCCTGGAAACATAACTGAGGATTGATTCTCGAACCCTGTGGCCTGGCAACATGACATCGGTGGATTCTAGAACCCTGTGGCCTGGGAACATGTCTGAGGTTTGATGGTGGAAACCTGTGGCTTGGCAACATGACTAAGGTTTGATTCTGGAAGACTGTGGCCAGGAAGCATGATATCTGGTTGATTCTGGAAACTTGTGTCCTGGGAACATGACTGAGGTTTGTTTCTGGAAGCCTGTGCCCTGGGAACATGACTGAGGTTTGATTCTGGACACCTGTGTCCTGGGAACATGACTGAGGTTTGATGGTTGAAACCTGTGGCCCGCGAACATGACTCAGGTTTGATTCTGGAACCATGTGTCCTGGGAACATGACTGAGGTTTGATTTTGGAAACCTTTGGCCTGGGAAAATGACTGAGGTTTCATTGTGGAAACATGTGGCCTGGGATCATGACTGAGGTTTGATGGTGGAACACTCTGGCCTGGCAAAATGACTGAGGCTTGATTCTGGAACCCTGTGGCCCGGGAACATGAGTGAGGATTGATGGTGGAACCCTGTGGCCTGGCAACATGACTGAGGTTTGATACTGGAAGACTGTGGCCAGGAAACATGATATCGGGTTGATTCTGGAAACTTCTGTCCTGGGAACAAGACTGAGGTTTGATTCTGGAACCCTGTGTCCTGGGAATATGACAAAGGTTTGTTGCTGGAAGCCTGTTCCCTGGGTACATGACTGAGGTTTGATTCTGGACACCTGTGTCCTGGGAACATGAGTGATGTTTGATGGTTGAAACCTGTGGCCTGCGAACATGACTCAGGTTTGATTCTGAAACCATGTGTCCTGGGAATATGACTGAGGTTTGATTCTGGAAACCTTTGGCCTGAGAAAATGACTGAGGTTTCATTGTGGAAACATGTGGCCTGGGATCATGACTGAGGTTTGATGGTGGAACACTCTGGCCTGGCAAAATGACTGAGGCTTGATTCTGGAACCCTGTGGCCCGGGAACGTGACTGAGGTTTGATGGCAGAAACCTGTGGCCTGGCAACATGACTGACGTTTGATTCTGGATCCCGGTGGCCTGGGAACATGACTGAGGCGTGATTCTGGAAAACTGTGGCCTGGGAACATGACATCTGTTTAGATTGTGGAATACTGTGCCCCGGGAACCTGACTGAGCCTTGGTTCTGAAACCCTGTGGACTGGGAACATGACTGAGGTTTTATTCTGGAACCCTGTAGCCTGGGAACGTAACTGAGGATTGATTCTGGAACCCTGTGGCCTGGGAACATGATACCGGTGGATTCTGGAACCCTGGGCACTGGGCATGTGACATCTGTTTAGATTGTGGAATACTGTGCCCCGGGAACCTGACTGAGCCTTGGTTCTGGAACCCTGTGGATTGGGAACATGACTGAGGATTTATTCTAGAACCCTGTAGCCTGGAAACATAACTGAGGATTGATTCTCGAACCCTGTGGCCTGGCAACATGACATCGGTGGATTCTAGAACCCTGTGGCCTGGGAACATGTCTGAGGTTTGATGGTGGAAACCTGTGGCTTGGCAACATGACTAAGGTTTGATTCTGGAAGACTGTGGCCAGGAAGCATGATATCTGGTTGATTCTGGAAACTTGTGTCCTGGGAACATGACTGAGGTTTGTTTCTGGAAGCCTGTGCCCTGGGAACATGACTGAGGTTTGATTCTGGACACCTGTGTCCTGGGAACATGACTGAGGTTTGATGGTTGAAACCTGTGGCCCGCGAACATGACTCAGGTTTGATTCTGGAACCATGTGTCCTGGGAACATGACTGAGGTTTGATTTTGGAAACCTTTGGCCTGGGAAAATGACTGAGGTTTCATTGTGGAAACATGTGGCCTGGGATCATGACTGAGGTTTGATGGTGGAACACTCTGGCCTGGCAAAATGACTGAGGCTTGATTCTGGAACCCTGTGGCCCGGGAACATGAGAACGGTTTGATTCTGGAACCCTGTGGCCTTTAACATGACATCGGTGGATTCTGGAACCCTGTGGCCTGGGAACATGAGAACGGTTTGATTCTGGAACCCTGTGGCCTGGGAACATGAGTGAGGATTGATGGTGGAACCCTGTGGCCTGGCAACATGACTGAGGTTTGATACTGGAAGACTGTGGCCAGGAAACATGATATCGGGTTGATTCTGGAAACTTCTGTCCTGGGAACAAGACTGAGGTTTGATTCTGGAACCCTGTGTCCTGGGAATATGACAAAGGTTTGTTGCTGGAAGCCTGTTCCCTGGGTACATGACTGAGGTTTGATTCTGGACACCTGTGTCCTGGGAACATGAGTGATGTTTGATGGTTGAAACCTGTGGCCTGCGAACATGACTCAGGTTTGATTCTGAAACCATGTGTCCTGGGAATATGACTGAGGTTTGATTCTGGAAACCTTTGGCCTGAGAAAATGACTGAGGTTTCATTGTGGAAACATGTGGCCTGGGATCATGACTGAGGTTTGATGGTGGAACACTCTGGCCTGGCAAAATGACTGAGGCTTGATTCTGGAACCCTGTGGCCCGGGAACGTGACTGAGGTTTGATGGCAGAAACCTGTGGCCTGGCAACATGACTGACGTTTGATTCTGGATCCCGGTGGCCTGGGAACATGACTGAGGCGTGATTCTGGAAAACTGTGGCCTGGGAACATGACATCTGTTTAGATTGTGGAATACTGTGCCCCGGGAACCTGACTGAGCCTTGGTTCTGAAACCCTGTGGACTGGGAACATGACTGAGGTTTTATTCTGGAACCCTGTAGCCTGGGAACATAACTGAGGATTGATTCTGGAACCCTGTGGCCTGGGAACATGATACCGGTGGATTCTGGAACCCTGGGCACTGGGCATGTGACATCTGTTTAGATTGTGGAATACTGTGCCCCGGTAACCTGACTGAGCCTTGGTTCTGGAACCCTGTGGATTGGGAACATGACTGAGGATTTATTCTAGAACCCTGTAGCCTGGAAACATAACTGAGGATTGATTCTCGAACCCTGTGGCCTGGCAACATGACATCGGTGGATTCTAGAACCCTGTGGCCTGGGAACATGTCTGAGGTTTGATGGTGGAAACCTGTGGCTTTGCAACATGACTAAGGTTTGATTCTGGAAGACTGTGGCCAGGAAGCATGATATCTGGTTGATTCTGGAAACTTGTGTCCTGGGAACATGACTGAGGTTTGTTTCTGAAAGCCTGTGCCCTGGGAACATGACTGAGGTTTGATTCTGGACACCTGTGTGCTGGGAACATGACTGAGGTTTGATGGTTGAAACCTGTGGCCCGCGAACATGACTCAGGTTTGATTCTGGAACCATGTGTCCTGGGAACATGACTGAGGTTTGATTTTGGAAACCTTTGGCCTGGGAAAATGACTGAGGTTTCATTGTGGAAACATGTGGCCTGGGATCATGACTGAGGTTTGATGGTGGAACACTCTGGCCTGGCAAAATGACTGAGGCTTGATTCTGGAACCCTGTGGCCCGGGAACATGAGAACGGTTTGATTCTGGAACCCTGTGGCCTTTAACATGACATCGGTGGATTCTGGAACCCTGTGGCCTGGGAACATGAGAACGGTTTGATTCTGGAACCCTGTGGCCTGGGAACATGAGTGAGGATTGATGGTGGAACCCTGTGGCCTGGCAACATGACTGAGGTTTGATACTGGAAGACTGTGGCCAGGAATCATGATATCGGGTTGATTCTGGAAACTTCTGTCCTGGGAACAAGACTGAGGTTTGATTCTGGAACCCTGTGTCCTGGGAATATGACAAAGGTTTGTTGCTGGAAGCCTGTTCCCTGGGTACATGACTGAGGTTTGATTCTGGACACCTGTGTCCTGGGAACATGAGTGATGTTTGATTGTTGAAACCTGTGGCCTGCGAACATGACTCAGGTTTGATTCTGGAACCATGTGTCCTGGGAATATGACTGAGGTTTGATTCTGGAAACCTTTGGCCTGAGAAAATGACTGAGGTTTCATTGTGGAAACATGTGGCCTGGGATCATGACTGAGGTTTGATGGTGGAACACTCTGGCCTGGCAAAATGACTGAGGCTTGATTCTGGAACCCTGTGGCCCGGGAACGTGACTGAGGTTTGATGGCAGAAACCTGTGGCCTGGCAACATGACTGACGTTTGATTCTGGATCCCGGTGGCCTGGGAACATGACTGAGGCGTGATTCTGGAAAACTGTGGCCTGGGAACATGACATCTGTTTAGATTGTGGAATACTGTGCCCAGGGAACCTGACTGAGCCTTGGTTCTGAAACCCTGTGGACTGGGAACATGACTGAGGTTTTATTCTGGAACCCTGTAGCCTGGGAACGTAACTGAGGATTGATTCTGGAACCCTGTGGCCTGGGAACATGATACCGGTGGATTCTGGAACCCTGGGCACTGGGCATGTGACATCTGTTTAGATTGTGGAATACTGTGCCCCGGGAACCTGACTGAGCCTTGGTTCTGGAACCCTGTGGATTGGGAACATGACTGAGGATTTATTCTAGAACCCTGTAGCCTGGAAACATAACTGAGGATTGATTCTCGAACCCTGTGGCCTGGCAACATGACATCGGTGGATTCTAGAACCCTGTGGCCTGGGAACATGTCTGAGGTTTGATGGTGGAAACCTGTGGCTTGGCAACATGACTAAGGTTTGATTCTGGAAGACTGTGGCCAGGAAGCATGATATCTGGTTGATTCTGGAAACTTGTGTCCTGGGAACATGACTGAGGTTTGTTTCTGGAAGCCTGTGCCCTGGGAACATGACTGAGGTTTGATTCTGGACACCTGTGTCCTGGGAACATGACTGAGGTTTGATGGTTGAAACCTGTGGCCCGCGAACATGACTCAGGTTTGATTCTGGAACCATGTGTCCTGGGAACATGACTGAGGTTTGATTTTGGAAACCTTTGGCCTGGGAAAATGACTGAGGTTTCATTGTGGAAACATGTGGCCTGGGATCATGACTGAGGTTTGATGGTGGAACACTCTGGCCTGGCAAAAAGACTGAGGCTTGATTCTGGAACCCTGTGGCCCGGGAACATGAGAACGGTTTGATTCTGGAACCCTGTGGCCTTTAACATGACATCGGTGGATTCTGGAACCCTGTGGCCTGGGAACATGAGAACGGTTTGATTCTGGAACCCTGTGGCCTGGGAACATGAGTGAGGATTGATGGTGGAACCCTGTGGCCTGGCAACATGACTGAGGTTTGATACTGGAAGACTGTGGCCAGGAAACATGATATCGGGTTGATTCTGGAAACTTCTGTCCTGGGAACAAGACTGAGGTTTGATTCTGGAACCCTGTGTCCTGGGAATATGACAAAGGTTTGTTGCTGGAAGCCTGTTCCCTGGGTACATGACTGAGGTTTGATTCTGGACACCTGTGTCCTGGGAACATGAGTGATGTTTGATGGTTGAAACCTGTGGCCTGCGAACATGACTCAGGTTTGATTCTGAAACCATGTGTCCTGGGAATATGACTGAGGTTTGATTCTGGAAACCTTTGGCCTGAGAAAATGACTGAGGTTTCATTGTGGAAACATGTGGCCTGGGATCATGACTGAGGTTTGATGGTGGAACACTCTGGCCTGGCAAAATGACTGAGGCTTGATTCTGGAACCCTGTGGCCCGGGAACGTGACTGAGGTTTGATGGCAGAAACCTGTGGCCTGGCAACATGACTGACGTTTGATTCTGGATCCCGGTGGCCTGGGAACATGACTGAGGCGTGATTCTGGAAAACTGTGGCCTGGGAACATGACATCTGTTTAGATTGTGGAATACTGTGCCCCGGGAACCTGACTGAGCCTTGGTTCTGAAACCCTGTGGACTGGGAACATGACTGAGGTTTTATTCTGGAACCGTGTAGCCTGGGAACATAACTGAGGATTGATTCTGGAACCCTGTGGCCTGGGAACATGATACCGGTGGATTCTGGAACCCTGGGCACTGGGCATGTGACATCTGTTTAGATTGTGGAATACTGTGCCCCGGGAACCTGACTGAGCCTTGGTTCTGGAACCCTGTGGATTGGGAACATGACTGAGGATTTATTCTAGAACCCTGTAGCCTGGAAACATAACTGAGGATTGATTCTCGAACCCTGTGGCCTGGCAACATGACATCGGTGGATTCTAGAACCCTGTGGCCTGGGAACATGTCTGAGGTTTGATGGTGGAAACCTGTGGCTTGGCAACATGACTAAGGTTTGATTCTGGAAGACTGTGGCCAGGAAGCATGATATCTGGTTGATTCTGGAAACTTGTGTCCTGGGAACATGACTGAGGTTTGTTTCTGGAAGCCTGTGCCCTGGGAACATGACTGAGGTTTGATTCTGGACACCTGTGTCCTGGGAACATGACTGAGGTTTGATGGTTGAAACCTGTGGCCCGCGAACATGACTCAGGTTTGATTCTGGAACCATGTGTCCTGGGAACATGACTGAGGTTTGATTTTGGAAACCTTTGGCCTGGGAAAATGACTGAGGTTTCATTGTGGAAACATGTGGCCTGGGATCATGACTGAGGTTTGATGGTGGAACACTCTGGCCTGGCAAAATGACTGAGGCTTGATTCTGGAACCCTGTGGCCCGGGAACATGAGAACGGTTTGATTCTGGAACCCTGTGGCCTTTAACATGACATCGGTGGATTCTGGAACCCTGTGGCCTGGGAACATGAGAACGGTTTGATTCTGGAACCCTGTGGCCTGGGAACATGAGTGAGGATTGATGGTGGAACCCTGTGGCCTGGCAACATGACTGAGGTTTGATACTGGAAGACTGTGGCCAGGAATCATGATATCGGGTTGATTCTGGAAACTTCTGTCCTGGGAACAAGACTGAGGTTTGATTCTGGAACCCTGTGTCCTGGGAATATGACAAAGGTTTGTTGCTGGAAGCCTGTTCCCTGGGTACATGACTGAGGTTTGATTCTGGACACCTGTGTCCTGGGAACATGAGTGATGTTTGATGGTTGAAACCTGTGGCCTGCGAACATGACTCAGGTTTGATTCTGGAACCATGTGTCCTGGGAATATGACTGAGGTTTGATTCTGGAAACCTTTGGCCTGAGAAAATGACTGAGGTTTCATTGTGGAAACATGTGGCCTGGGATCATGACTGAGGTTTGATGGTGGAACACTCTGGCCTGGCAAAATGACTGAGGCTTGATTCTGGAACCCTGTGGCCCGGGAACGTGACTGAGGTTTGATGGCAGAAACCTGTGGCCTGGCAACATGACTGACGTTTGATTCTGGATCCCGGTGGCCTGGGAACATGACTGAGGCGTGATTCTGGAAAACTGTGGCCTGGGAACATGACATCTGTTTAGATTGTGGAATACTGTGCCCCGGGAACCTGACTGAGCCTTGGTTCTGAAACCCTGTGGACTGGGAACATGACTGAGGTTTTATTCTGGAACCCTGTAGCCTGGGAACGTAACTGAGGATTGATTCTGGAACCCTGTGGCCTGGGAACATGATACCGGTGGATTCTGGAACCCTGGGCACTGGGCATGTGACATCTGTTTAGATTGTGGAATACTGTGCCCCGGGAACCTGACTGAGCCTTGGTTCTGGAACCCTGTGGATTGGGAACATGACTGAGGATTTATTCTAGAACCCTGTAGCCTGGAAACATAACTGAGGATTGATTCTCGAACCCTGTGGCCTGGCAACATGACATCGGTGGATTCTAGAACCCTGTGGCCTGGGAACATGTCTGAGGTTTGATGGTGGAAACCTGTGGCTTGGCAACATGACTAAGGTTTGATTCTGGAAGACTGTGGCCAGGAAGCATGATATCTGGTTGATTCTGGAAACTTGTGTCCTGGGAACATGACTGAGGTTTGTTTCTGGAAGCCTGTGCCCTGGGAACATGACTGAGGTTTGATTCTGGACACCTGTGTCCTGGGAACATGACTGAGGTTTGATGGTTGAAACCTGTGGCCCGCGAACATGACTCAGGTTTGATTCTGGAACCATGTGTCCTGGGAACATGACTGAGGTTTGATTTTGGAAACCTTTGGCCTGGGAAAATGACTGAGGTTTCATTGTGGAAACATGTGGCCTGGGATCATGACTGAGGTTTGATGGTGGAACACTCTGGCCTGGCAAAATGACTGAGGCTTGATTCTGGAACCCTGTGGCCCGGGAACATGAGAACGGTTTGATTCTGGAACCCTGTGGCCTTTAACATGACATCGGTGGATTCTGGAACCCTGTGGCCTGGGAACATGAGAACGGTTTGATTCTGGAACCCTGTGGCCTGGGAACATGAGTGAGGATTGATGGTGGAACCCTGTGGCCTGGCAACATGACTGAGGTTTGATACTGGAAGACTGTGGCCAGGAAACATGATATCGGGTTGATTCTGGAAACTTCTGTCCTGGGAACAAGACTGAGGTTTGATTCTGGAACCCTGTGTCCTGGGAATATGACAAAGGTTTGTTGCTGGAAGCCTGTTCCCTGGGTACATGACTGAGGTTTGATTCTGGACACCTGTGTCCTGGGAACATGAGTGATGTTTGATGGTTGAAACCTGTGGCCTGCGAACATGACTCAGGTTTGATTCTGAAACCATGTGTCCTGGGAATATGACTGAGGTTTGATTCTGGAAACCTTTGGCCTGAGAAAATGACTGAGGTTTCATTGTGGAAACATGTGGCCTGGGATCATGACTGAGGTTTGATGGTGGAACACTCTGGCCTGGCAAAATGACTGAGGCTTGATTCTGGAACCCTGTGGCCCGGGAACGTGACTGAGGTTTGATGGCAGAAACCTGTGGCCTGGCAACATGACTGACGTTTGATTCTGGATCCCGGTGGCCTGGGAACATGACTGAGGCGTGATTCTGGAAAACTGTGGCCTGGGAACATGACATCTGTTTAGATTGTGGAATACTGTGCCCCGGGAACCTGACTGAGCCTTGGTTCTGAAACCCTGTGGACTGGGAACATGACTGAGGTTTTATTCTGGAACCGTGTAGCCTGGGAACATAACTGAGGATTGATTCTGGAACCCTGTGGCCTGGGAACATGATACCGGTGGATTCTGGAACCCTGGGCACTGGGCATGTGACATCTGTTTAGATTGTGGAATACTGTGCCCCGGGAACCTGACTGAGCCTTGGTTCTGGAACCCTGTGGATTGGGAACATGACTGAGGATTTATTCTAGAACCCTGTAGCCTGGAAACATAACTGAGGATTGATTCTCGAACCCTGTGGCCTGGCAACATGACATCGGTGGATTCTAGAACCCTGTGGCCTGGGAACATGTCTGAGGTTTGATGGTGGAAACCTGTGGCTTGGCAACATGACTAAGGTTTGATTCTGGAAGACTGTGGCCAGGAAGCATGATATCTGGTTGATTCTGGAAACTTGTGTCCTGGGAACATGACTGAGGTTTGTTTCTGGAAGCCTGTGCCCTGGGAACATGACTGAGGTTTGATTCTGGACACCTGTGTCCTGGGAACATGACTGAGGTTTGATGGTTGAAACCTGTGGCCCGCGAACATGACTCAGGTTTGATTCTGGAACCATGTGTCCTGGGAACATGACTGAGGTTTGATTTTGGAAACCTTTGGCCTGGGAAAATGACTGAGGTTTCATTGTGGAAACATGTGGCCTGGGATCATGACTGAGGTTTGATGGTGGAACACTCTGGCCTGGCAAAATGACTGAGGCTTGATTCTGGAACCCTGTGGCCCGGGAACATGAGAACGGTTTGATTCTGGAACCCTGTGGCCTTTAACATGACATCGGTGGATTCTGGAACCCTGTGGCCTGGGAACATGAGAACGGTTTGATTCTGGAACCCTGTGGCCTGGGAACATGAGTGAGGATTGATGGTGGAACCCTGTGGCCTGGCAACATGACTGAGGTTTGATACTGGAAGACTGTGGCCAGGAAACATGATATCGGGTTGATTCTGGAAACTTCTGTCCTGGGAACAAGACTGAGGTTTGATTCTGGAACCCTGTGTCCTGGGAATATGACAAAGGTTTGTTGCTGGAAGCCTGTTCCCTGGGTACATGACTGAGGTTTGATTCTGGACACCTGTGTCCTGGGAACATGAGTGATGTTTGATTGTTGAAACCTGTGGCCTGCGAACATGACTCAGGTTTGATTCTGGAACCATGTGTCCTGGGAATATGACTGAGGTTTGATTCTGGAAACCTTTGGCCTGAGAAAATGACTGAGGTTTCATTGTGGAAACATTTGGCCTGGGATCATGACTGAGGTTTGATGGTGGAACACTCTGGCCTGGCAAAATGGCTGAGGCTTGATTCTGGAACCCTGTGGCCCGGGAACGTGACTGAGGTTTGATGGCAGAAACCTGTGGCCTGGCAACATGACTGACGTTTGATTCTGGATCCCGGTGGCCTGGGAACATGACTGAGGCGTGATTCTGGAAAACTGTGGCCTGGGAACATGACATCTGTTTAGATTGTGGAATACTGTGCCCCGGGAACCTGACTGAGCCTTGGTTCTGAAACCCTGTGGACTGGGAACATGACTGAGGTTTTATTCTGGAACCCTGTAGCCTGGGAACATAACTGAGGATTGATTCTGGAACCCTGTGGCCTGGGAACATGATACCGGTGGATTCTGGAACCCTGGGCACTGGGCATGTGACATCTGTTTAGATTGTGGAATACTGTGCCCCGGGAACCTGACTGAGCCTTGGTTCTGGAACCCTGTGGATTGGGAACATGACTGAGGATTTATTCTAGAACCCTGTAGCCTGGAAACATAACTGAGGATTGATTCTCGAACCCTGTGGCCTGGCAACATGACATCGGTGGATTCTAGAACCCTGTGGCCTGGGAACATGTCTGAGGTTTGATGGTGGAAACCTGTGGCTTGGCAACATGACTAAGGTTTGATTCTGGAAGACTGTGGCCAGGAAGCATGATATCTGGTTGATTCTGGAAACTTGTGTCCTGGGAACATGACTGAGGTTTGTTTCTGGAAGCCTGTGCCCTGGGAACATGACTGAGGTTTGATTCTGGACACCTGTGTCCTGGGAACATGACTGAGGTTTGATGGTTGAAACCTGTGGCCCGCGAACATGACTCAGGTTTGATTCTGGAACCATGTGTCCTGGGAACATGACTGAGGTTTGATTTTGGAAACCTTTGGCCTGGGAAAATGACTGAGGTTTCATTGTGGAAACATGTGGCCTGGGATCATGACTGAGGTTTGATGGTGGAACACTCTGGCCTGGCAAAATGACTGAGGCTTGATTCTGGAACCCTGTGGCCCGGGAACATGAGAACGGTTTGATTCTGGAACCCTGTGGCCTTTAACATGACATCGGTGGATTCTGGAACCCTGTGGCCTGGGAACATGAGAACGGTTTGATTCTGGAACCCTGTGGCCTGGGAACATGAGTGAGGATTGATGGTGGAACCCTGTGGCCTGGCAACATGACTGAGGTTTGATACTGGAAGACTGTGGCCAGGAAACATGATATCGGGTTGATTCTGGAAACTTCTGTCCTGGGAACAAGACTGAGGTTTGATTCTGGAACCCTGTGTCCTGGGAATATGACAAAGGTTTGTTGCTGGAAGCCTGTTCCCTGGGTACATGACTGAGGTTTGATTCTGGACACCTGTGTCCTGGGAACATGAGTGATGTTTGATGGTTGAAACCTGTGGCCTGCGAACATGACTCAGGTTTGATTCTGGAACCATGTGTCCTGGGAATATGACTGAGGTTTGATTCTGGAAACCTTTGGCCTGAGAAAATGACTGAGGTTTCATTGTGGAAACATGTGGCCTGGGATCATGACTGAGGTTTGATGGTGGAACACTCTGGCCTGGCAAAATGGCTGAGGCTTGATTCTGGAACCCTGTGGCCCGGGAACGTGACTGAGGTTTGATGGCAGAAACCTGTGGCCTGGCAACATGACTGACGTTTGATTCTGGATCCCGGTGGCCTGGGAACATGACTGAGGCGTGATTCTGGAAAACTGTGGCCTGGGAACATGACATCTGTTTAGATTGTGGAATACTGTGCCCCGGGAACCTGACTGAGCCTTGGTTCTGAAACCCTGTGGACTGGGAACATGACTGAGGTTTTATTCTGGAACCCTGTAGCCTGGGAACATAACTGAGGATTGATTCTGGAACCCTGTGGCCTGGGAACATGATACCGGTGGATTCTGGAACCCTGGGCACTGGGCATGTGACATCTGTTTAGATTGTGGAATACTGTGCCCCGGGAACCTGACTGAGCCTTGGTTCTGGAACCCTGTGGATTGGGAACATGACTGAGGATTTATTCTAGAACCCTGTAGCCTGGAAACATAACTGAGGATTGATTCTCGAACCCTGTGGCCTGGCAACATGACATCGGTGGATTCTAGAACCCTGTGGCCTGGGAACATGTCTGAGGTTTGATGGTGGAAACCTGTGGCTTGGCAACATGACTAAGGTTTGATTCTGGAAGACTGTGGCCAGGAAGCATGATATCTGGTTGATTCTGGAAACTTGTGTCCTGGGAACATGACTGAGGTTTGTTTCTGGAAGCCTGTGCCCTGGGAACATGACTGAGGTTTGATTCTGGACACCTGTGTCCTGGGAACATGACTGAGGTTTGATGGTTGAAACCTGTGGCCCGCGAACATGACTCAGGTTTGATTCTGGAACCATGTGTCCTGGGAACATGACTGAGGTTTGATTTTGGAAACCTTTGGCCTGGGAAAATGACTGAGGTTTCATTGTGGAAACATGTGGCCTGGGATCATGACTGAGGTTTGATGGTGGAACACTCTGGCCTGGCAAAATGACTGAGGCTTGATTCTGGAACCCTGTGGCCCGGGAACATGAGAACGGTTTGATTCTGGAACCCTGTGGCCTTTAACATGACATCGGTGGATTCTGGAACCCTGTGGCCTGGGAACATGAGAACGGTTTGATTCTGGAACCCTGTGGCCTGGGAACATGAGTGAGGATTGATGGTGGAACCCTGTGGCCTGGCAACATGACTGAGGTTTGATACTGGAAGACTGTGGCCAGGAAACATGATATCGGGTTGATTCTGGAAACTTCTGTCCTGGGAACAAGACTGAGGTTTGATTCTGGAACCCTGTGTCCTGGGAATATGACAAAGGTTTGTTGCTGGAAGCCTGTTCCCTGGGTACATGACTGAGGTTTGATTCTGGACACCTGTGTCCTGGGAACATGAGTGATGTTTGATTGTTGAAACCTGTGGCCTGCGAACATGACTCAGGTTTGATTCTGGAACCATGTGTCCTGGGAATATGACTGAGGTTTGATTCTGGAAACCTTTGGCCTGAGAAAATGACTGAGGTTTCATTGTGGAAACATTTGGCCTGGGATCATGACTGAGGTTTGATGGTGGAACACTCTGGCCTGGCAAAATGGCTGAGGCTTGATTCTGGAACCCTGTGGCCCGGGAACGTGACTGAGGTTTGATGGCAGAAACCTGTGGCCTGGCAACATGACTGACGTTTGATTCTGGATCCCGGTGGCCTGGGAACATGACTGAGGCGTGATTCTGGAAAACTGTGGCCTGGGAACATGACATCTGTTTAGATTGTGGAATACTGTGCCCCGGGAACCTGACTGAGCCTTGGTTCTGAAACCCTGTGGACTGGGAACATGACTGAGGTTTTATTCTGGAACCCTGTAGCCTGGGAACATAACTGAGGATTGATTCTGGAACCCTGTGGCCTGGGAACATGATACCGGTGGATTCTGGAACCCTGGGCACTGGGCATGTGACATCTGTTTAGATTGTGGAATACTGTGCCCCGGGAACCTGACTGAGCCTTGGTTCTGGAACCCTGTGGATTGGGAACATGACTGAGGATTTATTCTAGAACCCTGTAGCCTGGAAACATAACTGAGGATTGATTCTCGAACCCTGTGGCCTGGCAACATGACATCGGTGGATTCTAGAACCCTGTGGCCTGGGAACATGTCTGAGGTTTGATGGTGGAAACCTGTGGCTTGGCAACATGACTAAGGTTTGATTCTGGAAGACTGTGGCCAGGAAGCATGATATCTGGTTGATTCTGGAAACTTGTGTCCTGGGAACATGACTGAGGTTTGTTTCTGGAAGCCTGTGCCCTGGGAACATGACTGAGGTTTGATTCTGGACACCTGTGTCCTGGGAACATGACTGAGGTTTGATGGTTGAAACCTGTGGCCCGCGAACATGACTCAGGTTTGATTCTGGAACCATGTGTCCTGGGAACATGACTGAGGTTTGATTTTGGAAACCTTTGGCCTGGGAAAATGACTGAGGTTTCATTGTGGAAACATGTGGCCTGGGATCATGACTGAGGTTTGATGGTGGAACACTCTGGCCTGGCAAAATGACTGAGGCTTGATTCTGGAACCCTGTGGCCCGGGAACATGAGAACGGTTTGATTCTGGAACCCTGTGGCCTTTAACATGACATCGGTGGATTCTGGAACCCTGTGGCCTGGGAACATGAGAACGGTTTGATTCTGGAACCCTGTGGCCTGGGAACATGAGTGAGGATTGATGGTGGAACCCTGTGGCCTGGCAACATGACTGAGGTTTGATACTGGAAGACTGTGGCCAGGAAACATGATATCGGGTTGATTCTGGAAACTTCTGTCCTGGGAACAAGACTGAGGTTTGATTCTGGAACCCTGTGTCCTGGGAATATGACAAAGGTTTGTTGCTGGAAGCCTGTTCCCTGGGTACATGACTGAGGTTTGATTCTGGACACCTGTGTCCTGGGAACATGAGTGATGTTTGATGGTTGAAACCTGTGGCCTGCGAACATGACTCAGGTTTGATTCTGGAACCATGTGTCCTGGGAATATGACTGAGGTTTGATTCTGGAAACCTTTGGCCTGAGAAAATGACTGAGGTTTCATTGTGGAAACATGTGGCCTGGGATCATGACTGAGGTTTGATGGTGGAACACTCTGGCCTGGCAAAATGGCTGAGGCTTGATTCTGGAACCCTGTGGCCCGGGAACGTGACTGAGGTTTGATGGCAGAAACCTGTGGCCTGGCAACATGACTGACGTTTGATTCTGGATCCCGGTGGCCTGGGAACATGACTGAGGCGTGATTCTGGAAAACTGTGGCCTGGGAACATGACATCTGTTTAGATTGTGGAATACTGTGCCCCGGGAACCTGACTGAGCCTTGGTTCTGAAACCCTGTGGACTGGGAACATGACTGAGGTTTTATTCTGGAACCCTGTAGCCTGGGAACATAACTGAGGATTGATTCTGGAACCCTGTGGCCTGGGAACATGATACCGGTGGATTCTGGAACCCTGGGCACTGGGCATGTGACATCTGTTTAGATTGTGGAATACTGTGCCCCGGGAACCTGACTGAGCCTTGGTTCTGGAACCCTGTGGATTGGGAACATGACTGAGGATTTATTCTAGAACCCTGTAGCCTGGAAACATAACTGAGGATTGATTCTCGAACCCTGTGGCCTGGCAACATGACATCGGTGGATTCTAGAACCCTGTGGCCTGGGAACATGTCTGAGGTTTGATGGTGGAAACCTGTGGCTTGGCAACATGACTAAGGTTTGATTCTGGAAGACTGTGGCCAGGAAGCATGATATCTGGTTGATTCTGGAAACTTGTGTCCTGGGAACATGACTGAGGTTTGTTTCTGGAAGCCTGTGCCCTGGGAACATGACTGAGGTTTGATTCTGGACACCTGTGTCCTGGGAACATGACTGAGGTTTGATGGTTGAAACCTGTGGCCCGCGAACATGACTCAGGTTTGATTCTGGAACCATGTGTCCTGGGAACATGACTGAGGTTTGATTTTGGAAACCTTTGGCCTGGGAAAATGACTGAGGTTTCATTGTGGAAACATGTGGCCTGGGATCATGACTGAGGTTTGATGGTGGAACACTCTGGCCTGGCAAAATGACTGAGGCTTGATTCTGGAACCCTGTGGCCCGGGAACATGAGAACGGTTTGATTCTGGAACCCTGTGGCCTTTAACATGACATCGGTGGATTCTGGAACCCTGTGGCCTGGGAACATGAGAACGGTTTGATTCTGGAACCCTGTGGCCTGGGAACATGAGTGAGGATTGATGGTGGAACCCTGTGGCCTGGCAACATGACTGAGGTTTGATACTGGAAGACTGTGGCCAGGAAACATGATATCGGGTTGATTCTGGAAACTTCTGTCCTGGGAACAAGACTGAGGTTTGATTCTGGAACCCTGTGTCCTGGGAATATGACAAAGGTTTGTTGCTGGAAGCCTGTTCCCTGGGTACATGACTGAGGTTTGATTCTGGACACCTGTGTCCTGGGAACATGAGTGATGTTTGATTGTTGAAACCTGTGGCCTGCGAACATGACTCAGGTTTGATTCTGGAACCATGTGTCCTGGGAATATGACTGAGGTTTGATTCTGGAAACCTTTGGCCTGAGAAAATGACTGAGGTTTCATTGTGGAAACATTTGGCCTGGGATCATGACTGAGGTTTGATGGTGGAACACTCTGGCCTGGCAAAATGGCTGAGGCTTGATTCTGGAACCCTGTGGCCCGGGAACGTGACTGAGGTTTGATGGCAGAAACCTGTGGCCTGGCAACATGACTGACGTTTGATTCTGGATCCCGGTGGCCTGGGAACATGACTGAGGCGTGATTCTGGAAAACTGTGGCCTGGGAACATGACATCTGTTTAGATTGTGGAATACTGTGCCCCGGGAACCTGACTGAGCCTTGGTTCTGAAACCCTGTGGACTGGGAACATGACTGAGGTTTTATTCTGGAACCCTGTAGCCTGGGAACATAACTGAGGATTGATTCTGGAACCCTGTGGCCTGGGAACATGATACCGGTGGATTCTGGAACCCTGGGCACTGGGCATGTGACATCTGTTTAGATTGTGGAATACTGTGCCCCGGGAACCTGACTGAGCCTTGGTTCTGGAACCCTGTGGATTGGGAACATGACTGAGGATTTATTCTAGAACCCTGTAGCCTGGAAACATAACTGAGGATTGATTCTCGAACCCTGTGGCCTGGCAACATGACATCGGTGGATTCTAGAACCCTGTGGCCTGGGAACATGTCTGAGGTTTGATGGTGGAAACCTGTGGCTTGGCAACATGACTAAGGTTTGATTCTGGAAGACTGTGGCCAGGAAGCATGATATCTGGTTGATTCTGGAAACTTGTGTCCTGGGAACATGACTGAGGTTTGTTTCTGGAAGCCTGTGCCCTGGGAACATGACTGAGGTTTGATTCTGGACACCTGTGTCCTGGGAACATGACTGAGGTTTGATGGTTGAAACCTGTGGCCCGCGAACATGACTCAGGTTTGATTCTGGAACCATGTGTCCTGGGAACATGACTGAGGTTTGATTTTGGAAACCTTTGGCCTGGGAAAATGACTGAGGTTTCATTGTGGAAACATGTGGCCTGGGATCATGACTGAGGTTTGATGGTGGAACACTCTGGCCTGGCATAATGACTGAGGCTTGATTCTGGAACCCTGTGGCCCGGGAACATGAGAACGGTTTGATTCTGGAACCCTGTGGCCTTTAACATGACATCGGTGGATTCTGGAACCCTGTGGCCTGGGAACATGAGAACGGTTTGATTCTGGAACCCTGTGGCCTGGGAACATGAGTGAGGATTGATGGTGGAACCCTGTGGCCTGGCAACATGACTGAGGTTTGATACTGGAAGACTGTGGCCAGGAAACATGATATCGGGTTGATTCTGGAAACTTCTGTCCTGGGAACAAGACTGAGGTTTGATTCTGGAACCCTGTGTCCTGGGAATATGACAAAGGTTTGTTGCTGGAAGCCTGTTCCCTGGGTACATGACTGAGGTTTGATTCTGGACACCTGTGTCCTGGGAACATGAGTGATGTTTGATGGTTGAAACCTGTGGCCTGCGAACATGACTCAGGTTTGATTCTGGAACCATGTGTCCTGGGAATATGACTGAGGTTTGATTCTGGAAACCTTTGGCCTGAGAAAATGACTGAGGTTTCATTGTGGAAACATGTGGCCTGGGATCATGACTGAGGTTTGATGGTGGAACACTCTGGCCTGGCAAAATGGCTGAGGCTTGATTCTGGAACCCTGTGGCCCGGGAACGTGACTGAGGTTTGATGGCAGAAACCTGTGGCCTGGCAACATGACTGACGTTTGATTCTGGATCCCGGTGGCCTGGGAACATGACTGAGGCGTGATTCTGGAAAACTGTGGCCTGGGAACATGACATCTGTTTAGATTGTGGAATACTGTGCCCCGGGAACCTGACTGAGCCTTGGTTCTGAAACCCTGTGGACTGGGAACATGACTGAGGTTTTATTCTGGAACCCTGTAGCCTGGGAACATAACTGAGGATTGATTCTGGAACCCTGTGGCCTGGGAACATGATACCGGTGGATTCTGGAACCCTGGGCACTGGGCATGTGACATCTGTTTAGATTGTGGAATACTGTGCCCCGGGAACCTGACTGAGCCTTGGTTCTGGAACCCTGTGGATTGGGAACATGACTGAGGATTTATTCTAGAACCCTGTAGCCTGGAAACATAACTGAGGATTGATTCTCGAACCCTGTGGCCTGGCAACATGACATCGGTGGATTCTAGAACCCTGTGGCCTGGGAACATGTCTGAGGTTTGATGGTGGAAACCTGTGGCTTGGCAACATGACTAAGGTTTGATTCTGGAAGACTGTGGCCAGGAAGCATGATATCTGGTTGATTCTGGAAACTTGTGTCCTGGGAACATGACTGAGGTTTGTTTCTGGAAGCCTGTGCCCTGGGAACATGACTGAGGTTTGATTCTGGACACCTGTGTCCTGGGAACATGACTGAGGTTTGATGGTTGAAACCTGTGGCCCGCGAACATGACTCAGGTTTGATTCTGGAACCATGTGTCCTGGGAACATGACTGAGGTTTGATTTTGGAAACCTTTGGCCTGGGAAAATGACTGAGGTTTCATTGTGGAAACATGTGGCCTGGGATCATGACTGAGGTTTGATGGTGGAACACTCTGGCCTGGCAAAATGACTGAGGCTTGATTCTGGAACCCTGTGGCCCGGGAACATGAGAACGGTTTGATTCTGGAACCCTGTGGCCTTTAACATGACATCGGTGGATTCTGGAACCCTGTGGCCTGGGAACATGAGAACGGTTTGATTCTGGAACCCTGTGGCCTGGGAACATGAGTGAGGATTGATGGTGGAACCCTGTGGCCTGGCAACATGACTGAGGTTTGATACTGGAAGACTGTGGCCAGGAAACATGATATCGGGTTGATTCTGGAAACTTCTGTCCTGGGAACAAGACTGAGGTTTGATTCTGGAACCCTGTGTCCTGGGAATATGACAAAGGTTTGTTGCTGGAAGCCTGTTCCCTGGGTACATGACTGAGGTTTGATTCTGGACACCTGTGTCCTGGGAACATGAGTGATGTTTGATTGTTGAAACCTGTGGCCTGCGAACATGACTCAGGTTTGATTCTGGAACCATGTGTCCTGGGAACATGACTGAGGTTTGATTTTGGAAACCTTTGGCCTGGGAAAATGACAGAGGTTTCATTGTGGAAACATGTGGCCTGGGATCATGACTGAGGTTTGATGGTGGAACACTCTGGCCTGGCAAAATGGCTGAGGCTTGATTCTGGAACCCTGTGGCCCGGGAACGTGACTGAGGTTTGATGGCAGAAACCTGTGGCCTGGCAACATGACTGACGTTTGATTCTGGATCCCGGTGGCCTGGGAACATGACTGAGGCGTGATTCTGGAAAACTGTGGCCTGGGAACATGACATCTGTTTAGATTGTGGAATACTGTGCCCCGGGAACCTGACTGAGCCTTGGTTCTGAAACCCTGTGGACTGGGAACATGACTGAGGTTTTATTCTGGAACCGTGTAGCCTGGGAACATAACTGAGGATTGATTCTGGAACCCTGTGGCCTGGGAACATGATACCGGTGGATTCTGGAACCCTGGGCACTGGGCATGTGACATCTGTTTAGATTGTGGAATACTGTGCCCCGGGAACCTGACTGAGCCTTGGTTCTGGAACCCTGTGGATTGGGAACATGACTGAGGATTTATTCTAGAACCCTGTAGCCTGGAAACATAACTGAGGATTGATTCTCGAACCCTGTGGCCTGGCAACATGACATCGGTGGATTCTAGAACCCTGTGGCCTGGGAACATGTCTGAGGTTTGATGGTGGAAACCTGTGGCTTGGCAACATGACTAAGGTTTGATTCTGGAAGACTGTGGCCAGGAAGCATGATATCTGGTTGATTCTGGAAACTTGTGTCCTGGGAACATGACTGAGGTTTGTTTCTGGAAGCCTGTGCCCTGGGAACATGACTGAGGTTTGATTCTGGACACCTGTGTCCTGGGAACATGACTGAGGTTTGATGGTTGAAACCTGTGGCCCGCGAACATGACTCAGGTTTGATTCTGGAACCATGTGTCCTGGGAACATGACTGAGGTTTGATTTTGGAAACCTTTGGCCTGGGAAAATGACTGAGGTTTCATTGTGGAAACATGTGGCCTGGGATCATGACTGAGGTTTGATGGTGGAACACTCTGGCCTGGCAAAATGACTGAGGCTTGATTCTGGAACCCTGTGGCCCGGGAACATGAGAACGGTTTGATTCTGGAACCCTGTGGCCTTTAACATGACATCGGTGGATTCTGGAACCCTGTGGCCTGGGAACATGAGAACGGTTTGATTCTGGAACCCTGTGGCCTGGGAACATGAGTGAGGATTGATGGTGGAACCCTGTGGCCTGGCAACATGACTGAGGTTTGATACTGGAAGACTGTGGCCAGGAAACATGATATCGGGTTGATTCTGGAAACTTCTGTCCTGGGAACAAGACTGAGGTTTGATTCTGGAACCCTGTGTCCTGGGAATATGACAAAGGTTTGTTGCTGGAAGCCTGTTCCCTGGGTACATGACTGAGGTTTGATTCTGGACACCTGTGTCCTGGGAACATGAGTGATGTTTGATGGTTGAAACCTGTGGCCTGCGAACATGACTCAGGTTTGATTCTGGAACCATGTGTCCTGGGAATATGACTGAGGTTTGATTCTGGAAACCTTTGGCCTGAGAAAATGACTGAGGTTTCATTGTGGAAACATGTGGCCTGGGATCATGACTGAGGTTTGATGGTGGAACACTCTGGCCTGGCAAAATGGCTGAGGCTTGATTCTGGAACCCTGTGGCCCGGGAACGTGACTGAGGTTTGATGGCAGAAACCTGTGGCCTGGCAACATGACTGACGTTTGATTCTGGATCCCGGTGGCCTGGGAACATGACTGAGGCGTGATTCTGGAAAACTGTGGCCTGGGAACATGACATCTGTTTAGATTGTGGAATACTGTGCCCCGGGAACCTGACTGAGCCTTGGTTCTGAAACCCTGTGGACTGGGAACATGACTGAGGTTTTATTCTGGAACCCTGTAGCCTGGGAACATAACTGAGGATTGATTCTGGAACCCTGTGGCCTGGGAACATGATACCGGTGGATTCTGGAACCCTGGGCACTGGGCATGTGACATCTGTTTAGATTGTGGAATACTGTGCCCCGGGAACCTGACTGAGCCTTGGTTCTGGAACCCTGTGGATTGGGAACATGACTGAGGATTTATTCTAGAACCCTGTAGCCTGGAAACATAACTGAGGATTGATTCTCGAACCCTGTGGCCTGGCAACATGACATCGGTGGATTCTAGAACCCTGTGGCCTGGGAACATGTCTGAGGTTTGATGGTGGAAACCTGTGGCTTGGCAACATGACTAAGGTTTGATTCTGGAAGACTGTGGCCAGGAAGCATGATATCTGGTTGATTCTGGAAACTTGTGTCCTGGGAACATGACTGAGGTTTGTTTCTGGAAGCCTGTGCCCTGGGAACATGACTGAGGTTTGATTCTGGACACCTGTGTCCTGGGAACATGACTGAGGTTTGATGGTTGAAACCTGTGGCCCGCGAACATGACTCAGGTTTGATTCTGGAACCATGTGTCCTGGGAACATGACTGAGGTTTGATTTTGGAAACCTTTGGCCTGGGAAAATGACTGAGGTTTCATTGTGGAAACATGTGGCCTGGGATCATGACTGAGGTTTGATGGTGGAACACTCTGGCCTGGCAAAATGACTGAGGCTTGATTCTGGAACCCTGTGGCCCGGGAACATGAGAACGGTTTGATTCTGGAACCCTGTGGCCTTTAACATGACATCGGTGGATTCTGGAACCCTGTGGCCTGGGAACATGAGAACGGTTTGATTCTGGAACCCTGTGGCCTGGGAACATGAGTGAGGATTGATGGTGGAACCCTGTGGCCTGGCAACATGACTGAGGTTTGATACTGGAAGACTGTGGCCAGGAAACATGATATCGGGTTGATTCTGGAAACTTCTGTCCTGGGAACAAGACTGAGGTTTGATTCTGGAACCCTGTGTCCTGGGAATATGACAAAGGTTTGTTGCTGGAAGCCTGTTCCCTGGGTACATGACTGAGGTTTGATTCTGGACACCTGTGTCCTGGGAACATGAGTGATGTTTGATTGTTGAAACCTGTGGCCTGAGAACATGACTCAGGTTTGATTCTGGAACCATGTGTCCTGGGAATATGACTGAGGTTTGATTCTGGAAACCTTTGGCCTGAGAAAATGACTGAGGTTTCATTGTGGAAACATGTGGCCTGGGATCATGACTGAGGTTTGATGGTGGAACACTCTGGCCTGGCAAAATGACTGAGGCTTGATTCTGGAACCCTGTGGCCCGGGAACGTGACTGAGGTTTGATGGCAGAAACCTGTGGCCTGGCAACATGACTGACGTTTGATTCTGGATCCCGGTGGCCTGGGAACATGACTGAGGCGTGATTCTGGAAAACTGTGGCCTGGGAACATGACATCTGTTTAGATTGTGGAATACTGTGCCCCGGGAACCTGACTGAGCCTTGGTTCTGAAACCCTGTGGACTGGGAACATGACTGAGGTTTTATTCTGGAACCCTGTAGCCTGGGAACGTAACTGAGGATTGATTCTGGAACCCTGTGGCCTGGGAACATGATACCGGTGGATTCTGGAACCCTGGGCACTGGGCATGTGACATCTGTTTAGATTGTGGAATACTGTGCCCCGGGAACCTGACTGAGCCTTGGTTCTGGAACCCTGTGGATTGGGAACATGACTGAGGATTTATTCTAGAACCCTGTAGCCTGGAAACATAACTGAGGATTGATTCTCGAACCCTGTGGCCTGGCAACATGACATCGGTGGATTCTAGAACCCTGTGGCCTGGGAACATGTCTGAGGTTTGATGGTGGAAACCTGTGGCTTGGCAACATGACTAAGGTTTGATTCTGGAAGACTGTGGCCAGGAAGCATGATATCTGGTTGATTCTGGAAACTTGTGTCCTGGGAACATGACTGAGGTTTGTTTCTGGAAGCCTGTGCCCTGGGAACATGACTGAGGTTTGATTCTGGACACCTGTGTCCTGGGAACATGACTGAGGTTTGATGGTTGAAACCTGTGGCCCGCGAACATGACTCAGGTTTGATTCTGGAACCATGTGTCCTGGGAACATGACTGAGGTTTGATTTTGGAAACCTTTGGCCTGGGAAAATGACTGAGGTTTCATTGTGGAAACGTATGGCCTGGGATCATGACTGAGGTTTGATGGTGGAACACTCTGGCCTGGCAAAATGACTGAGGCTTGATTCTGGAACCCTGTGGCCCAGGAACATGAGAACGGTTTGATTCTGGAACCCTGTGGCCTTTAACATGACATCGGTGGATTCTGGAACCCTGTGGCCTGGGAACATGAGAACGGTTTGATTCTGGAACCCTGTGGCCTGGGAAAATGGGTGAGGATTGATGGTGGAACCCTGTGGCCTGGCAACATGACTGAGGTTTGATACTGGAAGACTGTGGCCAGGAAACATGATATCGGGTTGATTCTGGAAACTTCTGTCCTGGGAACAAGACTGAGGTTTGATTCTGGAACCCTGTGTCCTGGGAATATGACAAAGGTTTGTTGCTGGAAGCCTGTTCCCTGGGTACATGACTGAGGTTTGATTCTGGACACCTGTGTCCTGGGAACATGAGTGATGTTTGATGGTTGAAACCTGTGGCCTGCGAACATGACTCAGGTTTGATTCTGGAACCATGTGTCCTGGGAATATGACTGAGGTTTGATTCTGGAAACCTTTGGCCTGAGAAAATGACTGAGGTTTCATTGTGGAAACATGTGGCCTGGGATCATGACTGAGGTTTGATGGTGGAACACTCTGGCCTGGCAAAATGACTGAGGCTTGATTCTGGAACCCTGTGGCCCGGGAACGTGACTGAGGTTTGATGGCAGAAACCTGTGGCCTGGCAACATGACTGACGTTTGATTCTGGATCCCGGTGGCCTGGGAACATGACTGAGGCGTGATTCTGGAAAACTGTGGCCTGGGAACATGACATCTGTTTAGATTGTGGAATACTGTGCCCCGGGAACCTGACTGAGCCTTGGTTCTGAAACCCTGTGGACTGGGAACATGACTGAGGTTTTATTCTGGAACCCTGTAGCCTGGGAACGTAACTGAGGATTGATTCTGGAACCCTGTGGCCTGGGAACATGATACCGGTGGATTCTGGAACCCTGGGCACTGGGCATGTGACATCTGTTTAGATTGTGGAATACTGTGCCCCGGGAACCTGACTGAGCCTTGGTTCTGGAACCCTGTGGATTGGGAACATGACTGAGGATTTATTCTAGAACCCTGTAGCCTGGAAACATAACTGAGGATTGATTCTCGAACCCTGTGGCCTGGCAACATGACATCGGTGGATTCTAGAACCCTGTGGCCTGGGAACATGTCTGAGGTTTGATGGTGGAAACCTGTGGCTTGGCAACATGACTAAGGTTTGATTCTGGAAGACTGTGGCCAGGAAGCATGATATCTGGTTGATTCTGGAAACTTGTGTCCTGGGAACATGACTGAGGTTTGTTTCTGGAAGCCTGTGCCCTGGGAACATGACTGAGGTTTGATTCTGGACACCTGTGTCCTGGGAACATGACTGAGGTTTGATGGTTGAAACCTGTGGCCCGCGAACATGACTCAGGTTTGATTCTGGAACCATGTGTCCTGGGAACATGACTGAGGTTTGATTTTGGAAACCTTTGGCCTGGGAAAATGACTGAGGTTTCATTGTGGAAACGTATGGCCTGGGATCATGACTGAGGTTTGATGGTGGAACACTCTGGCCTGGCAAAATGACTGAGGCTTGATTCTGGAACCCTGTGGCCCAGGAACATGAGAACGGTTTGATTCTGGAACCCTGTGGCCTTTAACATGACATCGGTGGATTCTGGAACCCTGTGGCCTGGGAACATGAGAACGGTTTGATTCTGGAACCCTGTGGCCTGGGAAAATGGGTGAGGATTGATGGTGGAACCCTGTGGCCTGGCAACATGACTGAGGTTTGATACTGGAAGACTGTGGCCAGGAAACATGATATCGGGTTGATTCTGGAAACTTCTGTCCTGGGAACAAGACTGAGGTTTGATTCTGGAACCCTGTGTCCTGGGAATATGACAAAGGTTTGTTGCTGGAAGCCTGTTCCCTGGGTACATGACTGAGGTTTGATTCTGGACACCTGTGTCCTGGGAACATGAGTGATGTTTGATGGTTGAAACCTGTGGCCTGCGAACATGACTCAGGTTTGATTCTGGAACCATGTGTCCTGGGAATATGACTGAGGTTTGATTCTGGAAACCTTTGGCCTGAGAAAATGACTGAGGTTTCATTGTGGAAACATGTGGCCTGGGATCATGACTGAGGTTTGATGGTGGAACACTCTGGCCTGGCAAAATGACTGAGGCTTGATTCTGGAACCCTGTGGCCCGGGAACGTGACTGAGGTTTGATGGCAGAAACCTGTGGCCTGGCAACATGACTGACGTTTGATTCTGGATCCCGGTGGCCTGGGAACATGACTGAGGCGTGATTCTGGAAAACTGTGGCCTGGGAACATGACATCTGTTTAGATTGTGGAATACTGTGCCCCGGGAACCTGACTGAGCCTTGGTTCTGAAACCCTGTGGACTGGGAACATGACTGAGGTTTTATTCTGGAACCCTGTAGCCTGGGAACGTAACTGAGGATTGATTCTGGAACCCTGTGGCCTGGGAACATGATACCGGTGGATTCTGGAACCCTGGGCACTGGGCATGTGACATCTGTTTAGATTGTGGAATACTGTGCCCCGGGAACCTGACTGAGCCTTGGTTCTGGAACCCTGTGGATTGGGAACATGACTGAGGATTTATTCTAGAAACCTGTAGCCTGGAAACATAACTGAGGATTGATTCTCGAACCCTGTGGCCTGGCAACATGACATCGGTGGATTCTAGAACCCTGTGGCCTGGGAACATGTCTGAGGTTTGATGGTGGAAACCTGTGGCTTGGCAACATGACTAAGGTTTGATTCTGGAAGACTGTGGCCAGGAAGCATGATATCTGGTTGATTCTGGAAACTTGTGTCCTGGGAACATGACTGAGGTTTGTTTCTGGAAGCCTGTGCCCTGGGAACATGACTGAGGTTTGATTCTGGACACCTGTGTCCTCGGAACATGACTGAGGTTTGATGGTTGAAACCTGTGGCCCGCGAACATGACTCAGGTTTGATTCTGGAACCATGTGTCCTGGGAACATGACTGAGGTTTGATTTTGGAAACCTTTGGCCTGGGAAAATGACTGAGGTTTCATTGTGGAAACGTGTGGCCTGGGATCATGACTGAGGTTTGATGGTGGAACACTCTGGCCTGGCAAAATGACTGAGGCTTGATTCTGGAACCCTGTGGCCCGGGAACATGAGAACGGTTTGATTCTGGAACCCTGTGGCCTTTAACATGACATCGGTGGATTCTGGAACCCTGTGGCCTGGGAACATGAGAATGGTTTGATTCTGGAACCCTGTGGCCTGGGAACATGGGTGAGGATTGATGGTGGAACCCTGTGGCCTGGCAACATGACTGAGGTTTGATACTGGAAGACTGTGGCCAGGAAACATGATATCGGGTTGATTCTGGAAACTTCTGTCCTGGGAACAAGACTGAGGTTTGATTCTGGAACCCTGTGTCCTGGGAATATGACAAAGGTTTGTTGCTGGAAGCCTGTTCCCTGGGTACATGACTGAGGTTTGATTCTGGACACCTGTGTGCTGGGAACATGACTGAGGTTTGATGGTTGAAACCTGTGGCCTGCGAACATGACTCAGGTTTGATTCTGGAACCATGTGTCCTGGGAATATGACTGAGGTTTGATTCTGGAAACCTTTGGCCTGAGAAAATGACTGAGGTTTCATTGTGGAAACATGTGGCCTGGGATCATGACTGAGGTTTGATGGTGGAACACTCTGGCCTGGCAAAATGACTGAGGCTTGATTCTGGAACCCTGTGGCCCGGGAACGTGACTGAGGTTTGATGGCAGAAACCTGTGGCCTGGCAACATGACTGACGTTTGATTCTGGATCCCGGTGGCCTGGGAACATGACTGAGGCGTGATTCTGGAAAACTGTGGCCTGGGAACATGACATCTGTTTAGATTGTGGAATACTGTGCCCCGGGAACCTGACTGAGCCTTGGTTCTGAAACCCTGTGGACTGGGAACATGACTGAGGTTTTATTCTGGAACCCTGTAGCCTGGGAACGTAACTGAGGATTGATTCTGGAACCCTGTGGCCTGGGAACATGATACCGGTGGATTCTGGAACCCTGGGCACTGGGCATGTGACATCTGTTTAGATTGTGGAATACTGTGCCCCGGGAACCTGACTGAGCCTTGGTTCTGGAACCCTGTGGATTGGGAACATGACTGAGGATTTATTCTAGAACCCTGTAGCCTGGAAACATAACTGAGGATTGATTCTCGAACCCTGTGGCCTGGCAACATGACATCGGTGGATTCTAGAACCCTGTGGCCTGGGAACATGTCTGAGGTTTGATGGTGGAAACCTGTGGCTTGGCAACATGACTAAGGTTTGATTCTGGAAGACTGTGGCCAGGAAGCATGATATCTGGTTGATTCTGGAAACTTGTGTCCTGGGAACATGACTGAGGTTTGTTTCTGGAAGCCTGTGCCCTGGGAACATGACTGAGGTTTGATTCTGGACACCTGTGTCCTGGGAACATGACTGAGGTTTGATGGTTGAAACCTGTGGCCCGCGAACATGACTCAGGTTTGATTCTGGAACCATGTGTCCTGGGAACATGACTGAGGTTTGATTTTGGAAACCTTTGGCCTGGGAAAATGACTGAGGTTTCATTGTGGAAACATGTGGCCTGGGATCATGACTGAGGTTTGATGGTGGAACACTCTGGCCTGGCAAAATGACTGAGGCTTGATTCTGGAACCCTGTGGCCCGGGAACATGAGAACGGTTTGATTCTGGAACCCTGTGGCCTTTAACATGACATCGGTGGATTCTGGAACCCTGTGGCCTGGGAACATGAGAACGGTTTGATTCTGGAACCCTGTGGCCTGGGAACATGAGTGAGGATTGATGGTGGAACCCTGTGGCCTGGCAACATGACTGAGGTTTGATACTGGAAGACTGTGGCCAGGAAACATGATATCGGGTTGATTCTGGAAACTTCTGTCCTGGGAACAAGACTGAGGTTTGATTCTGGAACCCTGTGTCCTGGGAATATGACAAAGGTTTGTTGCTGGAAGCCTGTTCCCTGGGTACATGACTGAGGTTTGATTCTGGACACCTGTGTCCTGGGAACATGAGTGATGTTTGATTGTTGAAACCTGTGGCCTGCGAACATGACTCAGGTTTGATTCTGGAACCATGTGTCCTGGGAATATGACTGAGGTTTGATTCTGGAAACCTTTGGCCTGAGAAAATGACTGAGGTTTCATTGTGGAAACATGTGGCCTGGGATCATGACTGAGGTTTGATGGTGGAACACTCTGGCCTGGCAAAATGACTGAGGCTTGATTCTGGAACCCTGTGGCCCGGGAACGTGACTGAGGTTTGATGGCAGAAACCTGTGGCCTGGCAACATGACTGACGTTTGATTCTGGATCCCGGTGGCCTGGGAACATGACTGAGGCGTGATTCTGGAAAACTGTGGCCTGGGAACATGACATCTGTTTAGATTGTGGAATACTGTGCCCCGGGAACCTGACTGAGCCTTGGTTCTGAAACCCTGTGGACTGGGAACATGACTGAGGTTTTATTCTGGAACCCTGTAGCCTGGGAACGTAACTGAGGATTGATTCTGGAACCCTGTGGCCTGGGAACATGATACCGGTGGATTCTGGAACCCTGGGCACTGGGCATGTGACATCTGTTTAGATTGTGGAATACTGTGCCCCAGGAACCTGACTGAGCCTTGGTTCTGGAACCCTGTGGATTGGGAACATGACTGAGGATTTATTCTAGAACCCTGTAGCCTGGAAACATAACTGAGGATTGATTCTCGAACCCTGTGGCCTGGCAACATGACATCGGTGGATTCTAGAACCCTGTGGCCTGGGAACATGTCTGAGGTTTGATGGTGGAAACCTGTGGCTTGGCAACATGACTAAGGTTTGATTCTGGAAGACTGTGGCCAGGAAGCATGATATCTGGTTGATTCTGGAAACTTGTGTCCTGGGAACATGACTGAGGTTTGTTTCTGGAAGCCTGTGCCCTGGGAACATGACTGAGGTTTGATTCTGGACACCTGTGTCCTGGGAACATGACTGAGGTTTGATGGTTGAAACCTGTGGCCCGCGAACATGACTCAGGTTTGATTCTGGAACCATGTGTCCTGGGAACATGACTGAGGTTTGATTTTGGAAACCTTTGGCCTGGGAAAATGACTGAGGTTTCATTGTGGAAACGTGTGGCCTGGGATCATGACTGAGGTTTGATGGTGGAACACTCTGGCCTGGCAAAATGACTGAGGCTTGATTCTGGATCCCTGTGGCCCAGGAACATGAGAACGGTTTGATTCTGGAACCCTGTGGCCTTTAACATGACATCGGTGGATTCTGGAACCCTGTGGCCTGGGAACATGAGAACGGTTTGATTCTGGAACCCTGTGGCCTGGGAACATGGGTGAGGATTGATGGTGGAACCCTGTGGCCTGGCAACATGACTGAGGTTTGATACTGGAAGACTGTGGCCAGGAAACATGATATCGGGTTGATTCTGGAAACTTCTGTCCTGGGAACAAGACTGAGGTTTGATTCTGGAACCCTGTGTCCTGGGAATATGACAAAGGTTTGTTGCTGGAAGCCTGTTCCCTGGGTACATGACTGAGGTTTGATTCTGGACACCTGTGTCCTGGGAACATGAGTGATGTTTGATGGTTGAAACCTGTGGCCTGCGAACATGACTCAGGTTTGATTCTGGAACCATGTGTCCTGGGAATATGACTGAGGTTTGATTCTGGAAACCTTTGGCCTGAGAAAATGACTGAGGTTTCATTGTGGAAACATGTGGCCTGGGATCATGACTGAGGTTTGATGGTGGAACACTCTGGCCTGGCAAAATGACTGAGGCTTGATTCTGGAACCCTGTGGCCCGGGAACGTGACTGAGGTTTGATGGCAGAAACCTGTGGCCTGGCAACATGACTGACGTTTGATTCTGGATCCCGGTGGCCTGGGAACATGACTGAGGCGTGATTCTGGAAAACTGTGGCCTGGGAACATGACATCTGTTTAGATTGTGGAATACTGTGCCCCGGGAACCTGACTGAGCCTTGGTTCTGAAACCCTGTGGACTGGGAACATGACTGAGGTTTTATTCTGGAACCCTGTAGCCTGGGAACGTAACTGAGGATTGATTCTGGAACCCTGTGGCCTGGGAACATGATACCGGTGGATTCTGGAACCCTGGGCACTGGGCATGTGACATCTGTTTAGATTGTGGAATACTGTGCCCCGGGAACCTGACTGAGCCTTGGTTCTGGAACCCTGTGGATTGGGAACATGACTGAGGATTTATTCTAGAACCCTGTAGCCTGGAAACATAACTGAGGATTGATTCTCGAACCCTGTGGCCTGGCAACATGACATCGGTGGATTCTAGAACCCTGTGGCCTGGGAACATGTCTGAGGTTTGATGGTGGAAACCTGTGGCTTGGCAACATGACTAAGGTTTGATTCTGGAAGACTGTGGCCAGGAAGCATGATATCTGGTTGATTCTGGAAACTTGTGTCCTGGGAACATGACTGAGGTTTGTTTCTGGAAGCCTGTGCCCTGGGAACATGACTGAGGTTTGATTCTGGACACCTGTGTCCTCGGAACATGACTGAGGTTTGATGGTTGAAACCTGTGGCCCGCGAACATGACTCAGGTTTGATTCTGGAACCATGTGTCCTGGGAACATGACTGAGGTTTGATTTTGGAAACCTTTGGCCTGGGAAAATGACTGAGGTTTCATTGTGGAAACGTGTGGCCTGGGATCATGACTGAGGTTTGATGGTGGAACACTCTGGCCTGGCAAAATGACTGAGGCTTGATTCTGGAACCCTGTGGCCCGGGAACATGAGAACGGTTTGATTCTGGAACCCTGTGGCCTTTAACATGACATCGGTGGATTCTGGAACCCTGTGGCCTGGGAACATGAGAATGGTTTGATTCTGGAACCCTGTGGCCTGGGAACATGGGTGAGGATTGATGGTGGAACCCTGTGGCCTGGCAACATGACTGAGGTTTGATACTGGAAGACTGTGGCCAGGAAACATGATATCGGGTTGATTCTGGAAACTTCTGTCCTGGGAACAAGAATGAGGTTTGATTCTGGAACCCTGTGTCCTGGGAATATGACAAAGGTTTGTTGCTGGAAGCCTGTTCCCTGGGTACATGACTGAGGTTTGATTCTGGACACCTGTGTCCTGGGAACATGAGTGATGTTTGATGGTTGAAACCTGTGGCCTGCGAACATGACTCAGGTTTGATTCTGGAACCATGTGTCCTGGGAATATGACTGAGGTTTGATTCTGGAAACCTTTGGCCTGAGAAAATGACTGAGGTTTCATTGTGGAAACATGTGGCCTGGGATCATGACTGAGGTTTGATGGTGGAACACTCTGGCCTGGCAAAATGACTGAGGCTTGATTCTGGAACCCTGTGGCCCGGGAACGTGACTGAGGTTTGATGGCAGAAACCTGTGGCCTGGCAACATGACTGACGTTTGATTCTGGATCCCGGTGGCCTGGGAACATGACTGAGGCGTGATTCTGGAAAACTGTGGCCTGGGAACATGACATCTGTTTAGATTGTGGAATACTGTGCCCCGGGAAACTGACTGAGCCTTGGTTCTGAAACCCTGTGGACTGGGAACATGACTGAGGTTTTATTCTGGAACCCTGTAGCCTGGGAACGTAACTGAGGATTGATTCTGGAACCCTGTGGCCTGGGAACATGATACCGGTGGATTCTGGAACCCTGGGCACTGGGCATGTGACATCTGTTTAGATTGTGGAATACTGTGCCCCGGGAACCTGACTGAGCCTTGGTTCTGGAACCCTGTGGATTGGGAACATGACTGAGGATTTATTCTAGAACCCTGTAGCCTGGAAACATAACTGAGGATTGATTCTCGAACCCTGTGGCCTGGCAACATGACATCGGTGGATTCTAGAACCCTGTGGCCTGGGAACATGTCTGAGGTTTGATGGTGGAAACCTGTGGCTTGGCAACATGACTAAGGTTTGATTCTGGAAGACTGTGGCCAGGAAGCATGATATCTGGTTGATTCTGGAAACTTGTGTCCTGGGAACATGACTGAGGTTTGTTTCTGGAAGCCTGTGCCCTGGGAACATGACTGAGGTTTGATTCTGGACACCTGTGTCCTGGGAACATGACTGAGGTTTGATGGTTGAAACCTGTGGCCCGCGAACATGACTCAGGTTTGATTCTGGAACCATGTGTCCTGGGAACATGACTGAGGTTTGATTTTGGAAACCTTTGGCCTGGGAAAATGACTGAGGTTTCATTGTGGAAACATGTGGCCTGGGATCATGACTGAGGTTTGATGGTGGAACACTCTGGCCTGGCAAAATGACTGAGGCTTGATTCTGGAACCCTGTGGCCCGGGAACATGAGAACGGTTTGATTCTGGAACCCTGTGGCCTTTAACATGACATCGGTGGATTCTGGAACCCTGTGGCCTGGGAACATGAGAACGGTTTGATTCTGGAACCCTGTGGCCTGGGAACATGAGTGAGGATTGATGGTGGAACCCTGTGGCCTGGCAACATGACTGAGGTTTGATACTGGAAGACTGTGACCAGGAAACATGATATCGGGTTGATTCTGGAAACTTCTGTCCTGGGAACAAGACTGAGGTTTGATTCTGTAACCCTGTGTCCTGGGAATATGACAAAGGTTTGTTGCTGGAAGCCTGTTCCCTGGGTACATGACTGAGGTTTGATTCTGGACACCTGTGTCCTGGGAACATGAGTGATGTTTGATTGTTGAAACCTGTGGCCTGCGAACATGACTCAGGTTTGATTCTGGAACCATGTGTCCTGGGAATATGACTGAGGTTTGATTCTGGAAACCTTTGGCCTGAGAAAATGACTGAGGTTTCATTGTGGAAACATGTGGCCTGGGATCATGACTGAGGTTTGATGGTGGAACACTCTGGCCTGGCAAAATGACTGAGGCTTGATTCTGGAACCCTGTGGCCCGGGAACGTGACTGAGGTTTGATGGCAGAAACCTGTGGCCTGGCAACATGACTGACGTTTGATTCTGGATCCCGGTGGCCTGGGAACATGACTGAGGCGTGATTCTGGAAAACTGTGGCCTGGGAACATGACATCTGTTTAGATTGTGGAATACTGTGCCCCGGGAACCTGACTGAGCCTTGGTTCTGAAACCCTGTGGACTGGGAACATGACTGAGGTTTTATTCTGGAACCCTGTAGCCTGGGAACATAACTGAGGATTGATTCTGGAACCCTGTGGCCTGGGAACATGATACCGGTGGATTCTGGAACCCTGGGGACTGGGCATGTGACATCTGTTTAGATTGTGGAATACTGTGCCCCGGGAACCTGACTGAGCCTTGGTTCTGGAACCCTGTGGATTGGGAACATGACTGAGGTTTTATTCTAGAACCCTGTAGCCTGGAAACATAACTGAGGATTGATTCTCGAACCCTGTGGCCTGGCAACATGACATCGGTGGATTCTAGAACCCTGTGGCCTGGGAACATGCCTGAGGTTTGATGGTGGAAACCTGTGGCTTGGCAACATGACTAAGGTTTGATTCTGGAAGACTGTGGCCAGGAAGCATGATATCTGGTTGATTCTGGAAACTTGTGTCCTGGGAACATGACTGAGGTTTGTTTCTGGAAGCCTGTGCCCTGGGAACATGACTGAGGTTTGATTCTGGACACCTGTGTCCTGGGAACATGACTGAGGTTTGATGGTTGAAACCTGTGGCCCGCGAACATGACTCAGGTTTGATTCTGGAACCATGTGTCCTGGGAACATGACTGAGGTTTGATTTTGGAAACCTTTGGCCTGGGAAAATGACTGAGGTTTCATTGTGGAAACGTGTGGCCTGGGATCATGACTGAGGTTTGATGGTGGAACACTCTGGCCTGGCAAAATGACTGAGGCTTGATTCTGGATCCCTGTGGCCCGGGAACATGAGAACGGTTTGATTCTGGAACCCTGTGGCCTTTAACATGACATCGGTGGATTCTGGAACCCTGTGGCCTGGGAACATGAGAACGGTTTGATTCTGGAACCCTGTGGCCTGGGAACATGGGTGAGGATTGATGGTGGAACCCTGTGGCCTGGCAACATGACTGAGGTTTGATACTGGAAGACTGTGGCCAGGAAACATGATATCGGGTTGATTCTGGAAACTTCTGTCCTGGGAACAAGACTGAGGTTTGATTCTGGAACCCTGTGTCCTGGGAATATGACAAAGGTTTGTTGCTGGAAGCCTGTTCCCTGGGTACATGACTGAGGTTTGATTCTGGACACCTGTGTCCTGGGAACATGAGTGATGTTTGATGGTTGAAACCTGTGGCCTGCGAACATGACTCAGGTTTGATTCTGGAACCATGTGTCCTGGGAATATGACTGAGGTTTGATTCTGGAAACCTTTGGCCTGAGAAAATGACTGAGGTTTCATTGTGGAAACATGTGGCCTGGGATCATGACTGAGGTTTGATGGTGGAACACTCTGGCCTGGCAAAATGACTGAGGCTTGATTCTGGAACCCTGTGGCCCGGGAACGTGACTGAGGTTTGATGGCAGAAACCTGTGGCCTGGCAACATGACTGACGTTTGATTCTGGATCCCGGTGGCCTGGGAACATGACTGAGGCGTGATTCTGGAAAACTGTGGCCTGGGAACATGACATCTGTTTAGATTGTGGAATACTGTGCCCCGGGAACCTGACTGAGCCTTGGTTCTGAAACCCTGTGGACTGGGAACATGACTGAGGTTTTATTCTGGAACCCTGTAGCCTGGGAACGTAACTGAGGATTGATTCTGGAACCCTGTGGCCTGGGAACATGATACCGGTGGATTCTGGAACCCTGGGCACTGGGCATGTGACATCTGTTTAGATTGTGGAATACTGTGCCCCGGGAACCTGACTGAGCCTTGGTTCTGGAACCCTGTGGATTGGGAACATGACTGAGGATTTATTCTAGAACCCTGTAGCCTGGAAACATAACTGAGGATTGATTCTCGAACCCTGTGGCCTGGCAACATGACATCGGTGGATTCTAGAACCCTGTGGCCTGGGAACATGTCTGAGGTTTGATGGTGGAAACCTGTGGCTTGGCAACATGACTAAGGTTTGATTCTGGAAGACTGTGGCCAGGAAGCATGATATCTGGTTGATTCTGGAAACTTGTGTCCTGGGAACATGACTGAGGTTTGTTTCTGGAAGCCTGTGCCCTGGGAACATGACTGAGGTTTGATTCTGGACACCTGTGTCCTGGGAACATGACTGAGGTTTGATGGTTGAAACCTGTGGCCCGCGAACATGACTCAGGTTTGATTCTGGAACCATGTGTCCTGGGAACATGACTGAGGTTTGATTTTGGAAACCTTTGGACTGGGAAAATGACTGAGGTTTCATTGTGGAAACGTGTGGCCTGGGATCATGACTGAGGTTTGATGGTGGAACACTCTGGCCTGGCAAAATGACTGAGGCTTGATTCTGGAACCCTGTGGCCCGGGAACATGAGAACGGTTTGATTCTGGAACCCTGTGGCCTTTAACATGACATCGGTGGATTCTGGAACCCTGTGGCCTGGGAACATGAGAACGGTTTGATTCTGGAACCCTGTGGCCTGGGAACATGGGTGAGGATTGATGGTGGAACCCTGTGGCCTGGCAACATGACTGAGGTTTGATACTGGAAGACTGTGGCCAGGAAACATGATATCGGGTTGATTCTGGAAACTTCTGTCCTGGGAACAAGACTGAGGTTTGATTCTGGAACCCTGTGTCCTGGGAATATGACAAAGGTTTGTTGCTGGAAGCCTGTTCCCTGGGTACATGACTGAGGTTTGATTCTGGACACCTGTGTCCTGGGAACATGACTGAGGTTTGATGGTTGAAACCTGTGGCCTGCGAACATGACTCAGGTTTGATTCTGGAACCATGTGTCCTGGGAATATGACTGAGGTTTGATTCTGGAAACCTTTGGCCTGAGAAAATGACTGAGGTTTCATTGTGGAAACATGTGGCCTGGGATCATGACTGAGGTTTGATGGTGGAACACTCTGGCCTGGCAAAATGACTGAGGCTTGATTCTGGAACCCTGTGGCCCGGGAACGTGACTGAGGTTTGATGGCAGAAACCTGTGGCCTGGCAACATGACTGACGTTTGATTCTGGATCCCGGTGGCCTGGGAACATGACTGAGGCGTGATTCTGAAAAACTGTGGCCTGGGAACATGACATCTGTTTAGATTGTGGAATACTGTGCCCCGGGAACCTGACTGAGCCTTGGTTCTGAAACCCTGTGGACTGGGAACATGACTGAGGTTTTATTCTGGAACCCTGTAGCCTGGGAACGTAACTGAGGATTGATTCTGGAACCCTGTGGCCTGGGAACATGATACCGGTGGATTCTGGAACCCTGGGCACTGGGCATGTGACATCTGTTTAGATTGTGGAATACTGTGCCCCGGGAACCTGACTGAGCCTTGGTTCTGGAACCCTGTGGATTGGGAACATGACTGAGGATTTATTCTAGAACCCTGTAGCCTGGAAACATAACTGAGGATTGATTCTCGAACCCTGTGGCCTGGCAACATGACATCGGTGGATTCTAGAACCCTGTGGCCTGGGAACATGTCTGAGGTTTGATGGTGGAAACCTGTGGCTTGGCAACATGACTAAGGTTTGATTCTGGAAGACTGTGGCCAGGAAGCATGATATCTGGTTGATTCTGGAAACTTGTGTCCTGGGAACATGACTGAGGTTTGTTTCTGGAAGCCTGTGCCCTGGGAACATGACTGAGGTTTGATTCTGGACACCTGTGTCCTGGGAACATGACTGAGGTTTGATGGTTGAAACCTGTGGCCCGCGAACATGACTCAGGTTTGATTCTGGAACCATGTGTCCTGGGAACATGACTGAGGTTTGATTTTGGAAACCTTTGGCCTGGGAAAATGACTGAGGTTTCATTGTGGAAACATGTGGCCTGGGATCATGACTGAGGTTTGATGGTGGAACACTCTGGCCTGGCAAAATGACTGAGGCTTGATTCTGGAACCCTGTGGCCCGGGAACATGAGAACGGTTTGATTCTGGAACCCTGTGGCCTTTAACATGACATCGGTGGATTCTGGAACCCTGTGGCCTGGGAACATGAGAACGGTTTGATTCTGGAACCCTGTGGCCTGGGAACATGAGTGAGGATTGATGGTGGAACCCTGTGGCCTGGCAACATGACTGAGGTTTGATACTGGAAGACTGTGACCAGGAAACATGATATCGGGTTGATTCTGGAAACTTCTGTCCTGGGAACAAGACTGAGGTTTGATTCTGTAACCCTGTGTCCTGGGAATATGACAAAGGTTTGTTGCTGGAAGCCTGTTCCCTGGGTACATGACTGAGGTTTGATTCTGGACACCTGTGTCCTGGGAACATGAGTGATGTTTGATTGTTGAAACCTGTGGCCTGCGAACATGACTCAGGTTTGATTCTGGAACCATGTGTCCTGGGAATATGACTGAGGTTTGATTCTGGAAACCTTTGGCCTGAGAAAATGACTGAGGTTTCATTGTGGAAACATGTGGCCTGGGATCATGACTGAGGTTTGATGGTGGAACACTCTGGCCTGGCAAAATGACTGAGGCTTGATTCTGGAACCCTGTGGCCCGGGAACGTGACTGAGGTTTGATGGCAGAAACCTGTGGCCTGGCAACATGACTGACGTTTGATTCTGGATCCCGGTGGCCTGGGAACATGACTGAGGCGTGATTCTGGAAAACTGTGGCCTGGGAACATGACATCTGTTTAGATTGTGGAATACTGTGCCCCGGGAACCTGACTGAGCCTTGGTTCTGAAACCCTGTGGACTGGGAACATGACTGAGGTTTTATTCTGGAACCCTGTAGCCTGGGAACATAACTGAGGATTGATTCTGGAACCCTGTGGCCTGGGAACATGATACCGGTGGATTCTGGAACCCTGGGGACTGGGCATGTGACATCTGTTTAGATTGTGGAATACTGTGCCCCGGGAACCTGACTGAGCCTTGGTTCTGGAACCCTGTGGATTGGGAACATGACTGAGGTTTTATTCTAGAACCCTGTAGCCTGGAAACATAACTGAGGATTGATTCTCGAACCCTGTGGCCTGGCAACATGACATCGGTGGATTCTAGAACCCTGTGGCCTGGGAACATGCCTGAGGTTTGATGGTGGAAACCTGTGGCTTGGCAACATGACTAAGGTTTGATTCTGGAAGACTGTGGCCAGGAAGCATGATATCTGGTTGATTCTGGAAACTTGTGTCCTGGGAACATGACTGAGGTTTGTTTCTGGAAGCCTGTGCCCTGGGAACATGACTGAGGTTTGATTCTGGACACCTGTGTCCTGGGAACATGACTGAGGTTTGATGGTTGAAACCTGTGGCCCGCGAACATGACTCAGGTTTGATTCTGGAACCATGTGTCCTGGGAACATGACTGAGGTTTGATTTTGGAAACCTTTGGCCTGGGAAAATGACTGAGGTTTCATTGTGGAAACGTGTGGCCTGGGATCATGACTGAGGTTTGATGGTGGAACACTCTGGCCTGGCAAAATGACTGAGGCTTGATTCTGGATCCCTGTGGCCCGGGAACATGAGAACGGTTTGATTCTGGAACCCTGTGGCCTTTAACATGACATCGGTGGATTCTGGAACCCTGTGGCCTGGGAACATGAGAACGGTTTGATTCTGGAACCCTGTGGCCTGGGAACATGGGTGAGGATTGATGGTGGAACCCTGTGGCCTGGCAACATGACTGAGGTTTGATACTGGAAGACTGTGGCCAGGAAACATGATATCGGGTTGATTCTGGAAACTTCTGTCCTGGGAACAAGACTGAGGTTTGATTCTGGAACCCTGTGTCCTGGGAATATGACAAAGGTTTGTTGCTGGAAGCCTGTTCCCTGGGTACATGACTGAGGTTTGATTCTGGACACCTGTGTCCTGGGAACATGAGTGATGTTTGATGGTTGAAACCTGTGGCCTGCGAACATGACTCAGGTTTGATTCTGGAACCATGTGTCCTGGGAATATGACTGAGGTTTGATTCTGGAAACCTTTGGCCTGAGAAAATGACTGAGGTTTCATTGTGGAAACATGTGGCCTGGGATCATGACTGAGGTTTGATGGTGGAACACTCTGGCCTGGCAAAATGACTGAGGCTTGATTCTGGAACCCTGTGGCCCGGGAACGTGACTGAGGTTTGATGGCAGAAACCTGTGGCCTGGCAACATGACTGACGTTTGATTCTGGATCCCGGTGGCCTGGGAACATGACTGAGGCGTGATTCTGGAAAACTGTGGCCTGGGAACATGACATCTGTTTAGATTGTGGAATACTGTGCCCCGGGAACCTGACTGAGCCTTGGTTCTGAAACCCTGTGGACTGGGAACATGACTGAGGTTTTATTCTGGAACCCTGTAGCCTGGGAACGTAACTGAGGATTGATTCTGGAACCCTGTGGCCTGGGAACATGATACCGGTGGATTCTGGAACCCTGGGCACTGGGCATGTGACATCTGTTTAGATTGTGGAATACTGTGCCCCGGGAACCTGACTGAGCCTTGGTTCTGGAACCCTGTGGATTGGGAACATGACTGAGGATTTATTCTAGAACCCTGTAGCCTGGAAACATAACTGAGGATTGATTCTCGAACCCTGTGGCCTGGCAACATGACATCGGTGGATTCTAGAACCCTGTGGCCTGGGAACATGTCTGAGGTTTGATGGTGGAAACCTGTGGCTTGGCAACATGACTAAGGTTTGATTCTGGAAGACTGTGGCCAGGAAGCATGATATCTGGTTGATTCTGGAAACTTGTGTCCTGGGAACATGACTGAGGTTTGTTTCTGGAAGCCTGTGCCCTGGGAACATGACTGAGGTTTGATTCTGGACACCTGTGTCCTGGGAACATGACTGAGGTTTGATGGTTGAAACCTGTGGCCCGCGAACATGACTCAGGTTTGATTCTGGAACCATGTGTCCTGGGAACATGACTGAGGTTTGATTTTGGAAACCTTTGGACTGGGAAAATGACTGAGGTTTCATTGTGGAAACGTGTGGCCTGGGATCATGACTGAGGTTTGATGGTGGAACACTCTGGCCTGGCAAAATGACTGAGGCTTGATTCTGGAACCCTGTGGCCCGGGAACATGAGAACGGTTTGATTCTGGAACCCTGTGGCCTTTAACATGACATCGGTGGATTCTGGAACCCTGTGGCCTGGGAACATGAGAACGGTTTGATTCTGGAACCCTGTGGCCTGGGAACATGGGTGAGGATTGATGGTGGAACCCTGTGGCCTGGCAACATGACTGAGGTTTGATACTGGAAGACTGTGGCCAGGAAACATGATATCGGGTTGATTCTGGAAACTTCTGTCCTGGGAACAAGACTGAGGTTTGATTCTGGAACCCTGTGTCCTGGGAATATGACAAAGGTTTGTTGCTGGAAGCCTGTTCCCTGGGTACATGACTGAGGTTTGATTCTGGACACCTGTGTCCTGGGAACATGACTGAGGTTTGATGGTTGAAACCTGTGGCCTGCGAACATGACTCAGGTTTGATTCTGGAACCATGTGTCCTGGGAATATGACTGAGGTTTGATTCTGGAAACCTTTGGCCTGAGAAAATGACTGAGGTTTCATTGTGGAAACATGTGGCCTGGGATCATGACTGAGGTTTGATGGTGGAACACTCTGGCCTGGCAAAATGACTGAGGCTTGATTCTGGAACCCTGTGGCCCGGGAACGTGACTGAGGTTTGATGGCAGAAACCTGTGGCCTGGCAACATGACTGACGTTTGATTCTGGATCCCGGTGGCCTGGGAACATGACTGAGGCGTGATTCTGAAAAACTGTGGCCTGGGAACATGACATCTGTTTAGATTGTGGAATACTGTGCCCCGGGAACCTGACTGAGCCTTGGTTCTGAAACCCTGTGGACTGGGAACATGACTGAGGTTTTATTCTGGAACCCTGTAGCCTGGGAACGTAACTGAGGATTGATTCTGGAACCCTGTGGCCTGGGAACATGATACCGGTGGATTCTGGAACCCTGGGCACTGGGCATGTGACATCTGTTTAGATTGTGGAATACTGTGCCCCGGGAACCTGACTGAGCCTTGGTTCTGGAACCCTGTGGATTGGGAACATGACTGAGGATTTATTCTAGAACCCTGTAGCCTGGAAACATAACTGAGGATTGATTCTCGAACCCTGTGGCCTGGCAACATGACATCGGTGGATTCTAGAACCCTGTGGCCTGGGAACATGTCTGAGGTTTGATGGTGGAAACCTGTGGCTTGGCAACATGACTAAGGTTTGATTCTGGAAGACTGTGGCCAGGAAGCATGATATCTGGTTGATTCTGGAAACTTGTGTCCTGGGAACATGACTGAGGTTTGTTTCTGGAAGCCTGTGCCCTGGGAACATGACTGAGGTTTGATTCTGGACACCTGTGTCCTGGGAACATGACTGAGGTTTGATGGTTGAAACCTGTGGCCCGCGAACATGACTCAGGTTTGATTCTGGAACCATGTGTCCTGGGAACATGACTGAGGTTTGATTTTGGAAACCTTTGGCCTGGGAAAATGACTGAGGTTTCATTGTGGAAACATGTGGCCTGGGATCATGACTGAGGTTTGATGGTGGAACACTCTGGCCTGGCAAAATGACTGAGGCTTGATTCTGGAACCCTGTGGCCCGGGAACATGAGAACGGTTTGATTCTGGAACCCTGTGGCCTTTAACATGACATCGGTGGATTCTGGAACCCTGTGGCCTGGGAACATGAGAACGGTTTGATTCTGGAACCCTGTGGCCTGGGAACATGAGTGAGGATTGATGGTGGAACCCTGTGGCCTGGCAACATGACTGAGGTTTGATACTGGAAGACTGTGGCCAGGAAACATGATATCGGGTTGATTCTGGAAACTTCTGTCCTGGGAACAAGACTGAGGTTTGATTCTGGAACCCTGTGTCCTGGGAATATGACAAAGGTTTGTTGCTGGAAGCCTGTTCCCTGGGTACATGACTGAGGTTTGATTCTGGACACCTGTGTCCTGGGAACATGAGTGATGTTTGATGGTTGAAACCTGTGGCCTGCGAACATGACTCAGGTTTGATTCTGAAACCATGTGTCCTGGGAATATGACTGAGGTTTGATTCTGGAAACCTTTGGCCTGAGAAAATGACTGAGGTTTCATTGTGGAAACATGTGGCCTGGGATCATGACTGAGGTTTGATGGTGGAACACTCTGGCCTGGCAAAATGACTGAGGCTTGATTCTGGAACCCTGTGGCCCGGGAACGTGACTGAGGTTTGATGGCAGAAACCTGTGGCCTGGCAACATGACTGACGTTTGATTCTGGATCCCGGTGGCCTGGGAACATGACTGAGGCGTGATTCTGGAAAACTGTGGCCTGGGAACATGACATCTGTTTAGATTGTGGAATACTGTGCCCCGGGAACCTGACTGAGCCTTGGTTCTGAAACCCTGTGGACTGGGAACATGACTGAGGTTTTATTCTGGAACCCTGTAGCCTGGGAACATAACTGAGGATTGATTCTGGAACCCTGTGGCCTGGGAACATGATACCGGTGGATTCTGGAACCCTGGGCACTGGGCATGTGACATCTGTTTAGATTGTGGAATACTGTGCCCCGGGAACCTGACTGAGCCTTGGTTCTGGAACCCTGTGGATTGGGAACATGACTGAGGATTTATTCTAGAACCCTGTAGCCTGGAAACATAACTGAGGATTGATTCTCGAACCCTGTGGCCTGGCAACATGACATCGGTGGATTCTAGAACCCTGTGGCCTGGGAACATGTCTGAGGTTTGATGGTGGAAACCTGTGGCTTGGCAACATGACTAAGGTTTGATTCTGGAAGACTGTGGCCAGGAAGCATGATATCTGGTTGATTCTGGAAACTTGTGTCCTGGGAACATGACTGAGGTTTGTTTCTGGAAGCCTGTGCCCTGGGAACATGACTGAGGTTTGATTCTGGACACCTGTGTCCTGGGAACATGACTGAGGTTTGATGGTTGAAACCTGTGGCCCGCGAACATGACTCAGGTTTGATTCTGGAACCATGTGTCCTGGGAACATGACTGAGGTTTGATTTTGGAAACCTTTGGCCTGGGAAAATGACTGAGGTTTCATTGTGGAAACATGTGGCCTGGGATCATGACTGAGGTTTGATGGTGGAACACTCTGGCCTGGCAAAATGACTGAGGCTTGATTCTGGAACCCTGTGGCCCGGGAACATGAGAACGGTTTGATTCTGGAACCCTGTGGCCTTTAACATGACATCGGTGGATTCTGGAACCCTGTGGCCTGGGAACATGAGAACGGTTTGATTCTGGAACCCTGTGGCCTGGGAACATGAGTGAGGATTGATGGTGGAACCCTGTGGCCTGGCAACATGACTGAGGTTTGATACTGGAAGACTGTGGCCAGGAAACATGATATCGGGTTGATTCTGGAAACTTCTGTCCTGGGAACAAGACTGAGGTTTGATTCTGGAACCCTGTGTCCTGGGAATATGACAAAGGTTTGTTGCTGGAAGCCTGTTCCCTGGGTACATGACTGAGGTTTGATTCTGGACACCTGTGTCCTGGGAACATGAGTGATGTTTGATTGTTGAAACCTGTGGCCTGCGAACATGACTCAGGTTTGATTCTGGAACCATGTGTCCTGGGAATATGACTGAGGTTTGATTCTGGAAACCTTTGGCCTGAGAAAATGACTGAGGTTTCATTGTGGAAACATGTGTCCTGGGATCATGACTGAGGTTTGATGGTGGAACACTCTGGCCTGGCAAAATGGCTGAGGCTTGATTCTGGAACCCTGTGGCCCGGGAACGTGACTGAGGTTTGATGGCAGAAACCTGTGGCCTGGCAACATGACTGACGTTTGATTCTGGATCCCGGTGGCCTGGGAACATGACTGAGGCGTGATTCTGGAAAACTGTGGCCTGGGAACATGACATCTGTTTAGATTGTGGAATACTGTGCCCCGGGAACCTGACTGAGCCTTGGTTCTGAAACCCTGTGGACTGGGAACATGACTGAGGTTTTATTCTGGAAACCTGTAGCCTGGGAACGTAACTGAGGATTGATTCTGGAACCCTGTGGCCTGGGAACATGATACCGGTGGATTCTGGAACCCTGGGCACTGGGCATATGACATCTGTTTAGATTGTGGAATACTGTGCCCCGGGAACCTGACTGAGCCTTGGTTCTGGAACCCTGTGGATTGGGAACATGACTGAGGATTTATTCTAGAACCCTGTAGCCTGGAAACATAACTGAGGATTGATTCTCGAACCCTGTGGCCTGGCAACATGACATCGGTGGATTCTAGAATCCTGTGGCCTGGGAACATGTCTGAGGTTTGATGGTGGAAACCTGTGGCTTGGCAACATGACTAAGGTTTGATTCTGGAAGACTGTGGCCAGGAAGCATGATATCTGGTTGATTCTGGAAACTTGTGTCCTGGGAACATGACTGAGGTTTGTTTCTGGAAGCCTGTGCCCTGGGAACATGACTGAGGTTTGATTCTGGACACCTGTGTCCTGGGAACATGACTGAGGTTTGATGGTTGAAACCTGTGGCCCGCGAACATGACTCAGGTTTGATTCTGGAACCATGTGTCCTGGGAACATGACTGAGGTTTGATTTTGGAAACCTTTGGCCTGGGAAAATGACTGAGGTTTCATTGTGGAAACGTGTGGCCTGGGATCATGACTGAGGTTTGATGGTGGAACACTCTGGCCTGGCAAAATGACTGAGGCTTGATTCTGGAACCCTGTGGCCCGGGAACATGAGAACGGTTTGATTCTGGAACCCTGTGGCCTTTAACATGACATCGGTGGATTCTGGAACCCTGTGGCCTGGGAACATGAGAACGGTTTGATTCTGGAACCCTGTGGCCTGGGAACATGGGTGAGGATTGATGGTGGAACCCTGTGGCCTGGCAACATGACTGAGGTTTGATACTGGAAGACTGTGGCCAGGAAACATGATATCGGGTTGATTCTGGAAACTTCTGTCCTGGGAACAAGACTGAGGTTTGATTCTGGAACCCTGTGTCCTGGGAATATGACAAAGGTTTGTTGCTGGAAGCCTGTTCCCTGGGTACATGACTGAGGTTTGATTCTGGACACCTGTGTCCTGGGAACATGAGTGATGTTTGATTGTTGAAACCTGTGGCCTGCGAACATGACTCAGGTTTGATTCTGGAACCATGTGTCCTGGGAATATGACTGAGGTTTGATTCTGGAAACCTTTGGCCTGAGAAAATGACTGAGGTTTCATTGTGGAAACATGTGGCCTGGGATCATGACTGAGGTTTGATGGTGGAACACTCTGGCCTGGCAAAATGACTGAGGCTTGATTCTGGAACCCTGTGGCCCGGGAACGTGACAGAGGTTTGATGGCAGAAACCTGTGGCCTGGCAACATGACTGACGTTTGATTCTGGATCCCGGTGGCCTGGGAACATGACTGAGGCGTGATTCTGGAAAACTGTGGCCTGGGAACATGACATCTGTTTAGATTGTGGAATACTGTGCCCCGGGAACCTGACTGAGCCTTGGTTCTGAAACCCTGTGGACTGGGAACATGACTGAGGTTTTATTCTGGAACCCTGTAGCCTGGGAACGTAACTGAGGATTGATTCTGGAACCCTGTGGCCTGGGAACATGATACCGGTGGATTCTGGAACCCTGGGCACTGGGCATGTGACATCTGTTTAGATTGTGGAATACTGTGCCCCGGGAACCTGACTGAGCCTTGGTTCTGGAACCCTGTGGATTGGGAACATGACTGAGGATTTATTCTAGAACCCTGTAGCCTGGAAACATAACTGAGGATTGATTCTCGAACCCTGTGGCCTGGCAACATGACATCGGTGGATTCTAGAACCCTGTGGCCTGGGAACATGTCTGAGGTTTGATGGTGGAAACCTGTGGCTTGGCAACATGACTAAGGTTTGATTCTGGAAGACTGTGGCCAGGAAGCATGATATCTGGTTGATTCTGGAAACTTGTGTCCTGGGAACATGACTGAGGTTTGTTTCTGGAAGCCTGTGCCCTGGGAACATGACTGAGGTTTGATTCTGGACACCTGTGTCCTGGGAACATGACTGAGGTTTGATGGTTGAAACCTGTGGCCCGCGAACATGACTCAGGTTTGATTCTGGAACCATGTGTCCTGGGAACATGACTGAGGTTTGATTTTGGAAACCTTTGGCCTGGGAAAATGACTGAGGTTTCATTGTGGAAACGTGTGGCCTGGGATCATGACTGAGGTTTGATGGTGGAACACTCTGGCCTGGCAAAATGACTGAGGCTTGATTCTGGAACCCTGTGGCCCGGGAACATGAGAACGGTTTGATTCTGGAACCCTGTGGCCTTTAACATGACATCGGTGGATTCTGGAACCCTGTGGCCTGGGAACATGAGAACGGTTTGATTCTGGAACCCTGTGGCCTGGGAACATGGGTGAGGATTGATGGTGGAACCCTGTGGCCTGGCAACATGACTGAGGTTTGATACTGGAAGACTGTGGCCAGGAAACATGATATCGGGTTGATTCTGGAAACTTCTGTCCTGGGAACAAGACTGAGGTTTGATTCTGGAACCCTGTGTCCTGGGAATATGACAAAGGTTTGTTGCTGGAAGCCTGTTCCCTGGGTACATGACTGAGGTTTGATTCTGGACACCTGTGTCCTGGGAACATGAGTGATGTTTGATTGTTGAAACCTGTGGCCTGCGAACATGACTCAGGTTTGATTCTGGAACCATGTGTCCTGGGAATATGACTGAGGTTTGATTCTGGAAACCTTTGGCCTGAGAAAATGACTGAGGTTTCATTGTGGAAACATGTGGCCTGGGATCATGACTGAGGTTTGATGGTGGAACACTCTGGCCTGGCAAAATGACTGAGGCTTGATTCTGGAACCCTGTGGCCCGGGAACGTGACTGAGGTTTGATGGCAGAAACCTGTGGCCTGGCAACATGACTGACGTTTGATTCTGGATCCCGGTGGCCTGGGAACATGACTGAGGCGTGATTCTGGAAAACTGTGGCCTGGGAACATGACATCTGTTTAGATTGTGGAATACTGTGCCCCGGGAAGCTGACTGAGCCTTGGTTCTGAAACCCTGTGGACTGGGAACATGACTGAGGTTTTATCCTGGAACCCTGTAGCCTGGGAACATAACTGAGGATTGATTCTGGAACCCTGTGGCCTGGGAACATGATACCGGTGGATTCTGGAACCCTGGGCACTGGGCATGTGACATCTGTTTAGATTGTGGAATACTGTGCCCCGGGAACCTGACTGAGCCTTGGTTCTGGAACCCTGTGGATTGGGAACATGACTGAGGATTTATTCTAGAACCCTGTAGCCTGGAAACATAACTGAGGATTGATTCTCGAACCCTGTGGCCTGGCAACATGACATCGGTGGATTTTAGAACCCTGTGGCCTGGGAACATGTCTGAGGTTTGATGGTGCAAACCTGTGGCTTGGCAACATGACTAAGGTTTGATTCTGGAAGACTGTGGCCAGGAAGCATGATATCTGGTTGATTCTGGAAACTTGTGTCCTGGGAACATGACTGAGGTTTGTTTCTGGAAGCCTGTGCCCTGGGAACATGACTGAGGTTTGATTCTGGACACCTGTGTCCTGGGAACATGACTGAGGTTTGATGGTTGAAACCTGTGGCCCGCGAACATGACTCAGGTTTGATTCTGGAGCCATGTGTCCTGGGAACATGACTGAGGTTTGATTTTGGAAACCTTTGACCTGGGAAAATGACTGAGGTTTCATTGTGGAAACATGTGGCCTGGGATCATGACTGAGGTTTGATGGTGGAACACTCTGGCCTGGCAAAATGACTGAGGCTTGATTCTGGAACCCTGTGGCCCGGGAACGTGACTGACGTTTGATGGCAGAAACCTGTGGCCTGGCAACATGACTGACGTTTGATTCTGGATCCCGGTGGCCTGGGAACATGACTGAGGCGTGATTCTGGAAAACTGTGGCCTGGGAACATGACATCTGTTTAGATTGTGGAATACTGTGCCCCGGGAACCTGACTGAGCCTTGGTTCTGAAACCCTGTGGACTGGGAACATGACTGAGGTTTTATTCTGGAACCCTGTAGCCTGGGAACATAACTGAGGATTGATTCTGGAACCCTGTGGCCTGGGAACATGATACCGGTGGATTCTGGAACCCTGGGGACTGGGCATGTGACATTTGTTTAGATTGTGGAATACTGTGCCCCGGGAACCTGACTGAGCCTTGGTTCTGGAACCCTGTGGATTGGGAACATGACTGAGGATTTATTCTAGAACCCTGTAGCCTGGAAACATAACTGAGGATTGATTCTCGAACCCTGTGGCCTGGGAACATGACATCGGTGGATTCTAGAACCCTGTGGCCTGGGAACATGTCTGAGGTTTGATGGTGGAAACCTGTGGCTTGGCAACATGACTAAGGTTTGATTCTGGAAGACTGTGGCCAGGAAGCATGATATCTGGTTGATTCTGGAAACTTGTGTCCTGGGAACATGACTGAGGTTTGTTTCTGGAAGCCTGTGCCCTGGGAACATGACTGAGGTTTGATTCTGGACACCTGTGTCCTGGGAACATGACTGAGGTTTGATGGTTGAAACCTGTGGCCCGCGAACATGACTCAGGTTTGATTCTGGAGCCATGTGTCCTGGGAACATGACTGAGGTTTGATTTTGGAAACCTTTGGCCTGGGAAAATGACTGAGGTTTCATTGTGGAAACATGTGGCCTGGGATCATGACTGAGGTTTGATGGTGGAACACTCTGGCCTGGCAAAATGACTGAGGCTTGATTCTGGAACCCTGTGGCCCGGGAACGTGACTGAGGTTTGATGGCAGAAACCTGTGGCCTGGCAACATGACTGACGTTTGATTCTGGATCCCGGTGGCCTGGGAACATGACTGAGGCGTGATTCTGGAAAACTGTGGCCTGGGAACATGACATCTGTTTAGATTGTGGAATACTGTGCCCCGGGAAGCTGACTGAGCCTTGGTTCTGAAACCCTGTGGACTGGGAACATGACTGAGGTTTTATCCTGGAACCCTGTAGCCTGGGAACATAACTGAGGATTGATTCTGGAACCCTGTGGCCTGGGAACATGATACCGGTGGATTCTGGAACCCTGGGCACTGGGCATGTGACATCTGTTTAGATTGTGGAATACTGTGCCCCGGGAACCTGACTGAGCCTTGGTTCTGGAACCCTGTGGATTGGGAACATGACTGAGGATTTATTCTAGAACCCTGTAGCCTGGAAACATAACTGAGGATTGATTCTCGAACCCTGTGGCCTGGCAACATGACATCGGTGGATTTTAGAACCCTGTGGCCTGGGAACATGTCTGAGGTTTGATGGTGCAAACCTGTGGCTTGGCAACATGACTAAGGTTTGATTCTGGAAGACTGTGGCCAGGAAGCATGATATCTGGTTGATTCTGGAAACTTGTGTCCTGGGAACATGACTGAGGTTTGTTTCTGGAAGCCTGTGCCCTGGGAACATGACTGAGGTTTGATTCTGGACACCTGTGTCCTGGGAACATGACTGAGGTTTGATGGTTGAAACCTGTGGCCCGCGAACATGACTCAGGTTTGATTCTGGAGCCATGTGTCCTGGGAACATGACTGAGGTTTGATTTTGGAAACCTTTGACCTGGGAAAATGACTGAGGTTTCATTGTGGAAACATGTGGCCTGGGATCATGACTGAGGTTTGATGGTGGAACACTCTGGCCTGGCAAAATGACTGAGGCTTGATTCTGGAACCCTGTGGCCCGGGAACATGAGAACGGTTTGATTCTGGAACCCTGTGGCCTTTAACATGACATCGGTGGATTCTGGAACCCTGTGGCCTGGGAACATGAGAACGGTTTGATTCTGGAACCCTGTGGCCTGGGAACATGAGAACGGTTTGATTCTGGAACCCTGTGGCCTGGGAACATGAGTGAGGATTGATGGTGGAACCCTGTGGCCTGGCAACATGACTGAGTTTTGATACTGGAAGACTGTGGCCAGGAAACATGATATCGGGTTGATTCTGGAAACTTCTGTCCTGGGAACAAGACTGAGGTTTGATTCTGGAACCCTGTGTCCTGGGAATATGACAAAGGTTTGTTGCTGGAAGCCTGTTCCCTGGGTACATGACTGAGGTTTGATTCTGGACACCTGTGTCCTGGGAACATGAGTGATGTTTGATTGTTGAAACCTGTGGCCTGCGAACATGACTCAGGTTTGATTCTGGAACCATGTGTCCTGGGAATATGACTGAGGTTTGATTCTGGAAACCTTTGGCCTGAGAAAATGACTGAGGTTTCATTGTGGAAACATGTGGCCTGGGATCATGACTGAGGTTTGATGGTGGAACACTCTGGCCTGGCAAAATGACTGAGGCTTGATTCTGGAACCCTGTGGCCCGGGAACGTGACTGAGGTTTGATGGCAGAAACCTGTGGCCTGGCAACATGACTGACGTTTGATTCTGGATCCCGGTGGCCTGGGAACATGACTGAGGCGTGATTCTGGAAAACTGTGGCCTGGGAACATGACATCTGTTTAGATTGTGGAATACTGTGCCCCGGGAACCTGACTGAGCCTTGGTTCTGAAACCCTGTGGACTGGGAACATGACTGAGGTTTTATTCTGGAACCCTGTAGCCTGGGAACATAACTGAGGATTGATTCTGGAACCCTGTGGCCTGGGAACATGATACTGGTGGATTCTGGAACCCTGGGGACTGGGCATGTGACATCTGTTTAGATTGTGGAATACTGTGCCCCGGGAACCTGACTGAGCCTTGGTTCTGGAACTCTGTGGATTGGGAACATGACTGAGGTTTTATTCTAGAACCCTGTAGCCTGGAAACATAACTGAGGATTGATTCTCGAACCCTGTGGCCTGGCAACATGACATCGGTGGATTCTAGAACCCTGTGGCCTGGGAACATGTTTGAGGTTTGATGGTGCAAACCTGTGGCTTGGCAACATGACTAAGGTTTGATTCTGGAAGACTGTGGCCAGGAAGCATGATATCTGGTTGATTCTGGAAACTTGTGTCCTGGGAACATGACTGAGGTTTGTTTCTGGAAGCCTGTGCCCTGGGAACAGGACTGAGGTTTGATTCTGGACACCTGTGTCCTGGGAACATGACTGAGGTTTGATGGTTGAAACCTGTGGCCCGCGAACATGACTCAGGTTTGATTCTGGAGCCATGTGTCCTGGGAACATGACTGAGGTTTGATTTTGGAAACCTTTGGCCTGGGAAAATGACTGAGGTTTCATTGTGGAAACATGTGGCCTGGGATCATGACTGAGGTTTGATGGTGGAACACTCTGGCCTGGCAAAATGACTGAGGCTTGATTCTGGAACCCTGTGGCCCGGGAACGTGACTGAGGTTTGATGGCAGAAACCTGTGGCCTGGCAACATGACTGACGTTTGATTCTGGATCCCGGTGGCCTGGGAACATGACTGAGGCGTGATTCTGGAAAACTGTGGCCTGGGAACATGACATCTGTTTAGATTGTGGAATACTGTGCCCCGGGAACCTGACTGAGCCTTGGTTCTGAAACCCTGTGGACTGGGAACATGACTGAGGTTTTATTCTGGAACCCTGTAGCCTGGGAACATAACTGAGGATTGATTCTGGAACCCTGTGGCCTGGGAACATGATACCGGTGGATTCTGGAACCCTGGGGACTGGGCATGTGACATCTGTTTAGATTGTGGAATACTGTGCCCCGGGAACCTGACTGAGCCTTGGTTCTGGAACCCTGTGGATTGGGAACATGACTGAGGATTTATTCTAGAACCCTGTAGCCTGGAAACATAACTGAGGATTGATTCTCGAACCCTGTGGCCTGGGAACATGACATCGGTGGATTCTAGAACCCTGTGGCCTGGGAACATGTCTGAGGTTTGATGGTGGAAACCTGTGGCTTGGCAACATGACTAAGGTTTGATTCTGGAAGACTGTGGCCAGGAAGCATGATATCTGGTTGATTCTGGAAACTTGTGTCCTGGGAACATGACTGAGGTTTGTTTCTGGAAGCCTGTGCCCTGGGAACATGACTGAGGTTTGATTCTGGACACCTGTGTCCTGGGAACATGACTGAGGTTTGATGGTTGAAACCTGTGGCCCGCGAACCTGACTCAGGTTTGATTCTGGAGCCATGTGTCCTGGGAACATGACTGAGGTTTGATTTTGGAAACCTTTGGCCTGGGAAAATGACTGAGGTTTCATTGTGGAAACATGTGGCCTGGGATCATGACTGAGGTTTGATGGTGGAACACTCTGGCCTGGCAAAATGACTGAGGCTTGATTCTGGAACCCTGTGGCCCGGGAACATGAGAACGGTTTGATTCTGGAACCCTGTGGCCTTTAACATGACATCGGTGGATTCTGGAACCCTGTGGCCTGGGAACATGAGAACGGTTTGATTCTGGAACCCTGTGGCCTGGGAACATGAGTGAGGATTGATGGTGGAACCCTGTGGCCTGGCAACATGACTGAGGTTTGATACTGGAAGACTGTGGCCAGGAAACATGATATCGGGTTGATTCTGGAAACTTCTGTCCTGGGAACAAGACTGAGGTTTGATTCTGGAACCCTGTGTCCTGGGAATATGACAAAGGTTTGTTGCTGGAAGCCTGTTCCCTGGGTACATGACTGAGGTTTGATTCTGGACACCTGTGTCCTGGGAACATGAGTGATGTTTGATTGTTGAAACCTGTGGCCTGCGAACATGACTCAGGTTTGATTCTGGAACCATGTGTCCTGGGAATATGACTGAGGTTTGATTCTGGAAACCTTTGGCCTGAGAAAATGACTGAGGTTTCATTGTGGAAACATGTGGCCTGGGATCATGACTGAGGTTTGATGGTGGAACACTCTGGCCTGGCAAAATGACTGAGGCTTGATTCTGGAACCCTGTGGCCCGGGAACGTGACTGAGGTTTGATGGCAGAAACCTGTGGCCTGGCAACATGACTGACGTTTGATTCTGGATCCCGGTGGCCTGGGAACATGACTGAGGCGTGATTCTGGAAAACTGTGGCCTGGGAACATGACATCTGTTTAGATTGTGGAATACTGTGCCCCGGGAAGCTGACTGAGCCTTGGTTCTGAAACCCTGTGGACTGGGAACATGACTGAGGTTTTATTCTGGAACCCTGTAGCCTGGGAACATAACTGAGGATTGATTCTGGAACCCTGTGGCCTGGGAACATGATACCGGTGGATTCTGGAACCCTGGGGACTGGGCATGTGACATCTGTTTAGATTGTGGAATACTGTGCCCCGGGAACCTGACTGAGCCTTGGTTCTGGAACCCTGTGGATTGGGAACATGACTGAGGATTTATTCTAGAACCCTGTAGCCTGGAAACATAACTGAGGATTGATTCTCGAACCCTGTGGCCTGGCAACATGACATCGGTGGATTCTAGAACCCTGTGGCCTGGGAACATGTCTGAGGTTTGATGGTGGAAACCTGTGGCTTGGCAACATGACTAAGGTTTGATTCTGGAAGACTGTGGCCAGGAAGCATGATATCTGGTTGATTCTGGAAACTTGTGTCCTGGGAACATGACTGAGGTTTGTTTCTGGAAGCCTGTGCCCTGGGAACATGACTGACGTTTGATTCTGGACACCTGTGTCCTGGGAACATGACTGAGGTTTGATGGTTGAAACCTGTGGCCCGCGAACATGACACAGGTTTGATTCTGGAACCATGTGTCCTGGGAACATGACTGAGGTTTGATTTTGGAAACCTTTGTCCTGGGAAAATGACTGAGGTTTCATTGTGGAAACATGTGGCCTGGGATCATGACTGAGGTTTGATGGTGGAACACTCTGGCCTGGCAAAATGACTGAGGCTTGATTCTGGAACCCTGTGGCCCGGGAACATGAGAACGGTTTGATTCTGGAACCCTGTGGCCTTTAACATGACATCGGTGGATTCTGGAACCCTGTGGCCTGGGAACATGAGAACGGTTTGATTCTGGAACCCTGTGGCCTGGGAACATGAGTGAGGATTGATGGTGGAACCCTGTGGCCTGGCAACATGAGTGAGGTTTAATACTGGAAGACTGTGGCCAGGAAACATGATATCGGGTTGATTCTGGAAACTTCTGTCCTGGGAACAAGACTGAGGTTTGATTCTGGAACCCTGTGTCCTGGGAATATGACAAAGGTTTGTTGCTGGAAGCCTGTTCCCTGGGTACATGACTGAGGTTTGATTCTGGACACCTGTGTCCTGGGAACATGAGTGATGTTTGATTGTTGAAACCTGTGGCCTGCGAACATGACTCAGGTTTGATTCTGGAACCATGTGTCCTGGGAATATGACTGAGGTTTGATTCTGGAAACCTTTGGCCTGAGAAAATGACTGAGGTTTCATTGTGGAAACATGTGGCCTGGGATCATGACTGGGGTTTGATGGTGGAACACTCTGGCCTGGCAAAATGACTGAGGCTTGATTCTGGAACCCTGTGGCCCGGGAACGTGACTGAGGTTTGATGGCAGAAACCTGTGGCCTGGCAACATGACTGACGTTTGATTCTGGATCCCGGTGGCCTGGGAACATGACTGAGGCGTGATTCTGGAAAACTGTGGCCTGGGAACATGACATCTGTTTAGATTGTGGAATACTGTGCCCCGGGAACCTGACTGAGCCTTGGTTCTGAAACCCTGTGGACTGGGAACATGACTGAGGTTTTATTCTGGAACCCTGTAGCCTGGGAACATAACTGAGGATTGATTCTGGAACCCTGTGGCCTGGGAACATGATACCGGTGGATTCTGGAACCCTGGGGACTGGGCATGTGACATCTGTTTAGATTGTGGAATACTGTGCCCCGGGAACCTGACTGAGCCTTGGTTCTGGAACCCTGTGGATTGGGAACATGACTGAGGATTTATTCTAGAACCCTGTAGCCTGGAAACATAACTGAGGATTGATTCTCGAACCCTGTGGCCTGGCAACATGACATCGGTGGATTCTAGAACCCTGTGGCCTGGGAACATGTCTGAGGTTTGATGGTGGAAACCTGTGGCTTGGCAACATGACTAAGGTTTGATTCTGGAAGACTGTGGCCAGGAAGCATGATATCTGGTTGATTCTGGAAACTTGTGTCCTGGGAACATGACTGAGGTTTGTTTCTGGAAGCCTGTGCCCTGGGAACATGACTGAGGTTTGATTCTGGACACCTGTGTCCTGGGAACATGACTGAGGTTTGATGGTTGAAACCTGTGGCCCGCGAACATGACTCAGGTTTGATTCTGGAACCATGTGTCCTGGGAACATGACTGAGGTTTGATTTTGGAAACCTTTGGCCTGGGAAAATGACTGAGGTTTCATTGTGGAAACGTGTGGCCTGGGATCATGACTGAGGTTTGATGGTGGAACACTCTGGCCTGGCAAAATGACTGAGGCTTGATTCTGGAACCCTGTGGCCCGGGAACATGAGAACGGTTTGATTCTGGAACCCTGTGGCCTTTAACATGACATCGGTGGATTCTGGAACCCTGTGGCCTGGGAACATGAGAACGGTTTGATTCTGGAACCCTGTGGCCTGGGAACATGAGTGAGGATTGATGGTGGAACCCTGTGGCCTGGCAACATGACTGAGGTTTGATACTGGAAGACTGTGGCCAGGAAACATGATATCGGGTTGATTCTGGAAACTTCTGTCCTGGGAACAAGACTGAGGTTTGATTCTGGAACCCTGTGTCCTGGGAATATGACAAAGGTTTGTTGCTGGAAGCCTGTTCCCTGGGTACATGACTGAGGTTTGATTCTGGACACCTGTGTCCTGGGAACATGAGTGATGTTTGATTGTTGAAACCTGTGGCCTGCGAACATGACTCAGGTTTGATTCTGGAACCATGTGTCCTGGGAATATGACTGAGGTTTGATTCTGGAAACCTTTGGCCTGAGAAAATGACTGAGGTTTCATTGTGGAAACATGTGGCCTGGGATCATGACTGAGGTTTGATGGTGGAACACTCTGGCCTGGCAAAATGACTGAGGCTTGATTCTGGAACCCTGTGGCCCGGGAACGTGACTGAGGTTTGATGGCAGAAACCTGTGGCCTGGCAACATGACTGACGTTTGATTCTGGATCCCGGTGGCCTTGGAACATGACTGAGGCGTGATTCTGGAAAACTGTGGCCTGGGAACACGACATCTGTTTAGATTGTGGAATACTGTGCCCCGGGAACCTGACTGAGCCTTGGTTCTGAAACCCTGTGGACTGGGAACATGACTGAGGTTTTATTCTGGAAGCCTGTAGCCTGGGAACATAACTGAGGATTGATTCTGGAACCCTGTGGCCTGGGAACATGATACTGGTGGATTCTGGAACCCTGGGGACTGGGCATGTGACATCTGTTTAGATTGTGGAATACTGTGCCCGGGAACCTGACTGAGCCTTGGTTCTGGAACTCTGTGGATTGGGAACATGACTGAGGTTTTATTCTAGAACCCTGTAGCCTGGAAACATAACTGAGGATTGATTCTCGAACCCTGTGGCCTGGCAACATGACATCGGTGGATTCTAGAACCCTGTGGCCTGGGAACATGTCTGAGGTTTGATGGTGCAAACCTGTGGCTTGGCAACATGACTAAGGTTTGATTCTGGAAGACTGTGGCCAGGAAGCATGATATCTGGTTGATTCTGGAAACTTGTGTCCTGGGAACATGACTGAGGTTTGTTTCTGGAAGCCTGTGCCCTGGGAACATGACTGAGGTTTGATTCTGGACACCTGTGTCCTGGGAACATGACTGAGGTTTGATGGTTGAAACCTGTGGCCCGCGAACCTGACTCAGGTTTGATTCTGGAGCCATGTGTCCTGGGAACATGACTGAGGTTTGATTTTGGAAACCTTTGGCCTGGGAAAATGACTGAGGTTTCATTGTGGAAACATGTGGCCTGGGATCATGACTGAGGTTTGATGGTGGAACACTCTGGCCTGGCAAAATGACTGAGGCTTGATTCTGGAACCCTGTGGCCCGGGAACATGAGAACGGTTTGATTCTGGAACCCTGTGGCCTTTAACATGACATCGGTGGATTCTGGAACCCTGTGGCCTGGGAACATGAGAACGGTTTGATTCTGGAACCCTGTGGCCTGGGAACATGAGTGAGGATTGATGGTGGAACCCTGTGGCCTGGCAACATGACTGAGGTTTGATACTGGAAGACTGTGGCCAGGAAACATGATATCGGGTTGATTCTGGAAACTTCTGTCCTGGGAACAAGACTGAGGTTTGATTCTGGAACCCTGTGTCCTGGGAATATGACAAAGGTTTGTTGCTGGAAGCCTGTTCCCTGGGTACATGACTGAGGTTTGATTCTGGACACCTGTGTCCTGGGAACATGAGTGATGTTTGATGGTTGAAACCTGTGGCCTGCGAACATGACTCAGGTTTGATTCTGGAACCATGTGTCCTGGGAATATGACTGAGGTTTGATTCTGGAAACCTTTGGCCTGAGAAAATGACTGAGGTTTCATTGTGGAAACATGTGGCCTGGGATCATGACTGAGGTTTGATGGTGGAACACTCTGGCCTGGCAAAATGACTGAGGCTTGATTCTGGAACCCTGTGGCCCGGGAACGTGACTGAGGTTTGATGGCAGAAACCTGTGGCCTGGCAACATGACTGACGTTTGATTCTGGATCCCGGTGGCCTGGGAACATGACTGAGGCGTGATTCTGGAAAACTGTGGCCTGGGAACATGACATCTGTTTAGATTGTGGAATACTGTGCCCCGGGAAGCTGACTGAGCCTTGGTTCTGAAACCCTGTGGACTGGGAACATGACTGAGGTTTTATTCTGGAACCCTGTAGCCTGGGAACATAACTGAGGATTGATTCTGGAACCCTGTGGCCTGGGAACATGATACCGGTGGATTCTGGAACCTTGGGGACTGGGCATGTGACATCTGTTTAGATTGTGGAATACTGTGCCCCGGGAACCTGACTGAGCCTTGGTTCTGGAACCCTGTGGATTGGGAACATGACTGAGGTTTTATTCTAGAACCCTGTAGCCTGGAAACATAACTGAGGATTGATTCTCGAACCCTGTGGCCTGGCAACATGACATCGGTGGATTCTAGAACCCTGTGGCCTGGGAACATGTCTGAGGTTTGATGGTGGAAACCTGTGGCTTGGCAACATGACTAAGGTTTGATTCTGGAAGACTGTGGCCAGGAAGCATGATATCTGGTTGATTCTGGAAACTTGTGTCCTGGGAACATGACTGAGGTTTGTTTCTGGAAGCCTGTGCCCTGGGAACATGACTGAGGTTTGATTCTGGACACCTGTGTCCTGGGAACATGACTGAGGTTTGATGGTTGAAACCTGTGGCCCGCGAACATGACTCAGGTTTGATTCTGGAGCCATGTGTCCTGGGAACATGACTGAGGTTTGATTATGGAAACCTTTGGCCTGGGAAAATGACTGAGGTTTCATTGTGGAAACATGTGGCCTGGGATCATGACTGAGGTTTGATGGTGGAACACTCTGGCCTGGCAAAATGACTGAGGCTTGATTCTGGAACCCTGTGGCCCGGGAACATGAGAACGGTTTGATTCTGGAACCCTGTGGCCTTTAACATGACATCGGTGGATTCTGGAACCCTGTGGCCTGGGAACATGAGAACGGTTTGATTCTGGAACCCTGTGGCCTGGGAACATGAGTGAGGATTGATGGTGGAACCCTGTGGCCTGGCAACATGACTGAGGTTTGATACTGGAAGACTGTGGCCAGGAAACATGATATCGGGTTGATTCTGGAAACTTCTGTCCTGGGAACAAGACTGAGGTTTGATTCTGGAACCCTGTGTCCTGGGAATATGACAAAGGTTTGTTGCTGGAAGCCTGTTCCCTGGGTACATGACTGAGGTTTGATTCTGGACACCTGTGTCCTGGGAACATGAGTGATGTTTGATGGTTGAAACCTGTGGCCTGCGAACATGACTCAGGTTTGATTCTGGAAACCTTTGGCCTGAGAAAATGACTGAGCTTTCATTGTGGAAACATGTGGCCTGGGATCATGACTGAGGTTTGATGGTGGAACACTCTGGCCTGGCAAAATGACTGAGGCTTGATTCTGGAACCCTGTGGCCCGGGAACGTGACTGAGGTTTGATGGCAGAAACCTGTGGCCTGGCAACATGACTGACGTTTGATTCTGGATCCCTGTGGCCTGGGAACATGACTGAGGCGTGATTCTGGAAAACTGTGGCCTGGGAACATGACATCTGTTTAGATTGTGGAATACTGTGCCCCGGGAACCTGACTGAGCCTTGGTTCTGAAACCCTGTGGACTGGGAACATGACTGAGTATTTATTCTGGAACCCTGTAGCCTGGGAACATAACTGAGGATTGATTCTGGAACCCTGTGGCCTGGGAACATGATACCGGTGGATTCTGGAACCCTGGGGACTGGGCATGTGACATCTGTTTAGATTGTGGAATACTGTGCCCCGGGAACCTGACTGAGCCTTGGTTCTGGAACCCTGTGGATTGGGAGCATGACTGAGGTTTTACTCTAGAACCCTGTAGCCTGGAAACATAACTGAGGATTGATTCTCGAACGCTGTGGCCTGGCAACATGACATCGGTGGATTCTAGAACCCTGTGGCCTGGGAACATGTCTGAGGTTTGATGGTGGAAACCTGTGGCTTGGCAACATGACTAAGGTTTGATTCTGGAAGACTGTGGCCAGGAAGCATGATATCTGGTTGATTCTGGAAACTTGTGTCCTGGGAACATGACTGAGGTTTGTTTCTGGAAGCCTGTGCCCTGGGAACATGACTGAGGTTTGATTCTGGACACCTGTGTCCTGGGAACATGACTGAGGTTTGATGGTTGAAACCTGTGGCCCGCGAACATGACTCAGGTTTGATTCTGGAACCATGTGTCCTGGGAACATGACTGAGGTTTGATTTTGGAAACCTTTGGCCTGGGAAAATGACTGAGGTTTCATTGTGGAAACATGTGGCCTGGGATCATGACTGAGGTTTGATGGTGGAACACTCTGGCCTGGCAAAATGACTGAGGCTTGATTCTGGAACCCTGTGGCCCGGGAACATGAGAACGGTTTGATTCTGGAACCCTGTGGCCTTTAACATGACATCGGTGGATTCTGGAACCCTGTGACCTGGGAACATGAGAACGGTTTGATTCTGGAACCCTGTGGCCTGGGAACATGAGTGAGGATTGATGGTGGAACCCTGTGGCCTGGCAACATGACTGAGGTTTGATACTGGAAGACTGTGGCCAGGAAACATGATATCGGGTTGATTCTGGAAACTTCTGTCCTGGGAACAAGACTGAGGTTTGATTCTGGAACCCTGTGTCCTGGGAATATGACAAAGGTTTGTTGCTGGAAGCCTGTTCCCTGGGTACATGACTGAGGTTTGATTCTGGACACCTGTGTCCTGGGAACATGAGTGATGTTTGATGGTTGAAACCTGTGGCCTGCGAACATGACTCAGGTTTGATTCTGGAACCATGTGTCCTGGGAATATGACTGAGGTTTGATTCTGGAAACCTTTGGCCTGAGAAAATGACTGAGGTTTCATTGTGGAAACATGTGGCCTGGGATCATGACTGAGGTTTGATGGTGGAACACTCTGGCCTGGCAAAATGACTGAGGCTTGATTCTGGAACCCTGTGGCCCGGGTACGTGACTGAGGTTTGATGGCAGAAACCTGTGGCCTGGCAACATGACTGACGTTTGATTCTGGATCCCGGTGGCCTGGGAACATGACTGAGGCGTGATTCTGGAAAACTGTGGCCTGGGAACATGACATCTGTTTAGATTGTGGAATACTGTGCCCCGGGAACCTGACTGAGCCTTGGTTCTGAAACCCTGAGGAGTGGGAACATGACTGAGGTTTTATTCTGGAACCCTGTAGCCTGGGAACATAACTGAGGATTGATTCTGGAACCCTGTGGCCTGGGAACATGATACCGATGGATTCTGGAACCCTGGGCACTGGGCATGTGACATCTGTTTAGATTGTGGAATACTGTGCCCCGGGAACCTGACTGAGCCTTGGTTCTTGCACCCTGTGGATTGGGAACATGACTGAGGATTTATTCTAGAACCCTGTAGCCTGGAAACATAACTGAGGATTGATTCTCGAACCCTGTGGCCTGGGAACATGACATCGGTGGATTCTAGAACCCTGTGGCCTGGGAACATGTCTGAGGTTTGATGGTGGAAACCTGTGGCTTGGCAACATGACTAAGGTTTGATTCTGGAAGACTGTGGCCAGGAAGCATGATATCTGGTTGATTCTGGAAACTTGTGTCCTGGGAACATGACTGAGGTTTGTTTCTGGAAGCCTGTGCCCTGGGAACATGACTGAGGTTTGATTCTGGACACCTGTGTCCTGGGAACATGACTGAGGTTTGATGGTTGAAACCTGTGGCCCGCGAACATGACTCAGGTTTGATTCTGGAGCCATGTGTCCTGGGAACATGACTGAGGTTTGATTTTGGAAACCTTTGGCCTGGGAAAATGACTGAGGTTTCATTGTGGAAACATGTGGCCTGGGATCATGACTGAGGTTTGATGGTGGAACACTCTGGCCTGGCAAAATGACTGAGGCTTGATTCTGGAACCCTGTGGCCCGGGAACATGAGAACGGTTTGATTCTGGAACCCTGTGGCCTTTAACATGACATCGGTGGATTCTGGAACCCTGTGGCCTGGGAACATGAGAACGGTTTGATTCTGGAACCCTGTGGCCTGGGAACATGAGTGAGGATTGATGGTGGAACCCTGTGGCCTGGCAACATGACTGAGGTTTGATACTGGAAGACTGTGGCCAGGAAACATGATATCGGGTTGATTCTGGAAACTTCTGTCCTGGGAACAAGCCTGAGGTTTGATTCTGGAACCCTTTGTCCTGGGAATATGACAAAGGTTTGTTGCTGGAAGCCTGTTCCCTGGGTACATGACTGAGGTTTGATTCTGGACACCTGTGTCCTGGGAACATGAGTGATGTTTGATTGTTGAAACCTGTGGCCTGCGAACATGACTCAGGTTTGATTCTGGAACCATGTGTCCTGGGAATATGACTGAGGTTTGATTCTGGAAACCTTTGGCCTGAGAAAATGACTGAGGTTTCATTGTGGAAACATGTGGCCTGGGATCATGACTGAGGTTTGATGGTGGAACACTCTGGCCTGGCAAAATGACTGAGGCTTGATTCTGGAACCCTGTGGCCCGGGAACGTGACTGAGGTTTGATGGCAGAAACCTGTGGCCTGGCAACATGACTGACGTTTGATTCTGGATCCCGGTGGCCTGGGAACATGACTGAGGCGTGATTCTGGAAAACTGTGGCCTGGGAACATGACATCTGTTTAGATTGTGGAATACTGTGCCCCGGGAACCTGACTGAGCCTTGGTTCTGAAACCCTGTGGACTGGGAACATGACTGAGGTTTTATTCTGGAACCCTGTAGCCTGGGAACATAACTGAGGATTGATTCTGGAACCCTGTGGCCTGGGAACATGATACTGGTGGATTCTGGAACCCTGGGGACTGGGCATGTGACATCTGTTTAGATTGTGGAATACTGTGCCCCGGGAACCTGACTGAGCCTTGGTTCTGGAACCCTGTGGATTGGGAACATGACTGAGGTTTTATTCTAGAACCCTGTAGCCTGGAAACATAACTGAGGATTGATTCTCGAACCCTGTGGCCTGACAACATGACATCGGTGGATTTTAGAACCCTGTGGCCTGGGAACATGTCTGAGGTTTGATGGTGCAAACCTGTGGCTTGGCAACATGACTAAGGTTTGATTCTGGAAGACTGTGGCCAGGAAGCATGATATCTGGTTGATTCTGGAAACTTGTGTCCTGGGAACATGACTGAGGTTTGTTTCTGGAAGCCTGTGCCCTGGGAACATGACTGAGGTTTGATTCTGGACACCTGTGTCCTTGGAACATGACTGAGGTTTGATGGTTGAAACCTGTGGCCCGCGAACATGACTCAGGTTTGATTCTGGAGCCATGTGTCCTGGGAACATGACTGAGGTTTGATTTTGGAAACCTTTGGCCTGGGAAAATGACTGAGGTTTCATTGTGGAAACATGTGGCCTGGGATCATGACTGAGGTTTGATGGTGGAACACTCTGGCCTGGCAAAATGACTGAGGCTTGATTCTGGAACCCTGTGGCCCGGGAACGTGACTGAGGTTTGATGGCAGAAACCTGTGGCCTGGCAACATGACTGACGTTTGATTCTGGATCCCGGTGGCCTGGGAACATGACTGAGGCGTGATTCTGGAAAACTGTGGCCTGGGAACATGACATCTGTTTAGATTGTGGAATACTGTGCCCCGGGAACCTGACTGAGCCTTGGTTCTGAAACCCTGTGGACTGGGAACATGACTGAGGTTTTATTCTGGAACCCTGTAGCCTGGGAACATAACTGAGGATTGATTCTGGAACCCTGTGGCCTGGGAACATGATACCGGTGGATTCTGGAACCCTGGGGACTGGGAATGTGACATCTGTTTAGATTGTGGAATACTGTGCCCCGGGAACCTGACTGAGCCTTGGTTCTGGAACCCTGTGGATTGGGAACATGACTGAGGATTTATTCTAGAACCCTGTAGCCTGGAAACATAACTGAGGATTGATTCTCGAACCCTGTGGCCTGGGAACATGACATCGGTGGATTCTAGAACCCTGTGGCCTGGGAACATGTCTGAGGTTTGATGGTGGAAACCTGTGGCTTGGCAACATGACTAAGGTTTGATTCTGGAAGACTGTGGCCAGGAAGCATGATATCTGGTTGATTCTGGAAACTTGTGTCCTGGGAACATGACTGAGGTTTGTTTCTGGAAGCCTGTGCCCTGGGAACATGACTGAGGTTTGATTCTGGACACCTGTGTCCTGGGAACATGACTGAGGTTTGATGGTTGAAACCTGTGGCCCGCGAACATGACTCAGGTTTGATTCTGGAGCCATGTGTCCTGGGAACATGACTGAGGTTTGATTTTGGAAACCTTTGGCCTGGGAAAATGACTGAGGTTTCATTGTGGAAACATGTGGCCTGGGATCATGACTGAGGTTTGATGGTGGAACACTCTGGCCTGGCAAAATGACTGAGGCTTGATTCTGGAACCCTGTGGCCCGGGAACATGAGAACGGTTTGATTCTGGAACCCTGTGGCCTTTAACATGACATCGGTGGATTCTGGAACCCTGTGGCCTGGGAACATGAGAACGGTTTGATTCTGGAACCCTGTGGCCTGGGAACATGAGTGAGGATTGATGGTGGAACCCTGTGGCCTGGCAACATGACTGAGGTTTGATACTGGAAGACTGTGGCCAGGAAACATGATATTGGGTTGATTCTGGAAACTTCTGTCCTGGGAACAAGACTGAGGTTTGATTCTGGAACCCTGTGTCCTGGGAATATGACAAAGGTTTGTTGCTGGAAGCCTGTTCCCTGGGTACATGACTGAGGTTTGATTCTGGACACCTGTGTCCTGGGAACATGAGTGATGTTTGATGGTTGAAACCTGTGGCCTGCGAACATGACTCAGGTTTGATTCTGGAACCATGTGTCCTGGGAATATGACTGAGGTTTGATTCTGGAAACCTTTGGCCTGAGAAAATGACTGAGGTTTCATTGTGGAAACATGTGGCCTGGGATCATGACTGAGGTTTGATGGTGGAACACTCTGGCCTGGCAAAATGACTGAGGCTTGATTCTGGAACCCTGTGGCCCGGGAACGTGACTGAGGTTTGATGGCAGAAACCTGTGGCCTGGCAACATGACTGACGTTTGATTCTGGATCCCGGTGGCCTGGGAACATGACTGAGGCGTGATTCTGGAAAACTGTGGCCTGGGAACATGACATCTGTTTAGATTGTGGAATACTGTGCCCCGGGAACCTGACTGAGCCTTGGTTCTGAAACCCTGTGGACTGGGAACATGACTGAGGTTTTATTCTGGAACCCTGTAGCCTGGGAACATAACTGAGGATTGATTCTGGAACCCTGTGGCCTGGGAACATGATACCGGTGGATTCTGGAACCCTGGGGACTGGGCATGTGACATCTGTTTAGATTGTGGAATACTGTGCCCCGGGAACCTGACTGAGCCTTGGTTCTGGAACCCTGTGGATTGGGAACATGACTGAGGATTTATTCTAGAACCCTGTAGCCTGGAAACATAACTGAGGATTGATTCTCGAACCCTGTGGCCTGGGAACATGACATCGGTGGATTCTAGAACCCTGTGGCCTGGGAACATGACTGAGGTTTGATGGTGGAACCCTGTGGCTTGGCAACATGACTAAGGTTTGATTCTGGAAGACTGTGGCCAGGAAGCATGATATCTGGTTGATTCTGGAAACTTGTGTCCTGGGAACATGACTGAGGTTTGTTTCTGGAAGCCTGTGCCCTGGGAACATGACTGAGGTTTGATTCTGGACACCTGTGTCCTGGGAACATGACTGAGGTTTGATGGTTGAAACCTGTGGCCCGCGAACATGACTCAGGTTTGATTCTGGAACCATGTGTCCTGGGAACATGACTGAGGTTTGATTTTGGAAACCTTTGGCCTGGGAAAATGACTGAGGTTTCATTGTGGAAACATGTGGCCTGGGATCATGACTGAGGTTTGATGGTGGAACACTCTGGCCTGGCAAAATGACTGAGGCTTGATTCTGGAACCCTGTGGCCCGGGAACATGAGAACGGTTTGATTCTGGAACCCTGTGGCCTTTAACATGACATCGGTGGATTCTGGAACCCTGTGGCCTGGGAACATGAGTGAGGATTGATGGTGGAACCCTGTGGCCTGGCAACATGACTGAGGTTTGATACTGGAAGACTGTGGCCAGGAAACATGATATCGGGTTGATTCTGGAAACTTCTGTCCTGGGAACAAGCCTGAGGTTTGATTCTGGAACCCTGTGTCCTGGGAATATGACAAAGGTTTGTTGCTGGAAGCCTGTTCCCTGGGTACATGACTGAGGTTTGATTCTGGACACCTGTGTCCTGGGAACATGAGTGATGTTTGATGGTTGAAACCTGTGGCCTGCGAACATGACTCAGGTTTGATTCTGGAACCATGTGTCCTGGGAATATGACTGAGGTTTGATTCTGGAAACCTTTGGCCTGAGAAAATGACTGAGGTTTCATTGTGGAAACATGTGGCCTGGGATCATGACTGAGGTTTGATGGTGGAACACTCTGGCCTGGCAAAATGACTGAGGCTTGATTCTGGAACCCTGTGGCCCGGGAACGTGACTGAGGTTTGATGGCAGAAACCTGTGGCCTGGCAACATGACTGACGTTTGATTCTGGATCCCTGTGGCCTGGGAACATGACTGAGGCGTGATTCTGGAAAACTGTGGCCTGGGAACATGACATCTGTTTAGATTGTGGAATACTGTGCCCCGGGAACCTGACTGAGCCTTGGTTCTGAAACCCTGTGGACTGGGAACATGACTGAGGTTTTATTCTGGAACCCTGTAGCCTGGGAACATAACTGAGGATTAATTCTGGAACCCTGTGGCCTGGGAACATGATACCGGTGGATTCTGGAACCCTGGGGACTGGGCATGTGACATCTGTTTAGATTGTGGAATACTGTGCCCCGGGAACCTGACTGAGCCTTGGTTCTGGAACCCTGTGGATTGGGAACATGACTGAGGATTTATTCTAGAACCCTGTAGCCTGGAAACATAACTGAGGATTGATTCTCGAACCCTGTGGCCTGGGAACATGACATCGGTGGATTCTACAACCCTGTGGCCTGGGAACATGCCTGAGGTTTGATGGTGGAAACCTGTGGCTTGGCAACATGACTAAGGTTTGATTCTGGAAGACTGTGGCCAGGAAGCATGATATCTGGTTGATTCTGGAAACTTGTGTCCTGGGAACATGACTGAGGTTTGTTTCTGGAAGCCTGTGCCCTGGGAACATGACTGAGGTTTGATTCTGGACACCTGTGTCCTGGGAACATGACTGAGGTTTGATGGTTGAAACCTGTGGCCCGCGAACATGACTCAGGTTTGATTCTGGAGCCATGTGTCCTGGGAACATGACTTAGGTTTGATTATGGAAACCTTTGGCCTGGGAAAATGACTGAGGTTTCATTGTGGAAACATGTGGCCTGGGATCATGACTGAGGTTTGATGGTGGAACACTCTGGCCTGGCAAAATGACTGAGGCTTGATTCTGGAACCCTGTGGCCCGGGAACATGAGAACGGTTTGATTCTGGAACCCTGTGGCCTTTAACATGACATCGGTGGATTCTGGAACCCTGTGGCCTGGGAACATGAGAACGGTTTGATTCTGGAACCCTGTGGCCTGGGAACATGAGTGAGGATTGATGGTGGAACCCTGTGGCCTGGCAACATGACTGAGGTTTGATACTGGAAGACTGTGGCCAGGAAACATGATATCGGGTTGATTCTGGAAACTTCTGTCCTGGGAACAAGACTGAGGTTTGATTCTGGAACCCTGTGTCCTGGGAATATGACAAAGGTTTGTTGCTGGAAGCCTGTTCCCTGGGTACATGACTGAGGTTTGATTCTGGACACCTGTGTCCTGGGAACATGAGTGATGTTTGATGGTTGAAACCTGTGGCCTGCGAACATGACTCAGGTTTGATTCTGGAACCATGTGTCCTGGGAATATGACTGAGGTTTGATTCTGGAAACCTTTGGCCTGAGAAAATGACTGAGGTTTCATTGTGGAAACATGTGGCCTGGGATCATGACTGAGGTTTGATGGTGGAACACTCTGGCCTGGCAAAATGACTGAGGCTTGATTCTGGAACCCTGTGGCCCGGGAACGTGACTGAGGTTTGATGGCAGAAACCTGTGGCCTGGCAACATGACTGACGTTTGATTCTGGATCCCGGTGGCCTGGGAACATGACTGAGGCGTGATTCTGGAAAACTGTGGCCTGGGAACATGACATCTGTTTAGATTGTGGAATACTGTGCCCCGGGAAGCTGACTGAGCCTTGGTTCTGAAACCCTGTGGACTGGGAACATGACTGAGGTTTTATTCTGGAACCCTGTAGCCTGGGAACATAACTGAGGATTGATTCTGGAACCCTGTGGCCTGGGAACATGATACCGGTGGATTCTGGAACCTTGGGGACTGGGCATGTGACATCTGTTTAGATTGTGGAATACTGTGCCCCGGGAACCTGACTGAGCCTTGGTTCTGGAACCCTGTGGATTGGGAACATGACTGAGGTTTTATTCTAGAACCCTGTAGCCTGGAAACATAACTGAGGATTGATTCTCGAACCCTGTGGCCTGGCAACATGACATCGGTGGATTCTAGAACCCTGTGGCCTGGGAACATGTCTGAGGTTTGATGGTGGAAACCTGTGGCTTGGCAACATGACTAAGGTTTGATTCTGGAAGACTGTGGCCAGGAAGCATGATATCTGGTTGATTCTGGAAACTTGTGTCCTGGGAACATGACTGAGGTTTGTTTCTGGAAGCCTGTGCCCTGGGAACATGACTGAGGTTTGATTCTGGACACCTGTGTCCTGGGAACATGACTGAGGTTTGATGGTTGAAACCTGTGGCCCGCGAACATGACTCAGGTTTGATTCTGGAGCCATGTGTCCTGGGAACATGACTGAGGTTTGATTATGGAAACCTTTGGCCTGGGAAAATGACTGAGGTTTCATTGTGGAAACATGTGGCCTGGGATCATGACTGAGGTTTGATGGTGGAACACTCTGGCCTGGCAAAATGACTGAGGCTTGATTCTGGAACCCTGTGGCCCGGGAACATGAGAACGGTTTGATTCTGGAACCCTGTGGCCTTTAACATGACATCGGTGGATTCTGGAACCCTGTGGCCTGGGAACATGAGAACGGTTTGATTCTGGAACCCTGTGGCCTGGGAACATGAGTGAGGATTGATGGTGGAACCCTGTGGCCTGGCAACATGACTGAGGTTTGATACTGGAAGACTGTGGCCAGGAAACATGATATCGGGTTGATTCTGGAAACTTCTGTCCTGGGAACAAGACTGAGGTTTGATTCTGGAACCCTGTGTCCTGGGAATATGACAAAGGTTTGTTGCTGGAAGCCTGTTCCCTGGGTACATGACTGAGGTTTGATTCTGGACACCTGTGTCCTGGGAACATGAGTGATGTTTGATGGTTGAAACCTGTGGCCTGCGAACATGACTCAGGTTTGATTCTGGAAACCTTTGGCCTGAGAAAATGACTGAGCTTTCATTGTGGAAACATGTGGCCTGGGATCATGACTGAGGTTTGATGGTGGAACACTCTGGCCTGGCAAAATGACTGAGGCTTGATTCTGGAACCCTGTGGCCCGGGAACGTGACTGAGGTTTGATGGCAGAAACCTGTGGCCTGGCAACATGACTGACGTTTGATTCTGGATCCCTGTGGCCTGGGAACATGACTGAGGCGTGATTCTGGAAAACTGTGGCCTGGGAACATGACATCTGTTTAGATTGTGGAATACTGTGCCCCGGGAACCTGACTGAGCCTTGGTTCTGAAACCCTGTGGACTGGGAACATGACTGAGTATTTATTCTGGAACCCTGTAGCCTGGGAACATAACTGAGGATTGATTCTGGAACCCTGTGGCCTGGGAACATGATACCGGTGGATTCTGGAACCCTGGGGACTGGGCATGTGACATCTGTTTAGATTGTGGAATACTGTGCCCCGGGAACCTGACTGAGCCTTGGTTCTGGAACCCTGTGGATTGGGAGCATGACTGAGGTTTTACTCTAGAACCCTGTAGCCTGGAAACATAACTGAGGATTGATTCTCGAACGCTGTGGCCTGGCAACATGACATCGGTGGATTCTAGAACCCTGTGGCCTGGGAACATGTCTGAGGTTTGATGGTGGAAACCTGTGGCTTGGCAACATGACTAAGGTTTGATTCTGGAAGACTGTGGCCAGGAAGCATGATATCTGGTTGATTCTGGAAACTTGTGTCCTGGGAACATGACTGAGGTTTGTTTCTGGAAGCCTGTGCCCTGGGAACATGACTGAGGTTTGATTCTGGACACCTGTGTCCTGGGAACATGACTGAGGTTTGATGGTTGAAACCTGTGGCCCGCGAACATGACTCAGGTTTGATTCTGGAACCATGTGTCCTGGGAACATGACTGAGGTTTGATTTTGGAAACCTTTGGCCTGGGAAAATGACTGAGGTTTCATTGTGGAAACATGTGGCCTGGGATCATGACTGAGGTTTGATGGTGGAACACTCTGGCCTGGCAAAATGACTGAGGCTTGATTCTGGAACCCTGTGGCCCGGGAACATGAGAACGGTTTGATTCTGGAACCCTGTGGCCTTTAACATGACATCGGTGGATTCTGGAACCCTGTGACCTGGGAACATGAGAACGGTTTGATTCTGGAACCCTGTGGCCTGGGAACATGAGTGAGGATTGATGGTGGAACCCTGTGGCCTGGCAACATGACTGAGGTTTGATACTGGAAGACTGTGGCCAGGAAACATGATATCGGGTTGATTCTGGAAACTTCTGTCCTGGGAACAAGACTGAGGTTTGATTCTGGAACCCTGTGTCCTGGGAATATGACAAAGGTTTGTTGCTGGAAGCCTGTTCCCTGGGTACATGACTGAGGTTTGATTCTGGACACCTGTGTCCTGGGAACATGAGTGATGTTTGATGGTTGAAACCTGTGGCCTGCGAACATGACTCAGGTTTGATTCTGGAACCATGTGTCCTGGGAATATGACTGAGGTTTGATTCTGGAAACCTTTGGCCTGAGAAAATGACTGAGGTTTCATTGTGGAAACATGTGGCCTGGGATCATGACTGAGGTTTGATGGTGGAACACTCTGGCCTGGCAAAATGACTGAGGCTTGATTCTGGAACCCTGTGGCCCGGGAACATGAGAACGGTTTGATTCTGGAACCCTGTGGCCTTTAACATGACATCGGTGGATTCTGGAACCCTGTGACCTGGGAACATGAGAACGGTTTGATTCTGGAACCCTGTGGCCTGGGAACATGAGTGAGGATTGATGGTGGAACCCTGTGGCCTGGCAACATGACTGAGGTTTGATACTGGAAGACTGTGGCCAGGAAACATGATATCGGGTTGATTCTGGAAACTTCTGTCCTGGGAACAAGACTGAGGTTTGATTCTGGAACCCTGTGTCCTGGGAATATGACAAAGGTTTGTTGCTGGAAGCCTGTTCCCTGGGTACATGACTGAGGTTTGATTCTGGACACCTGTGTCCTGGGAACATGAGTGATGTTTGATGGTTGAAACCTGTGGCCTGCGAACATGACTCAGGTTTGATTCTGGAACCATGTGTCCTGGGAATATGACTGAGGTTTGATTCTGGAAACCTTTGGCCTGAGAAAATGACTGAGGTTTCATTGTGGAAACATGTGGCCTGGGATCATGACTGAGGTTTGATGGTGGAACACTCTGGCCTGGCAAAATGACTGAGGCTTGATTCTGGAACCCTGTGGCCCGGGAACGTGACTGAGGTTTGATGGCAGAAACCTGTGGCCTGGCAACATGACTGACGTTTGATTCTGGATCCCTGTGGCCTGGGAACATGACTGAGGCGTGATTCTGGAAAACTGTGGCCTGGGAACATGACATCTGTTTAGATTGTGGAATACTGTGCCCCGGGAACCTGACTGAGCCTTGGTTCTGAAACCCTGTGGACTGGGAACATGACTGAGGTTTTATTCTGGAACCCTGTAGCCTGGGAACATAACTGAGGATTGATTCTGGAACCCTGTGGCCTGGGAACATGATACCGGTGGATTCTGGAACCCTGGGGACTGGGCATGTGACATCTGTTTAGATTGTGGAATACTGTGCCCCGGGAACCTGACTGAGCCTTGGTTCTGGAACCCTGTGGATTGGGAACATGACTGAGGATTTATTCTAGAACCCTGTAGCCTGGAAACATAACTGAGGATTGATTCTCGAACCCTGTGGCCTGGGAACATGACATCGGTGGATTCTACAACCCTGTGGCCTGGGAACATGCCTGAGGTTTGATGGTGGAAACCTGTGGCTTGGCAACATGACTAAGGTTTGATTCTGGAAGACTGTGGCCAGGAAGCATGATATCTGGTTGATTCTGGAAACTTGTGTCCTGGGAACATGACTGAGGTTTGTTTTTGGAAGCCTGTGCCCTGGGAACATGACTGAGGTTTGATTCTGGACACCTGTGTCCTGGGAACATGACTGAGGTTTGATGGTTGAAACCTGTGGCCCGCGAACATGACTCAGGTTTGATTCTGGAACCATGTGTCCTGGGAACATGACTGAGGTTTGATTTTGGAAACCTTTGGCCTGAGAAAATGACTGAGGTTTCATTGTGGAAACATGTGGCCTGGGATCATGACTGAGGTTTGATGGTGGAACACTCTGGCCTGGCAAAATGACTGAGGCTTGATTCTGGAACCCTGTGGCCCGGGAACATGAGAACGGTTTGATTCTGGAACCCTGTGGCCTTTAACATGACATCGGTGGATTCTGGAACCCTGTGACCTGGGAACATGAGAACGGTTTGATTCTGGAACCCTGTGGCCTGGGAACATGAGTGAGGATTGATGGTGGAACCCTGTGGCCTGGCAACATGACTGAGGTTTGATACTGGAAGACTGTGGCCAGGAAACATGATATCGGGTTGATTCTGGAAACTTCTGTCCTGGGAACAAGACTGAGGTTTGATTCTGGAACCCTGTGTCCTGGGAATATGACAAAGGTTTGTTGCTGGAAGCCTGTTCCCTGGGTACATGACTGAGGTTTGATTCTGGACACCTGTGTCCTGGGAACATGAGTGATGTTTGATGGTTGAAACCTGTGGCCTGCGAACATGACTCAGGTTTGATTCTGGAACCATGTGTCCTGGGAATATGACTGAGGTTTGATTCTGGAAACCTTTGGCCTGAGAAAATGACTGAGGTTTCATTGTGGAAACATGTGGCCTGGGATCATGACTGAGGTTTGATGGTGGAACACTCTGGCCTGGCAAAATGACTGAGGCTTGATTCTGGAACCCTGTGGCCCGGGAACGTGACTGAGGTTTGATGGCAGAAACCTGTGGCCTGGCAACATGACTGACGTTTGATTCTGGATCCCTGTGGCCTGGGAACATGACTGAGGCGTGATTCTGGAAAACTGTGGCCTGGAAACATGACATCTGTTTAGATTGTGGAATACTGTGCCCCGGGAACCTGACTGAGCCTTGGTTCTGAAACCCTGTGGACTGGGAACATGACTGAGGTTTTATTCTGGAACCCTGTAGCCTGGGAACATAACTGAGGATTGATTCTGGAACCCTGTGGCCTGGGAACATGATACCGGTGGATTCTGGAACCCTGGGGACTGGGCATGTGACATCTGTTTAGATTGTGGAATACTGTGCCCCGGGAACCTGACTGAGCCTTGGTTCTGGAACCCTGTGGATTGGGAACATGACTGAGGATTTATTCTAGAACCCTGTAGCCTGGAAACATAACTGAGGATTGATTCTCGAACCCTGTGGCCTGGGAACATGACATCGGTGGATTCTACAACCCTGTGGCCTGGGAACATGCCTGAGGTTTGATGGTGGAAACCTGTGGCTTGGCAACATGACTAAGGTTTGATTCTGGAAGACTGTGGCCAGGAAGCATGATATCTGGTTGATTCTGGAAACTTGTGTCCTGGGAACATGACTGAGGTTTGTTTTTGGAAGCCTGTGCCCTGGGAACATGACTGAGGTTTGATTCTGGACACCTGTGTCCTGGGAACATGACTGAGGTTTGATGGTTGAAACCTGTGGCCCGCGAACATGACTCAGGTTTGATTCTGGAGCCATGTGTCCTGGGAACATGACTGAGGTTTGATTATGGAAACCTTTGGCCTGGGAAAATGACTGAGGTTTCATTGTGGAAATATGTGGCCTGGGATCATGACTGAGGTTTGATGGTGGAACACTCTGGCCTGGCAAAATGACTGAGGCTTGATTCTGGAACCCTGTGGCCCGGGAACATGAGAACGGTTTGATTCTGGAACCCTGTGGCCTTTAACATGACATCGGTGGATTCTGGAACCCTGTGGCCTGGGAACATGAGAACGGTTTGATTCTGGAACCCTGTGGCCTGGGAACATGAGTGAGGATTGATGGTGGAACCCTGTGGCCTGGCAACATGACTGAGGTTTGATACTGGAAGACTGTGGCCAGGAAACATGATATCGGGTTGATTCTGGAAACTTCTGTCCTGGGAACAAGACTGAGGTTTGATTCTGGAACCCTGTGTCCTGGGAATATGACAAAGGTTTGTTGCTGGAAGCCTGTTCCCTGGGTACATGACTGAGGTTTGATTCTGGACACCTGTGTCCTGGGAACATGAGTGATGTTTGATGGTTGAAACCTGTGGCCTGCGAACATGACTCAGGTTTGATTCTGGAACCATGTGTCCTGGGAATATGACTGAGGTTTGATTCTGGAAACCTTTGGCCTGAGAAAATGACTGAGGTTTCATTGTGGAAACATGTGGCCTGGGATCATGACTGAGGTTTGATGGTGGAACACTCTGGCCTGGCAAAATGACTGAGGCTTGATTCTGGAACCCTGTGGCCCGGGAACGTGACTGAGGTTTGATGGCAGAAACCTGTGGCCTGGCAACATGACTGACGTTTGATTCTGGATCCCGGTGGCCTGGGAACATGACTGAGGCGTGATTCTGGAAAACTGTGGCCTGGGAACATGACATCTGTTTAGATTGTGGAATACTGTGCCCCGGGAACCTGACTGAGCCTTGGTTCTGAAACCCTGTGGACTGGGAACATGACTGAGGTTTTATTCTGGAACCCTGTAGCCTGGGAACATAACTGAGGATTGATTCTGGAACCCTGTGGCCTGGGAACATGATACCGGTGGATTCTGGAACCTTGGGGACTGGGCATGTGACATCTGTTTAGATTGTGGAATACTGTGCCCCGGGAACCTGACTGAGCCTTGGTTCTGGAACCCTGTGGATTGGGAACATGACTGAGGTTTTATTCTAGAACCCTGTAGCCTGGAAACATAACTGAGGATTGATTCTCGAACCCTGTGGCCTGGCAACATGACATCGGTGGATTCTAGAACCCTGTGGCCTGGGAACATGTCTGAGGTTTGATGGTGGAAACCTGTGGCTTGGCAACATGACTAAGGTTTGATTCTGGAAGACTGTGGCCAGGAAGCATGATATCTGGTTGATTCTGGAAACTTGTGTCCTGGGAACATGACTGAGGTTTGTTTCTGGAAGCCTGTGCCCTGGGAACATGACTGAGGTTTGATTCTGGACACCTGTGTCCTGGGAACATGACTGAGGTTTGATGGTTGAAACCTGTGGCCCGCGAACATGACTCAGGTTTGATTCTGGAGCCATGTGTCCTGGGAACATGACTGAGGTTTGATTATGGAAACCTTTGGCCTGGGAAAATGACTGAGGTTTCATTGTGGAAACATGTGGCCTGGGATCATGACTGAGGTTTGATGGTGGAACACTCTGGCCTGGCAAAATGACTGAGGCTTGATTCTGGAACCCTGTGGCCCGGGAACATGAGAACGGTTTGATTCTGGAACCCTGTGGCCTTTAACATGACATCGGTGGATTCTGGAACCCTGTGGCCTGGGAACATGAGAACGGTTTGATTCTGGAACCCTGTGGCCTGGGAACATGAGTGAGGATTGATGGTGGAACCCTGTGGCCTGGCAACATGACTGAGGTTTGATACTGGAAGACTGTGGCCAGGAAACATGATATCGGGTTGATTCTGGAAACTTCTGTCCTGGGAACAAGACTGAGGTTTGATTCTGGAACCCTGTGTCCTGGGAATATGACAAAGGTTTGTTGCTGGAAGCCTGTTCCCTGGGTACATGACTGAGGTTTGATTCTGGACACCTGTGTCCTGGGAACATGAGTGATGTTTGATGGTTGAAACCTGTGGCCTGCGAACATGACTCAGGTTTGATTCTGGAAACCTTTGGCCTGAGAAAATGACTGAGCTTTCATTGTGGAAACATGTGGCCTGGGATCATGACTGAGGTTTGATGGTGGAACACTCTGGCCTGGCAAAATGACTGAGGCTTGATTCTGGAACCCTGTGGCCCGGGAACGTGACTGAGGTTTGATGGCAGAAACCTGTGGCCTGGCAACATGACTGACGTTTGATTCTGGATCCCTGTGGCCTGGGAACATGACTGAGGCGTGATTCTGGAAAACTGTGGCCTGGGAACATGACATCTGTTTAGATTGTGGAATACTGTGCCCCGGGAACCTGACTGAGCCTTGGTTCTGAAACCCTGTGGACTGGGAACATGACTGAGGATTTATTCTGGAACCCTGTAGCCTGGGAACATAACTGAGGATTGATTCTGGAACCCTGTGGCCTGGGAACATGATACCGGTGGATTCTGGAACCCTGGGGACTGGGCATGTGACATCTGTTTAGATTGTGGAATACTGTGCCCCGGGAACCTGACTGAGCCTTGGTTCTGGAACCCTGTGGATTGGGAGCATGACTGAGGTTTTACTCTAGAACCCTGTAGCCTGGAAACATAACTGAGGATTGATTCTCGAACCCTGTGGCCTGGCAACATGACATCGGTGGATTCTAGAACCCTGTGGCCTGGGAACATGTCTGAGGTTTGATGGTGGAAACCTGTGGCTTGGCAACATGACTAAGGTTTGATTCTGGAAGACTGTGGCCAGGAAGCATGATATCTGGTTGATTCTGGAAACTTGTGTCCTGGGAACATGACTGAGGTTTGTTTCTGGAAGCCTGTGCCCTGGGAACATGACTGAGGTTTGATTCTGGACACCTGTGTCCTGGGAACATGACTGAGGTTTGATGGTTGAAACCTGTGGCCCGCGAACATGACTCAGGTTTGATTCTGGAACCATGTGTCCTGGGAACATGACTGAGGTTTGATTTTGGAAACCTTTGGCCTGGGAAAATGACTGAGGTTTCATTGTGGAAACATGTGGCCTGGGATCATGACTGAGGTTTGATGGTGGAACACTCTGGCCTGGCAAAATGACTGAGGCTTGATTCTGGAACCCTGTGGCCCGGGAACATGAGAACGGTTTGATTCTGGAACCCTGTGGCCTTTAACATGACATCGGTGGATTCTGGAACCCTGTGACCTGGGAACATGAGAACGGTTTGATTCTGGAACCCTGTGGCCTGGGAACATGAGTGAGGATTGATGGTGGAACCCTGTGGCCTGGCAACATGACTGAGGTTTGATACTGGAAGACTGTGGCCAGGAAACATGATATCGGGTTGATTCTGGAAACTTCTGTCCTGGGAACAAGACTGAGGTTTGATTCTGGAACCCTGTGTCCTGGGAATATGACAAAGGTTTGTTGCTGGAAGCCTGTTCCCTGGGTACATGACTGAGGTTTGATTCTGGACACCTGTGTCCTGGGAACATGAGTGATGTTTGATGGTTGAAACCTGTGGCCTGCGAACATGACTCAGGTTTGATTCTGGAACCATGTGTCCTGGGAATATGACTGAGGTTTGATTCTGGAAACCTTTGGCCTGAGAAAATGACTGAGGTTTCATTGTGGAAACATGTGGCCTGGGATCATGACTGAGGTTTGATGGTGGAACACTCTGGCCTGGCAAAATGACTGAGGCTTGATTCTGGAACCCTGTGGCCCGGGAACGTGACTGAGGTTTGATGGCAGAAACCTGTGGCCTGGCAACATGACTGACGTTTGATTCTGGATCCCGGTGGCCTGGGAACATGACTGAGGCGTGATTCTGGAAAACTGTGGCCTGGGAACATGACATCTGTTTAGATTGTGGAATACTGTGCCCCGGGAACCTGACTGAGCCTTGGTTCTGAAACCCTGTGGACTGGGAACATGACTGAGGTTTTATTCTGGAACCCTGTAGCCTGGGAACATAACTGAGGATTGATTCTGGAACCCTGTGGCCTGGGAACATGATACCGGTGGTTTCTGGAACCCTGGGGACTGGGCATGTGACATCTGTTTAGATTGTGGAATACTGTGCCCCGGGAACCTGACTGAGCCTTGGTTCTGGAACCCTGTGGATTGGGAACATGACTGAGGATTTATTCTAGAACCCTGTAGCCTGGAAACATAACTGAGGATTGATTCTCGAACCCTGTGGCCTGGGAACATGACATCGGTGGATTCTACAACCCTGTGGCCTGGGAACATGCCTGAGGTTTGATGGTGGAAACCTGTGGCTTGGCAACATGACTAAGGTTTGATTCTGGAAGACTGTGGCCAGGAAGCATGATATCTGGTTGATTCTGGAAACTTGTGTCCTGGGAACATGACTGAGGTTTGTTTCTGGAAGCCTGTGCCCTGGGAACATGACTGAGGTTTGATTCTGGACACCTGTGTCCTGGGAACATGACTGAGGTTTGATGGTTGAAACCTGTGGCCCGCGAACATGACTCAGGTTTGATTCTGGAACCATGTGTCCTGGGAACATGACTGAGGTTTGATTTTGGAAACCTTTGGCCTGGGAAAATGACTGAGGTTTCATTGTGGAAACATGTGGCCTGGGATCATGACTGAGGTTTGATGGTGGAACACTCTGGCCTGGCAAAATGACTGAGGCTTGATTCTGGAACCCTGTGGCCCGGGAACATGAGAACGGTTTGATTCTGGAACCCTGTGGCCTTTAACATGACATCGGTGGATTCTGGAACCCTGTGGCCTGGGAACATGAGAACGGTTTGATTCTGGAACCCTGTGGCCTGGGAACATGAGTGAGGATTGATGGTGGAACCCTGTGGCCTGGCAACATGACTGAGGTTTGATACTGGAAGACTGTGGCCAGGAAACATGATATCGGGTTGATTCTGGAAACTTCTGTCCTGGGAACAAGACTGAGGTTTGATTCTGGAACCCTGTGTCCTGGGAATATGACAAAGGTTTGTTGCTGGAAGCCTGTTCCCTGGGTACATGACTGAGGTTTGATTCTGGACACCTGTGTCCTGGGAACATGAGTGATGTTTGATGGTTGAAACCTGTGGCCTGCGAACATGACTCAGGTTTGATTCTAGAACCATGTGTCCTGGGAATATGACTGAGGTTTGATTCTGGAAACCTTTGGCCTGAGAAAATGACTGAGGTTTCATTGTGGAAACATGTGGCCTGGGATCATGACTGAGGTTTGATGGTGGAACACTCTGGCCTGGCAAAATGACTGAGGCTTGATTCTGGAACCCTGTGGCCCGGGAACGTGACTGAGGTTTGATGGCAGAAACCTGTGGCCTGGCAACATGACTGACGTTTGATTCTGGATCCCGGTGGCCTGGGAACATGACTGAGGCGTGATTCTGGAAAACTGTGGCCTGGGAACATGACATCTGTTTAGATTGTGGAATACTGTGCCCCGGGAAGCTGACTGAGCCTTGGTTCTGAAACCCTGTGGACTGGGAACATGACTGAGGTTTTATTCTGGAACCCTGTAGCCTGGGAACATAACTGAGGATTGATTCTGGAACCCTGTGGCCTGGGAACATGATACCGGTGGATTCTGGAACCCTGGGGACTGGGCATGTGACATCTGTTTAGATTGTGGAATACTGTGCCCCGGGAACCTGACTGAGCCTTGGTTCTGGAACCCTGTGGATTGGGAACATGACTGAGGTTTTATTCTAGAACCCTGTAGCCTGGAAACATAACTGAGGATTGATTCTCGAACCCTGTGGCCTGGGAACATGACATCGGTGGATTCTAGAACCCTGTGGCCTGGGAACATGTCTGAGGTTTGATGGTGGAAACCTGTGGCTTGGCAACATGACTAAGGTTTGATTCTGGAAGACTGTGGCCAGGAAGCATGATATCTGGTTGATTCTGGAAACTTGTGTCCTGGGAGCATGACTGAGGTTTGTTTCTGGAAGCCTGTGCCCTGGGAACATGACTGAGGTTTGATTCTGGACACCTGTGTCCTGGGAACATGACTGAGGTTTGATGGTTGAAACCTGTGGCCCGCGAACATGACTCAGGTTTGATTCTGGAACCATGTGTCCTGGGAACATGACTGAGGTTTGATTTTGGAAACCTTTGGCCTGGGAAAATGACTGAGGTTTCATTGTGGAAACATGTGGCCTGGGATCATGACTGAGGTTTGATGGTGGAACACTCTGGCCTGGCAAAATGACTGAGGCTTGATTCTGGAACCCTGTGGCCCGGGAACATGAGAACGGTTTGATTCTGGAACCCTGTGGCCTTTAACATGACATCGGTGGATTCTGGAACCCTGTGGCCTGGGAACATGAGAACGGTTTGATTCTGGAACCCTGTGGCCTGGGAACATGAGTGAGGATTGATGGTGGAACCCTGTGGCCTGGCAACATGACTGAGGTTTGATACTGGAAGACTGTGGCCAGGAAACATGATATCGGGTTGATTCTGGAAACTTCTGTCCTGGGAACAAGACTGAGGTTTGATTCTGGAACCCTGTGTCCTGGGAATATGACAAAGGTTTGTTGCTGGAAGCCTGTTCCCTGGGTACATGACTGAGGTTTGATTCTGGACACCTGTGTCCTGGGAACATGAGTGATGTTTGATGGTTGAAACCTGTGGCCTGCGAACATGACGCAGGTTTGATTCTGGAACCATGTGTCCTGGGAATATGACTGAGGTTTGTTTCTGGAAACCTTTGGCCTGAGAAAATGACTGAGGTTTCATTGTGGAAACATGTGGCCTGGGATCATGACTGAGGTTTGATGGTGGAACACTCTGGCCTGGCAAAATGACTGAGGCTTGATTCTGGAACCCTGTGGCCCGGGAACGTGACTGAGGTTTGATGGCAGAAACCTGTGGCCTGGCAACATGACTGACGTTTGATTCTGGATCCCGGTGGCCTGGGAACATGACTGAGGCGTGATTCTGGAAAACTGTGGCCTGGGAACATGACATCTGTTTAGATTGTGGAATACTGTGCCCCGGGAAGCTGACTGAGCCTTGGTTCTGAAACCCTGTGGACTGGGAACATGACTGAGGTTTTATTCTGGAACCCTGTAGCCTGGGAACATAACTGAGGATTGATTCTGGAACCCTGTGGCCTGGGAACATGATACCGGTGGATTCTGGAACCCTGGGGACTGGGCATGTGACATCTGTTTAGATTGTGGAATACTGTGCCCCGGGAAACTGACTGAGCCTTGGTTCTGGAACCCTGTGGATTGGGAACATGACTGAGGATTTATTCTAGAACCCTGTAGCCTGGAAACATAACTGAGGATTGATTCTCGAACCCTGTGGCCTGGGAACATGACATCGGTGGATTCTACAACCCTGTGGCCTGGGAACATGCCTGAGGTTTGATGGTGGAAACCTGTGGCTTGGCAACATGACTAAGGTTTGATTCTGGAAGACTGTGGCCAGGAAGCATGATATCTGGTTGATTCTGGAAACTTGTGTCCTGGGAACATGACTGAGGTTTGTTTCTGGAAGCCTGTGCCCTGGGAACATGACTGAGGTTTGATTCTGGACACCTGTGTCCTGGGAACATGACTGAGGTTTGATGGTTGAAACCTGTGGCCCGCGAACATGACTCAGGTTTGATTCTGGAACCATGTGTCCTGGGAACATGACTGAGGTTTGATTTTGGAAACCTTTGGCCTGGGAAAATGACTGAGGTTTCATTGTGGAAACATGTGGCCTGGGATCATGACTGAGGTTTGATGGTGGAACACTCTGGCCTGGCAAAATGACTGAGGCTTGATTCTGGAACCCTGTGGCCCGGGAACATGAGAACGGTTTGATTCTGGAACCCTGTGGCCTTTAACATGACATCGGTGGATTCTGGAACCCTGTGGCCTGGGAACATGAGAACGGTTTGATTCTGGAACCCTGTGGCCTGGGAACATGAGTGAGGATTGATGGTGGAACCCTGTGGCCTGGCAACATGACTGAGGTTTGATACTGGAAGACTGTGGCCAGGAAACATGATATCGGGTTGATTCTGGAAACTTCTGTCCTGGGAACAAGACTGAGGTTTGATTCTGGAACCCTGTGTCCTGGGAATATGACAAAGGTTTGTTGCTGGAAGCCTGTTCCCTGGGTACATGACTGAGGTTTGATTCTGGACACCTGTGTCCTGGGAACATGAGTGATGTTTGATGGTTGAAACCTGTGGCCTGCGAACATGACGCAGGTTTGATTCTGGAACCATGTGTCCTGGGAATATGACTGAGGTTTGATTCTGGAAACCTTTGGCCTGAGAAAATGACTGAGGTTTCATTGTGGAAACATGTGGCCTGGGATCATGACTGAGGTTTGATGGTGGAACACTCTGGCCTGGCAAAATGACTGAGGCTTGATTCTGGAACCCTGTGGCCCGGGAACGTGACTGAGGTTTGATGGCAGAAACCTGTGGCCTGGCAACATGACTGACGTTTGATTCTGGATCCCGGTGGCCTGGGAACATGACTGAGGCGTGATTCTGGAAAACTGTGGCCTGGGAACATGACATCTGTTTAGATTGTGGAATACTGTGCCCCGGGAAGCTGACTGAGCCTTGGTTCTGAAACCCTGTGGACTGGGAACATGACTGAGGTTTTATTCTGGAACCCTGTAGCCTGGGAACATAACTGAGGATTGATTCTGGAACCCTGTGGCCTGGGAACATGATACCGGTGGATTCTGGAACCCTGGGGACTGGGCATGTGACATCTGTTTAGATTGTGGAATACTGTGCCCCGGGAACCTGACTGAGCCTTGGTTCTGGAACCCTGTGGATTGGGAACATGACTGAGGATTTATTCTAGAACCCTGTAGCCTGGAAACATAACTGAGGATTGATTCTCGAACCCTGTGGCCTGGGAACATGACATCGGTGGATTCTACAACCCTGTGGCCTGGGAACATGCCTGAGGTTTGATGGTGGAAACCTGTGGCTTGGCAACATGACTAAGGTTTGATTCTGGAAGACTGTGGCCAGGAAGCATGATATCTGGTTGATTCTGGAAACTTGTGTCCTGGGAACATGACTGAGGTTTGTTTCTGGAAGCCTGTGCCCTGGGAACATGACTGAGGTTTGATTCTGGACACCTGTGTCCTGGGAACATGACTGAGGTTTGATGGTTGAAACCTGTGGCCCGCGAACATGACTCAGGTTTGATTCTGGAACCATGTGTCCTGGGAACATGACTGAGGTTTGATTTTGGAAACCTTTGGCCTGGGAAAATGACTGAGGTTTCATTGTGGAAACATGTGGCCTGGGATCATGACTGAGGTTTGATGGTGGAACACTCTGGCCTGGCAAAATGACTGAGGCTTGATTCTGGAACCCTGTGGCCCGGGAACATGAGAACGGTTTGATTCTGGAACCCTGTGGCCTTTAACATGACATCGGTGGATTCTGGAACCCTGTGGCCTGGGAACATGAGAACGGTTTGATTCTGGAACCCTGTGGCCTGGGAACATGAGTGAGGATTGATGGTGGAACCCTGTGGCCTGGCAACATGACTGAGGTTTGATACTGGAAGACTGTGGCCAGGAAACATGATATCGGGTTGATTCTGGAAACTTCTGTCCTGGGAACAAGACTGAGGTTTGATTCTGGAACCCTGTGTCCTGGGAATATGACAAAGGTTTGTTGCTGGAAGCCTGTTCCCTGGGTACATGACTGAGGTTTGATTCTGGACACCTGTGTCCTGGGAACATGAGTGATGTTTGATTGTTGAAACCTGTGGCCTGCGAACATGACGCAGGTTTTATTCTGGAACCATGTGTCCTGGGAATATGACTGAGGTTTGATTCTGGAAACCTTTGGCCTGAGAAAATGACTGAGGTTTCATTGTGGAAACATGTGGCCTGGGATCATGACTGAGGTTTGATGGTGGAACACTCTGGCCTGGCAAAATGACTGAGGCTTGATTCTGGAACCCTGTGGCCCGGGAACGTGACTGAGGTTTGATGGCAGAAACCTGTGGCCTGGCAACATGACTGACGTTTGATTCTGGATCCCGGTGGCCTGGGAACATGACTGAGGCGTGATTCTGGAAAACTGTGGCCTGGGAACATGACATCTGTTTAGATTGTGGAATACTGTGCCCCGGGAACCTGACTGAGCCTTGGTTCTGAAACCCTGTGGACTGGGAACATGACTGAGGTTTTATTCTGGAACCCTGTAGCCTGGGAACATAACTGAGGATTGATTCTGGAACCCTGTGGCCTGGGAACATGATACCGGTGGATTCTGGAACCCTGGGGACTGGGCATGTGACATCTGTTTAGATTGTGGAATACTGTGCCCCGGGAACCTGACTGAGCCTTGGTTCTGGAACCCTGTGGATTGGGAACATGACTGAGGATTTATTCTAGAACCCTGTAGCCTGGAAACATAACTGAGGATTGATTCTCGAACCCTGTGGCCTGGCAACATGACATCGGTGGATTCTAGAACCCTGTGGCCTGGGAACATGTCTGAGGTTTGATGGTGGAAACCTGTGGCTTGGCAACATGACTAAGGTTTGATTCTGGAAGACTGTGGCCAGGAAGCATGATATCTGGTTGATTCTGGAAACTTGTGTCCTGGGAACATGACTGAGGTTTGTTTCTGGAAGCCTGTGCCCTGGGAACATGACTGAGGTTTGATTCTGGACACCTGTGTCCTGGGAACATGACTGAGGTTTGATGGTTGAAACCTGTGTCCCGCGAACATGACTCAGGTTTGATTCTGGAACCATGTGTCCTGGGAACATGACTGAGGTTTGATTTTGGAAACCTTTGGCCTGGGAAAATGACTGAGGTTTCATTGTGGAAACATGTGGCCTGGGATCATGACTGAGGTTTGATGGTGGAACACTCTGGCCTGGCAAAATGACTGAGGCTTGATTCTGGAACCCTGTGGCCCGGGAACATGAGAACGGTTTGATTCTGGAACCCTGTGGCCTTTAACATGACATCGGTGGATTCTGGAACCCTGTGGCCTGGGAACATGAGAACGGTTTGATTCTGGAACCCTGTGGCCTGGGAACATGAGTGAGGATTGATGGTGGAACCCTGTGGCCTGGCAACATGACTGAGGTTTGATACTGGAAGACTGTGGCCAGGAAACATGATATCGGGTTGATTCTGGAAACTTCTGTCCTGGGAACAAGACTGAGGTTTGATTCTGGAACCCTGTGTCCTGGGAATATGACAAAGGTTTGTTGCTGGAAGCCTGTTCCCTGGGTACATGACTGAGGTTTGATTCTGGACACCTGTGTCCTGGGAACATGAGTGATGTTTGATGGTTGAAACCTGTGGCCTGCGAACATGACTCAGGTTTGATTCTGGAACCATGTGTCCTGGGAATATGACTGAGGTTTGATTCTGGAAACCTTTGGCCTGAGAAAATGACTGAGGTTTCATTGTGGAAACATGTGGCCTGGGATCATGACTGAGGTTTGATGGTGGAACACTCTGGCCTGGCAAAATGACTGAGGCTTGATTCTGGAACCCTGTGGCCCGGGAACGTGACTGAGGTTTGATGGCAGAAACCTGTGGCCTGGCAACATGACTGACGTTTGATTCTGGATCCCGGTGGCCTGGGAACATGACTGAGGCGTGATTCTGGAAAACTGTGGCCTGGGAACATGACATCTGTTTAGATTGTGGAATACTGTGCCCCGGGAAGCTGACTGAGCCTTGGTTCTGAAACCCTGTGGACTGGGAACATGACTGAGGTTTTATTCTGGAACCCTGTAGCCTGGGAACATAACTGAGGATTGATTCTGGAACCCTGTGGCCTGGGAACATGATACCGGTGGATTCTGGAACCCTGGGGACTGGGCATGTGACATCTGTTTAGATTGTGGAATACTGTGCCCCGGGAACCTGACTGAGCCTTGGTTCTGGAACCCTGTGGATTGGGAACATGACTGAGGATTTATTCTAGAACCCTGTAGCCTGGAAACATAACTGAGGATTGATTCTCGAACCCTGTGGCCTGGCAACATGACATCGGTGGATTCTAGAACCCTGTGGCCTGGGAACATGTCTGAGGTTTGATGGTGGAAACCTGTGGCTTGGCAACATGACTAAGGTTTGATTCTGGAAGACTGTGGCCAGGAAGCATGATATCTGGTTGATTCTGGAAACTTGTGTCCTGGGAGCATGACTGAGGTTTGTTTCTGGAAGCCTGTGCCCTGGGAACATGACTGAGGTTTGATTCTGGACACCTGTGTCCTGGGAACATGACTGAGGTTTGATGGTTGAAACCTGTGTCCCGCGAACATGACTCAGGTTTGATTCTGGAACCATGTGTCCTGGGAACATGACTGAGGTTTGATTTTGGAAACCTTTGGCCTGGGAAAATGACTGAGGTTTCATTGTGGAAACATGTGGCCTGGGATCATGACTGAGGTTTGATGGTGGAACACTCTGGCCTGGCAAAATGACTGAGGCTTGATTCTGGAACCCTGTGGCCCGGGAACATGAGAACGGTTTGATTCTGGAACCCTGTGGCCTTTAACATGACATCGGTGGATTCTGGAACCCTGTGGCCTGGGAACATGAGAACGGTTTGATTCTGGAACCCTGTGGCCTGGGAACATGAGTGAGGATTGATGGTGGAACCCTGTGGCCTGGCAACATGACTGAGGTTTGATACTGGAAGACTGTGGCCAGGAAACATGATATCGGGTTGATTCTGGAAACTTCTGTCCTGGGAACAAGACTGAGGTTTGATTCTGGAACCCTGTGTCCTGGGAATATGACAAAGGTTTGTTGCTGGAAGCCTGTTCCCTGGGTACATGACTGAGGTTTGATTCTGGACACCTGTGTCCTGGGAACATGAGTGATGTTTGATGGTTGAAACCTGTGGCCTGCGAACATGACTCAGGTTTGATTCTGGAACCATGTGTCCTGGGAATATGACTGAGGTTTGATTCTGGAAACCTTTGGCCTGAGAAAATGACTGAGGTTTCATTGTGGAAACATGTGGCCTGGGATCATGACTGAGGTTTGATGGTGGAACACTCTGGCCTGGCAAAATGACTGAGGCTTGATTCTGGAACCCTGTGGCCCGGGAACGTGACTGAGGTTTGATGGCAGAAACCTGTGGCCTGGCAACATGACTGACGTTTGATTCTGGATCCCGGTGGCCTGGGAACATGACTGAGGCGTGATTCTGGAAAACTGTGGCCTGGGAACATGACATCTGTTTAGATTGTGGAATACTGTGCCCCGGGAAGCTGACTGAGCCTTGGTTCTGAAACCCTGTGGACTGGGAACATGACTGAGGTTTTATTCTGGAACCCTGTAGCCTGGGAACATAACTGAGGATTGATTCTGGAACCCTGTGGCCTGGGAACATGATACCGGTGGATTCTGGAACCCTGGGGACTGGGCATGTGACATCTGTTTAGATTGTGGAATACTGTGCCCCGGGAACCTGACTGAGCCTTGGTTCTGGAACCCTGTGGATTGGGAACATGACTGAGGATTTATTCTAGAACCCTGTAGCCTGGAAACATAACTGAGGATTGATTCTCGAACCCTGTGGCCTGGCAACATGACATCGGTGGATTCTAGAACCCTGTGGCCTGGGAACATGTCTGAGGTTTGATGGTGGAAACCTGTGGCTTGGCAACATGACTAAGGTTTGATTCTGGAAGACTGTGGCCAGGAAGCATGATATCTGGTTGATTCTGGAAACTTGTGTCCTGGGAGCATGACTGAGGTTTGTTTCTGGAAGCCTGTGCCCTGGGAACATGACTGAGGTTTGATTCTGGACACCTGTGTCCTGGGAACATGACTGAGGTTTGATGGTTGAAACCTGTGTCCCGCGAACATGACTCAGGTTTGATTCTGGAACCATGTGTCCTGGGAACATGACTGAGGTTTGATTTTGGAAACCTTTGGCCTGGGAAAATGACTGAGGTTTCATTGTGGAAACATGTGGCCTGGGATCATGACTGAGGTTTGATGGTGGAACACTCTGGCCTGGCAAAATGACTGAGGCTTGATTCTGGAACCCTGTGGCCCGGGAACATGAGAACGGTTTGATTCTGGAACCCTGTGGCCTTTAACATGACATCGGTGGATTCTGGAACCCTGTGGCCTGGGAACATGAGAACGGTTTGATTCTGGAACCCTGTGGCCTGGGAACATGAGTGAGGATTGATGGTGGAACCCTGTGGCCTGGCAACATGACTGAGGTTTGATACTGGAAGACTGTGGCCAGGAAACATGATATCGGGTTGATTCTGGAAACTTCTGTCCTGGGAACAAGACTGAGGTTTGATTCTGGAACCCTGTGTCCTGGGAATATGACAAAGGTTTGTTGCTGGAAGCCTGTTCCCTGGGTACATGACTGAGGTTTGATTCTGGACACCTGTGTCCTGGGAACATGAGTGATGTTTGATGGTTGAAACCTGTGGCCTGCGAACATGACTCAGGTTTGATTCTGGAACCATGTGTCCTGGGAATATGACTGAGGTTTGATTCTGGAAACCTTTGGCCTGAGAAAATGACTGAGGTTTCATTGTGGAAACATGTGGCCTGGGATCATGACTGAGGTTTGATGGTGGAACACTCTGGCCTGGCAAAATGACTGAGGCTTGATTCTGGAACCCTGTGGCCCGGGAACGTGACTGAGGTTTGATGGCAGAAACCTGTGGCCTGGCAACATGACTGACGTTTGATTCTGGATCCCGGTGGCCTGGGAACATGACTGAGGCGTGATTCTGGAAAACTGTGGCCTGGGAACATGACATCTGTTTAGATTGTGGAATACTGTGCCCCGGGAAGCTGACTGAGCCTTGGTTCTGAAACCCTGTGGACTGGGAACATGACTGAGGTTTTATTCTGGAACCCTGTAGCCTGGGAACATAACTGAGGATTGATTCTGGAACCCTGTGGCCTGGGAACATGATACCGGTGGATTCTGGAACCCTGGGGACTGGGCATGTGACATCTGTTTAGATTGTGGAATACTGTGCCCCGGGAACCTGACTGAGCCTTGGTTCTGGAACCCTGTGGATTGGGAACATGACTGAGGATTTATTCTAGAACCCTGTAGCCTGGAAACATAACTGAGGATTGATTCTCGAACCCTGTGGCCTGGCAACATGACATCGGTGGATTCTAGAACCCTGTGGCCTGGGAACATGTCTGAGGTTTGATGGTGGAAACCTGTGGCTTGGCAACATGACTAAGGTTTGATTCTGGAAGACTGTGGACAGGAAGCATGATATCTGGTTGATTCTGGAAACTTGTGTCCTGGGAGCATGACTGAGGTTTGTTTCTGGAAGCCTGTGCCCTGGGAACATGACTGAGGTTTGATTCTGGACACCTGTGTCCTGGGAACATGACTGAGGTTTGATGGTTGAAACCTGTGGCCCGCGAACATGACTCAGGTTTGATTCTGGAACCATGTGTCCTGGGAACATGACTGAGGTTTGATTTTGGAAACCTTTGGCCTGGGAAAATGACTGAGGTTTCATTGTGGAAACATGTGGCCTGGGATCATGACTGAGGTTTGATGGTGGAACACTCTGGCCTGGCAAAATGACTGAGGCTTGATTCTGGAACCCTGTGGCCCGGGAACATGAGAACGGTTTGATTCTGGAACCCTGTGGCCTTTAACATGACATCGGTGGATTCTGGAACCCTGTGGCCTGGGAACATGAGAACGGTTTGATTCTGGAACCCTGTGGCCTGGGAACATGAGTGAGGATTGATGGTGGAACCCTGTGGCCTGGCAACATGACTGAGGTTTGATACTGGAAGACTGTGGCCAGGAAACATGATATCGGGTTGATTCTGGAAACTTCTGTCCTGGGAACAAGACTGAGGTTTGATTCTGGAACCCTGTGTCCTGGGAATATGACAAAGGTTTGTTGCTGGAAGCCTGTTCCCTGGGTACATGACTGAGGTTTGATTCTGGACACCTGTGTCCTGGGAACATGAGTGATGTTTGATGGTTGAAACCTGTGGCCTGCGAACATGACGCAGGTTTGATTCTGGAACCATGTGTCCTGGGAATATGACTGAGGTTTGATTCTGGAAACCTTTGGCCTGAGAAAATGACTGAGGTTTCATTGTGGAAACATGTGGCCTGGGATCATGACTGAGGTTTGATGGTGGAACACTCTGGCCTGGCAAAATGACTGAGGCTTGATTCTGGAACCCTGTGGCCCGGGAACGTGACTGAGGTTTGATGGCAGAAACCTGTGGCCTGGCAACATGACTGACGTTTGATTCTGGATCCCGGTGGCCTGGGAACATGACTGAGGCGTGATTCTGGAAAACTGTGGCCTGGGAACATGACATCTGTTTAGATTGTGGAATACTGTGCCCCGGGAACCTGGCTGAGCCTTGGTTCTGAAACCCTGTGGACTGGGAACATGACTGAGGTTTTATTCTGGAACCCTGTAGCCTGGGAACATAACTGAGGATTGATTCTGGAACCCTGTGGCCTGGGAACATGATACCGGTGGATTCTGGAACCCTGGGGACTGGGCATGTGACATCTGTTTAGATTGTGGAATACTGTGCCCCGGGAACCTGACTGAGCCTTGGTTCTGGAACCCTGTGGATTGGGAACATGACTGAGGATTTATTCTAGAACCCTGTAGCCTGGAAACATAACTGAGGATTGATTCTCGAACCCTGTGGCCTGGCAACATGACATCGGTGGATTCTAGAACCCTGTGGCCTGGGAACATGTCTGAGGTTTGATGGTGGAAACCTGTGGCTTGGCAACATGACTAAGGTTTGATTCTGGAAGACTGTGGCCAGGAAGCATGATATCTGGTTGATTCTGGAAACTTGTGTCCTGGGAACATGACTGAGGTTTGTTTCTGGAAGCCTGTGCCCTGGGAACATGACTGAGGTTTGATTCTGGACACCTGTGTCCTGGGAACATGACTGAGGTTTGATGGTTGAAACCTGTGGCCCGCGAACATGACTCAGGTTTGATTCTGGAACCATGTGTCCTGGGAACATGACTGAGGTTTGATTTTGGAAACCTTTGGCCTGGGAAAATGACTGAGGTTTCATTGTGGAAACATGTGGCCTGGGATCATGACTGAGGTTTGATGGTGGAACACTCTGGCCTGGCAAAATGACTGAGGCTTGATTCTGGAACCCTGTGGCCCGGGAACATGAGAACGGTTTGATTCTGGAACCCTGTGGCCTTTAACATGACATCGGTGGATTCTGGAACCCTGTGGCCTGGGAACATGAGAACGGTTTGATTCTGGAACCCTGTGGCCTGGGAACATGAGTGAGGATTGATGGTGGAACCCTGTGGCCTGGCAACATGACTGAGGTTTGATACTGGAAGACTGTGGCCAGGAAACATGATATCGGGTTGATTCTGGAAACTTCTGTCCTGGGAACAAGACTGAGGTTTGATTCTGGAACCCTGTGTCCTGGGAATATGACAAAGTTTGTTGCTGGAAGCCTGTTCCCTGGGTACATGACTGAGGTTTGATTCTGGACACCTGTGTCCTGGGAACATGAGTGATGTTTGATGGTTGAAACCTGTGGCCTGCGAACATGACTCAGGTTTGATTCTGGAACCATGTGTCCTGGGAATATGACTGAGGTTTGATTCTGGAAACCTTTGGCCTGAGAAAATGACTGAGGTTTCATTGTGGAAACATGTGGCCTGGGATCATGACTGAGGTTTGATGGTGGAACACTCTGGCCTGGCAAAATGACTGAGGCTTGATTCTGGAACCCTGTGGCCCGGGAACGTGACTGAGGTTTGATGGCAGAAACCTGTGGCCTGGCAACATGACTGACGTTTGATTCTGGATCCCGGTGGCCTGGGAACATGACTGAGGCGTGATTCTGGAAAACTGTGGCCTGGGAACATGACATCTGTTTAGATTGTGGAATACTGTGCCCCGGGAACCTGACTGAGCCTTGGTCCTGAAACCCTGTGGACTGGGAACATGACTGAGGTTTTATTCTGGAACCCTGTAGCCTGGGAACATAACTGAGGATTGATTCTGGAACCCTGTGGCCTGGGAACATGATACCGGTGGATTCTGGAACCCTGGGGACTGGGCATGTGACATCTGTTTAGATTGTGGAATACTGTGCCCCGGGAACCTGACTGAGCCTTGGTTCTGGAACCCTGTGGATTGGGAACATGACTGAGGTTTTATTCTAGAACCCTGTAGCCTGGAAACATAACTGAGGATTGATTCTCGAACCCTGTGGCCTGGCAACATGACATCGGTGGATTCTAGAACCCTGTGGCCTGGGAACATGTCTGAGGTTTGATGGTGGAAACCTGTGGCTTGGCAACATGACTAAGGTTTGATTCTGGAAGACTGTGGCCAGGAAGCATGATATCTGGTTGATTCTGGAAACTTGTGTCCTGGGAACATGACTGAGGTTTGTTTCTGGAAGCCTGTGCCCTGGGAACATGACTGAGGTTTGATTCTGGACACCTGTGTCCTGGGAACATGACTGAGGTTTGATGGTTGAAACCTGTGGCCCGCGAACATGACTCAGGTTTGATTCTGGAACCATGTGTCCTGGGAACATGACTGAGGTTTGATTTTGGAAACCTTTGGCCTGGGAAAATGACTGAGGTTTCATTGTGGAAACATGTGGCCTGGGATCATGACTGAGGTTTGATGGTGGAACACTCTGGCCTGGCAAAATGACTGAGGCTTGATTCTGGAACCCTGTGGCCCGGGAACATGAGAACGGTTTGATTCTGGAACCCTGTGGCCTTTAACATGACATCGGTGGATTCTGGAACCCTGTGGCCTGGGAACATGAGAACGGTTTGATTCTGGAACCCTGTGGCCTGGGAACATGAGTGAGGATTGATGGTGGAACCCTGTGGCCTGGCAACATGACTGAGGTTTGATACTGGAAGACTGTGGCCAGGAAACATGATATCGGGTTGATTCTGGAAACTTCTGTCCTGGGAACAAGCCTGAGGTTTGATTCTGGAACCCTGTGTCCTGGGAATATGACAAAGGTTTGTTGCTGGAAGCCTGTTCCCTGGGTACATGACTGAGGTTTGATTCTGGACACCTGTGTCCTGGGAACATGAGTGATGTTTGATGGTTGAAACCTGTGGCCTGCGAACATGACGCAGGTTTGATTCTGGAACCATGTGTTGGGAATATGACTGAGGTTTGATTCTGGAAACCTTTGGCCTGAGAAAATGACTGAGGTTTCATTGTGGAAACATGTGGCCTGGGATCATGACTGAGGTTTGATGGTGGAACACTCTGGCCTGGCAAAATGACTGAGGCTTGATTCTGGAACCCTGTGGCCCGGGAACGTGACTGAGGTTTGATGGCAGAAACCTGTGGCCTGGCAACATGACTGACGTTTGATTCTGGATCCCGGTGGCCTGGGAACATGACTGAGGCGTGATTCTGGAAAACTGTGGCCTGGGAACATGACATCTGTTTAGATTGTGGAATACTGTGCCCCGGGAAGCTGACTGAGCCTTGGTTCTGAAACCCTGTGGACTGGGAACATGACTGAGGTTTTATTCTGGAACCCTGTAGCCTGGGAACATAACTGAGGATTGATTCTGGAACCCTGTGTCCTGGGAACATGATACCGGTGGATTCTGGAACCCTGGGGACTGGGCATGTGACATCTGTTTAGATTGTGGAATACTGTGCCCCGGGAACCTGACTGAGCCTTGGTTCTGGAACCCTGTGGATTGGGAACATGACTGAGGATTTATTCTAGAACCCTGTAGCCTGGAAACATAACTGAGGATTGATTCTCGAACCCTGTGGCCTGGCAACATGACATCGGTGGATTCTAGAACCCTGTGGCCTGGGAACATGTCTGAGGTTTGATGGTGGAAACCTGTGGCTTGGCAACATGACTAAGGTTTGATTCTGGAAGACTGTGGCCAGGAAGCATGATATCTGGTTGATTCTGGAAACTTGTGTCCTGGGAACATGACTGAGGTTTGTTTCTGGAAGCCTGTGCCCTGGGAACATGACTGAGGTTTGATTCTGGACACCTGTGTCCTGGGAACATGACTGAGGTTTGATGGTTGAAACCTGTGGCCCGCGAACATGACTCAGGTTTGATTCTGGAACCATGTGTCCTGGGAACATGACTGAGGTTTGATTTTGGAAACCTTTGGCCTGGGAAAATGACTGAGGTTTCATTGTGGAAACATGTGGCCTGGGATCATGACTGAGGTTTGATGGTGGAACACTCTGGCCTGGCAAAATGACTGAGGCTTGATTCTGGAACCCTGTGGCCCGGGAACATGAGAACGGTTTGATTCTGGAACCCTGTGGCCTTTAACATGACATCGGTGGATTCTGGAACCCTGTGGCCTGGGAACATGAGAACGGTTTGATTCTGGAACCCTGTGGCCTGGGAACATGAGTGAGGATTGATGGTGGAACCCTGTGGCCTGGCAACATGACTGAGGTTTGATACTGGAAGACTGTGGCCAGGAAACATGATATCGGGTTGATTCTGGAAACTTCTGTCCTGGGAACAAGACTGAGGTTTGATTCTGGAACCCTGTGTCCTGGGAATATGACAAAGGTTTGTTGCTGGAAGCCTGTTCCCTGGGTACATGACTGAGGTTTGATTCTGGACACCTGTGTCCTGGGAACATGAGTGATGTTTGATGGTTGAAACCTGTGGCCTGCGAACATGACTCAGGTTTGATTCTGGAACCATGTGTCCTGGGAATATGACTGAGGTTTGATTCTGGAAACCTTTGGCCTGAGAAAATGACTGAGGTTTCATTGTGGAAACATGTGGCCTGGGATCATGACTGAGGTTTGATGGTGGAACACTCTGGCCTGGCAAAATGACTGAGGCTTGATTCTGGAACCCTGTGGCCCGGGAACGTGACTGAGGTTTGATGGCAGAAACCTGTGGCCTGGCAACATGACTGACGTTTGATTCTGGATCCCGGTGGCCTGGGAACATGACTGAGGCGTGATTCTGGAAAACTGTGGCCTGGGAACATGACATCTGTTTAGATTGTGGAATACTGTGCCCCGGGAAGCTGACTGAGCCTTGGTTCTGAAACCCTGTGGACTGGGAACATGACTGAGGTTTTTTTCTGGAACCCTGTAGCCTGGGAACATAACTGAGGATTGATTCTGGAACCCTGTGGCCTGGGAACATGATACCGGTGGATTCTGGAACCCTGGGGACTGGGCATGTGACATCTGTTTAGATTGTGGAATACTGTGCCCCGGGAACCTGACTGAGCCTTGGTTCTGGAACCCTGTGGATTGGGAACATGACTGAGGTTTTATTCTAGAACCCTGTAGCCTGGAAACATAACTGAGGATTGATTCTCGAACCCTTTGGCCTGGCAACATGACATCGGTGGATTCTAGAACCCTGTGGCCTGGGAACATGTCTGAGGTTTGATGGTGGAAACCTGTGGCTTGGCAACATGACTAAGGTTTGATTCTGGAAGACTGTGGCCAGGAAGCATGATATCTGGTTGATTCTGGAAACTTGTGTCCTGGGAACATGACTGAGGTTTGTTTCTGGAAGCCTGTGCCCTGGGAACATGACTGAGGTTTGATTCTGGACACCTGTGTCCTGGGAACATGACTGAGGTTTGATGGTTGAAACCTGTGGCCCGCCAACATGACTCAGGTTTGATTCTGGAACCATGTGTCCTGGGAACATGACTGAGGTTTGATTTTGGAAACCTTTGGCCTGGGAAAATGACTGAGGTTTCATTGTGGAAACATGTGGCCTGGGATCATGACTGAGGTTTGATGGTGGAACACTCTGGCCTGGCAAAATGACTGAGGCTTGATTCTGGAACCCTGTGGCCCGGGAACATGAGAACGGTTTGATTCTGGAACCCTGTGGCCTTTAACATGACATCGGTGGATTCTGGAACCCTGTGGCCTGGGAACATGAGAACGGTTTGATTCTGGAACCCTGTGGCCTGGGAACATGAGTGAGGATTGATGGTGGAACCCTGTGGCCTGGCAACATGACTGAGGTTTGATACTGGAAGACTGTGGCCAGGAAACATGATATCGGGTTGATTCTGGAAATTTCTGTCCTGGGAACAAGACTGAGGTTTGATTCTGGAACCCTGTGTCCTGGGAATATGACAAAGGTTTGTTGCTGGAAGCCTGTTCCCTGGGTACATGACTGAGGTTTGATTCTGGACACCTGTGTCCTGGGAACATGAGTGATGTTTGATGGTTGAAACCTGTGGCCTGCGAACATGACTCAGGTTTGATTCTGGAACCATGTGTCCTGGGAATATGACTGAGGTTTGATTCTGGAAACCTTTGGCCTGAGAAAATGACTGAGGTTTCATTGTGGAAACATGTGGCCTGGGATCATGACTGAGGTTTGATGGTGGAACACTCTGGCCTGGCAAAATGACTGAGGCTTGATTCTGGAACCCTGTGGCCCGGGAACGTGACTGAGGTTTGATGGCAGAAACCTGTGGCCTGGCAACATGACTGACGTTTGATTCTGGATCCCGGTGGCCTGGGAACATGACTGAGGCGTGATTCTGGAAAACTGTGGCCTGGGAACATGACATCTGTTTAGATTGTGGAATACTGTGCCCCGGGAAGCTGACTGAGCCTTGGTTCTGAAACCCTGTGGACTGGGAACATGACTGAGGTTTTATTCTGGAACCCTGTAGCCTGGGAACATAACTGAGGATTGATTCTGGAACCCTGTGGCCTGGGAACATGATACCGGTGGATTCTGGAACCCTGGGGACTGGGCATGTGACATCTGTTTAGATTGTGGAATACTGTGCCCCGGGAACCTGACTGAGCCTTGGTTCTGGAACCCTGTGGATTGGGAACATGACTGAGGTTTTATTCTAGAACCCTGTAGCCTGGAAACATAACTGAGGATTGATTCTCGAACCCTGTGGCCTGGCAACATGACATCGGTGGATTCTAGAACCCTGTGGCCTGGGAACATGTCTGAGGTTTGATGGTGGAAACCTGTGGCTTGGCAACATGACTAAGGTTTGATTCTGGAAGACTGTGGCCAGGAAGCATGATATCTGGTTGATTCTGGAAACTTGTGTCCTGGGAACATGACTGAGGTTTGTTTCTGGAAGCCTGTGCCCTGGGAACATGACTGAGGTTTGATTCTGGACACCTGTGTCCTGGGAACATGACTGAGGTTTGATGGTTGAAACCTGTGGCCCGCCAACATGACTCAGGTTTGATTCTGGAACCATGTGTCCTGGGAACATGACTGAGGTTTGATTTTGGAAACCTTTGGCCTGGGAAAATGACTGAGGTTTCATTGTGGAAACATGTGGCCTGGGATCATGACTGAGGTTTGATGGTGGAACACTCTGGCCTGGCAAAATGACTGAGGCTTGATTCTGGAACCCTGTGGCCCGGGAACATGAGAACGGTTTGATTCTGGAACCCTGTGGCCTTTAACATGACATCGGTGGATTCTGGAACCCTGTGGCCTGGGAACATGAGAACGGTTTGATTCTGGAACCCTGTGGCCTGGGAACATGAGTGAGGATTGATGGTGGAACCCTGTGGCCTGGCAACATGACTGAGGTTTGATACTGGAAGACTGTGGCCAGGAAACATGATATCGGGTTGATTCTGGAAACTTCTGTCCTGGGAACAAGACTGAGGTTTGATTCTGGAACCCTGTGTCCTGGGAATATGACAAAGGTTTGTTGCTGGAAGCCTGTTCCCTGGGTACATGACTGAGGTTTGATTCTGGACACCTGTGTCCTGGGAACATGAGTGATGTTTGATGGTTGAAACCTGTGGCCTGCGAACATGACTCAGGTTTGATTCTGGAACCATGTGTCCTGGGAATATGACTGAGGTTTGATTCTGGAAACCTTTGGCCTGAGAAAATGACTGAGGTTTCATTGTGGAAACATGTGGCCTGGGATCATGACTGAGGTTTGATGGTGGAACACTCTGGCCTGGCAAAATGACTGAGGCTTGATTCTGGAACCCTGTGGCCCGGGAACGTGACTGAGGTTTGATGGCAGAAACCTGTGGCCTGGCAACATGACTGACGTTTGATTCTGGATCCCGGTGGCCTGGGAACATGACTGAGGCGTGATTCTGGAAAACTGTGGCCTGGGAACATGACATCTGTTTAGATTGTGGAATACTGTGCCCCGGGAAGCTGACTGAGCCTTGGTTCTGAAACCCTGTGGACTGGGAACATGACTGAGGTTTTATTCTGGAACCCTGTAGCCTGGGAACATAACTGAGGATTGATTCTGGAACCCTGTGGCCTGGGAACATGATACCGGTGGATTCTGGAACCCTGGGGACTGGGCATGTGACATCTGTTTAGATTGTGGAATACTGTGCCCCGGGAACCTGACTGAGCCTTGGTTCTGGAACCCTGTGGATTGGGAACATGACTGAGGATTTATTCTAGAACCCTGTAGCCTGGAAACATAACTGAGGATTGATTCTCGAACCCTGTGGCCTGGCAACATGACATCGGTGGATTCTAGAACCCTGTGGCCTGGGAACATGTCTGAGGTTTGATGGTGGAAACCTGTGGCTTGGCAACATGACTAAGGTTTGATTCTGGAAGACTGTGGCCAGGAAGCATGATATCTGGTTGATTCTGGAAACTTGTGTCCTGGGAACATGACTGAGGTTTGTTTCTGGAAGCCTGTGCCCTGGGAACATGACTGAGGTTTGATTCTGGACACCTGTGTCCTGGGAACATGACTGAGGTTTGATGGTTGAAACCTGTGGCCCGCGAACATGACTCAGGTTTGATTCTGGAACCATGTGTCCTGGGAACATGACTGAGGTTTGATTTTGGAAACCTTTGGCCTGGGAAAATGACTGAGGTTTCATTGTGGAAACATGTGGCCTGGGATCATGACTGAGGTTTGATGGTGGAACACTCTGGCCTGGCAAAATGACTGAGGCTTGATTCTGGAACCCTGTGGCCCGGGAACATGAGAACGGTTTGATTCTGGAACCCTGTGGCCTTTAACATGACATCGGTGGATTCTGGAACCCTGTGGCCTGGGAACATGAGAACGGTTTGATTCTGGAACCCTGTGGCCTGGGAACATGAGTGAGGATTGATGGTGGAACCCTGTGGCCTGGCAACATGACTGAGGTTTGATACTGGAAGACTGTGGCCAGGAAACATGATATCGGGTTGATTCTGGAAACTTCTGTCCTGGGAACAAGACTGAGGTTTGATTCTGGAACCCTGTGTCCTGGGAATATGACAAAGGTTTGTTGCTGGAAGCCTGTTCCCTGGGTACATGACTGAGGTTTGATTCTGGACACCTGTGTCCTGGGAACATGAGTGATGTTTGATGGTTGAAACCTGTGGCCTGCGAACATGACTCAGGTTTGATTCTGGAACCATGTGTCCTGGGAATATGACTGAGGTTTGATTCTGGAAACCTTTGGCCTGAGAAAATGACTGAGGTTTCATTGTGGAAACATGTGGCCTGGGATCATGACTGAGGTTTGATGGTGGAACACTCTGGCCTGGCAAAATGACTGAGGCTTGATTCTGGAACCCTGTGGCCCGGGAACGTGACTGAGGTTTGATGGCAGAAACCTGTGGCCTGGCAACATGACTGACGTTTGATTCTGGATCCCGGTGGCCTGGGAACATGACTGAGGCGTGATTCTGGAAAACTGTGGCCTGGGAACATGACATCTGTTTAGATTGTGGAATACTGTGCCCCGGGAAGCTGACTGAGCCTTGGTTCTGAAACCCTGTGGACTGGGAACATGACTGAGGTTTTATTCTGGAACCCTGTAGCCTGGGAACATAACTGAGGATTGATTCTGGAACCCTGTGGCCTGGGAACATGATACCGGTGGATTCTGGAACCCTGGGGACTGGGCATGTGACATCTGTTTAGATTGTGGAATACTGTGCCCCGGGAACCTGACTGAGCCTTGGTTCTGGAACCCTGTGGATTGGGAACATGACTGAGGTTTTATTCTAGAACCCTGTAGCCTGGAAACATAACTGAGGATTGATTCTCGAACCCTGTGGCCTGGCAACATGACATCGGTGGATTCTAGAACCCTGTGGCCTGGGAACATGTCTGAGGTTTGATGGTGGAAACCTGTGGCTTGGCAACATGACTAAGGTTTGATTCTGGAAGACTGTGGCCAGGAAGCATGATATCTGGTTGATTCTGGAAACTTGTGTCCTGGGAACATGACTGAGGTTTGTTTCTGGAAGCCTGTGCCCTGGGAACATGACTGAGGTTTGATTCTGGACACCTGTGTCCTGGGAACATGACTGAGGTTTGATGGTTGAAACCTGTGGCCCGCCAACATGACTCAGGTTTGATTCTGGAACCATGTGTCCTGGGAACATGACTGAGGTTTGATTTTGGAAACCTTTGGCCTGGGAAAATGACTGAGGTTTCATTGTGGAAACATGTGGCCTGGGATCATGACTGAGGTTTGATGGTGGAACACTCTGGCCTGGCAAAATGACTGAGGCTTGATTCTGGAACCCTGTGGCCCGGGAACATGAGAACGGTTTGATTCTGGAACCCTGTGGCCTTTAACATGACATCGGTGGATTCTGGAACCCTGTGGCCTGGGAACATGAGAACGGTTTGATTCTGGAACCCTGTGGCCTGGGAACATGAGTGAGGATTGATGGTGGAACCCTGTGGCCTGGCAACATGACTGAGGTTTGATACTGGAAGACTGTGGCCAGGAAACATGATATCGGGTTGATTCTGGAAACTTCTGTCCTGGGAACAAGACTGAGGTTTGATTCTGGAACCCTGTGTCCTGGGAATATGACAAAGGTTTGTTGCTGGAAGCCTGTTCCCTGGGTACATGACTGAGGTTTGATTCTGGACACCTGTGTCCTGGGAACATGAGTGATGTTTGATGGTTGAAACCTGTGGCCTGCGAACATGACTCAGGTTTGATTCTGGAACCATGTGTCCTGGGAATATGACTGAGGTTGGATTCTGGAAACCTTTGGCCTGAGAAAATGACTGAGGTTTCATTGTGGAAACATGTGGCCTGGGATCATGACTGAGGTTTGATGGTGGAACACTCTGGCCTGGCAAAATGACTGAGGCTTGATTCTGGAACCCTGTGGCCCGGGAACGTGACTGAGGTTTGATGGCAGAAACCTGTGGCCTGGCAACATGACTGACGTTTGATTCTGGATCCCGGTGGCCTGGGAACATGACTGAGGCGTGATTCTGGAAAACTGTGGCCTGGGAACATGACATCTGTTTAGATTGTGGAATACTGTGCCCCGGGAAGCTGACTGAGCCTTGGTTCTGAAACCCTGTGGACTGGGAACATGACTGAGGTTTTATTCTGGAACCCTGTAGCCTGGGAACATAACTGAGGATTGATTCTGGAACCCTGTGGCCTGGGAACATGATACCGGTGGATTCTGGAACCCTGGGGACTGGGCATGTGACATCTGTTTAGATTGTGGAATACTGTGCCCCGGGAACCTGACTGAGCCTTGGTTCTGGAACCCTGTGGATTGGGAACATGACTGAGGTTTTATTCTAGAACCCTGTAGCCTGGAAACATAACTGAGGATTGATTCTCGAACCCTGTGGCCTGGGAACATGACATCGGTGGATTCTAGAACCCTGTGGCCTGGGAACATGTCTGAGGTTTGATGGTGGAAACCTGTGGCTTGGCAACATGACTAAGGTTTGATTCTGGAAGACTGTGGACAGGAAGCATGATATCTGGTTGATTCTGGAAACTTGTGTCCTGGGAGCATGACTGAGGTTTGTTTCTGGAAGCCTGTGCCCTGGGAACATGACTGAGGTTTGATTCTGGACACCTGTGTCCTGGGAACATGACTGAGGTTTGATGGTTGAAACCTGTGGCCCGCGAACATGACTCAGGTTTGATTCTGGAACCATGTGTCCTGGGAACATGACTGAGGTTTGATTTTGGAAACCTTTGGCCTGGGAAAATGACTGAGGTTTCATTGTGGAAACATGTGGCCTGGGATCATGACTGAGGTTTGATGGTGGAACACTCTGGCCTGGCAAAATGACTGAGGCTTGATTCTGGAACCCTGTGGCCCGGGAACATGAGAACGGTTTGATTCTGGAACCCTGTGGCCTTTAACATGACATCGGTGGATTCTGGAACCCTGTGGCCTGGGAACATGAGAACGGTTTGATTCTGGAACCCTGTGGCCTGGGAACATGAGTGAGGATTGATGGTGGAACCCTGTGGCCTGGCAACATGACTGAGGTTTGATACTGGAAGACTGTGGCCAGGAAACATGATATCGGGTTGATTCTGGAAACTTCTGTCCTGGGAACAAGACTGAGGTTTGATTCTGGAACCCTGTGTCCTGGGAATATGACAAAGGTTTGTTGCTGGAAGCCTGTTCCCTGGGTACATGACTGAGGTTTGATTCTGGACACCTGTGTCCTGGGAACATGAGTGATGTTTGATGGTTGAAACCTGTGGCCTGCGAACATGACGCAGGTTTGATTCTGGAACCATGTGTCCTGGGAATATGACTGAGGTTTGATTCTGGAAACCTTTGGCCTGAGAAAATGACTGAGGTTTCATTGTGGAAACATGTGGCCTGGGATCATGACTGAGGTTTGATGGTGGAACACTCTGGCCTGGCAAAATGACTGAGGCTTGATTCTGGAACCCTGTGGCCCGGGAACGTGACTGAGGTTTGATGGCAGAAACCTGTGGCCTGGCAACATGACTGACGTTTGATTCTGGATCCCGGTGGCCTGGGAACATGACTGAGGCGTGATTCTGGAAAACTGTGGCCTGGGAACATGACATCTGTTTAGATTGTGGAATACTGTGCCCCGGGAACCTGGCTGAGCCTTGGTTCTGAAACCCTGTGGATTGGGAACATAACTGAGGTTTTATTCTAGAACCCTGTAGCCTGGAAACATAACTGAGGATTGATTCTCGAACCCTGTGGCCTGGGAACATGACATCGGTGGATTCTAGAACCCTGTGGCCTGGGAACATGTCTGAGGTTTGATGGTGGAAACCTGTGGCTTGGCAACATGACTAAGGTTTGATTCTGGAAGACTGTGGACAGGAAGCATGATATCTGGTTGATTCTGGAAACTTGTGTCCTGGGAGCATGACTGAGGTTTGTTTCTGGAAGCCTGTGCCCTGGGAACATGACTGAGGTTTGATTCTGGACACCTGTGTCCTGGGAACATGACTGAGGTTTGATGGTTGAAACCTGTGGCTCGCGAACATGACTCAGGTTTGATTCTGGAACCATGTGTCCTGGGAACATGACTGAGGTTTGATTTTGGAAACCTTTGGCCTGGGAAAATGACTGAGGTTTCATTGTGGAAACATGTGGCCTGGGATCATGACTGAGGTTTGATGGTGGAACACTCTGGCCTGGCAAAATGACTGAGGCTTGATTCTGGAACCCTGTGGCCCGGGAACATGAGAACGGTTTGATTCTGGAACCCTGTGGCCTTTAACATGACATCGGTGGATTCTGGAACCCTGTGGCCTGGGAACATGAGAACGGTTTGATTCTGGAACCCTGTGGCCTGGGAACATGAGTGAGGATTGATGGTGGAACCCTGTGGCCTGGCAACATGACTGAGGTTTGATACTGGAAGACTGTGGCCAGGAAACATGATATCGGGTTGATTCTGGAAACTTCTGTCCTGGGAACAAGACTGAGGTTTGATTCTGGAACCCTGTGTCCTGGGAATATGACAAAGGTTTGTTGCTGGAAGCCTGTTCCCTGGGTACATGACTGAGGTTTGATTCTGGACACCTGTGTCCTGGGAACATGAGTGATGTTTGATGGTTGAAACCTGTGGCCTGCGAACATGACGCAGGTTTGATTCTGGAACCATGTGTCCTGGGAATATGACTGAGGTTTGATTCTGGAAACCTTTGGCCTGAGAAAATGACTGAGGTTTCATTGTGGAAACATGTGGCCTGGGATCATGACTGAGGTTTGATGGTGGAACACTCTGGCCTGGCAAAATGACTGAGGCTTGATTCTGGAACCCTGTGGCCCGGGAACGTGACTGAGGTTTGATGGCAGAAACCTGTGGCCTGGCAACATGACTGACGTTTGATTCTGGATCCCAGTGGCCTGGGAACATGACTGAGGCGTGATTCTGGAAAACTGTGGCCTGGGAACATGACATCTGTTTAGATTGTGGAATACTGTGCCCCGGGAAGCTGACTGAGCCTTGGTTCTGAAACCCTGTGGACTGGGAACATGACTGAGGTTTTATTCTGGAACCCTGTAGCCTGGGAACATAACTGAGGATTGATTCTGGAACCCTGTGGCCTGGGAACATGATACCGGTGGATTCTGGAACCCTGGGGACTGGGCATGTGACATCTGTTTAGATTGTGGAATACTGTGCCCCGGGAACCTGACTGAGCCTTGGTTCTGGAACCCTGTGGATTGGGAACATGACTGAGGTTTTATTCTAGAACCCTGTAGCCTGGAAACATAACTGAGGATTGATTCTCGAACCCTGTGGCCTGGGAACATGACATCGGTGGATTCTAGAACCCTGTGGCCTGGGAACATGTCTGAGGTTTGATGGTGGAAACCTGTGGCTTGGCAACATGACTAAGGTTTGATTCTGGAAGACTGTGGCCAGGAAGCATGATATCTGGTTGATTCTGGAAACTTGTGTCCTGGGAGCATGACTGAGGTTTGTTTCTGGAAGCCTGTGCCCTGGGAACATGACTGAGGTTTGATTCTGGACACCTGTGTCCTGGGAACATGACTGAGGTTTGATGGTTGAAACCTGTGGCCCGCGAACATGACTCAGGTTTGATTCTGGAACCATGTGTCCTGGGAACATGACTGAGGTTTGATTTTGGAAACCTTTGGCCTGGGAAAATGACTGAGGTTTCATTGTGGAAACATGTGGCCTGGGATCATGACTGAGGTTTGATGGTGGAACACTCTGGCCTGGCAAAATGACTGAGGCTTGATTCTGGAACCCTGTGGCCCGGGAACATGAGAACGGTTTGATTCTGGAACCCTGTGGCCTTTAACATGACATCGGTGGATTCTGGAACCCTGTGGCCTGGGAACATGAGAACGGTTTGATTCTGGAACCCTGTGGCCTGGGAACATGAGTGAGGATTGATGGTGGAACCCTGTGGCCTGGCAACATGACTGAGGTTTGATACTGGAAGACTGTGGCCAGGAAACATGATATCGGGTTGATTCTGGAAACTTCTGTCCTGGGAACAAGACTGAGGTTTGATTCTGGAACCCTGTGTCCTGGGAATATGACAAAGGTTTGTTGCTGGAAGCCTGTTCCCTGGGTACATGACTGAGGTTTGATTCTGGACACCTGTGTCCTGGGAACATGAGTGATGTTTGATGGTTGAAACCTGTGGCCTGCGAACATGACGCAGGTTTGATTCTGGAACCATGTGTCCTGGGAATATGACTGAGGTTTGATTCTGGAAACCTTTGGCCTGAGAAAATGACTGAGGTTTCATTGTGGAAACATGTGGCCTGGGATCATGACTGAGGTTTGATGGTGGAACACTCTGGCCTGGCAAAATGACTGAGGCTTGATTCTGGAACCCTGTGGCCCGGGAACGTGACTGAGGTTTGATGGCAGAAACCTGTGGCCTGGCAACATGACTGACGTTTGATTCTGGATCCCGGTGGCCTGGGAACATGACTGAGGCGTGATTCTGGAAAACTGTGGCCTGGGAACATGACATCTGTTTAGATTGTGGAATACTGTGCCCCGGGAACCTGGCTGAGCCTTGGTTCTGAAACCCTGTGGATTGGGAACATGACTGAGGTTTTATTCTAGAACCCTGTAGCCTGGAAACATAACTGAGGATTGATTCTCGAACCCTGTGGCCTGGGAACATGACATCGGTGGATTCTAGAACCCTGTGGCCTGGGAACATGTCTGAGGTTTGATGGTGGAAACCTGTGGCTTGGCAACATGACTAAGGTTTGATTCTGGAAGACTGTGGACAGGAAGCATGATATCTGGTTGATTCTGGAAACTTGTGTCCTGGGAGCATGACTGAGGTTTGTTTCTGGAAGCCTGTGCCCTGGGAACATGACTGAGGTTTGATTCTGGACACCTGTGTCCTGGGAACATGACTGAGGTTTGATGGTTGAAACCTGTGGCTCGCGAACATGACTCAGGTTTGATTCTGGAACCATGTGTCCTGGGAACATGACTGAGGTTTGATTTTGGAAACCTTTGGCCTGGGAAAATGACTGAGGTTTCATTGTGGAAACATGTGGCCTGGGATCATGACTGAGGTTTGATGGTGGAACACTCTGGCCTGGCAAAATGACTGAGGCTTGATTCTGGAACCCTGTGGCCCGGGAACATGAGAACGGTTTGATTCTGGAACCCTGTGGCCTTTAACATGACATCGGTGGATTCTGGAACCCTGTGGCCTGGGAACATGAGAACGGTTTGATTCTGGAACCCTGTGGCCTGGGAACATGAGTGAGGATTGATGGTGGAACCCTGTGGCCTGGCAACATGACTGAGGTTTGATACTGGAAGACTGTGGCCAGGAAACATGATATCGGGTTGATTCTGGAAACTTCTGTCCTGGGAACAAGACTGAGGTTTGATTCTGGAACCCTGTGTCCTGGGAATATGACAAAGGTTTGTTGCTGGAAGCCTGTTCCCTGGGTACATGACTGAGGTTTGATTCTGGACACCTGTGTCCTGGGAACATGAGTGATGTTTGATGGTTGAAACCTGTGGCCTGCGAACATGACGCAGGTTTGATTCTGGAACCATGTGTCCTGGGAATATGACTGAGGTTTGATTCTGGAAACCTTTGGCCTGAGAAAATGACTGAGGTTTCATTGTGGAAACATGTGGCCTGGGATCATGACTGAGGTTTGATGGTGGAACACTCTGGCCTGGCAAAATGACTGAGGCTTGATTCTGGAACCCTGTGGCCCGGGAACGTGACTGAGGTTTGATGGCAGAAACCTGTGGCCTGGCAACATGACTGACGTTTGATTCTGGATCCCGGTGGCCTGGGAACATGACTGAGGCGTGATTCTGGAAAACTGTGGCCTGGGAACATGACATCTGTTTAGATTGTGGAATACTGTGCCCCGGGAAGCTGACTGAGCCTTGGTTCTGAAACCCTGTGGACTGGGAACATGACTGAGGTTTTATTCTGGAACCCTGTAGCCTGGGAACATAACTGAGGATTGATTCTGGAACCCTGTGGCCTGGGAACATGATACCGGTGGATTCTGGAACCCTGGGGACTGGGCATGTGACATCTGTTTAGATTGTGGAATACTGTGCCCCGGGAACCTGACTGAGCCTTGGTTCTGGAACCCTGTGGATTGGGAACATGACTGAGGTTTTATTCTAGAACCCTGTAGCCTGGAAACATAACTGAGGATTGATTCTCGAACCCTGTGGCCTGGGAACATGACATCGGTGGATTCTAGAACCCTGTGGCCTGGGAACATGTCTGAGGTTTGATGGTGGAAACCTGTGGCTTGGCAACATGACTAAGGTTTGATTCTGGAAGACTGTGGCCAGGAAGCATGATATCTGGTTGATTCTGGAAACTTGTGTCCTGGGAGCATGACTGAGGTTTGTTTCTGGAAGCCTGTGCCCTGGGAACATGACTGAGGTTTGATTCTGGACACCTGTGTCCTGGGAACATGACTGAGGTTTGATGGTTGAAACCTGTGGCCCGCGAACATGACTCAGGTTTGATTCTGGAACCATGTGTCCTGGGAACATGACTGAGGTTTGATTTTGGAAACCTTTGGCCTGGGAAAATGACTGAGGTTTCATTGTGGAAACATGTGGCCTGGGATCATGACTGAGGTTTGATGGTGGAACACTCTGGCCTGGCAAAATGACTGAGGCTTGATTCTGGAACCCTGTGGCCCGGGAACATGAGAACGGTTTGATTCTGGAACCCTGTGGCCTTTAACATGACATCGGTGGATTCTGGAACCCTGTGGCCTGGGAACATGAGAACGGTTTGATTCTGGAACCCTGTGGCCTGGGAACATGAGTGAGGATTGATGGTGGAAACCTGTGGCCTGGCAACATGACTGAGGTTTGATACTGGAAGACTGTGGCCAGGAAACATGATATCGGGTTGATTCTGGAAACTTCTGTCCTGGGAACAAGACTGAGGTTTGATTCTGGAACCCTGTGTCCTGGGAATATGACAAAGGTTTGTTGCTGGAAGCCTGTTCCCTGGGTACATGACTGAGGTTTGATTCTGGACACCTGTGTCCTGGGAACATGAGTGATGTTTGATGGTTGAAACCTGTGGCCTGCGAACATGACGCAGGTTTGATTCTGGAACCATGTGTCCTGGGAATATGACTGAGGTTTGATTCTGGAAACCTTTGGCCTGAGAAAATGACTGAGGTTTCATTGTGGAAACATGTGGCCTGGGATCATGACTGAGGTTTGATGGTGGAACACTCTGGCCTGGCAAAATGACTGAGGCTTGATTCTGGAACCCTGTGGCCCGGGAACGTGACTGAGGTTTGATGGCAGAAACCTGTGGCCTGGCAACATGACTGACGTTTGATTCTGGATCCCGGTGGCCTGGGAACATGACTGAGGCGTGATTCTGGAAAACTGTGGCCTGGGAACATGACATCTGTTTAGATTGTGGAATACTGTGCCCCGGGAACCTGACTGAGCCTTGGTTCTGAAACCCTGTGGACTGGGAACATGACTGAGGTTTTATTCTGGAACCCTGTAGCCTGGGAACATAACTGAGGATTGATTCTGGAACCCTGTGGCCTGGGAACATGATACCGGTGGATTCTGGAACCCTGGGGACTGGGCATGTGACATCTGTTTAGATTGTGGAATACTGTGCCCCGGGAACCTGACTGAGCCTTGGTTCTGGAACCCTGTGGATTGGGAACATGACTGAGGATTTATTCTAGAACCCTGTAGCCTGGAAACATAACTGAGGATTGATTCTCGAACCCTGTGGCCTGGCAACATGACATCGGTGGATTCTAGAACCCTGTGGCCTGGGAACATGTCTGAGGTTTGATGGTGGAAACCTGTGGCTTGGCAACATGACTAAGGTTTGATTCTGGAAGACTGTGGCCAGGAAGCATGATATCTGGTTGATTCTGGAAACTTGTGTCCTGGGAACATGACTGAGGTTTGTTTCTGGAAGCCTGTGCCCTGGGAACATGACTGAGGTTTGATTCTGGACACCTGTGTCCTGGGAACATGACTGAGGTTTGATGGTTGAAACCTGTGGCCCGCGAACATGACTCAGGTTTGATTCTGGAACCATGTGTCCTGGGAACATGACTGAGGTTTGATTTTGGAAACCTTTGGCCTGGGAAAATGACTGAGGTTTCATTGTGGAAACATGTGGCCTGGGATCATGACTGAGGTTTGATGGTGGAACACTCTGGCCTGGCAAAATGACTGAGGCTTGATTCTGGAACCCTGTGGCCCGGGAACATGAGAACGGTTTGATTCTGGAACCCTGTGGCCTTTAACATGACATCGGTGGATTCTGGAACCCTGTGGCCTGGGAACATGAGAACGGTTTGATTCTGGAACCCTGTGGCCTGGGAACATGAGTGAGGATTGATGGTGGAACCCTGTGGCCTGGCAACATGACTGAGGTTTGATACTGGAAGACTGTGGCCAGGAAACATGATATCGGGTTGATTCTGGAAACTTCTGTCCTGGGAACAAGACTGAGGTTTGATTCTGGAACCCTGTGTCCTGGGAATATGACAAAGGTTTGTTGCTGGAAGCCTGTTCCCTGGGTACATGACTGAGGTTTGATTCTGGACACCTGTGTCCTGGGAACATGAGTGATGTTTGATGGTTGAAACCTGTGGCCTGCGAACATGACTCAGGTTTGATTCTGGAACCATGTGTCCTGGGAATATGACTGAGGTTTGATTCTGGAAACCTTTGGCCTGAGAAAATGACTGAGGTTTCATTGTGGAAACATTTGGCCTGGGATCATGACTGAGGTTTGATGGTGGAACACTCTGGCCTGGCAAAATGACTGAGGCTTGATTCTGGAACCCTGTGGCCCGGGAACGTGACTGAGGTTTGATGGCAGAAACCTGTGGCCTGGCAACATGACTGACGTTTGATTCTGGATCCCGGTGGCCTGGGAACATGACTGAGGCGTGATTCTGGAAAACTGTGGCCTGGGAACATGACATCTGTTTAGATTGTGGAATACTGTGCCCCGGGAACCTGACTGAGCCTTGGTTCTGAAACCCTGTGGACTGGGAACATGACTGAGGTTTTATTCTGGAACCCTGTAGCCTGGGAACATAACTGAGGATTGATTCTGGAACCCTGTGGCCTGGGAACATGATACCGGTGGATTCTGGAACCCTGGGGACTGGGCATGTGACATCTGTTTAGATTGTGGAATACTGTGCCCCGGGAACCTGACTGAGCCTTGGTTCTGGAACCCTGTGGATTGGGAACATGACTGAGGTTTTATTCTAGAACCCTGTAGCCTGGAAACATAACTGAGGATTGATTCTCGAACCCTGTGGCCTGGCAACATGACATCGGTGGATTCTAGAACCCTGTGGCCTGGGAACATGTCTGAGGTTTGATGGTGGAAACCTGTGGCTTGGCAACATGACTAAGGTTTGATTCTGGAAGACTGTGGCCAGGAAGCATGATATCTGGTTGATTCTGGAAACTTGTGTCCTGGGAACATGACTGAGGTTTGTTTCTGGAAGCCTGTGCCCTGGGAACATGACTGAGGTTTGATTCTGGACACCTGTGTCCTGAGAACATGACTGAGGTTTGATGGTTGAAACCTGTGGCCCGCGAACATGACTCAGGTTTGATTCTGGAACCATGTGTCCTGGGAACATGACTGAGGTTTGATTTTGGAAACCTTTGGCCTGGGAAAATGACTGAGGTTTCATTGTGGAAACATGTGGCCTGGGATCATGACTGAGGTTTGATGGTGGAACACTCTGGCCTGGCAAAATGACTGAGGCTTGATTCTGGAACCCTGTGGCCCGGGAACATGAGAACGGTTTGATTCTGGAACCCTGTGGCCTTTAACATGACATCGGTGGATTCTGGAACCCTGTGGCCTGGGAACATGAGAACGGTTTGATTCTGGAACCCTGTGGCCTGGGAACATGAGTGAGGATTGATGGTGGAACCCTGTGGCCTGGCAACATGACTGAGGTTTGATACTGGAAGACTGTGGCCAGGAAACATGATATCGGGTTGATTCTGGAAACTTCTGTCCTGGGAACAAGACTGAGGTTTGATTCTGGAACCCTGTGTCCTGGGAATATGACAAAGGTTTGTTGCTGGAAGCCTGTTCCCTGGGTACATGACTGAGGTTTGATTCTGGACACCTGTGTCCTGGGAACATGAGTGATGTTTGATGGTTGAAATCTGTGGCCTGCGAACATGACTCAGGTTTGATTCTGGAACCATGTGTCCTGGGAATATGACTGAGGTTTGATTCTGGAAACCTTTGGCCTGAGAAAATGACTGAGGTTTCATTGTGGAAACATGTGGCCTGGGATCATGACTGAGATTTGATGGTGGAACACTCTGGCCTGGCAAAATGACTGAGGCTTGATTCTGGAACCCTGTGGCCCGGGAACGTGACTGAGGTTTGATGGCAGAAACCTGTGGCCTGGCAACATGACTGACGTTTGATTCTGGATCCCGGTGGCCTGGGAACATGACTGAGGCGTGATTCTGGAAAACTGTGGCCTGGGAACATGACATCTGTTTAGATTGTGGAATACTGTGCCCCGGGAACCTGACTGAGCCTTGGTTCTGAAACCCTGTGGACTGGGAACATGACTGAGGTTTTATTCTGGAACCCTGTAGCCTGGGAACATAACTGAGGATTGATTCTGGAACCCTGTGGCCTGGGAACATGATACCGGTGGATTCTGGAACCCTGGGGACTGGGCATGTGACATCTGTTTAGATTGTGGAATACTGTGCCCCGGGAACCTGACTGAGCCTTGGTTCTGGAACCCTGTGGATTGGGAACATGACTGAGGATTTATTCTAGAACCCTGTAGCCTGGAAACATAACTGAGGATTGATTCTCGAACCCTGTGGCCTCTCAACATGACATCGGTGGATTCTAGAACCCTGTGGCCTGGGAACATGTCTGAGGTTTGATGGTGGAAACCTGTGGCTTGGCAACATGACTAAGGTTTGATTCTGGAAGACTGTGGCCAGGAAGCATGATATCTGGTTGATTCTGGAAACTTGTGTCCTGGGAACATGACTGAGGTTTGTTTCTGGAAGCCTGTGCCCTGGGAACATGACTGAGGTTTGATTCTGGACACCTGTGTCCTGGGAACATGACTGAGGTTTGATGGTTGAAACCTGTGGCCCGCGAACATGACTCAGGTTTGATTCTGGAACCATGTGTCCTGGGAACATGACTGAGGTTTGATTTTGGAAACCTTTGGCCTGGGAAAATGACTGAGGTTTCATTGTGGAAACATGTGGCCTGGGATCATGACTGAGGTTTGATGGTGGAACACTCTGGCCTGGCAAAATGACTGAGGCTTGATTCTGGAACCCTGTGGCCCGGGAACATGAGAACGGTTTGATTCTGGAACCCTGTGGCCTTTAACATGATATCGGTGGATTCTGGAACCCTGTGGCCTGGGAACATGAGAACGGTTTGATTCTGGAACCCTGTGGCCTGGGAACATGAGTGAGGATTGATGGTGGAACCCTGTGGCCTGGCAACATGACTGAGGTTTGATACTGGAAGACTGTGGCCAGGAAACATGATATCGGGTTGATTCTGGAAACTTCTGTCCTGGGAACAAGACTGAGGTTTGATTCTGGAACCCTGTGTCCTGGGAATATGACAAAGGTTTGTTGCTGGAAGCTTGTTCCCTGGGTACATGACTGAGGTTTGATTCTGGACACCTGTGTCCTGGGAACATGAGTGATGTTTGATGGTTGAAACCTGTGGCCTGCGAACATGACTCAGGTTTGATTCTGGAACCATGTGTCCTGGGAATATGACTGAGGTTTGTTTCTGGAAACCTTTGGCCTGAGAAAATGACTGAGGTTTCATTGTGGAAACATGTGGCCTGGGATCATGACTGAGGTTTGATGGTGGAACACTCTGGCCTGGCAAAATGACTGAGGCTTGATTCTGGAACCCTGTGGCCCGGGAACGTGACTGAGGTTTGATGGCAGAAACCTGTGGTCTGGCAACATGACTGACGTTTGATTCTGGATCCCGGTGGCCTGGGAACATGACTGAGGCGTGATTCTGGAAAACTGTGGCCTGGGAACATGACATCTGTTTAGATTGTGGAATACTGTGCCCCGGGAAGCTGACTGAGCCTTGGTTCTGAAACCCTGTGGACTGGGAACATGACTGAGGTTTTATTCTGGAACCCTGTAGCCTGGGAACATAACTGAGGATTGATTCTGGAACCCTGTGGCCTGGGAACATGATACCGGTGGATTCTGGAACCCTGGGGACTGGGCATGTGACATCTGTTTAGATTGTGGAATACTGTGCCCCGGGAACCTGACTGAGCCTTGGTTCTGGAACCCTGTGGATTGGGAACATGACTGAGGTTTTATTCTAGAACCCTGTAGCCTGGAAACATAACTGAGGATTGATTCTCGAACCCTGTGGCCTGGGAACATGACATCGGTGGATTCTAGAACCCTGTGGCCTGGGAACATGTCTGAGGTTTGATGGTGGAAACCTGTGGCTTGGCAACATGACTAAGGTTTGATTCTGGAAGAGTGTGGCCAGGAAGCATGATATCTGGTTGATTCTGGAAACTTGTGTCCTGGGAACATGACTGAGGTTTGTTTCTGGAAGCCTGTGCCCTGGGAACATGACTGAGGTTTGATTCTGGACACCTGTGTCCTGGGAACATGACTGAGGTTTGATGGTTGAAACCTGTGGCCCGCGAACATGACTCAGGTTTGATTCTGGAACCATGTGTCCTGGGAACATGACTGAGGTTTGATTTTGGAAACCTTTGGCCTGGGAAAATGACTGAGGTTTCATTGTGGAAACATGTGGCCTGGGATCATGACTGAGGTTTGATGGTGGAACACTCTGGCCTGGCAAAATGACTGAGGCTTGATTCTGGAACCCTGTGGCCCGGGAACATGAGAACGGTTTGATTCTGGAACCCTGTGGCCTTTAACATGACATCGGTGGATTCTGGAACCCTGTGGCCTGGGAACATGAGAACGGTTTGATTCTGGAACCCTGTGGCCTGGGAACATGAGTGAGGATTGATGGTGGAACCCTGTGGCCTGGCAACATGACTGAGGTTTGATACTGGAAGACTGTGGCCAGGAAACATGATATCGGGTTGATTCTGGAAACTTCTGTCCTGGGAACAAGACTGAGGTTTGATTCTGGAACCCTGTGTCCTGGGAATATGACAAAGGTTTGTTGCTGGAAGCCTGTTCCCTGGGTACATGACTGAGGTTTGATTCTGGACACCTGTGTCCTGGGAACATGAGTGATGTTTGATGGTTGAAACCTGTGGCCTGCGAACATGACTCAGGTTTGATTCTGGAACCATGTGTCCTGGGAATATGACTGAGGTTTGATTCTGGAAACCTTTGGCCTGAGAAAATGACTGAGGTTTCATTGTGGAAACATGTGGCCTGGGATCATGACTGAGGTTTGATGGTGGAACACTCTGGCCTGGCAAAATGACTGAGGCTTGATTCTGGAACCCTGTGGCCCGGGAACGTGACTGAGGTTTGATGGCAGAAACCTGTGGCCTGGCAACATGACTGACGTTTGATTCTGGATCCCGCTGGCCTGGGAACATGACTGAGGCGTGATTCTGGAAAACTGTGGCCTGGGAACATGACATCTGTTTAGATTGTGGAATACTGTGCCCCGGGAAGCTGACTGAGCCTTGGTTCTGAAACCCTGTGGACTGGGAACATGACTGAGGTTTTATTCTGGAACCCTGTAGCCTGGGAACATAACTGAGGATTGATTCTGGAACCCTGTGGCCTGGGAACATGATACCGGTGGATTCTGGAACCCTGGGGACTGGGCATGTGACATCTGTTTAGATTGTGGAATACTGTGCCCCGGGAACCTGACTGAGCCTTGGTTCTGGAACCCTGTGGATTGGGAACATGACTGAGGTTTTATTCTAGAACCCTGTAGCCTGGAAACATAACTGAGGATTGATTCTCGAACCCTGTGGCCTGGCAACATGACATCGGTGGATTCTAGAACCCTGTGGCCTGGGAACATGTCTGAGGTTTGATGGTGGAAACCTGTGGCTTGGCAACATGACTAAGGTTTGATTCTGGAAGACTGTGGCCAGGAAGCATGATATCTGGTTGATTCTGGAAACTTGTGTCCTGGGAACATGACTGAGGTTTGTTTCTGGAAGCCTGTGCCCTGGGAACATGACTGAGGTTTGATTCTGGACACCTGTGTCCTGAGAACATGACTGAGGTTTGATGGTTGAAACCTGTGGCCCGCGAACATGACTCAGGTTTGATTCTGGAACCATGTGTCCTGGGAACATGACTGAGGTTTGATTTTGGAAACCTTTGGCCTGGGAAAATGACTGAGGTTTCATTGTGGAAACATGTGGCCTGGGATCATGACTGAGGTTTGATGGTGGAACACTCTGGCCTGGCAAAATGACTGAGGCTTGATTCTGGAACCCTGTGGCCCGGGAACATGAGAACGGTTTGATTCTGGAACCCTGTGGCCTTTAACATGACATCGGTGGATTCTGGAACCCTGTGGCCTGGGAACATGAGAACGGTTTGATTCTGGAACCCTGTGGCCTGGGAACATGAGTGAGGATTGATGGTGGAACCCTGTGGCCTGGCAACATGACTGAGGTTTGATACTGGAAGACTGTGGCCAGGAAACATGATATCGGGTTGATTCTGGAAACTTCTGTCCTGGGAACAAGACTGAGGTTTGATTCTGGAACCCTGTGTCCTGGGAATATGACAAAGGTTTGTTGCTGGAAGCCTGTTCCCTGGGTACATGACTGAGGTTTGATTCTGGACACCTGTGTCCTGGGAACATGAGTGATGTTTGATGGTTGAAACCTGTGGCCTGCGAACATGACTCAGGTTTGATTCTGGAACCATGTGTCCTGGGAATATGACTGAGGTTTGATTCTGGAAACCTTTGGCCTGAGAAAATGACTGAGGTTTCATTGTGGAAACATGTGGCCTGGGATCATGACTGAGGTTTGATGGTGGAACACTCTGGCCTGGCAAAATGACTGAGGCTTGATTCTGGAACCCTGTGGCCCGGGAACGTGACTGAGGTTTGATGGCAGAAACCTGTGGCCTGGCAACATGACTGACGTTTGATTCTGGATCCCGCTGGCCTGGGAACATGACTGAGGCGTGATTCTGGAAAACTGTGGCCTGGGAACATGACATCTGTTTAGATTGTGGAATACTGTGCCCCGGGAAGCTGACTGAGCCTTGGTTCTGAAACCCTGTGGACTGGGAACATGACTGAGGTTTTATTCTGGAACCCTGTAGCCTGGGAACATAACTGAGGATTGATTCTGGAACCCTGTGGCCTGGGAACATGATACCGGTGGATTCTGGAACCCTGGGGACTGGGCATGTGACATCTGTTTAGATTGTGGAATACTGTGCCCCGGGAACCTGACTGAGCCTTGGTTCTGGAACCCTGTGGATTGGGAACATGACTGAGGATTTATTCTAGAACCCTGTAGCCTGGAAACATAACTGAGGATTGATTCTCGAACCCTGTGGCCTCTCAACATGACATCGGTGGATTCTAGAACCCTGTGGCCTGGGAACATGTCTGAGGTTTGATGGTGGAAACCTGTGGCTTGGCAACATGACTAAGGTTTGATTCTGGAAGACTGTGGCCAGGAAGCATGATATCTGGTTGATTCTGGAAACTTGTGTCCTGGGAACATGACTGAGGTTTGTTTCTGGAAGCCTGTGCCCTGGGAACATGACTGAGGTTTGATTCTGGACACCTGTGTCCTGGGAACATGACTGAGGTTTGATGGTTGAAACCTGTGGCCCGCGAACATGACTCAGGTTTGATTCTGGAACCATGTGTCCTGGGAACATGACTGAGGTTTGATTTTGGAAACCTTTGGCCTGGGAAAATGACTGAGGTTTCATTGTGGAAACATGTGGCCTGGGATCATGACTGAGGTTTGATGGTGGAACACTCTGGCCTGGCAAAATGACTGAGGCTTGATTCTGGAACCCTGTGGCCCGGGAACATGAGAACGGTTTGATTCTGGAACCCTGTGGCCTTTAACATGATATCGGTGGATTCTGGAACCCTGTGGCCTGGGAACATGAGAACGGTTTGATTCTGGAACCCTGTGGCCTGGGAACATGAGTGAGGATTGATGGTGGAACCCTGTGGCCTGGCAACATGACTGAGGTTTGATACTGGAAGACTGTGGCCAGGAAACATGATATCGGGTTGATTCTGGAAACTTCTGTCCTGGGAACAAGACTGAGGTTTGATTCTGGAACCCTGTGTCCTGGGAATATGACAAAGGTTTGTTGCTGGAAGCCTGTTCCCTGGGTACATGACTGAGGTTTGATTCTGGACACCTGTGTCCTGGGAACATGAGTGATGTTTGATGGTTGAAACCTGTGGCCTGCGAACATGACTCAGGTTTGATTCTGGAACCATGTGTCCTGGGAATATGACTGAGGTTTGTTTCTGGAAACCTTTGGCCTGAGAAAATGACTGAGGTTTCATTGTGGAAACATGTGGCCTGGGATCATGACTGAGGTTTGATGGTGGAACACTCTGGCCTGGCAAAATGACTGAGGCTTGATTCTGGAACCCTGTGGCCCGGGAACGTGACTGAGGTTTGATGGCAGAAACCTGTGGTCTGGCAACATGACTGACGTTTGATTCTGGATCCCGGTGGCCTGGGAACATGACTGAGGCGTGATTCTGGAAAACTGTGGCCTGGGAACATGACATCTGTTTAGATTGTGGAATACTGTGCCCCGGGAAGCTGACTGAGCCTTGGTTCTGAAACCCTGTGGACTGGGAACATGACTGAGGTTTTATTCTGGAACCCTGTAGCCTGGGAACATAACTGAGGATTGATTCTGGAACCCTGTGGCCTGGGAACATGATACCGGTGGATTCTGGAACCCTGGGGACTGGGCATGTGACATCTGTTTAGATTGTGGAATACTGTGCCCCGGGAACCTGACTGAGCCTTGGTTCTGGAACCCTGTGGATTGGGAACATGACTGAGGTTTTATTCTAGAACCCTGTAGCCTGGAAACATAACTGAGGATTGATTCTCGAACCCTGTGGCCTGGGAACATGACATCGGTGGATTCTAGAACCCTGTGGCCTGGGAACATGTCTGAGGTTTGATGGTGGAAACCTGTGGCTTGGCAACATGACTAAGGTTTGATTCTGGAAGACTGTGGACAGGAAGCATGATATCTGGTTGATTCTGGAAACTTGTGTCCTGGGAGCATGACTGAGGTTTGTTTCTGGAAGCCTGTTCCCTGGGAACATGACTGAGGTTTGATTCTGGACACCTGTGTCCTGGGAACATGACTGAGGTTTGATGGTTGAAACCTGTGGCCCGCGAACATGACTCAGGTTTGATTCTGGAACCATGTGTCCTGGGAACATGACTGAGGTTTGATTTTGGAAACCTTTGGCCTGGGAAAATGACTGAGGTTTCATTGTGGAAACATGTGGCCTGGGATCATGACTGAGGTTTGATGTTGGAACACTCTGGCCTGGCAAAATGACTGAGGCTTGATTCTGGAACCCTGTGGCCCGGGAACATGAGAACGGTTTGATTCTGGAACCCTGTGGCCTTTAACATGACATCGGTGGATTCTGGAACCCTGTGGCCTGGGAACATGAGAACGGTTTGATTCTGGAACCCTGTGGCCTGGGAACATGAGTGAGGATTGATGGTGGAACCCTGTGGCCTGGCAACATGACTGAGGTTTGATACTGGAAGACTGTGGCCAGGAAACATGATATCGGGTTGATTCTGGAAACTTCTGACCTGGGAACAAGACTGAGGTTTGATTCTGGAACCCTGTGTCCTGGGAATATGACAAAGGTTTGTTGCTGGAAGCCTGTTCCCTGGGTACATGACTGAGGTTTGATTCTGGACACCTGTGTCCTGGGAACATGAGTGATGTTTGATGGTTGAAACCTGTGGCCTGCGAACATGACGCAGGTTTGATTCTGGAACCATGTGTCCTGGGAATATGACTGAGGTTTGATTCTGGAAACCTTTGGCCTGAGAAAATGACTGAGGTTTCATTGTGGAAACATGTGGCCTGGGATCATGACTGAGGTTTGATGGTGGAACACTCTGGCCTGGCAAAATGACTGAGGCTTGATTCTGGAACCCTGTGGCCCGGGAACGTGACTGAGGTTTGATGGCAGAAACCTGTGGCCTGGCAACATGACTGACGTTTGATTCTGGATCCCGGTGGCCTGGGAACATGACTGAGGCGTGATTCTGGAAAACTGTGGCCTGGGAACATGACATCTGTTTAGATTGTGGAATACTGTGCCCCGGGAAGCTGACTGAGCCTTGGTTCTGAAACCCTGTGGACTGGGAACATGACTGAGGTTTTATTCTGGAACCCTGTAGCCTGGGAACATAACTGAGGATTGATTCTGGAACCCTGTGGCCTGGGAACATGATACCGGTGGATTCTGGAACCCTGGGGACTGGGCATGTGACATCTGTTTAGATTGTGGAATACTGTGCCCCGGGAACCTGACTGAGCCTTGGTTCTGGAACCCTGTGGATTGGGAACATGACTGAGGTTTTATTCTAGAACCCTGTAGCCTGGAAACATAACTGAGGATTGATTCTCGAACCCTGTGGCCTGGGAACATGACATCGGTGGATTCTAGAACCCTGTGGCCTGGGAACATGTCTGAGGTTTGATGGTGGAAACCTGTGGCTTGGCAACATGACTAAGGTTTGATTCTGGAAGACTGTGGACAGGAAGCATGATATCTGGTTGATTCTGGAAACTTGTGTCCTGGGAGCATGACTGAGGTTTGTTTCTGGAAGCCTGTGCCCTGGGAACATGACTGAGGTTTGATTCTGGACACCTGTGTCCTGGGAACATGACTGAGGTTTGATGGTTGAAACCTGTGGCCCGCGAACATGACTCAGGTTTGATTCTGGAACCATGTGTCCTGGGAACATGACTGAGGTTTGATTTTGGAAACCTTTGGCCTGGGAAAATGACTGAGGTTTCATTGTGGAAACATGTGGCCTGGGATCATGACTGAGGTTTGATGGTGGAACACTCTGGCCTGGCAAAATGACTGAGGCTTGATTCTGGAACCCTGTGGCCCGGGAACATGAGAACGGTTTGATTCTGGAACCCTGTGGCCTTTAACATGACATCGGTGGATTCTGGAACCCTGTGGCCTGGGAACATGAGAACGGTTTGATTCTGGAACCCTGTGGCCTGGGAACATGAGTGAGGATTGATGGTGGAACCCTGTGGCCTGGCAACATGACTGAGGTTTGATACTGGAAGACTGTGGCCAGGAAACATGATATCGGGTTGATTCTGGAAACTTCTGACCTGGGAACAAGACTGAGGTTTGATTCTGGAACCCTGTGTCCTGGGAATATGACAAAGGTTTGTTGCTGGAAGCCTGTTCCCTGGGTACATGACTGAGGTTTGATTCTGGACACCTGTGTCCTGGGAACATGAGTGATGTTTGATGGTTGAAACCTGTGGCCTGCGAACATGACGCAGGTTTGATTCTGGAACCATGTGTCCTGGGAATATGACTGAGGTTTGTTTCTGGAAACCTTTGGCCTGAGAAAATGACTGAGGTTTCATTGTGGAAACATGTGGCCTGGGATCATGACTGAGGTTTGATGGTGGAACACTCTGGCCTGGCAAAATGACTGAGGCTTGATTCTGGAACCCTGTGGCCCGGGAACGTGACTGAGGTTTGATGGCAGAAACCTGTGGCCTGGCAACATGACTGACGTTTGATTCTGGATCCCGGTGGCCTGGGAACATGACTGAGGCGTGATTCTGGAAAACTGTGGCCTGGGAACATGACATCTGTTTAGATTGTGGAATACTGTGCCCCGGGAACCTGACTGAGCCTTGGTTCTGAAACCCTGTGGACTGGGAACATGACTGAGGTTTTATTCTGGAACCCTGTAGCCTGGGAACATAACTGAGGATTGATTCTGGAACCCTGTGGCCTGGGAACATGATACCGGTGGATTCTGGAACCCTGGGGACTGGGCATGTGACATCTGTTTAGATTGTGGAATACTGTGCCCCGGGAACCTGACTGAGCCTTGGTTCTGGAACCCTGTGGATTGGGAACATGACTGAGGATTTATTCTAGAACCCTGTAGCCTGGAAACATAACTGAGGATTGATTCTCGAACCCTGTGGCCTGGCAACATGACATCGGTGGATTCTAGAACCCTGTGGCCTGGGAACATGTCTGAGGTTTGATGGTGGAAACCTGTGGCTTGGCAACATGACTAAGGTTTGATTCTGGAAGACTGTGGCCAGGAAGCATGATATCTGGTTGATTCTGGAAACTTGTGTCCTGGGAACATGACTGAGGTTTGTTTCTGGAAACCTGTGCCCTGGGAACATGACTGAGGTTTGATTCTGGACACCTGTGTCCTGGGAACATGACTGAGGTTTGATGGTTGAAACCTGTGGCCCGCGAACATGACTCAGGTTTGATTCTGGAACCATGTGTCCTGGGAACATGACTGAGGTTTGATTTTGGAAACCTTTGGCCTGGGAAAATGACTGAGGTTTCATTGTGGAAACATGTGGCCTGGGATCATGACTGAGGTTTGATGGTGGAACACTCTGGCCTGGCAAAATGACTGAGGCTTGATTCTGGAACCCTGTGGCCCGGGAACATGAGAACGGTTTGATTCTGGAACCCTGTGGCCTTTAACATGACATCGGTGGATTCTGGAACCCTGTGGCCTGGGAACATGAGAACGGTTTGATTCTGGAACCCTGTGGCCTGGGAACATGAGTGAGGATTGATGGTGGAACCCTGTGGCCTGGCAACATGACTGAGGTTTGATACTGGAAGACTGTGGCCAGGAAACATGATATCGGGTTGATTCTGGAAACTTCTGTCCTGGGAACAAGACTGAGGTTTGATTCTGGAACCCTGTGTCCTGGGAATATGACAAAGGTTTGTTGCTGGAAGCCTGTTCCCTGGGTACATGACTGAGGTTTGATTCTGGACACCTGTGTCCTGGGAACATGAGTGATGTTTGATGGTTGAAACCTGTGGCCTGCGAACATGACTCAGGTTTGATTCTGGAACCATGTGTCCTGGGAATATGACTGAGGTTTGATTCTGGAAACCTTTGGCCTGAGAAAATGACTGAGGTTTCATTGTGGAAACATGTGGCCTGGGATCATGACTGAGGTTTGATGGTGGAACACTCTGGCCTGGCAAAATGACTGAGGCTTGATTCTGGAACCCTGTGGCCCGGGAACGTGACTGAGGTTTGATGGCAGAAACCTGTGGCCTGGCAACATGACTGACGTTTGATTCTGGATCCCGGTGGCCTGGGAACATGACTGAGGCGTGATTCTGGAAAACTGTGGCCTGGGAACATGACATCTGTTTAGATTGTGGAATACTGTGCCCCGGGAACCTGACTGAGCCTTGGTTCTGAAACCCTGTGGACTGGGAACATGACTGAGGTTTTATTCTGGAACCCTGTAGCCTGGGAACATAACTGAGGATTGATTCTGGAACCCTGTGGCCTGGGAACATGATACCGGTGGATTCTGGAACCCTGGGGACTGGGCATGTGACATCTGTTTAGATTGTGGAATACTGTGCCCCGGGAACCTGACTGAGCCTTGGTTCTGGAACCCTGTGGATTGGGAACATGACTGAGGATTTATTCTAGAACCCTGTAGCCTGGAAACATAACTGAGGATTGATTCTCGAACCCTGTGGCCTGGCAACATGACATCGGTGGATTCTAGAACCCTGTGGCCTGGGAACATGTCTGAGGTTTGATGGTGGAAACCTGTGGCTTGGCAACATGACTAAGGTTTGATTCTGGAAGACTGTGGCCAGGAAGCATGATATCTGGTTGATTCTGGAAACTTGTGTCCTGGGAACATGACTGAGGTTTGTTTCTGGAAGCCTGTGCCCTGGGAACATGACTGAGGTTTGATTCTGGACACCTGTGTCCTGGGAACATGACTGAGGTTTGATGGTTGAAACCTGTGGCCCGCGAACATGACTCAGGTTTGATTCTGGAACCATGTGTCCTGGGAACATGACTGAGGTTTGATTTTGGAAACCTTTGGCCTGGGAAAATGACTGAGGTTTCATTGTGGAAACATGTGGCCTGGGATCATGACTGAGGTTTGATGGTGGAACACTCTGGCCTGGCAAAATGACTGAGGCTTGATTCTGGAACCCTGTGGCCCGGGAACATGAGAACGGTTTGATTCTGGAACCCTGTGGCCTTTAACATGACATCGGTGGATTCTGGAACCCTGTGGCCTGGGAACATGAGAACGGTTTGATTCTGGAACCCTGTGGCCTGGGAACATGAGTGAGGATTGATGGTGGAACCCTGTGGCCTGGCAACATGACTGAGGTTTGATACTGGAAGACTGTGGCCAGGAAACATGATATCGGGTTGATTCTGGAAACTTCTGTCCTGGGAACAAGACTGAGGTTTGATTCTGGAACCCTGTGTCCTGGGAATATGACAAAGGTTTGTTGCTGGAAGCCTGTTCCCTGGGTACATGACTGAGGTTTGATTCTGGACACCTGTGTCCTGGGAACATGAGTGATGTTTGATGGTTGAAACCTGTGGCCTGCGAACATGACTCAGGTTTGATTCTGGAACCATGTGTCCTGGGAATATGACTGAGGTTTGTTTCTGGAAACCTTTGGCCTGAGAAAATGACTGAGGTTTCATTGTGGAAACATGTGGCCTGGGATCATGACTGAGGTTTGATGGTGGAACACTCTGGCCTGGCAAAATGACTGAGGCTTGATTCTGGAACCCTGTGGCCCGGGAACGTGACTGAGGTTTGATGGCAGAAACCTGTGGCCTGGCAACATGACTGACGTTTGATTCTGGATCCCGGTGGCCTGGGAACATGACTGAGGCGTGATTCTGGAAAACTGTGGCCTGGGAACATGACATCTGTTTAGATTGTGGAATACTGTGCCCCGGGAAGCTGACTGAGCCTTGGTTCTGAAACCCTGTGGACTGGGAACATGACTGAGGTTTTATTCTGGAACCCTGTAGCCTGGGAACATAACTGAGGATTGATTCTGGAACCCTGTGGCCTGGGAACATGATACCGGTGGATTCTGGAACCCTGGGGACTGGGCATGTGACATCTGTTTAGATTGTGGAATACTGTGCCCCGGGAACCTGACTGAGCCTTGGTTCTGGAACCCTGTGGATTGGGAACATGACTGAGGATTTATTCTAGAACCCTGTAGCCTGGAAACATAACTGAGGATTGATTCTCGAACCCTGTGGCCTGGCAACATGACATCGGTGGATTCTAGAACCCTGTGGCCTGGGAACATGTCTGAGGTTTGATGGTGGAAACCTGTGGCTTGGCAACATGACTAAGGTTTGATTCTGGAAGACTGTGGCCAGGAAGCATGATATCTGGTTGATTCTGGAAACTTGTGTCCTGGGAACATGACTGAGGTTTGTTTCTGGAAGCCTGTGCCCTGGGAACATGACTGAGGTTTGATTCTGGACACCTGTGTCCTGGGAACATGACTGAGGTTTGATGGTTGAAACCTGTGGCCCGCGAACATGACTCAGGTTTGATTCTGGAACCATGTGTCCTGGGAACATGACTGAGGTTTGATTTTGGAAACCTTTGGCCTGGGAAAATGACTGAGGTTTCATTGTGGAAACATGTGGCCTGGGATCATGACTGAGGTTTGATGTTGGAACACTCTGGCCTGGCAAAATGACTGAGGCTTGATTCTGGAACCCTGTGGCCCGGGAACATGAGAACGGTTTGATTCTGGAACCCTGTGGCCTTTAACATGACATCGGTGGATTCTGGAACCCTGTGGCCTGGGAACATGAGAACGGTTTGATTCTGGAACCCTGTGGCCTGGGAACATGAGTGAGGATTGATGGTGGAACCCTGTGGCCTGGCAACATGACTGAGGTTTGATACTGGAAGACTGTGGCCAGGAAACATGATATCGGGTTGATTCTGGAAACTTCTGACCTGGGAACAAGACTGAGGTTTGATTCTGGAACCCTGTGTCCTGGGAATATGACAAAGGTTTGTTGCTGGAAGCCTGTTCCCTGGGTACATGACTGAGGTTTGATTCTGGACACCTGTGTCCTGGGAACATGAGTGATGTTTGATGGTTGAAACCTGTGGCCTGCGAACATGACGCAGGTTTGATTCTGGAACCATGTGTCCTGGGAATATGACTGAGGTTTGATTCTGGAAACCTTTGGCCTGAGAAAATGACTGAGGTTTCATTGTGGAAACATGTGGCCTGGGATCATGACTGAGGTTTGATGGTGGAACACTCTGGCCTGGCAAAATGACTGAGGCTTGATTCTGGAACCCTGTGGCCCGGGAACGTGACTGAGGTTTGATGGCAGAAACCTGTGGCCTGGCAACATGACTGACGTTTGATTCTGGATCCCGGTGGCCTGGGAACATGACTGAGGCGTGATTCTGGAAAACTGTGGCCTGGGAACATGACATCTGTTTAGATTGTGGAATACTGTGCCCCGGGAAGCTGACTGAGCCTTGGTTCTGAAACCCTGTGGACTGGGAACATGACTGAGGTTTTATTCTGGAACCCTGTAGCCTGGGAACATAACTGAGGATTGATTCTGGAACCCTGTGGCCTGGGAACATGATACCGGTGGATTCTGGAACCCTGGGGACTGGGCATGTGACATCTGTTTAGATTGTGGAATACTGTGCCCCGGGAACCTGACTGAGCCTTGGTTCTGGAACCCTGTGGATTGGGAACATGACTGAGGATTTATTCTAGAACCCTGTAGCCTGGAAACATAACTGAGGATTGATTCTCGAACCCTGTGGCCTGGCAACATGACATCGGTGGATTCTAGAACCCTGTGGCCTGGGAACATGTCTGAGGTTTGATGGTGGAAACCTGTGGCTTGGCAACATGACTAAGGTTTGATTCTGGAAGACTGTGGCCAGGAAGCATGATATCTGGTTGATTCTGGAAACTTGTGTCCTGGGAACATGACTGAGGTTTGTTTCTGGAAGCCTGTGCCCTGGGAACATGACTGAGGTTTGATTCTGGACACCTGTGTCCTGGGAACATGACTGAGGTTTGATGGTTGAAACCTGTGGCCCGCGAACATGACTCAGGTTTGATTCTGGAACCATGTGTCCTGGGAACATGACTGAGGTTTGATTTTGGAAACCTTTGGCCTGGGAAAATGACTGAGGTTTCATTGTGGAAACATGTGGCCTGGGATCATGACTGAGGTTTGATGGTGGAACACTCTGGCCTGGCAAAATGACTGAGGCTTGATTCTGGAACCCTGTGGCCCGGGAACATGAGAACGGTTTGATTCTGGAACCCTGTGGCCTTTAACATGACATCGGTGGATTCTGGAACCCTGTGGCCTGGGAACATGAGAACGGTTTGATTCTGGAACCCTGTGGCCTGGGAACATGAGTGAGGATTGATGGTGGAACCCTGTGGCCTGGCAACATGACTGAGGTTTGATACTGGAAGACTGTGGCCAGGAAACATGATATCGGGTTGATTCTGGAAACTTCTGTCCTGGGAACAAGACTGAGGTTTGATTCTGGAACCCTGTGTCCTGGGAATATGACAAAGGTTTGTTGCTGGAAGCCTGTTCCCTGGGTACATGACTGAGGTTTGATTCTGGACACCTGTGTCCTGGGAACATGAGTGATGTTTGATGGTTGAAACCTGTGGCCTGCGAACATGACTCAGGTTTGATTCTGGAACCATGTGTCCTGGGAATATGACTGAGGTTTGATTCTGGAAACCTTTGGCCTGAGAAAATGACTGAGGTTTCATTGTGGAAACATGTGGCCTGGGATCATGACTGAGGTTTGATGGTGGAACACTCTGGCCTGGCAAAATGACTGAGGCTTGATTCTGGAACCCTGTGGCCCGGGAACGTGACTGAGGTTTGATGGCAGAAACCTGTGGCCTGGCAACATGACTGACGTTTGATTCTGGATCCCGGTGGCCTGGGAACATGACTGAGGCGTGATTCTGGAAAACTGTGGCCTGGGAACATGACATCTGTTTAGATTGTGGAATACTGTGCCCCGGGAAGCTGACTGAGCCTTGGTTCTGAAACCCTGTGGACTGGGAACATGACTGAGGTTTTAGTCTGGAACCCTGTAGCCTGGGAACATAACTGAGGATTGATTCTGGAACCCTGTGGCCTGGGAACATGATACCGGTGGATTCTGGAACCCTGGGGACTGGGCATGTGACATCTGTTTAGATTGTGGAATACTGTGCCCCGGGAACCTGACTGAGCCTTGGTTCTGGAACCCTGTGGATTGGGAACATGACTGAGGATTTATTCTAGAACCCTGTAGCCTGGAAACATAACTGAGGATTGATTCTCGAACCCTGTGGCCTGGCAACATGACATCGGTGGATTCTAGAACCCTGTGGCCTGGGAACATGTCTGAGGTTTGATGGTGGAAACCTGTGGCTTGGCAACATGACTAAGGTTTGATTCTGGAAGACTGTGGCCAGGAAGCATGATATCTGGTTGATTCTGGAAACTTGTGTCCTGGGAACATGACTGAGGTTTGTTTCTGGAAGCCTGTGCCCTGGGAACATGACTGAGGTTTGATTCTGGACACCTGTGTCCTGGGAACATGACTGAGGTTTGATGGTTGAAACCTGTGGCCCGCGAACATGACTCAGGTTTGATTCTGGAACCATGTGTCCTGGGAACATGACTGAGGTTTGATTTTGGAAACCTTTGGCCTGGGAAAATGACTGAGGTTTCATTGTGGAAACATGTGGCCTGGGATCATGACTGAGGTTTGATGGTGGAACACTCTGGCCTGGCAAAATGACTGAGGCTTGATTCTGGAACCCTGTGGCCCGGGAACATGAGAACGGTTTGATTCTGGAACCCTGTGGCCTTTAACATGACATCGGTGGATTCTGGAACCCTGTGGCCTGGGAACATGAGAACGGTTTGATTCTGGAACCCTGTGGCCTGGGAACATGAGTGAGGATTGATGGTGGAACCCTGTGGCCTGGCAACATGACTGAGGTTTGATACTGGAAGACTGTGGCCAGGAAACATGATATCGGGTTGATTCTGGAAACTTCTGTCCTGGGAACAAGACTGAGGTTTGATTCTGGAACCCTGTGTCCTGGGAATATGACAAAGGTTTGTTGCTGGAAGCCTGTTCCCTGGGTACATGACTGAGGTTTGATTCTGGACACCTGTGTCCTGGGAACATGAGTGATGTTTGATGGTTGAAACCTGTGGCCTGCGAACATGACTCAGGTTTGATTCTGGAACCATGTGTCCTGGGAATATGACTGAGGTTTGATTCTGGAAACCTTTGGCCTGAGAAAATTACTGAGGTTTCATTGTGGAAACATGTGGCCTGGGATCATGACTGAGGTTTGATGGTGGAACACTCTGGCCTGGCAAAATGACTGAGGCTTGATTCTGGAACCCTGTGGCCCGGGAACGTGACTGAGGTTTGATGGCAGAAACCTGTGGCCTGGCAACATGACTGACGTTTGATTCTGGATCCCGGTGGCCTGGGAACATGACTGAGGCGTGATTCTGGAAAACTGTGGCCTGGGGACATGACATCTGTTTAGATTGTGGAATACTGTGTCCCGGGAAGCTGACTGAGCCTTGGTTCTGAAACCCTGTGGACTGGGAACATGACTGAGGTTTTATTCTGGAACCCTGTAGCCTGGGAACATAACTGAGGATTGATTCTGGAACCCTGTGGCCTGGGAACATGATACCGGTGGATTCTGGAACCCTGGGGACTGGGCATGTGACATCTGTTTAGATTGTGGAATACTGTGCCCCGGGAACCTGACTGAGCCTTGGTTCTGGAACCCTGTGGATTGGGAACATGACTGAGGATTTATTCTAGAACCCTGTAGCCTGGAAACATAACTGAGGATTGATTCTCGAACCCTGTGGCCTGGCAACATGACATCGGTGGATTCTAGAACCCTGTGGCCTGGGAACATGTCTGAGGTTTGATGGTGGAAACCTGTGGCTTGGCAACATGACTAAGGTTTGATTCTGGAAGACTGTGGCCAGGAAGCATGATATCTGGTTGATTCTGGAAACTTGTGTCCTGGGAACATGACTGAGGTTTGTTTCTGGAAGCCTGTGCCCTGGGAACATGACTGAGGTTTGATTCTGGACACCTGTGTCCTGGGAACATGACTGAGGTTTGATGGTTGAAACCTGTGGCCCGCGAACATGACTCAGGTTTGATTCTGGAACCATGTGTCCTGGGAACATGACTGAGGTTTGATTTTGGAAACCTTTGGCCTGGGAAAATGACTGAGGTTTCATTGTGGAAACATGTGGCCTGGGATCATGACTGAGGTTTGATGTTGGAACACTCTGGCCTGGCAAAATGACTGAGGCTTGATTCTGGAACCCTGTGGCCCGGGAACATGAGAACGGTTTGATTCTGGAACCCTGTGGCCTTTAACATGACATCGGTGGATTCTGGAACCCTGTGGCCTGGGAACATGAGAACGGTTTGATTCTGGAACCCTGTGGCCTGGGAACATGAGTGAGGATTGATGGTGGAACCCTGTGGCCTGGCAACATGACTGAGGTTTGATACTGGAAGACTGTGGCCAGGAAACATGATATCGGGTTGATTCTGGAAACTTCTGACCTGGGAACAAGACTGAGGTTTGATTCTGGAACCCTGTGTCCTGGGAATATGACAAAGGTTTGTTGCTGGAAGCCTGTTCCCTGGGTACATGACTGAGGTTTGATTCTGGACACCTGTGTCCTGGGAACATGAGTGATGTTTGATGGTTGAAACCTGTGGCCTGCGAACATGACGCAGGTTTGATTCTGGAACCATGTGTCCTGGGAATATGACTGAGGTTTGATTCTGGAAACCTTTGGCCTGAGAAAATGACTGAGGTTTCATTGTGGAAACATGTGGCCTGGGATCATGACTGAGGTTTGATGGTGGAACACTCTGGCCTGGCAAAATGACTGAGGCTTGATTCTGGAACCCTGTGGCCCGGGAACGTGACTGAGGTTTGATGGCAGAAACCTGTGGCCTGGCAACATGACTGACGTTTGATTCTGGATCCCGGTGGCCTGGGAACATGACTGAGGCGTGATTCTGGAAAACTGTGGCCTGGGAACATGACATCTGTTTAGATTGTGGAATACTGTGCCCCGGGAAGCTGACTGAGCTTTGGTTCTGAAACCCTGTGGACTGGGAACATGACTGAGGTTTTATTCTGGAACCCTGTAGCCTGGGAACATAACTGAGGATTGATTCTGGAACCCTGTGGCCTGGGAACATGATACCGGTGGATTCTGGAACCCTGGGGACTGGGCATGTGACATCTGTTTAGATTGTGGAATACTGTGCCCCGGGAACCTGACTGAGCCTTGGTTCTGGAACCCTGTGGATTGGGAACATGACTGAGGATTTATTCTAGAACCCTGTAGCCTGGAAACATAACTGAGGATTGATTCTCGAACCCTGTGGCCTGGCAACATGACATCGGTGGATTCTAGAACCCTGTGGCCTGGGAACATGTCTGAGGTTTGATGGTGGAAACCTGTGGCTTGGCAACATGACTAAGGTTTGATTCTGGAAGACTGTGGCCAGGAAGCATGATATCTGGTTGATTCTGGAAACTTGTGTCCTGGGAACATGACTGAGGTTTGTTTCTGGAAGCCTGTGCCCTGGGAACATGACTGAGGTTTGATTCTGGACACCTGTGTCCTGGGAACATGACTGAGATTTGATGGTTGAAACCTGTGGCCCGCGAACATGACTCAGGTTTGATTCTGGAACCATGTGTCCTGGGAACATGACTGAGGTTTGATTTTGGAAACCTTTGGCCTGGGAAAATGACTGAGGTTTCATTGTGGAAACATGTGGCCTGGGATCATGACTGAGGTTTGATGGTGGAACACTCTGGCCTGGCAAAATGACTGAGGCTTGATTCTGGAACCCTGTGGCCCGGGAACGTGACTGAGGTTTGATGGCAGAAACCTGTGGCCTGGCAACATGACTGACGTTTGATTCTGGATCCCGGTGGCCTGGGAACATGACTGAGGCGTGATTCTGGAAAACTGTGGCCTGGGAACATGACATCTGTTTAGATTGTGGAATACTGTGTCCCGGGAAGCTGACTGAGCCTTGGTTCTGAAACCCTGTGGACTGGGAACATGACTGAGGTTTTATTCTGGAACCCTGTAGCCTGGGAACATAACTGAGGATTGATTCTGGAACCCTGTGGCCTGGGAACATGATACCGGTGGATTCTGGAACCCTGGGGACTGGGCATGTGACATCTGTTTAGATTGTGGAATACTGTGCCCCGGGAACCTGACTGAGCCTTGGTTCTGGAACCCTGTGGATTGGGAACATGACTGAGGATTTATTCTAGAACCCTGTAGCCTGGAAACATAACTGAGGATTGATTCTCGAACCCTGTGGCCTGGCAACATGACATCGGTGGATTCTAGAACCCTGTGGCCTGGGAACATGTCTGAGGTTTGATGGTGGAAACCTGTGGCTTGGCAACATGACTAAGGTTTGATTCTGGAAGACTGTGGCCAGGAAGCATGATATCTGGTTGATTCTGGAAACTTGTGTCCTGGGAACATGACTGAGGTTTGTTTCTGGAAGCCTGTGCCCTGGGAACATGACTGAGGTTTGATTCTGGACACCTGTGTCCTGGGAACATGACTGAGGTTTGATGGTTGAAACCTGTGGCCCGCGAACATGACTCAGGTTTGATTCTGGAACCATGTGTCCTGGGAACATGACTGAGGTTTGATTTTGGAAACCTTTGGCCTGGGAAAATGACTGAGGTTTCATTGTGGAAACATGTGGCCTGGGATCATGACTGAGGTTTGATGGTGGAACACTCTGGCCTGGCAAAATGACTGAGGCTTGATTCTGGAACCCTGTGGCCCGGGAACATGAGAACGGTTTGATTCTGGAACCCTGTGGCCTTTAACATGACATCGGTGGATTCTGGAACCCTGTGGCCTGGGAACATGAGAACGGTTTGATTCTGGAACCCTGTGGCCTGGGAACATGAGTGAGGATTGATGGTGGAACCCTGTGGCCTGGCAACATGACTGAGGTTTGATACTGGAAGACTGTGGCCAGGAAACATGATATCGGGTTGATTCTGGAAACTTCTGACCTGGGAACAAGACTGAGGTTTGATTCTGGAACCCTGTGTCCTGGGAATATGACAAAGGTTTGTTGCTGGAAGCCTGTTCCCTGGGTACATGACTGAGGTTTGATTCTGGACACCTGTGTCCTGGGAACATGAGTGATGTTTGATGGTTGAAACCTGTGGCCTGCGAACATGACGCAGGTTTGATTCTGGAACCATGTGTCCTGGGAATATGACTGAGGTTTGATTCTGGAAACCTTTGGCCTGAGAAAATGACTGAGGTTTCATTGTGGAAACATGTGGCCTGGGATCATGACTGAGGTTTGATGGTGGAACACTCTGGCCTGGCAAAATGACTGAGGCTTGATTCTGGAACCCTGTGGCCCGGGAACGTGACTGAGGTTTGATGGCAGAAACCTGTGGCCTGGCAACATGACTGACGTTTGATTCTGGATCCCGGTGGCCTGGGAACATGACTGAGGCGTGATTCTGGAAAACTGTGGCCTGGGAACATGACATCTGTTTAGATTGTGGAATACTGTGCCCCGGGAAGCTGACTGAGCTTTGGTTCTGAAACCCTGTGGACTGGGAACATGACTGAGGTTTTATTCTGGAACCCTGTAGCCTGGGAACATAACTGAGGATTAATTCTGGAACCCTGTGGCCTGGGAACATGATACCGGTGGATTCTGGAACCCTGGGGACTGGGCATGTGACATCTGTTTAGATTGTGGAATACTGTGCCCCGGGAACCTGACTGAGCCTTGGTTCTGGAACCCTGTGGATTGGGAACATGACTGAGGATTTATTCTAGAACCCTGTAGCCTGGAAACATAACTGAGGATTGATTCTCGAACCCTGTGGCCTGGCAACATGACATCGGTGGATTCTAGAACCCTGTGGCCTGGGAACATGTCTGAGGTTTGATGGTGGAAACCTGTGGCTTGGCAACATGACTAAGGTTTGATTCTGGAAGACTGTGGCCAGGAAGCATGATATCTGGTTGATTCTGGAAACTTGTGTCCTGGGAACATGACTGAGGTTTGTTTCTGGAAGCCTGTGCCCTGGGAACATGACTGAGGTTTGATTCTGGACACCTGTGTCCTGGGAACATGACTGAGGTTTGATGGTTGAAACCTGTGGCCCGCGAACATGACTCAGGTTTGATTCTGGAACCATGTGTCCTGGGAACATGACTGAGGTTTGATTTTGGAAACCTTTGGCCTGGGAAAATGACTGAGGTTTCATTGTGGAAACATGTGGCCTGGGATCATGACTGAGGTTTGATGGTGGAACACTCTGGCCTGGCAAAATGACTGAGGCTTGATTCTGGAACCCTGTGGCCCGGGAACATGAGAACGGTTTGATTCTGGAACCCTGTGGCCTTTAACATGACATCGGTGGATTCTGGAACCCTGTGGCCTGGGAACATGAGAACGGTTTGATTCTGGAACCCTGTGGCCTGGGAACATGAGTGAGGATTGATGGTGGAACCCTGTGGCCTGGCAACATGACTGAGGTTTGATACTGGAAGACTGTGGCCAGGAAACATGATATCGGGTTGATTCTGGAAACTTCTGTCCTGGGAACAAGACTGAGGTTTGATTCTGGAACCCTGTGTCCTGGGAATATGACAAAGGTTTGTTGCTGGAAGCCTGTTCCCTGGGTACATGACTGAGGTTTGATTCTGGACACCTGTGTCCTGGGAACATGAGTGATGTTTGATGGTTGAAACCTGTGGCCTGCGAACATGACTCAGGTTTGATTCTGGAACCATGTGTCCTGGGAATATGACTGAGGTTTGATTCTGGAAACCTTTGGCCTGAGAAAATGACTGAGGTTTCATTGTGGAAACATGTGGCCTGGGATCATGACTGAGGTTTGATGGTGGAACACTCTGGCCTGGCAAAATGACTGAGGCTTGATTCTGGAACCCTGTGGCCCGGGAACGTGACTGAGGTTTGATGGCAGAAACCTGTGGCCTGGCAACATGACTGACGTTTGATTCTGGATCCCGGTGGCCTGGGAACATGACTGAGGCGTGATTCTGGAAAACTGTGGCCTGGGAACATGACATCTGTTTAGATTGTGGAATACTGTGCCCCGGGAAGCTGACTGAGCCTTGGTTCTGAAACCCTGTGGACTGGGAACATGACTGAGGTTTTATTCTGGAACCCTGTAGCCTGGGAACATAACTGAGGATTGATTCTGGAACCCTGTGGCCTGGGAACATGATACCGGTGGATTCTGGAACCCTGGGGACTGGGCATGTGACATCTGTTTAGATTGTGGAATACTGTGCCCCGGGAACCTGACTGAGCCTTGGTTCTGGAACCCTGTGGATTGGGAACATGACTGAGGTTTTATTCTAGAACCCTGTAGCCTGGAAACATAACTGAGGATTGATTCTCGAACCCTGTGGCCTGGGAACATGACATCGGTGGATTCTAGAACCCTGTGGCCTGGGAACATGTCTGAGGTTTGATGGTGGAAACCTGTGGCTTGGCAACATGACTAAGGTTTGATTCTGGAAGACTGTGGCCAGGAAGCATGATATCTGGTTGATTCTGGAAACTTGTGTCCTGGGAGCATGACTGAGGTTTGTTTCTGGAAGCCTGTGCCCTGGGAACATGACTGAGGTTTGATTCTGGACACCTGTGTCCTGGGAACATGACTGAGGTTTGATGGTTGAAACCTGTGGCCCGCGAACATGACTCAGGTTTGATTCTGGAACCATGTGTCCTGGGAACATGACTGAGGTTTGATTTTGGAAACCTTTGGCCTGGGAAAATGACTGAGGTTTCATTGTGGAAACATGTGGCCTGGGATCATGACTGAGGTTTGATGGTGGAACACTCTGGCCTGGCAAAATGACTGAGGCTTGATTCTGGAACCCTGTGGCCCGGGAACATGAGAACGGTTTGATTCTGGAACCCTGTGGCCTTTAACATGACATCGGTGGATTCTGGAACCCTGTGGCCTGGGAACATGAGAACGGTTTGATTCTGGAACCCTGTGGCCTGGGAACATGAGTGAGGATTGATGGTGGAACCCTGTGGCCTGGCAACATGACTGAGGTTTGATACTGGAAGACTGTGGCCAGGAAACATGATATCGGGTTGATTCTGGAAACTTCTGACCTGGGAACAAGACTGAGGTTTGATTCTGGAACCCTGTGTCCTGGGAATATGACAAAGGTTTGTTGCTGGAAGCCTGTTCCCTGGGTACATGACTGAGGTTTGATTCTGGACACCTGTGTCCTGGGAACATGAGTGATGTTTGATGGTTGAAACCTGTGGCCTGCGAACATGACGCAGGTTTGATTCTGGAACCATGTGTCCTGGGAATATGACTGAGGTTTGATTCTGGAAACCTTTGGCCTGAGAAAATGACTGAGGTTTCATTGTGGAAACATGTGGCCTGGGATCATGACTGAGGTTTGATGGTGGAACACTCTGGCCTGGCAAAATGACTGAGGCTTGATTCTGGAACCCTGTGGCCCGGGAACGTGACTGAGGTTTGATGGCAGAAACCTGTGGCCTGGCAACATGACTGACGTTTGATTCTGGATCCCGGTGGCCTGGGAACATGACTGAGGCGTGATTCTGGAAAACTGTGGCCTGGGAACATGACATCTGTTTAGATTGTGGAATACTGTGCCCCGGGAAGCTGACTGAGCCTTGGTTCTGAAACCCTGTGGACTGGGAACATGACTGAGGTTTTAGTCTGGAACCCTGTAGCCTGGGAACATAACTGAGGATTGATTCTGGAACCCTGTGGCCTGGCAACATGACATCGGTGGATTCTAGAACCCTGTGGCCTGGGAACATGTCTGAGGTTTGATGGTGGAAACCTGTGGCTTGGCAACATGACTAAGGTTTGATTCTGGAAGACTGTGGCCAGGAAGCATGATATCTGGTTGATTCTGGAAACTTGTGTCCTGGGAACATGACTGAGGTTTGTTTCTGGAAGCCTGTGCCCTGGGAACATGACTGAGGTTTGATTCTGGACACCTGTGTCCTGGGAACATGACTGAGGTTTGATGGTTGAAACCTGTGGCCCGCGAACATGACTCAGGTTTGATTCTGGAACCATGTGTCCTGGGAACATGACTGAGGTTTGATTTTGGAAACCTTTGGCCTGGGAAAATGACTGAGGTTTCATTGTGGAAACATGTGGCCTGGGATCATGACTGAGGTTTGATGGTGGAACACTCTGGCCTGGCAAAATGACTGAGGCTTGATTCTGGAACCCTGTGGCCCGGGAACATGAGAACGGTTTGATTCTGGAACCCTGTGGCCTTTAACATGACATCGGTGGATTCTGGAACCCTGTGGCCTGGGAACATGAGAACGGTTTGATTCTGGAACCCTGTGGCCTGGGAACATGAGTGAGGATTGATGGTGGAACCCTGTGGCCTGGCAACATGACTGAGGTTTGATACTGGAAGACTGTGGCCAGGAAACATGATATCGGGTTGATTCTGGAAACTTCTGACCTGGGAACAAGACTGAGGTTTGATTCTGGAACCCTGTGTCCTGGGAATATGACAAAGGTTTGTTGCTGGAAGCCTGTTCCCTGGGTACATGACTGAGGTTTGATTCTGGACACCTGTGTCCTGGGAACATGAGTGATGTTTGATGGTTGAAACCTGTGGCCTGCGAACATGACGCAGGTTTGATTCTGGAACCATGTGTCCTGGGAATATGACTGAGGTTTGATTCTGGAAACCTTTGGCCTGAGAAAATGACTGAGGTTTCATTGTGGAAACATGTGGCCTGGGATCATGACTGAGGTTTGATGGTGGAACACTCTGGCCTGGCAAAATGACTGAGGCTTGATTCTGGAACCCTGTGGCCCGGGAACGTGACTGAGGTTTGATGGCAGAAACCTGTGGCCTGGCAACATGACTGACGTTTGATTCTGGATCCCGGTGGCCTGGGAACATGACTGAGGCGTGATTCTGGAAAACTGTGGCCTGGGAACATGACATCTGTTTAGATTGTGGAATACTGTGCCCCGGGAAGCTGACTGAGCCTTGGTTCTGAAACCCTGTGGACTGGGAACATGACTGAGGTTTTAGTCTGGAACCCTGTAGCCTGGGAACATAACTGAGGATTGATTCTGGAACCCTGTGGCCTGGGAACATGATACCGGTGGATTCTGGAACCCTGGGGACTGGGCATGTGACATCTGTTTATATTGTGGAATACTGTGCCCCGGGAACCTGACTGAGCCTTGGTTCTGGAACCCTGTGGATTGGGAACATGACTGAGGATTTATTCTAGAACCCTGTAGCCTGGAAACATAACTGAGGATTGATTCTCGAACCCTGTGGCCTGGCAACATGACATCGGTGGATTCTAGAACCCTGTGGCCTGGGAACATGTCTGAGGTTTGATGGTGGAAACCTGTGGCTTGGCAACATGACTAAGGTTTGATTCTGGAAGACTGTGGCCAGGAAGCATGATATCTGGTTGATTCTGGAAACTTGTGTCCTGGGAACATGACTGAGGTTTGTTTCTGGAAGCCTGTGCCCTGGGAACATGACTGAGGTTTGATTCTGGACACCTGTGTCCTGGGAACATGACTGAGGTTTGATGGTTGAAACCTGTGGCCCGCGAACATGACTCAGGTTTGATTCTGGAACCATGTGTCCTGGGAACATGACTGAGGTTTGATTTTGGAAACCTTTGGCCTGGGAAAATGACTGAGGTTTCATTGTGGAAACATGTGGCCTGGGATCATGACTGAGGTTTGATGGTGGAACACTCTGGCCTGGCAAAATGACTGAGGCTTGATTCTGGAACCCTGTGGCCCGGGAACATGAGAACGGTTTGATTCTGGAACCCTGTGGCCTTTAACATGACATCGGTGGATTCTGGAACCCTGTGGCCTGGGAACATGAGAACGGTTTGATTCTGGAACCCTGTGGCCTGGGAACATGAGTGAGGATTGATGGTGGAACCCTGTGGCCTGGCAACATGACTGAGGTTTGATACTGGAAGACTGTGGCCAGGAAACATGATATCGGGTTGATTCTGGAAACTTCTGACCTGGGAACAAGACTGAGGTTTGATTCTGGAACCCTGTGTCCTGGGAATATGACAAAGGTTTGTTGCTGGAAGCCTGTTCCCTGGGTACATGACTGAGGTTTGATTCTGGACACCTGTGTCCTGGGAACATGAGTGATGTTTGATGGTTGAAACCTGTGGCCTGCGAACATGACCGAGGTTTGATTCTGGAACCATGTGTCCTGGGAATATGACTGAGGTTTGATTCTGGAAACCTTTGGCCTGAGAAAATGACTGAGGTTTCATTGTGGAAACATGTGGCCTGGGATCATGACTGAGGTTTGATGGTGGAACACTCTGGCCTGGCAAAATGACTGAGGCTTGATTCTGGAACCCTGTGGCCCGGGAACGTGACTGAGGTTTGATGGCAGAAACCTGTGGCCTGGCAACATGACTGACGTTTGATTCTGGATCCCGGTGGCCTGGGAACATGACTGAGGCGTGATTCTGGAAAACTGTGGCCTGGGAACATGACATCTGTTTAGATTGTGGAATACTGTGCCCCGGGAACCTGACTGAGCCTTGGTTCTGAAACCCTGTGGACTGGGAACATGACTGAGGTTTTAGTCTGGAACCCTGTAGCCTGGGAACATAACTGAGGATTGATTCTGGAACCCTGTGGCCTGGGAACATGATACCGGTGGATTCTGGAACCCTGGGCACTGGGCATGTGACATCTGTTTAGATTGTGGAATACTGTGCCCCGGGAACCTGACTGAGCCTTGGTTCTGGAACCCTGTGGATTGGGAACATGACTGAGGATTTATTCTAGAACCCTGTAGCCTGGAAACATAACTGAGGATTGATTCTCGAACCCTGTGGCCTGGCAACATGACATCGGTGGATTCTAGAACCCTGTGGCCTGGGAACATGTCTGAGGTTTGATGGTGGAAACCTGTGGCTTGGCAACATGACTAAGGTTTGATTCTGGAAGACTGTGGCCAGGAAGCATGATATCTGGTTGATTCTGGAAACTTGTGTCCTGGGAACATGACTGAGGTTTGTTTCTGGAAGCCTGTGCCCTGGGAACATGACTGAGGTTTGATTCTGGACACCTGTGTCCTGGGAACATGACTGAGGTTTGATGGTTGAAACCTGTGGCCCGCGAACATGACTCAGGTTTGATTCTGGAACCATGTGTCCTGGGAACATGACTGAGGTTTGATTTTGGAAACCTTTGGCCTGGGAAAATGACTGAGGTTTCATTGTGGAAACATGTGGCCTGGGATCATGACTGAGGTTTGATGGTGGAACACTCTGGCCTGGCAAAATGACTGAGGCTTGATTCTGGAACCCTGTGGCCCGGGAACATGAGAACGGTTTGATTCTGGAACCCTGTGGCCTTTAACATGACATCGGTGGATTCTGGAACCCTGTGGCCTGGGAACATGAGAACGGTTTGATTCTGGAACCCTGTGGCCTGGGAACATGAGTGAGGATTGATGGTGGAACCCTGTGGCCTGGCAACATGACTGAGGTTTGATATTGGAAGACTGTGGCCAGGAAACATGATATCGGGTTGATTCTGGAAACTTCTGACCTGGGAACAAGACTGAGGTTTGATTCTGGAACCCTGTGTCCTGGGAATATGACAAAGGTTTGTTGCTGGAAGCCTGTTCCCTGGGTACATGACTGAGGTTTGATTCTGGACACCTGTGTCCTGGGAACATGAGTGATGTTTGATGGTTGAAACCTGTGGCCTGCGAACATGACGCAGGTTTGATTCTGGAACCATGTGTCCTGGGAATATGACTGAGGTTTGATTCTGGAAACCTTTGGCCTGAGAAAATGACTGAGGTTTCATTGTGGAAACATGTGGCCTGGGATCATGACTGAGGTTTGATGGTGGAACACTCTGGCCTGGCAAAATGACTGAGGCTTGATTCTGGAACCCTGTGGCCCGGGAACGTGACTGAGGTTTGATGGCAGAAACCTGTGGCCTGGCAACATGACTGACGTTTGATTCTGGATCCCGGTGGCCTGGGAACATGACTGAGGCGTGATTCTGGAAAACTGTGGCCTGGGAACATGACATCTGTTTAGATTGTGGAATACTGTGCCCCGGGAACCTGACTGAGCCTTGGTTCTGAAACCCTGTGGACTGGGAACATGACTGAGGTTTTAGTCTGGAACCCTGTAGCCTGGGAACATAACTGAGGATTGATTCTGGAACCCTGTGGCCTGGGAACATGATACCGGTGGATTCTGGAACCCTGGGGACTGGGCATGTGACATCTGTTTAGATTGTGGAATACTGTGCCCCGGGAACCTGACTGAGCCTTGGTTCTGGAACCCTGTGGATTGGGAACATGACTGAGGATTTATTCTAGAACCCTGTAGCCTGGAAACATAACTGAGGATTGATTCTCGAACCCTGTGGCCTGGCAACATGACATCGGTGGATTCTAGAACCCTGTGGCCTGGGAACATGTCTGAGGTTTGATGGTGGAAACCTGTGGCTTGGCAACATGACTAAGGTTTGATTCTGGAAGACTGTGGCCAGGAAGCATGATATCTGGTTGATTCTGGAAACTTGTGTCCTGGGAACATGACTGAGGTTTGTTTCTGGAAGCCTGTGCCCTGGGAACATGACTGAGGTTTGATTCTGGACACCTGTGTCCTGGGAACATGACTGAGGTTTGATGGTTGAAACCTGTGGCCCGCGAACATGACTCAGGTTTGATTCTGGAACCATGTGTCCTGGGAACATGACTGAGGTTTGATTTTGGAAACCTTTGGCCTGGGAAAATGACTGAGGTTTCATTGTGGAAACATGTGGCCTGGGATCATGACTGAGGTTTGATGGTGGAACACTCTGGCCTGGCAAAATGACTGAGGCTTGATTCTGGAACCCTGTGGCCCGGGAACATGAGAACGGTTTGATTCTGGAACCCTGTGGCCTTTAACATGACATCGGTGGATTCTGGAACCCTGTGGCCTGGGAACATGAGAACGGTTTGATTCTGGAACCCTGTGGCCTGGGAACATGAGTGAGGATTGATGGTGGAACCCTGTGGCCTGGCAACATGACTGAGGTTTGATACTGGAAGACTGTGGCCAGGAAACATGATATCGGGTTGATTCTGGAAACTTCTGTCCTGGGAACAAGACTGAGGTTTGATTCTGGAACCCTGTGTCCTGGGAATATGACAAAGGTTTGTTGCTGGAAGCCTGTTCCCTGGGTACATGACTGAGGTTTGATTCTGGACACCTGTGTCCTGGGAACATGAGTGATGTTTGATGGTTGAAACCTGTGGCCTGCGAACATGACTCAGGTTTGATTCTGGAACCATGTGTCCTGGGAATATGACTGAGGTTTGATTCTGGAAACCTTTGGCCTGAGAAAATGACTGAGGTTTCATTGTGGAAACATGTGGCCTGGGATCATGACTGAGGTTTGATGGTGGAACACTCTGGCCTGGCAAAATGACTGAGGCTTGATTCTGGAACCCTGTGGCCCGGGAACGTGACTGAGGTTTGATGGCAGAAACCTGTGGCCTGGCAACATGACTGACGTTTGATTCTGGATCCCGGTGGCCTGGGAACATGACTGAGGCGTGATTCTGGAAAACTGTGGCCTGGGAACATGACATCTGTTTAGATTGTGGAATACTGTGCCCCGGGAAGCTGACTGAGCCTTGGTTCTGAAACCCTGTGGACTGGGAACATGACTGAGGTTTTATTCTGGAACCCTGTAGCCTGGGAACATAACTGAGGATTGATTCTGGAACCCTGTGGCCTGGGAACATGATACCGGTGGATTCTGGAACCCTGGGGACTGGGCATGTGACATCTGTTTAGATTGTGGAATACTGTGCCCCGGGAACCTGACTGAGCCTTGGTTCTGGAACCCTGTGGATTGGGAACATGACTGAGGATTTATTCTAGAACCCTGTAGCCTGGAAACATAACTGAGGATTGATTCTCGAACCCTGTGGCCTGGCAACATGACATCGGTGGATTCTAGAACCCTGTGGCCTGGGAACATGTCTGAGGTTTGATGGTGGAAACCTGTGGCTTGGCAACATGACTAAGGTTTGATTCTGGAAGACTGTGGCCAGGAAGCATGATATCTGGTTGATTCTGGAAACTTGTGTCCTGGGAACATGACTGAGGTTTGTTTCTGGAAGCCTGTGCCCTGGGAACATGACTGAGGTTTGATTCTGGACACCTGTGTCCTGGGAACATGACTGAGGTTTGATGGTTGAAACCTGTGGCCCGCGAACATGACTCAGGTTTGATTCTGGAACCATGTGTCCTGGGAACATGACTGAGGTTTGATTTTGGAAACCTTTGGCCTGGGAAAATGACTGAGGTTTCATTGTGGAAACATGTGGCCTGGGATCATGACTGAGGTTTGATGGTGGAACACTCTGGCCTGGCAAAATGACTGAGGCTTGATTCTGGAACCCTGTGGCCCGGGAACATGAGAACGGTTTGATTCTGGAACCCTGTGGCCTTTAACATGACATCGGTGGATTCTGGAACCCTGTGGCCTGGGAACATGAGAACGGTTTGATTCTGGAACCCTGTGGCCTGGGAACATGAGTGAGGATTGATGGTGGAACCCTGTGGCCTGGCAACATGACTGAGGTTTGATACTGGAAGACTGTGGCCAGGAAACATGATATCGGGTTGATTCTGGAAACTTCTGTCCTGGGAACAAGACTGAGGTTTGATTCTGGAGCCCTGTGTCCTGGGAATATGACAAAGGTTTGTTGCTGGAAGCCTGTTCCCTGGGTACATGACTGAGGTTTGATTCTGGACACCTGTGTCCTGGGAACATGAGTGATGTTTGATGGTTGAAACCTGTGGCCTGCGAACATGACGCAGGTTTGATTCTGGAACCATGTGTCCTGGGAATATGACTGAGGTTTGTTTCTGGAAACCTTTGGCCTGAGAAAATGACTGAGGTTTCATTGTGGAAACATGTGGCCTGGGATCATGACTGAGGTTTGATGGTGGAACACTCTGGCCTGGCAAAATGACTGAGGCTTGATTCTGGAACCCTGTGGCCCGGGAACGTGACTGAGGTTTGATGGCAGAAACCTGTGGCCTGGCAACATGACTGACGTTTGATTCTGGATCCCGGTGGCCTGGGAACATGACTGAGGCGTGATTCTGGAAAACTGTGGCCTGGGAACATGACATCTGTTTAGATTGTGGAATACTGTGCCCCGGGAAGCTGACTGAGCCTTGGTTCTGAAACCCTGTGGACTGGGAACATGACTGAGGTTTTAGTCTGGAACCCTGTAGCCTGGGAACATAACTGAGGATTGATTCTGGAACCCTGTGGCCTGGGAACATGATACCGGTGGATTCTGGAACCCTGGGGACTGGGCATGTGACATCTGTTTAGATTGTGGAATACTGTGCCCCGGGAACCTGACTGAGCCTTGGTTCTGGAACCCTGTGGATTGGGAACATGACTGAGGTTTTATTCTAGAACCCTGTAGCCTGGAAACATAACTGAGGATTGATTCTCGAACCCTGTGGCCTGGGAACATGACATCGGTGGATTCTAGAACCCTGTGGCCTGGGAACATGTCTGAGGTTTGATGGTGGAAACCTGTGGCTTGGCAACATGACTAAGGTTTGATTGTGGAAGACTGTGGACAGGAAGCATGATATCTGGTTGATTCTGGAAACTTGTGTCCTGGGAGCATGACTGAGGTTTGTTTCTGGAAGCCTGTGCCCTGGGAACATGACTGAGGTTTGATTCTGGACACCTGTGTCCTGGGAACATGACTGAGGTTTGATGGTTGAAACCTGTGGCCCGCGAACATGACTCAGGTTTGATTCTGGAACCATGTGTCCTGGGAACATGACTGAGGTTTGATTTTGGAAACCTTTGGCCTGGGAAAATGACTGAGGTTTCATTGTGGAAACATGTGGCCTGGGATCATGACTGAGGTTTGATGGTGGAACACTCTGGCCTGGCAAAATGACTGAGGCTTGATTCTGGAACCCTGTGGCCCGGGAACATGAGAACGGTTTGATTCTGGAACCCTGTGGCCTTTAACATGACATCGGTGGATTCTGGAACCCTGTGGCCTGGGAACATGAGAACGGTTTGATTCTGGAACCCTGTGTCCTGGGAACATGAGTGAGGATTGATGGTGGAACCCTGTGGCCTGGCAACATGACTGAGGTTTGATACTGGAAGACTGTGGCCAGGAAACATGATATCGGGTTGATTCTGGAAACTTCTGACCTGGGAACAAGACTGAGGTTTGATTCTGGAACCCTGTGTCCTGGGAATATGACAAAGGTTTGTTGCTGGAAGCCTGTTCCCTGCGTACATGACTGAGGTTTGATTCTGGACACCTGTGTCCTGGGAACATGAGTGATGTTTGATGGTTGAAACCTGTGGCCTGCGAACATGACGCAGGTTTGATTCTGGAACCATGTGTCCTGGGAATATGACTGAGGTTTGTTTCTGGAAACCTTTGGCCTGAGAAAATGACTGAGGTTTCATTGTGGAAACATGTGGCCTGGGATCATGACTGAGGTTTGATGGTGGAACACTCTGGCCTGGCAAAATGACTGAGGCTTGATTCTGGAACCCTGTGGCCCGGGAACGTGACTGAGGTTTGATGGCAGAAACCTGTGGCCTGGCAACATGACTGACGTTTGATTCTGGATCCCGGTGGCCTGGGAACATGACTGAGGCGTGATTCTGGAAAACTGTGGCCTGGGAACATGACATCTGTTTAGATTGTGGAATACTGTGCCCCGGGAAGCTGACTGAGCCTTGGTTCTGAAACCCTGTGGACTGGGAACATGACTGAGGTTTTATTCTGGAACCCTGTGGCCTGGGAACATGATACCGGTGGATTCTGGAACCCTGGGGACTGGGCATGTGACATCTGTTTAGATTGTGGAATACTGTGCCCCGGGAACCTGACTGAGCCTTGGTTCTGGAACCCTGTGGATTGGGAACATGACTGAGGTTTTATTCTAGAACCCTGTAGCCTGGAAACATAACTGAGGATTGATTCTCGAACCCTGTGGCCTGGGAACATGACATCGGTGGATTCTAGAACCCTGTGGCCTGGGAACATGTCTGAGGTTTGATGGTGGAAACCTGTGGCTTGGCAACATGACTAAGGTTTGATTCTGGAAGACTGTGGCCAGGAAGCATGATATCTGGTTGATTCTGGAAACTTGTGTCCTGGTAGCATGACTGAGGTTTGTTTCTGGAAGCCTGTGCCCTGGGAACATGTCTGAGGTTTGATTCTGGACACCTGTGTCCTGGGAACATGACTGAGGTTTGATGGTTGAAACCTGTGGCCCGCGAACATGACTCAGGTTTGATTCTGGAACCATGTGTCCTGGGAACATGACTGAGGTTTGATTTTGGAAACCTTTGGCCTGGGAAAATGACTGAGGTTTCATTGTGGAAACATGTGGCCTGGGATCATGACTGAGGTTTGATGGTGGAACACTCTGGCCTGGCAAAATGACTGAGGCTTGATTCTGGAACCCTGTGGCCCGGGAACATGAGAACGGTTTGATTCTGGAACCCTGTGGCCTTTAACATGACATCGGTGGATTCTGGAACCCTGTGGCCTGGGAACATGAGAACGGTTTGATTCTGGAACCCTGTGGCCTGGGAACATGAGTGAGGATTGATGGTGGAACCCTGTGGCCTGGCAACATGACTGAGGTTTGATACTGGAAGACTGTGGCCAGGAAACATGATATCGGGTTGATTCTGGAAACTTCTGACCTGGGAACAAGACTGAGGTTTGATTCTGGAACCCTGTGTCCTGGGAATATGACAAAGGTTTGTTGCTGGAAGCCTGTTCCCTGGGTACATGACTGAGGTTTGATTCTGGACACCTGTGTCCTGGGAACATGAGTGATGTTTGATGGTTGAAACCTGTGGCCTGCGAACATGACGCAGGTTTGATTCTGGAACCATGTGTCCTGGGAATATGACTGAGGTTTGTTTCTGGAAACCTTTGGCCTGAGAAAATGACTGAGGTTTCATTGTGGAAACATGTGGCCTGGGATCATGACTGAGGTTTGATGGTGGAACACTCTGGCCTGGCAAAATGACTGAGGCTTGATTCTGGAACCCTGTGGCCCGGGAACGTGACTGAGGTTTGATGGCAGAAACCTGTGGCCTGGCAACATGACTGACGTTTGATTCTGGATCCCGGTGGCCTGGGAACATGACTGAGGCGTGATTCTGGAAAACTGTGGCCTGGGAACATGACATCTGTTTAGATTGTGGAATACTGTGCCCCGGGAACCTGACTGAGCCTTGGTTCTGAAACCCTGTGGACTGGGAACATGACTGAGGTTTTATTCTGGAACCCTGTAGCCTGGGAACATAACTGAGGATTGATTCTGGAACCCTGTGGCCTGGGAACATGATACCGGTGGATTCTGGAACCCTGGGGACTGGGCATGTGACATCTGTTTAGATTGTGGAATACTGTGCCCCGGGAACCTGACTGAGCCTTGGTTCTGGAACCCTGTGGATTGGGAACATGACTGAGGTTTTATTCTAGAACCCTGTAGCCTGGAAACATAACTGAGGATTGATTCTCGAACCCTGTGGCCTGGGAACATGACATCGGTGGATTCTACAACCCTGTGGCCTGGGAACATGTCTGAGGTTTGATGGTGGAAACCTGTGGCTTGGCAACATGACTAAGGTTTGATTCTGGAAGACTGTGGCCAGGAAGCATGATATCTGGTTGATTCTGGAAACTTGTGTCCTGGGAGCATGACTGAGGTTTGTTTCTGGAAGCCTGTGCCCTGGGAACATGTCTGAGGTTTGATTCTGGACACCTGTGTCCTGGGAACATGACTGAGGTTTGATGGTTGAAACCTGTGGCCCGCGAACATGACTCAGGTTTGATTCTGGAACCATGTGTCCTGGGAACATGACTGAGGTTTGATTTTGGAAACCTTTGGCCTGGGAAAATGACTGAGGTTTCATTGTGGAAACATGTGGCCTGGGATCATGACTGAGGTTTGATGGTGGAACACTCTGGCCTGGCAAAATGACTGAGGCTTGATTCTGGAACCCTGTGGCCCGGGAACATGAGAACGGTTTGATTCTGGAACCCTGTGGCCTTTAACATGACATCGGTGGATTCTGGAACCCTGTGGCCTGGGAACATGAGAACGGTTTGATTCTGGAACCCTGTGGCCTGGGAACATGAGTGAGGATTGATGGTGGAACCCTGTGGCCTGGCAACATGACTGAGGTTTGATACTGGAAGACTGTGGCCAGGAAACATGATATCGGGTTGATTCTGGAAACTTCTGTCCTGGGAACAAGACTGAGGTTTGATTCTGGAACCCTGTGTCCTGGGAATATGACAAAGGTTTGTTGCTGGAAGCCTGTTCCCTGGGTACATGACTGAGGTTTGATTCTGGACACCTGTGTCCTGGGAACATGAGTGATGTTTGATGGTTGAAACCTGTGGCCTGCGAACATGACTCAGGTTTGATTCTGGAACCATGTGTCCTGGGAATATGACTGAGGTTTGATTCTGGAAACCTTTGGCCTGAGAAAATGACTGAGGTTTCATTGTGGAAACATGTGGCCTGGGATCATGACTGAGGTTTGATGGTGGAACACTCTGGCCTGGCAAAATGACTGAGGCTTGATTCTGGAACCCTGTGGCCCGGGAACGTGACTGAGGTTTGATGGCAGAAACCTGTGGCCTGGCAACATGACTGACGTTTGATTCTGGATCCCGGTGGCCTGGGAACATGACTGAGGCGTGATTCTGGAAAACTGTGGCCTGGGAACATGACATCTGTTTAGATTGTGGAATACTGTGCCCCGGGAAGCTGACTGAGCCTTGGTTCTGAAACCCTGTGGACTGGGAACATGACTGAGGTTTTATTCTGGAACCCTGTAGCCTGGGAACATAACTGAGGATTGATTCTGGAACCCTGTGGCCTGGGAACATGATACCGGTGGATTCTGGAACCCTGGGGACTGGGCATGTGACATCTGTTTAGATTGTGGAATACTGTGCCCCGGGAACCTGACTGAGCCTTGGTTCTGGAACCCTGTGGATTGGGAACATGACTGAGGTTTTATTCTAGAACCCTGTAGCCTGGAAACATAACTGAGGATTGATTCTCGAACCCTGTGGCCTGGGAACATGACATCGGTGGATTCTAGAACCCTGTGGCCTGGGAACATGTCTGAGGTTTGATGGTGGAAACCTGTGGCTTGGCAACATGACTAAGGTTTGATTCTGGAAGACTGTGGCCAGGAAGCATGATATCTGGTTGATTCTGGAAACTTGTGTCCTGGGAGCATGACTGAGGTTTGTTTCTGGAAGCCTGTGCCCTGGGAACATGACTGAGGTTTGATTCTGGACACCTGTGTCCTGGGAACATGACTGAGGTTTGATGGTTGAAACCTGTGGCCCGCGAACATGACTCAGGTTTGATTCTGGAACCATGTGTCCTGGGAACATGACTGAGGTTTGATTTTGGAAACCTTTGGCCTGGGAAAATGACTGAGGTTTCATTGTGGAAACATGTGGCCTGGGATCATGACTGAGGTTTGATGGTGGAACACTCTGGCCTGGCAAAATGACTGAGGCTTGATTCTGGAACCCTGTGGCCCGGGAACATGAGAACGGTTTGATTCTGGAACCCTGTGGCCTTTAACATGACATCGGTGGATTCTGGAACCCTTTGGCCTGGGAATATGAGAACGGTTTGATTCTGGAACCCTGTGGCCTGGGAACATGAGTGAGGATTGATGGTGGAACCCTGTGGCCTGACAACATGACTGAGGTTTGATACTGGAAGACTGTGGCCAGGAAACATGATATCGGGTTGATTCTGGAAACTTCTGACCTGGGAACAAGACTGAGGTTTGATTCTGGAACCCTGTGTCCTGGGAATATGACAAAGGTTTGTTGCTGGAAGCCTGTTCCCTGGGTACATGACTGAGGTTTGATTCTGGACACCTGTGTCCTGGGAACATGAGTGATGTTTGATGGTTGAAACCTGTGGCCTGCGAACATGACGCAGGTTTGATTCTGGAACCATGTGTCCTGGGAATATGACTGAGGTTTGTTTCTGGAAACCTTTGGCCTGAGAAAATGACTGAGGTTTCATGGTGGAAACATGTGGCCTGGGATCATGACTGAGGTTTGATGGTGGAACACTCTGGCCTGGCAAAATGACTGAGGCTTGATTCTGGAACCCTGTGGCCCGGGAACGTGACTGAGGTTTGATGGCAGAAACCTGTGGCCTGGCAACATGACTGACGTTTGATTCTGGATCCCGGTGGCCTGGGAACATGACTGAGGCGTGATTCTGGAAAACTGTGGCCTGGGAACATGACATCTGTTTAGATTGTGGAATACTGTGCCCCGGGAAGCTGACTGAGCCTTGGTTCTGAAACCCTGTGGACTGGGAACATGACTGAGGTTTTATTCTGGAACCCTGTAGCCTGGGAACATAACTGAGGATTGATTCTGGAACCCTGTGGCCTGGGAACATGATACCGGTGGATTCTGGAACCCTGGGGACTGGGCATGTGACATCTGTTTAGATTGTGGAATACTGTGCCCCGGGAACCTGACTGAGCCTTGGTTCTGGAACCCTGTGGATTGGGAACATGACTGAGGTTTTATTCTAGAACCCTGTAGCCTGGAAACATAACTGAGGATTGATTCTCGAACCCTGTGGCCTGGGAACATGACATCGGTGGATTCTAGAACCCTGTGGCCTGGGAACATGTCTGAGGTTTGATGGTGGAAACCTGTGGCTTGGCAACATGACTAAGGTTTGATTCTGGAAGACTGTGGCCAGGAAGCATGATATCTGGTTGATTCTGGAAACTTGTGTCCTGGTAGCATGACTGAGGTTTGTTTCTGGAAGCCTGTGCCCTGGGAACATGTCTGAGGTTTGATTCTGGACACCTGTGTCCTGGGAACATGACTGAGGTTTGATGGTTGAAACCTGTGGCCCGCGAACATGACTCAGGTTTGATTCTGGAACCATGTGTCCTGGGAACATGACTGAGGTTTGATTTTGGAAACCTTTGGCCTGGGAAAATGACTGAGGTTTCATTGTGGAAACATGTGGCCTGGGATCATGACTGAGGTTTGATGGTGGAACACTCTGGCCTGGCAAAATGACTGAGGCTTGATTCTGGAACCCTGTGGCCCGGGAACATGAGAACGGTTTGATTCTGGAACCCTGTGGCCTTTAACATGACATCGGTGGATTCTGGAACCCTGTGGCCTGGGAACATGAGAACGGTTTGATTCTGGAACCCTGTGGCCTGGGAACATGAGTGAGGATTGATGGTGGAACCCTGTGGCCTGGCAACATGACTGAGGTTTGATACTGGAAGACTGTGGCCAGGAAACATGATATCGGGTTGATTCTGGAAACTTCTGTCCTGGGAACAAGACTGAGGTTTGATTCTGGAACCCTGTGTCCTGGGAATATGACAAAGGTTTGTTGCTGGAAGCCTGTTCCCTGGGTACATGACTGAGGTTTGATTCTGGACACCTGTGTCCTGGGAACATGAGTGATGTTTGATGGTTGAAACCTGTGGCCTGCGAACATGACTCAGGTTTGATTCTGGAACCATGTGTCCTGGGAATATGACTGAGGTTTGATTCTGGAAACCTTTGGCCTGAGAAAATGACTGAGGTTTCATTGTGGAAACATGTGGCCTGGGATCATGACTGAGGTTTGATGGTGGAACACTCTGGCCTGGCAAAATGACTGAGGCTTGATTCTGGAACCCTGTGGCCCGGGAACGTGACTGAGGTTTGATGGCAGAAACCTGTGGCCTGGCAACATGACTGACGTTTGATTCTGGATCCCGGTGGCCTGGGAACATGACTGAGGCGTGATTCTGGAAAACTGTGGCCTGGGAACATGACATCTGTTTAGATTGTGGAATACTGTGCCCCGGGAACCTGACTGAGCCTTGGTTCTGAAACCCTGTGGACTGGGAACATGACTGAGGTTTTATTCTGGAACCCTGTAGCCTGGGAACATAACTGAGGATTGATTCTGGAACCCTGTGGCCTGGGAACATGATACCGGTGGATTCTGGAACCCTGGGCACTGGGCATGTGACATCTGTTTAGATTGTGGAATACTGTGCCCCGGGAACCTGACTGAGCCTTGGTTCTGGAACCCTGTGGATTGGGAACATGACTGAGGTTTTATTCTAGAACCCTGTAGCCTGGAAACATAACTGAGGATTGATTCTCGAACCCTGTGGCCTGGGAACATGACATCGGTGGATTCTAGAACCCTGTGGCCTGGGAACATGTCTGAGGTTTGATGGTGGAAACCTGTGGCTTGGCAACATGACTAAGGTTTGATTCTGGAAGACTGTGGCCAGGAAGCATGATATCTGGTTGATTCTGGAAACTTGTGTCCTGGGAGCATGACTGAGGTTTGTTTCTGGAAGCCTGTGCCCTGGGAACATGACTGAGGTTTGATTCTGGACACCTGTGTCCTGGGAACATGACTGAGGTTTGATGGTTGAAACCTGTGGCCCGCGAACATGACTCAGGTTTGATTCTGGAACCATGTGTCCTGGGAACATGACTGAGGTTTGATTTTGGAAACCTTTGGCCTGGGAAAATGACTGAGGTTTCATTGTGGAAACATGTGGCCTGGGATCATGACTGAGGTTTGATGGTGGAACACTCTGGCCTGGCAAAATGACTGAGGCTTGATTCTGGAACCCTGTGGCCCGGGAACATGAGAACGGTTTGATTCTGGAACCCTGTGGCCTTTAACATGACATCGGTGGATTCTGGAACCCTGTGGCCTGGGAACATGAGAACGGTTTGATTCTGGAACCCTGTGGCCTGGGAACATGAGTGAGGATTGATGGTGGAACCCTGTGGCCTGGCAACATGACTGAGGTTTGATACTGGAAGACTGTGGCCAGGAAACATGATATCGGGTTGATTCTGGAAACTTCTGTCCTGGGAACATGACTGAGGTTTGATTCTGGAACCCTGTGTCCTGGGAATATGACAAAGGTTTGTTGCTGGAAGCCTGTTCCCTGGGTACATGACTGAGGTTTGATTCTGGACACCTGTGTCCTGGGAACATGAGTGATGTTTGATGGTTGAAACCTGTGGCCTGCGAACATGACTCAGGTTTGATTCTGGAACCATGTGTCCTGGGAATATGACTGAGGTTTGATTCTGGAAACCTTTGGCCTGAGAAAATGACTGAGGTTTCATTGTGGAAACATGTGGCCTGGGATCATGACTGAGGTTTGATGGTGGAACACTCTGGCCTGGCAAAATGACTGAGGCTTGATTCTGGAACCCTGTGGCCCGGGAACGTGACTGAGGTTTGATGGCAGAAACCTGTGGCCTGGCAACATGACTGACGTTTGATTCTGGATCCCGGTGGCCTGGGAACATGACTGAGGCGTGATTCTGGAAAACTGTGGCCTGGGAACATGACATCTGTTTAGATTGTGGAATACTGTGCCCCGGGAACCTGACTGAGCCTTGGTTCTGAAACCCTGTGGACTGGGAACATGACTGAGGTTTTATTCTGGAACCCTGTAGCCTGGGAACATAACTGAGGATTGATTCTGGAACCCTGTGGCCTGGGAACATGATACCGGTGGATTCTGGAACCCTGGGCACTGGGCATGTGACATCTGTTTAGATTGTGGAATACTGTGCCCCGGGAACCTGACTGAGCCTTGGTTCTGGAACCCTGTGGATTGGGAACATGACTGAGGTTTTATTCTAGAACCCTGTAGCCTGGAAACATAACTGAGGATTGATTCTCGAACCCTGTGGCCTGGGAACATGACATCGGTGGATTCTAGAACCCTGTGGCCTGGGAACATGTCTGAGGTTTGATGGTGGAAACCTGTGGCTTGGCAACATGACTAAGGTTTGATTCTGGAAGACTGTGGCCAGGAAGCATGATATCTGGTTGATTCTGGAAACTTGTGTCCTGGGAGCATGACTGAGGTTTGTTTCTGGAAGCCTGTGCCCTGGGAACATGACTGAGGTTTGATTCTGGACACCTGTGTCCTGGGAACATGACTGAGGTTTGATGGTTGAAACCTGTGGCCCGCGAACATGACTCAGGTTTGATTCTGGAACCATGTGTCCTGGGAACATGACTGAGGTTTGATTTTGGAAACCTTTGGCCTGGGAAAATGACTGAGGTTTCATTGTGGAAACATGTGGCCTGGGATCATGACTGAGGTTTGATGGTGGAACACTCTGGCCTGGCAAAATGACTGAGGCTTGATTCTGGAACCCTGTGGCCCGGGAACATGAGAACGGTTTGATTCTGGAACCCTGTGGCCTTTAACATGACATCGGTGGATTCTGGAACCCTGTGGCCTGGGAACATGAGAACGGTTTGATTCTGGAACCCTGTGGCCTGGGAACATGAGTGAGGATTGATGGTGGAACCCTGTGGCCTGGCAACATGACTGAGGTTTGATACTGGAAGACTGTGGCCAGGAAACATGATATCGGGTTGATTCTGGAAACTTCTGTCCTGGGAACAAGACTGAGGTTTGATTCTGGAACCCTGTGTCCTGGGAATATGACAAAGGTTTGTTGCTGGAAGCCTGTTCCCTGGGTACATGACTGAGGTTTGATTCTGGACACCTGTGTCCTGGGAACATGAGTGATGTTTGATGGTTGAAACCTGTGGCCTGCGAACATGACGCAGGTTTGATTCTGGAACCATGTGTCCTGGGAATATGACTGAGGTTTGATTCTGGAAACCTTTGGCCTGAGAAAATGACTGAGGTTTCATTGTGGAAACATGTGGCCTGGGATCATGACTGAGGTTTGATGGTGGAACACTCTGGCCTGGCAAAATGACTGAGGCTTGATTCTGGAACCCTGTGGCCCGGGAACGTGACTGAGGTTTGATGGCAGAAACCTGTGGCCTGGCAACATGACTGACGTTTGATTCTGGATCCCGGTGGCCTGGGAACATGACTGAGGCGTGATTCTGGAAAACTGTGGCCTGGGAACATGACATCTGTTTAGATTGTGGAATACTGTGCCCCGGGAACCTGACTGAGCCTTGGTTCTGAAACCCTGTGGACTGGGAACATGACTGAGGTTTTATTCTGGAACCCTGTAGCCTGGGAACATAACTGAGGATTGATTCTGGAACCCTGTGGCCTGGGAACATGATACCGGTGGATTCTGGAACCCTGGGCACTGGGCATGTGACATCTGTTTAGATTGTGGAATACTGTGCCCCGGGAACCTGACTGAGCCTTGGTTCTGGAACCCTGTGGATTGGGAACATGACTGAGGTTTTATTCTAGAACCCTGTAGCCTGGAAACATAACTGAGGATTGATTCTCGAACCCTGTGGCCTGGGAACATGACATCGGTGGATTCTAGAACCCTGTGGCCTGGGAACATGTCTGAGGTTTGATGGTGGAAACCTGTGGCTTGGCAACATGACTAAGGTTTGATTCTGGAAGACTGTGGCCAGGAAGCATGATATCTGGTTGATTCTGGAAACTTGTGTCCTGGGAGCATGACTGAGGTTTGTTTCTGGAAGCCTGTGCCCTGGGAACATGACTGAGGTTTGATTCTGGACACCTGTGTCCTGGGAACATGACTGAGGTTTGATGGTTGAAACCTGTGGCCCGCGAACATGACTCAGGTTTGATTCTGGAACCATGTGTCCTGGGAACATGACTGAGGTTTGATTTTGGAAACCTTTGGCCTGGGAAAATGACTGAGGTTTCATTGTGGAAACATGTGGCCTGGGATCATGACTGAGGTTTGATGGTGGAACACTCTGGCCTGGCAAAATGACTGAGGCTTGATTCTGGAACCCTGTGGCCCGGGAACATGAGAACGGTTTGATTCTGGAACCCTGTGGCCTTTAACATGACATCGGTGGATTCTGGAACCCTGTGGCCTGGGAACATGAGAACGGTTTGATTCTGGAACCCTGTGGCCTGGGAACATGAGTGAGGATTGATGGTGGAACCCTGTGGCCTGGCAACATGACTGAGGTTTGATACTGGAAGACTGTGGCCAGGAAACATGATATCGGGTTGATTCTGGAAACTTCTGTCCTGGGAACAAGACTGAGGTTTGATTCTGGAACCCTGTGTCCTGGGAATATGACAAAGGTTTGTTGCTGGAAGCCTGTTCCCTGGGTACATGACTGAGGTTTGATTCTGGACACCTGTGTCCTGGGAACATGAGTGATGTTTGATGGTTGAAACCTGTGGCCTGCGAACATGACTCAGGTTTGATTCTGGAACCATGTGTCCTGGGAATATGACTGAGGTTTGATTCTGGAAACCTTTGGCCTGAGAAAATGACTGAGGTTTCATTGTGGAAACATGTGGCCTGGGATCATGACTGAGGTTTGATGGTGGAACACTCTGGCCTGGCAAAATGACTGAGGCTTGATTCTGGAACCCTGTGGCCCGGGAACGTGACTGAGGTTTGATGGCAGAAACCTGTGGCCTGGCAACATGACTGACGTTTGATTCTGGATCCCGGTGGCCTGGGAACATGACTGAGGCGTGATTCTGGAAAACTGTGGCCTGGGAACATGACATCTGTTTAGATTGTGGAATACTGTGCCCCGGGAACCTGACTGAGCCTTGGTTCTGAAACCCTGTGGACTGGGAACATGACTGAGGTTTTATTCTGGAACCCTGTAGCCTGGGAACATAACTGAGGATTGATTCTGGAACCCTGTGGCCTGGGAACATGATACCGGTGGATTCTGGAACCCTGGGCACTGGGCATGTGACATCTGTTTAGATTGTGGCATACTGTGCCCCGGGAACATGACTGAGCCTTGGTTCTGGAACCCTGTGGATTGGGAACATGACTGAGGTTTTATTCTAGAACCCTGTAGCCTGGAAACATAACTGAGGATTGATTCTCGAACCCTGTGGCCTGGGAACATGACATCGGTGGATTCTAGAACCCTGTGGCCTGGGAACATGTCTGAGGTTTGATGGTGGAAACCTGTGGCTTGGCAACATGACTAAGGTTTGATTCTGGAAGACTGTGGCCAGGAAGCATGATATCTGGTTGATTCTGGAAACTTGTGTCCTGGGAGCATGACTGAGGTTTGTTTCTGGAAGCCTGTGCCCTGGGAACATGACTGAGGTTTGATTCTGGACACCTGTGTCCTGGGAACATGACTGAGGTTTGATGGTTGAAACCTGTGGCCCGCGAACATGACTCAGGTTTGATTCTGGAACCATGTGTCCTGGGAACATGACTGAGGTTTGATTTTGGAAACCTTTGGCCTGGGAAAATGACTGAGGTTTCATTGTGGAAACATGTGGCCTGGGATCATGACTGAGGTTTGATGGTGGAACACTCTGGCCTGGCAAAATGACTGAGGCTTGATTCTGGAACCCTGTGGCCCGGGAACATGAGAACGGTTTGATTCTGGAACCCTGTGGCCTTTAACATGACATCGGTGGATTCTGGAACCCTGTGGCCTGGGAACATGAGAACGGTTTGATTCTGGAACCCTGTGGCCTGGGAACATGAGTGAGGATTGATGGTGGAACCCTGTGGCCTGGCAACATGACTGAGGTTTGATACTGGAAGACTGTGGCCAGGAAACATGATATCGGGTTGATTCTGGAAACTTCTGTCCTGGGAACAAGACTGAGGTTTGATTCTGGAACCCTGTGTCCTGGGAATATGACAAAGGTTTGTTGCTGGAAGCCTGTTCCCTGGGTACATGACTGAGGTTTGATTCTGGACACCTGTGTCCTGGGAACATGAGTGATGTTTGATGGTTGAAACCTGTGGCCTGCGAACATGACGCAGGTTTGATTCTGGAACCATGTGTCCTGGGAATATGACTGAGGTTTGTTTCTGGAAACCTTTGGCCTGAGAAAATGACTGAGGTTTCATTGTGGAAACATGTGGCCTGGGATCATGACTGAGGTTTGATGGTGGAACACTCTGGCCTGGCAAAATGACTGAGGCTTGATTCTGGAACCCTGTGGCCCGGGAACGTGACTGAGGTTTGATGGCAGAAACCTGTGGCCTGGCAACATGACTGACGTTTGATTCTGGATCCCGGTGGCCTGGGAACATGACTGAGGCGTGATTCTGGAAAACTGTGGCCTGGGAACATGACATCTGTTTAGATTGTGGAATACTGTGCCCCGGGAACCTGACTGAGCCTTGGTTCTGAAACCCTGTGGACTGGGAACATGACTGAGGTTTTATTCTGGAACCCTGTAGCCTGGGAACATAACTGAGGATTGATTCTGGAACCCTGTGGCCTGGGAACATGATACCGGTGGATTCTGGAACCCTGGGCACTGGGCATGTGACATCTGTTTAGATTGTGGCATACTGTGCCCCGGGAACATGACTGAGCCTTGGTTCTGGAACCCTGTGGATTGGGAACATGACTGAGGTTTTATTCTAGAACCCTGTAGCCTGGAAACATAACTGAGGATTGATTCTCGAACCCTGTGGCCTGGGAACATGACATCGGTGGATTCTAGAACCCTGTGGCCTGGGAACATGTCTGAGGTTTGATGGTGGAAACCTGTGGCTTGGCAACATGACTAAGGTTTGATTCTGGAAGACTGTGGCCAGGAAGCATGATATCTGGTTGATTCTGGAAACTTGTGTCCTGGGAGCATGACTGAGGTTTGTTTCTGGAAGCCTGTGCCCTGGGAACATGACTGAGGTTTGATTCTGGACACCTGTGTCCTGGGAACATGACTGAGGTTTGATGGTTGAAACCTGTGGCCCGCGAACATGACTCAGGTTTGATTCTGGAACCATGTGTCCTGGGAACATGACTGAGGTTTGATTTTGGAAACCTTTGGCCTGGGAAAATGACTGAGGTTTCATTGTGGAAACATGTGGCCTGGGATCATGACTGAGGTTTGATGGTGGAACACTCTGGCCTGGCAAAATGACTGAGGCTTGATTCTGGAACCCTGTGGCCCGGGAACATGAGAACGGTTTGATTCTGGAACCCTGTGGCCTTTAACATGACATCGGTGGATTCTGGAACCCTGTGGCCTGGGAACATGAGAACGGTTTGATTCTGGAACCCTGTGGCCTGGGAACATGAGTGAGGATTGATGGTGGAACCCTGTGGCCTGGCAACATGACTGAGGTTTGATACTGGAAGACTGTGGCCAGGAAACATGATATCGGGTTGATTCTGGAAACTTCTGTCCTGGGAACAAGACTGAGGTTTGATTCTGGAACCCTGTGTCCTGGGAATATGACAAAGGTTTGTTGCTGGAAGCCTGTTCCCTGGGTACATGACTGAGGTTTGATTCTGGACACCTGTGTCCTGGGAACATGAGTGATGTTTGATGGTTGAAACCTGTGGCCTGCGAACATGACGCAGGTTTGATTCTGGAACCATGTGTCCTGGGAATATGACTGAGGTTTGTTTCTGGAAACCTTTGGCCTGAGAAAATGACTGAGGTTTCATTGTGGAAACATGTGGCCTGGGATCATGACTGAGGTTTGATGGTGGAACACTCTGGCCTGGCAAAATGACTGAGGCTTGATTCTGGAACCCTGTGGCCCGGGAACGTGACTGAGGTTTGATGGCAGAAACCTGTGGCCTGGCAACATGACTGACGTTTGATTCTGGATCCCGGTGGCCTGGGAACATGACTGAGGCGTGATTCTGGAAAACTGTGGCCTGGGAACATGACATCTGTTTAGATTGTGGAATACTGTGCCCCGGGAACCTGACTGAGCCTTGGTTCTGAAACCCTGTGGACTGGGAACATGACTGAGGTTTTATTCTGGAACCCTGTAGCCTGGGAACATAACTGAGGATTGATTCTGGAACCCTGTGGCCTGGGAACATGATACCGGTGGATTCTGGAACCCTGGGGACTGGGCATGTGACATCTGTTTAGATTGTGGAATACTGTGCCCCGGGAAACTGACTGAGCCTTGGTTCTGGAACCCTGTGGATTGGGAACATGACTGAGGATTTATTCTAGAACCCTGTAGCCTGGAAACATAACTGAGGATTGATTCTCGAACCCTGTGGCCTGGGAACATGACATCGGTGGATTCTACAACCCTGTGGCCTGGGAACATGCCTGAGGTTTGATGGTGGAAACCTGTGGCTTGGCAACATGACTAAGGTTTGATTCTGGAAGACTGTGGCCAGGAAGCATGATATCTGGTTGATTCTGGAAACTTGTGTCCTGGGAACATGACTGAGGTTTGTTTCTGGAAGCCTGTGCCCTGGGAACATGACTGAGGTTTGATTCTGGACACCTGTGTCCTGGGAACATGACTGAGGTTTGATGGTTGAAACCTGTGGCCCGCGAACATGACTCAGGGTTGATTCTGGAACCATGTGTCCTGGGAACATGACTGAGGTTTGATTTTGGAAACCTTTGGCCTGGGAAAATGACTGAGGTTTCATTGTGGAAACATGTGGCCTGGGATCATGACTGAGGTTTGATGGTGGAACACTCTGGCCTGGCAAAATGACTGAGGCTTGATTCTGGAACCCTGTGGCCCGGGAACATGAGAACGGTTTGATTCTGGAACCCTGTGGCCTTTAACATGACATCGGTGGATTCTGGAACCCTGTGGCCTGGGAACATGAGAACGGTTTGATTCTGGAACCCTGTGGCCTGGGAACATGAGTGAGGATTGATGGTGGAACCCTGTGGCCTGGCAACATGACTGAGGTTTGATACTGGAAGACTGTGGCCAGGAAACATGATATCGGGTTGATTCTGGAAACTTCTGTCCTGGGAACAAGACTGAGGTTTGATTCTGGAACCCTGTGTCCTGGGAATATGACAAAGGTTTGTTGCTGGAAGCCTGTTCCCTGGGTACATGACTGAGGTTTGATTCTGGACACCTGTGTCCTGGGAACATGAGTGATGTTTGATGGTTGAAACCTGTGGCCTGCGAACATGACTCAGGTTTGATTCTGGAACCATGTGTCCTGGGAATATGACTGAGGTTTGATTCTGGAAACCTTTGGCCTGAGAAAATGACTGAGGTTTCATTGTGGAAACATGTGGCCTGGGATCATGACTGAGGTTTGATGGTGGAACACTCTGGCCTGGCAAAATGACTGAGGCTTGATTCTGGAACCCTGTGGCCCGGGAACGTGACTGAGGTTTGATGGCAGAAACCTGTGGCCTGGCAACATGACTGACGTTTGATTCTGGATCCCGGTGGCCTGGGAACATGACTGAGGCGTGATTCTGGAAAACTGTGGCCTGGGAACATGACATCTGTTTAGATTGTGGAATACTGTGCCCCGGGAACCTGACTGAGCCTTGGTTCTGAAACCCTGTGGACTGGGAACATGACTGAGGTTTTATTCTGGAACCCTGTAGCCTGGGAACATAACTGAGGATTGATTCTGGAACCCTGTGGCCTGGGAACATGATACCGGTGGATTCTGGAACCCTGGGCACTGGGCATGTGACATCTGTTTAGATTGTGGAATACTGTGCCCCGGGAACCTGACTGAGCCTTGGTTCTGGAACCCTGTGGATTGGGAACATGACTGAGGTTTTATTCTAGAACCCTGTAGCCTGGAAACATAACTGAGGATTGATTCTCGAACCCTGTGGCCTGGGAACATGACATCGGTGGATTCTAGAACCCTGTGGCCTGGGAACATGTCTGAGGTTTGATGGTGGAAACCTGTGGCTTGGCAACATGACTAAGGTTTGATTCTGGAAGACTGTGGCCAGGAAGCATGATATCTGGTTGATTCTGGAAACTTGTGTCCTGGGAGCATGACTGAGGTTTGTTTCTGGAAGCCTGTGCCCTGGGAACATGACTGAGGTTTGATTCTGGACACCTGTGTCCTGGGAACATGACTGAGGTTTGATGGTTGAAACCTGTGGCCCGCGAACATGACTCAGGTTTAATTCTGGAACCATGTGTCCTGGGAACATGACTGAGGTTTGATTTTGGAAACCTTTGGCCTGGGAAAATGACTGAGGTTTCATTGTGGAAACATGTGGCCTGGGATCATGACTGAGGTTTGATGGTGGAACACTCTGGCCTGGCAAAATGACTGAGGCTTGATTCTGGAACCCTGTGGCCCGGGAACATGAGAACGGTTTGATTCTGGAACCCTGTGGCCTTTAACATGACATCGGTGGATTCTGGAACCCTGTGGCCTGGGAACATGAGAACGGTTTGATTCTGGAACCCTGTGGCCTGGGAACATGAGTGAGGATTGATGGTGGAACCCTGTGGCCTGGCAACATGACTGAGGTTTGATACTGGAAGACTGTGGCCAGGAAACATGATATCGGGTTGATTCTGGAAACTTCTGTCCTGGGAACAAGACTGAGGTTTGATTCTGGAACCCTGTGTCCTGGGAATATGACAAAGGTTTGTTGCTGGAAGCCTGTTCCCTGGGTACATGACTGAGGTTTGATTCTGGACACCTGTGTCCTGGGAACATGAGTGATGTTTGATGGTTGAAACCTGTGGCCTGCGAACATGACGCAGGTTTGATTCTGGAACCATGTGTCCTGGGAATATGACTGAGGTTTGTTTCTGGAAACCTTTGGCCTGAGAAAATGACTGAGGTTTCATTGTGGAAACATGTGGCCTGGGATCATGACTGAGGTTTGATGGTGGAACACTCTGGCCTGGCAAAATGACTGAGGCTTGATTCTGGAACCCTGTGGCCCGGGAACGTGACTGAGGTTTGATGGCAGAAACCTGTGGCCTGGCAACATGACTGACGTTTGATTCTGGATCCCGGTGGCCTGGGAACATGACTGAGGCGTGATTCTGGAAAACTGTGGCCTGGGAACATGACATCTGTTTAGATTGTGGAATACTGTGCCCAGGGAACCTGACTGAGCCTTGGTTCTGAAACCCTGTGGACTGGGAACATGACTGAGGTTTTATTCTGGAACCCTGTAGCCTGGGAACATAACTGAGGATTGATTCTGGAACCCTGTGGCCTGGGAACATGATACCGGTGGATTCTGGAACCCTGGGGACTGGGCATGTGACATCTGTTTAGATTGTGGAATACTGTGCCCCGGGAAACTGACTGAGCCTTGGTTCTGGAACCCTGTGGATTGGGAACATGACTGAGGATTTATTCTAGAACCCTGTAGCCTGGAAACATAACTGAGGATTGATTCTCGAACCCTGTGGCCTGGGAACATGACATCGGTGGATTCTACAACCCTGTGGCCTGGGAACATGCCTGAGGTTTGATGGTGGAAACCTGTGGCTTGGCAACATGACTAAGGTTTGATTCTGGAAGACTGTGGCCAGGAAGCATGATATCTGGTTGATTCTGGAAACTTGTGTCCTGGGAACATGACTGAGGTTTGTTTCTGGAAGCCTGTGCCCTGGGAACATGACTGAGGTTTGATTCTGGACACCTGTGTCCTGGGAACATGACTGAGGTTTGATGGTTGAAACCTGTGGCCCGCGAACATGACTCAGGGTTGATTCTGGAACCATGTGTCCTGGGAACATGACTGAGGTTTGATTTTGGAAACCTTTGGCCTGGGAAAATGACTGAGGTTTCATTGTGGAAACATGTGGCCTGGGATCATGACTGAGGTTTGATGGTGGAACACTCTGGCCTGGCAAAATGACTGAGGCTTGATTCTGGAACCCTGTGGCCCGGGAACATGAGAACGGTTTGATTCTGGAACCCTGTGGCCTTTAACATGACATCGGTGGATTCTGGAACCCTGTGGCCTGGGAACATGAGAACGGTTTGATTCTGGAACCCTGTGGCCTGGGAACATGAGTGAGGATTGATGGTGGAACCCTGTGGCCTGGCAACATGACTGAGGTTTGATACTGGAAGACTGTGGCCAGGAAACATGATATCGGGTTGATTCTGGAAACTTCTGTCCTGGGAACAAGACTGAGGTTTGATTCTGGAACCCTGTGTCCTGGGAATATGACAAAGGTTTGTTGCTGGAAGCCTGTTCCCTGGGTACATGACTGAGGTTTGATTCTGGACACCTGTGTCCTGGGAACATGAGTGATGTTTGATGGTTGAAACCTGTGGCCTGCGAACATGACGCAGGTTTTATTCTGGAACCATGTGTCCTGGGAATATGACTGAGGTTTGATTCTGGAAACCTTTGGCCTGAGAAAATGACTGAGGTTTCATTGTGGAAACATGTGGCCTGGGATCATGACTGAGGTTTGATGGTGGAACACTCTGGCCTGGCAAAATGACTGAGGCTTGAATCTGGAACCCTGTGGCCCGGGAACGTGAATGAGGTTTGATGGCAGAAACCTGTGGCCTGGCAACATGACTGACGTTTGATTCTGGATCCCGGTGGCCTGGGAACATGACTGAGGCGTGATTCTGGAAAACTTTGGCCTGGGAACATGACATCTGTTTAGATTGTGGAATACTGTGCCCCGGGAACCTGACTGAGCCTTGGTTCTGAAACCCTGTGGACTGGGAACATGACTGAGGTTTTATTCTGGAACCCTGTAGCCTGGGAACATAACTGAGGATTGATTCTGGAACCCTGTGGCCTGGGAACATGATACCGGTGGATTCTGGAACCCTGGGGACTGGGCATGTGACATCTGTTTAGATTGTGGAATACTGTGCCCCGGGAACCTGACTGAGCCTTGGTTCTGGAACCCTGTGGATTGGGAACATGACTGAGGATTTATTCTAGAACCCTGTAGCCTGGAAACATAACTGAGGATTGATTCTCGAACCCTGTGGCCTGGCAACATGACATCGGTGGATTCTAGAACCCTGTGGCCTGGGAACATGCCTGAGGTTTGATGGTGGAAACCTGTGGCTTGGCAACATGACTAAGGTTTGATTCTGGAAGACTGTGGCCAGGAAGCATGGTATCTGGTTGATTCTGGAAACTTGTGTCCTGGGAACATGACTGAGGTTTGTTTCTGGAAGCCTGTGCCCTGGGAACATGACTGAGGTTTGATTCTGGACACCTGTGTCCTGGGAACATGACTGAGGTTTGATGGTTGAAACCTGTGGCCCGCGAACATGACTCAGGTTTGAATCTGGAACCATGTGTCCTGGGAACATGACTGAGGTTTGATTTTGGAAACCTTTGGCCTGGGAAAATGACTGAGGTTTCATTGTGGAAACATGTGGCCTGGGATCATGACTGAGGTTTGATGGTGGAACACTCTGGCCTGGCAAAATGACTGAGGCTTGATTCTGGAACCCTGTGGCCCGGGAACATGAGAACGGTTTGATTCTGGAACCCTGTGGCCTTTAACATGACATCGGTGGATTCTGGAACCCTGTGGCCTGGGAACATGAGAACGGTTTGATTCTGGAACCCTGTGGCCTGGGAACATGAGTGAGGATTGATGGTGGAACCCTGTGGCCTGGCAACATGACTGAGGTTTGATACTGGAAGACTGTGGCCAGGAAACATGATATCGGGTTGATTCTGGAAACTTCTGTCCTGGGAACAAGACTGAGGTTTGATTCTGGAACCCTGTGTCCTGGGAATATGACAAAGGTTTGTTGCTGGAAGCCTGTTCCCTGGGTACATGACTGAGGTTTGATTCTGGACACCTGTGTCCTGGGAACATGAGTGATGTTTGATGGTTGAAACCTGTGGCCTGCGAACATGACTCAGGTTTGATTCTGGAACCATGTGTCCTGGGAATATGACTGAGGTTTGATTCTGGAAACCTTTGGCCTGAGAAAATGACTGAGGTTTCATTGTGGAAACATGTGGCCTGGGATCATGACTGAGGTTTGATGGTGGAACACTCTGGCCTGGCAAAATGACTGAGGCTTGATTCTGGAACCCTGTGGCCCGGGAACGTGACTGAGGTTTGATGGCAGAAACCTGTGGCCTGGCAACATGACTGACGTTTGATTCTGGATCCCGGTGGCCTGGGAACATGACTGAGGCGTGATTCTGGAAAACTGTGGCCTGGGAACATGACATCTGTTTAGATTGTGGAATACTGTGCCCCGGGAAGCTGACTGAGCCTTGGTTCTGAAACCCTGTGGACTGGGAACATGACTGAGGTTTTATTCTGGAACCCTATAGCCTGGGAACATAACTGAGGATTGATTCTGGAACCCTGTGGCCTGGGAACATGATACCGGTGGATTCTGGAACCCTGGGGACTGGGCATGTGACATCTGTTTAGATTGTGGAATACTGTGCCCCGGGAACCTGACTGAGCCTTGGTTCTGGAACCCTGTGGATTGGGAACATGACTGAGGTTTTATTCTAGAACCCTGTAGCCTGGAAACATAACTGAGGATTGATTCTCGAACCCTGTGGCCTGGCAACATGACATCGGTGGATTCTAGAACCCTGTGGCCTGGGAACATGTCTGAGGTTTGATGGTGGAAACCTGTGGCTTGGCAACATGACTAAGGTTTGATTCTGGAAGACTGTGGCCAGGAAGCATGATATCTGGTTGATTCTGGAAACTTGTGTCCTGGGAACATGACTGAGGTTTGTTTCTGGAAGCCTGTGCCCTGGGAACATGACTGAGGTTTGATTCTGGACACCTGTGTCCTGGGAACATGACTGAGGTTTGATGGTTGAAACCTGTGGCCCGCGAACATGACTCAGGTTTGATTCTGGAACCATGTGTCCTGGGAACATGACTGAGGTTTGATTTTGGAAACCTTTGGCCTGGGAAAATGACTGAGGTTTCATTGTGGAAACATGTGGCCTGGGATCATGACTGAGGTTTGATGGTGGAACACTCTGGCCTGGCAAAATGACTGAGGCTTGATTCTGGAACCCTGTGGCCCGGGAACATGAGAACGGTTTGATTCTGGAACCCTGTGGCCTTTAACATGACATCGGTGGATTCTGGAACCCTGTGGCCTGGGAACATGAGAACGGTTTGATTCTGGAACTCTGTGGCCTGGGAACATGAGTGAGGATTGATGGTGGAACCCTGTGGCCTGGCAACATGACTGAGGTTTGATACTGGAAGACTGTGGCCAGGAAGCATGATATCTGGTTGATTCTGGAAACTTGTGTCCTGGGAACATGACTGAGGTTTGTTTCTGGAAGCCTGTGCCCTGGGAACATGACTGAGGTTTGATTCTGGACACCTGTGTCCTGGGAACATGACTGAGGTTTGATGGTTGAAACCTGTGGCCCGCGAACATGACTCAGGGTTGATTCTGGAACCATGTGTCCTGGGAACATGACTGAGGTTTGATTTTGGAAACCTTTGGCCTGGGAAAATGACTGAGGTTTCATTGTGGAAACATGTGGCCTGGGATCATGACTGAGGTTTGATGGTGGAACACTCTGGCCTGGCAAAATGACTGAGGCTTGATTCTGGAACCCTGTGGCCCGGGAACATGAGAACGGTTTGATTCTGGAACCCTGTGGCCTTTAACATGACATCGGTGGATTCTGGAACCCTGTGGCCTGGGAACATGAGAACGGTTTGATTCTGGAACCCTGTGGCCTGGGAACATGAGTGAGGATTGATGGTGGAACCCTGTGGCCTGGCAACATGACTGAGGTTTGATACTGGAAGACTGTGGCCAGGAAACATGATATCGGGTTGATTCTGGAAACTTCTGTCCTGGGAACAAGACTGAGGTTTGATTCTGGAACCCTGTGTCCTGGGAATATGACAAAGGTTTGTTGCTGGAAGCCTGTTCCCTGGGTACATGACTGAGGTTTGATTCTGGACACCTGTGTCCTGGGAACATGAGTGATGTTTGATGGTTGAAACCTGTGGCCTGCGAACATGACGCAGGTTTGATTCTGGAACCATGTGTCCTGGGAATATGACTGAGGTTTGATTCTGGAAACCTTTGGCCTGAGAAAATGACTGAGGTTTCATTGTGGAAACATGTGGCCTGGGATCATGACTGAGGTTTGATGGTGGAACACTCTGGCCTGGCAAAATGACTGAGGCTTGAATCTGGAACCCTGTGGCCCGGGAACGTGAATGAGGTTTGATGGCAGAAACCTGTGGCCTGGCAACATGACTGACGTTTGATTCTGGATCCCGGTGGCCTGGGAACATGACTGAGGCGTGATTCTGGAAAACTTTGGCCTGGGAACATGACATCTGTTTAGATTGTGGAATACTGTGCCCCGGGAACCTGACTGAGCCTTGGTTCTGAAACCCTGTGGACTGGGAACATGACTGAGGTTTTATTCTGGAACCCTGTAGCCTGGGAACATAACTGAGGATTGATTCTGGAACCCTGTGGCCTGGGAACATGATACCGGTGGATTCTGGAACCCTGGGGACTGGGCATGTGACATCTGTTTAGATTGTGGAATACTGTGCCCCGGGAACCTGACTGAGCCTTGGTTCTGGAACCCTGTGGATTGGGAACATGACTGAGGATTTATTCTAGAACCCTGTAGCCTGGAAACATAACTGAGGATTGATTCTCGAACCCTGTGGCCTGGCAACATGACATCGGTGGATTCTAGAACCCTGTGGCCTGGGAACATGTCTGAGGTTTGATGGTGGAAACCTGTGGCTTGGCAACATGACTAAGGTTTGATTCTGGAAGACTGTGGCCAGGAAGCATGGTATCTGGTTGATTCTGGAAACTTGTGTCCTGGGAACATGACTGAGGTTTGTTTCTGGAAGCCTGTGCCCTGGGAACATGACTGAGGTTTGATTCTGGACACCTGTGTCCTGGGAACATGACTGAGGTTTGATGGTTGAAACCTGTGGCCCGCGAACATGACTCAGGTTTGAATCTGGAACCATGTGTCCTGGGAACATGACTGAGGTTTGATTTTGGAAACCTTTGGCCTGGGAAAATGACTGAGGTTTCATTGTGGAAACATGTGGCCTGGGATCATGACTGAGGTTTGATGGTGGAACACTCTGGCCTGGCAAAATGACTGAGGCTTGATTCTGGAACCCTGTGGCCCGGGAACATGAGAACGGTTTGATTCTGGAACCCTGTGGCCTTTAACATGACATCGGTGGATTCTGGAACCCTGTGGCCTGGGAACATGAGAACGGTTTGATTCTGGAACCCTGTGGCCTGGGAACATGAGTGAGGATTGATGGTGGAACCCTGTGGCCTGGCAACATGACTGAGGTTTGATACTGGAAGACTGTGGCCAGGAAACATGATATCGGGTTGATTCTGGAAACTTCTGTCCTGGGAACAAGACTGAGGTTTGATTCTGGAACCCTGTGTCCTGGGAATATGACAAAGGTTTGTTGCTGGAAGCCTGTTCCCTGGGTACATGACTGAGGTTTGATTCTGGACACCTGTGTCCTGGGAACATGAGTGATGTTTGATGGTTGAAACCTGTGGCCTGCGAACATGACGCAGGTTTGATTCTGGAACCATGTGTCCTGGGAATATGACTGAGGTTTGTTTCTGGAAACCTTTGGCCTGAGAAAATGACTGAGGTTTCATTGTGGAAACATGTGGCCTGGGATCATGACTGAGGTTTGATGGTGGAACACTCTGGCCTGGCAAAATGACTGAGGCTTGATTCTGGAACCCTGTGGCCCGGGAACATGAGAACGGTTTGATTCTGGAACCCTGTGGCCTTTAACATGACATCGGTGGATTCTGGAACCCTGTGGCCTGGGAACATGAGAACGGTTTGATTCTGGAACTCTGTGGCCTGGGAACATGAGTGAGGATTGATGGTGGAACCCTGTGGCCTGGCAACATGACTGAGGTTTGATACTGGAAGACTGTGGCCAGGAAGCATGATATCTGGTTGATTCTGGAAACTTGTGTCCTGGGAACATGACTGAGGTTTGTTTCTGGAAGCCTGTGCCCTGGGAACATGACTGAGGTTTGATTCTGGACACCTGTGTCCTGGGAACATGACTGAGGTTTGATGGTTGAAACCTGTGGCCCGCGAACATGACTCAGGGTTGATTCTGGAACCATGTGTCCTGGGAACATGACTGAGGTTTGATTTTGGAAACCTTTGGCCTGGGAAAATGACTGAGGTTTCATTGTGGAAACATGTGGCCTGGGATCATGACTGAGGTTTGATGGTGGAACACTCTGGCCTGGCAAAATGACTGAGGCTTGATTCTGGAACCCTGTGGCCCGGGAACATGAGAACGGTTTGATTCTGGAACCCTGTGGCCTTTAACATGACATCGGTGGATTCTGGAACCCTGTGGCCTGGGAACATGAGAACGGTTTGATTCTGGAACCCTGTGGCCTGGGAACATGAGTGAGGATTGATGGTGGAACCCTGTGGCCTGGCAACATGACTGAGGTTTGATACTGGAAGACTGTGGCCAGGAAACATGATATCGGGTTGATTCTGGAAACTTCTGTCCTGGGAACAAGACTGAGGTTTGATTCTGGAACCCTGTGTCCTGGGAATATGACAAAGGTTTGTTGCTGGAAGCCTGTTCCCTGGGTACATGACTGAGGTTTGATTCTGGACACCTGTGTCCTGGGAACATGAGTGATGTTTGATGGTTGAAACCTGTGGCCTGCGAACATGACGCAGGTTTGATTCTGGAACCATGTGTCCTGGGAATATGACTGAGGTTTGATTCTGGAAACCTTTGGCCTGAGAAAATGACTGAGGTTTCATTGTGGAAACATGTGGCCTGGGATCATGACTGAGGTTTGATGGTGGAACACTCTGGCCTGGCAAAATGACTGAGGCTTGAATCTGGAACCCTGTGGCCCGGGAACGTGAATGAGGTTTGATGGCAGAAACCTGTGGCCTGGCAACATGACTGACGTTTGATTCTGGATCCCGGTGGCCTGGGAACATGACTGAGGCGTGATTCTGGAAAACTTTGGCCTGGGAACATGACATCTGTTTAGATTGTGGAATACTGTGCCCCGGGAACCTGACTGAGCCTTGGTTCTGAAACCCTGTGGACTGGGAACATGACTGAGGTTTTATTCTGGAACCCTGTAGCCTGGGAACATAACTGAGGATTGATTCTGGAACCCTGTGGCCTGGGAACATGATACCGGTGGATTCTGGAACCCTGGGCACTGGGCATGTGACATCTGTTTAGATTGTGGAATACTGTGCCCCGGGAACCTGACTGAGCCTTGGTTCTGGAACCCTGTGGATTGGGAACATGACTGAGGATTTATTCTAGAACCCTGTAGCCTGGAAACATAACTGAGGATTGATTCTCGAACCCTGTGGCCTGGCAACATGACATCGGTGGATTCTAGAACCCTGTGGCCTGGGAACATGTCTGAGGTTTGATGGTGGAAACCTGTGGCTTGGCAACATGACTAAGGTTTGATTCTGGAAGACTGTGGCCAGGAAGCATGGTATCTGGTTGATTCTGGAAACTTGTGTCCTGGGAACATGACTGAGGTTTGTTTCTGGAAGCCTGTGCCCTGGGAACATGACTGAGGTTTGATTCTGGACACCTGTGTCCTGGGAACATGACTGAGGTTTGATGGTTGAAACCTGTGGCCCGCGAACATGACTCAGGTTTGAATCTGGAACCATGTGTCCTGGGAACATGACTGAGGTTTGATTTTGGAAACCTTTGGCCTGGGAAAATGACTGAGGTTTCATTGTGGAAACATGTGGCCTGGGATCATGACTGAGGTTTGATGGTGGAACACTCTGGCCTGGCAAAATGACTGAGGCTTGATTCTGGAACCCTGTGGCCCGGGAACATGAGAACGGTTTGATTCTGGAACCCTGTGGCCTTTAACATGACATCGGTGGATTCTGGAACCCTGTGGCCTGGGAACATGAGAATGGTTTGATTCTGGAACCCTGTGTCCTGGGAACATGAGTGAGGATTGATGGTGGAACCCTGTGGCCTGGCAACATGACTGAGGTTTGATACTGGAAGACTGTGGCCAGGAAACATGATATCGGGTTGATTCTGGAAACTTCTGTCCTGGGAACAAGACTGAGGTTTGATTCTGGAACCCTGTGTCCTGGGAATATGACAAAGGTTTGTTGCTGGAAGCCTGTTCCCTGGGTACATGACTGAGGTTTGATTCTGGACACCTGTGTCCTGGGAACATGAGTGATGTTTGATGGTTGAAACCTGTGGCCTGCGAACATGACGCAGGTTTGATTCTGGAACCATGTGTCCTGGGAATATGACTGAGGTTTGTTTCTGGAAACCTTTGGCCTGAGAAAATGACTGAGGTTTCATTGTGGAAACATGTGGCCTGGGATCATGACTGAGGTTTGATGGTGGAACACTCTGGCCTGGCAAAATGACTGAGGCTTGATTCTGGAACCCTGTGGCCCGGGAACATGAGAACGGTTTGATTCTGGAACCCTGTGGCCTTTAACATGACATCGGTGGATTCTGGAACCCTGTGGCCTGGGAACATGAGAACGGTTTGATTCTGGAACTCTGTGGCCTGGGAACATGAGTGAGGATTGATGGTGGAACCCTGTGGCCTGGCAACATGACTGAGGTTTGATACTGGAAGACTGTGGCCAGGAAGCATGATATCTGGTTGATTCTGGAAACTTGTGTCCTGGGAACATGACTGAGGTTTGTTTCTGGAAGCCTGTGCCCTGGGAACATGACTGAGGTTTGATTCTGGACACCTGTGTCCTGGGAACATGACTGAGGTTTGATGGTTGAAACCTGTGGCCCGCGAACATGACTCAGGGTTGATTCTGGAACCATGTGTCCTGGGAACATGACTGAGGTTTGATTTTGGAAACCTTTGGCCTGGGAAAATGACTGAGGTTTCATTGTGGAAACATGTGGCCTGGGATCATGACTGAGGTTTGATGGTGGAACACTCTGGCCTGGCAAAATGACTGAGGCTTGATTCTGGAACCCTGTGGCCCGGGAACATGAGAACGGTTTGATTCTGGAACCCTGTGGCCTTTAACATGACATCGGTGGATTCTGGAACCCTGTGGCCTGGGAACATGAGAACGGTTTGATTCTGGAACCCTGTGGCCTGGGAACATGAGTGAGGATTGATGGTGGAACCCTGTGGCCTGGCAACATGACTGAGGTTTGATACTGGAAGACTGTGGCCAGGAAACATGATATCGGGTTGATTCTGGAAACTTCTGTCCTGGGAACAAGACTGAGGTTTGATTCTGGAACCCTGTGTCCTGGGAATATGACAAAGGTTTGTTGCTGGAAGCCTGTTCCCTGGGTACATGACTGAGGTTTGATTCTGGACACCTGTGTCCTGGGAACATGAGTGATGTTTGATGGTTGAAACCTGTGGCCTGCGAACATGACGCAGGTTTGATTCTGGAACCATGTGTCCTGGGAATATGACTGAGGTTTGATTCTGGAAACCTTTGGCCTGAGAAAATGACTGAGGTTTCATTGTGGAAACATGTGGCCTGGGATCATGACTGAGGTTTGATGGTGGAACACTCTGGCCTGGCAAAATGACTGAGGCTTGAATCTGGAACCCTGTGGCCCGGGAACGTGAATGAGGTTTGATGGCAGAAACCTGTGGCCTGGCAACATGACTGACGTTTGATTCTGGATCCCGGTGGCCTGGGAATATGACTGAGGCGTGATTCTGGAAAACTTTGGCCTGGGAACATGACATCTGTTTAGATTGTGGAATACTGTGCCCCGGGAACCTGACTGAGCCTTGGTTCTGAAACCCTGTGGACTGGGAACATGACTGAGGTTTTATTCTGGAACCCTGTAGCCTGGGAACATAACTGAGGATTGATTCTGGAACCCTGTGGCCTGGGAACATGATACCGGTGGATTCTGGAACCCTGGGGACTGGGCATGTGACATCTGTTTAGATTGTGGAATACTGTGCCCCGGGAACCTGACTGAGCCTTGGTTCTGGAACCCTGTGGATTGGGAACATGACTGAGGATTTATTCTAGAACCCTGTAGCCTGGAAACATAACTGAGGATTGATTCTCGAACCCTGTGGCCTGGCAACATGACATCGGTGGATTCTAGAACCCTGTGGCCTGGGAACATGTCTGAGGTTTGATGGTGGAAACCTGTGGCTTGGCAACATGACTAAGGTTTGATTCTGGAAGACTGTGGCCAGGAAGCATGGTATCTGGTTGATTCTGGAAACTTGTGTCCTGGGAACATGACTGAGGTTTGTTTCTGGAAGCCTGTGCCCTGGGAACATGACTGAGGTTTGATTCTGGACACCTGTGTCCTGGGAACATGACTGAGGTTTGATGGTTGAAACCTGTGGCCCGCGAACATGACTCAGGTTTGAATCTGGAACCATGTGTCCTGGGAACATGACTGAGGTTTGATTTTGGAAACCTTTGGCCTGGGAAAATGACTGAGGTTTCATTGTGGAAACATGTGGCCTGGGATCATGACTGAGGTTTGATGGTGGAACACTCTGGCCTGGCAAAATGACTGAGGCTTGATTCTGGAACCCTGTGGCCCGGGAACATGAGAACGGTTTGATTCTGGAACCCTGTGGCCTTTAACATGACATCGGTGGATTCTGGAACCCTGTGGCCTGGGAACATGAGAACGGTTTGATTCTGGAACCCTGTGTCCTGGGAACATGAGTGAGGATTGATGGTGGAACCCTGTGGCCTGGCAACATGACTGAGGTTTGATACTGGAAGACTGTGGCCAGGAAACATGATATCGGGTTGATTCTGGAAACTTCTGTCCTGGGAACAAGACTGAGGTTTGATTCTGGAACCCTGTGTCCTGGGAATATGACAAAGGTTTGTTGCTGGAAGCCTGTTCCCTGGGTACATGACTGAGGTTTGATTCTGGACACCTGTGTCCTGGGAACATGAGTGATGTTTGATGGTTGAAACCTGTGGCCTGCGAACATGACGCAGGTTTGATTCTGGAACCATGTGTCCTGGGAATATGACTGAGGTTTGATTCTGGAAACCTTTGGCCTGAGAAAATGACTGAGGTTTCATTGTGGAAACATGTGGCCTGGGATCATGACTGAGGTTTGATGGTGGAACACTCTGGCCTGGCAAAATGACTGAGGCTTGAATCTGGAACCCTGTGGCCCGGGAACGTGACTGAGGTTTGATGGCAGAAACCTGTGGCCTGGCAACATGACTGACGTTTGATTCTGGATCCCGGTGGCCTGGGAACATGACTGAGGCGTGATTCTGGAAAACTGTGGCCTGGGAACATGACATCTGTTTAGATTGTGGAATACTGTGCCCCGGGAACCTGACTGAGCCTTGGTTCTGAAACCCTGTGGACTGGGAACATGACTGAGGTTTTATTCTGGAACCCTGTAGCCTGGGAACATAACTGAGGATTGATTCTGGAACCCTGTGGCCTGGGAACATGATACCGGTGGATTCTGGAACCCTGGGGACTGGGCATGTGACATCTGTTTAGATTGTGGAATACTGTGCCCCGGGAACCTGACTGAGCCTTGGTTCTGGAACCCTGTGGATTGGGAACATGACTGAGGATTTATTCTAGATCCCTGTAGCCTGGAAACATAACTGAGGATTGATTCTCGAACCCTGTGGCCTGGCAACATGACATCGGTGGATTCTAGAACCCTGTGGCCTGGGAACATGTCTGAGGTTTGATGGTGGAAACCTGTGGCTTGGCAACATGACTAAGGTTTGATTCTGGAAGACTGTGGCCAGGAAGCATGATATCTGGTTGATTCTGGAAACTTGTGTCCTGGGAACATGACTGAGGTTTGTTTCTGGAAGCCTGTGCCCTGGGAACATGACTGAGGTTTGATTCTGGACACCTGTGTCCTGGGAACATGACTGAGGTTTGATGGTTGAAACCTGTGGCCCGCGAACATGACTCAGGTTTGATTCTGGAACCATGTGTCCTGGGAACATGACTGAGGTTTGATTTTGGAAACCTTTGGCCTGGGAAAATGACTGAGGTTTCATTGTGGAAACATGTGGCCTGGGATCATGACTGAGGTTTGATGGTGGAACACTCTGGCCTGGCAAAATGACTGAGGCTTGATTCTGGAACCCTGTGGCCCGGGAACATGAGAACGGTTTGATTCTGGAACCCTGTGGCCTTTAACATGACATCGGTGGATTCTGGAACCCTGTGGCCTGGGAACATGAGAACGGTTTGATTCTGGAACCCTGTGGCCTGGGAACATGAGTGAGGATTGATGGTGGAACCCTGTGGCCTGGCAACATGACTGAGGTTTGATACTGGAAGACTGTGGCCAGGAAACATGATATCGGGTTGATTCTGGAAACTTCTGTCCTGGGAACAAGACTGAGGTTTGATTCTGGAACCCTGTGTCCTGGGAATATGACAAAGGTTTGTTGCTGGAAGCCTGTTCCCTGGGTACATGACTGAGGTTTGATTCTGGACACCTGTGTCCTGGGAACATGAGTGATGTTTGATGGTTGAAACCTGTGGCCTGCGAACATGACTCAGGTTTGATTCTGGAACCATGTGTCCTGGGAATATGACTGAGGTTTGATTCTGGAAACCTTTGGCCTGAGAAAATGACTGAGGTTTCATTGTGGAAACATGTGGCCTGGGATCATGACTGAGGTTTGATGGTGGAACACTCTGGCCTGGCAAAATGACTGAGGCTTGATTCTGGAACCCTGTGGCCCGGGAACGTGACTGAGGTTTGATGGCAGAAACCTGTGGCCTGGCAACATGACTGACGTTTGATTCTGGATCCCGGTGGCCTGGGAACATGACTGAGGCGTGATTCTGGAAAACTGTGGCCTGGGAACATGACATCTGTTTAGATTGTGGAATACTGTGCCCCGGGAAGCTGACTGAGCCTTGGTTCTGAAACCCTGTGGACTGGGAACATGACTGAGGTTTTATTCTGGAACCCTATAGCCTGGGAACATAACTGAGGATTGATTCTGGAACCCTGTGGCCTGGGAACATGATACCGGTGGATTCTGGAACCCTGGGGACTGGGCATGTGACATCTGTTTAGATTGTGGAATACTGTGCCCCGGGAACCTGACTGAGCCTTGGTTCTGGAACCCTGTGGATTGGGAACATGACTGAGGTTTTATTCTAGAACCCTGTAGCCTGGAAACATAACTGAGGATTGATTCTCGAACCCTGTGGCCTGGCAACATGACATCGGTGGATTCTAGAACCCTGTGGCCTGGGAACATGTCTGAGGTTTGATGGTGGAAACCTGTGGCTTGGCAACATGACTAAGGTTTGATTCTGGAAGACTGTGGCCAGGAAGCATGATATCTGGTTGATTCTGGAAACTTGTGTCCTGGGAGCATGACTGAGGTTTGTTTCTGGAAGCCTGTGCCCTGGGAACATGACTGAGGTTTGATTCTGGACACCTGTGTCCTGGGAACATGACTGAGGTTTGATGGTTGAAACCTGTGGCCCGCGAACATGACTCAGGTTTGATTCTGGAACCATGTGTCCTGGGAACATGACTGAGGTTTGATTTTGGAAACCTTTGGCCTGGGAAAATGACTGAGGTTTCATTGTGGAAACATGTGGCCTGGGATCATGACTGAGGTTTGATGGTGGAACACTCTGGCCTGGCAAAATGACTGAGGCTTGATTCTGGAACCCTGTGGCCCGGGAACATGAGAACGGTTTGATTCTGGAACCCTGTGGCCTTTAACATGACATCGGTGGATTCTGGAACCCTGTGGCCTGGGAACATGAGAACGGTTTGATTCTGGAACCCTGTGGCCTGGGAACATGAGTGAGGATTGATGGTGGAACCCTGTGGCCTGGCAACATGACTGAGGTTTGATACTGGAAGACTGTGGCCAGGAAACATGATATCGGGTTGATTCTGGAAACTTCTGTCCTGGGAACAAGACTGAGGTTTGATTCTGGAACACTGTGTCCTGGGAATATGACAAAGGTTTGTTGCTGGAAGCCTGTTCCCTGGGTACATGACTGAGGTTTGATTCTGGACACCTGTGTCCTGGGAACATGAGTGATGTTTGATGGTTGAAACCTGTGGCCTGCGAACATGACTCAGGTTTGATTCTGGAACCATGTGTCCTGGGAATATGACTGAGGTTTGATTCTGGAAACCTTTGGCCTGAGAAAATGACTGAGGTTTCATTGTGGAAACATGTGGCCTGGGATCATGACTGAGGTTTGATGGTGGAACACTCTGGCCTGGCAAAATGACTGAGGCTTGATTCTGGAACCCTGTGGCCCGGGAACGTGACTGAGGTTTGATGGCAGAAACCTGTGGCCTGGCAACATGACTGACGTTTGATTCTGGATCCCGGTGGCCTGGGAACATGACTGAGGCGTGATTCTGGAAAACTGTGGCCTGGGAACATGACATCTGTTTAGATTGTGGAATACTGTGCCCCGGGAAGCTGACTGAGCCTTGGTTCTGAAACCCTGTGGACTGGGAACATGACTGAGGTTTTATTCTGGAACCCTGTAGCCTGGGAACATAACTGAGGATTGATTCTGGAACCCTGTGGCCTGGGAACATGATACCGGTGGATTCTGGAACCCTGGGGACTGGGCATGTGACATCTGTTTAGATTGTGGAATACTGTGCCCCGGGAACCTGACTGAGCCTTGGTTCTGGAACCCTGTGGATTGGGAACATGACTGAGGTTTTATTCTAGAACCCTGTAGCCTGGAAACATAACTGAGGATTGATTCTCGAACCCTGTGGCCTGGCAACATGACATCGGTGGATTCTAGAACCCTGTGGCCTGGGAACATGTCTGAGGTTTGATGGTGGAAACCTGTGGCTTGGCAACATGACTAAGGTTTGATTCTGGAAGACTGTGGCCAGGAAGCATGATATCTGGTTGATTCTGGAAACTTGTGTCCTGGGAACATGACTGAGGTTTGTTTCTGGAAGCCTGTGCCCTGGGAACATGACTGAGGTTTGATTCTGGACACCTGTGTCCTGGGAACATGACTGAGGTTTGATGGTTGAAACCTGTGGCCCGCGAATATGACTCAGGTTTGATTCTGGAACCATGTGTCCTGGGAACATGACTGAGGTTTGATTTTGGAAACCTTTGGCCTGGGAAAATGACTGAGGTTTCATTGTGGAAACATGTGGCCTGGGATCATGACTGAGGTTTGATGGTGGAACACTCTGGCCTGGCAAAATGACTGAGGCTTGATTCTGGAACCCTGTGGCCCGGGAACATGAGAACGGTTTGATTCTGGAACCCTGTGGCCTTTAACATGACATCGGTGGATTCTGGAACCCTGTGGCCTGGGAACATGAGAACGGTTTGATTCTGGAACCCTGTGGCCTGGGAACATGAGTGAGGATTGATGGTGGAACCCTGTGGCCTGGCAACATGACTGAGGTTTGATACTGGAAGACTGTGGCCAGGAAACATGATATCGGGTTGATTCTGGAAACTTCTGTCCTGGGAACAAGACTGAGGTTTGATTCTGGAACCCTGTGTCCTGGGAATATGACAAAGGTTTGTTGCTGGAAGCCTGTTCCCTGGGTACATGACTGAGGTTTGATTCTGGACACCTGTGTCCTGGGAACATGAGTGATGTTTGATGGTTGAAACCTGTGGCCTGCGAACATGACGCAGGTTTGATTCTGGAACCATGTGTCCTGGGAATATGACTGAGGTTTGATTCTGGAAACCTTTGGCCTGAGAAAATGACTGAGGTTTCATTGTGGAAACATGTGGCCTGGGATCATGACTGAGGTTTGATGGTGGAACACTCTGGCCTGGCAAAATGACTGAGGCTTGAATCTGGAACCCTGTGGCCCGGGAACGTGACTGAGGTTTGATGGCAGAAACCTGTGGCCTGGCAACATGACTGACGTTTGATTCTGGATCCCGGTGGCCTGGGAACATGACTGAGGCGTGATTCTGGAAAACTGTGGCCTGGGAACATGACATCTGTTTAGATTGTGGAATACTGTGCCCCGGGAACCTGACTGAGCCTTGGTTCTGAAACCCTGTGGACTGGGAACATGACTGAGGTTTTATTCTGGAACCCTGTAGCCTGGGAACATAACTGAGGATTGATTCTGGAACCCTGTGGCCTGGGAACATGATACCGGTGGATTCTGGAACCCTGGGGACTGGGCATGTGACATCTGTTTAGATTGTGGAATACTGTGCCCCGGGAACCTGACTGAGCCTTGGTTCTGGAACCCTGTGGATTGGGAACATGACTGAGGATTTATTCTAGATCCCTGTAGCCTGGAAACATAACTGAGGATTGATTCTCGAACCCTGTGGCCTGGCAACATGACATCGGTGGATTCTAGAACCCTGTGGCCTGGGAACATGTCTGAGGTTTGATGGTGGAAACCTGTGGCTTGGCAACATGACTAAGGTTTGATTCTGGAAGACTGTGGCCAGGAAGCATGATATCTGGTTGATTCTGGAAACTTGTGTCCTGGGAACATGACTGAGGTTTGTTTCTGGAAGCCTGTGCCCTGGGAACATGACTGAGGTTTGATTCTGGACACCTGTGTCCTGGGAACATGACTGAGGTTTGATGGTTGAAACCTGTGGCCCGCGAACATGACTCAGGTTTGATTCTGGAACCATGTGTCCTGGGAACATGACTGAGGTTTGATTTTGGAAACCTTTGGCCTGGGAAAATGACTGAGGTTTCATTGTGGAAACATGTGGCCTGGGATCATGACTGAGGTTTGATGGTGGAACACTCTGGCCTGGCAAAATGACTGAGGCTTGATTCTGGAACCCTGTGGCCCGGGAACATGAGAACGGTTTGATTCTGGAACCCTGTGGCCTTTAACATGACATCGGTGGATTCTGGAACCCTGTGGCCTGGGAACATGAGAACGGTTTGATTCTGGAACCCTGTGGCCTGGGAACATGAGTGAGGATTGATGGTGGAACCCTGTGGCCTGGCAACATGACTGAGGTTTGATACTGGAAGACTGTGGCCAGGAAACATGATATCGGGTTGATTCTGGAAACTTCTGTCCTGGGAACAAGACTGAGGTTTGATTCTGGAACCCTGTGTCCTGGGAATATGACAAAGGTTTGTTGCTGGAAGCCTGTTCCCTGGGTACATGACTGAGGTTTGATTCTGGACACCTGTGTCCTGGGAACATGAGTGATGTTTGATGGTTGAAACCTGTGGCCTGCGAACATGACTCAGGTTTGATTCTGGAACCATGTGTCCTGGGAATATGACTGAGGTTTGATTCTGGAAACCTTTGGCCTGAGAAAATGACTGAGGTTTCATTGTGGAAACATGTGGCCTGGGATCATGACTGAGGTTTGATGGTGGAACACTCTGGCCTGGCAAAATGACTGAGGCTTGATTCTGGAACCCTGTGGCCCGGGAACGTGACTGAGGTTTGATGGCAGAAACCTGTGGCCTGGCAACATGACTGACGTTTGATTCTGGATCCCGGTGGCCTGGGAACATGACTGAGGCGTGATTCTGGAAAACTGTGGCCTGGGAACATGACATCTGTTTAGATTGTGGAATACTGTGCCCCGGGAAGCTGACTGAGCCTTGGTTCTGAAACCCTGTGGACTGGGAACATGACTGAGGTTTTATTCTGGAACCCTGTAGCCTGGGAACATAACTGAGGATTAATTCTGGAACCCTGTGGCCTGGGAACATGATACCGGTGGATTCTGGAACCCTGTGGACTGGGCATGTGACATCTGTTTAGATTGTGGAATACTGTGCCCCGGGAACCTGACTGAGCCTTGGTTCTGGAACCCTGTGGATTGGGAACATGACTGAGGTTTTATTCTAGAACCCTGTAGCCTGGAAACATAACTGAGGATTGATTCTCGAACCCTGTGGCCTGGCAACATGACATCGGTGGATTCTAGAACCCTGTGGCCTGGGAACATGTCTGAGGTTTGATGGTGGAAACCTGTGGCTTGGCAACATGACTAAGGTTTGATTCTGGAAGACTGTGGCCAGGAAGCATGATATCTGGTTGATTCTGGAAACTTGTGTCCTGGGAGCATGACTGAGGTTTGTTTCTGGAAGCCTGTGCCCTGGGAACATGACTGAGGTTTGATTCTGGACACCTGTGTCCTGGGAACATGACTGAGGTTTGATGGTTGAAACCTGTGGCCCGCGAACATGACTCAGGTTTGATTCTGGAACCATGTGTCCTGGGAACATGACTGAGGTTTGATTTTGGAAACCTTTGGCCTGGGAAAATGACTGAGGTTTCATTGTGGAAACATGTGGCCTGGGATCATGACTGAGGTTTGATGGTGGAACACTCTGGCCTGGCAAAATGACTGAGGCTTGATTCTGGAACCCTGTGGCCCGGGAACATGAGAACGGTTTGATTCTGGAACCCTGTGGCCTTTAACATGACATCGGTGGATTCTGGAACCCTGTGGCCTGGGAACATGAGAACGGTTTGATTCTGGAACCCTGTGGCCTGGGAACATGAGTGAGGATTGATGGTGGAACCCTGTGGCCTGGCAACATGACTGAGGTTTGATACTGGAAGACTGTGGCCAGGAAACATGATATCGGGTTGATTCTGGAAACTTCTGACCTGGGAACAAGACTGAGGTTTGATTCTGGAACCCTGTGTCCTGGGAATATGACAAAGGTTTGTTGCTGGAAGCCTGTTCCCTGGGTACATGACTGAGGTTTGATTCTGGACACCTGTGTCCTGGGAACATGAGTGATGTTTGATGGTTGAAACCTGTGGCCTGCGAACATGACGCAGGTTTGATTCTGGAACCATGTGTCCTGGGAATATGACTGAGGTTTGATTCTGGAAACCTTTGGCCTGAGAAAATGACTGAGGTTTCATTGTGGAAACATGTGGCCTGGGATCATGACTGAGGTTTGATGGTGGAACACTCTGGCCTGGCAAAATGACTGAGGCTTGATTCTGGAACCCTGTGGCCCGGGAACGTGACTGAGGTTTGATGGCAGAAACCTGTGGCCTGGCAACATGACTGACGTTTGATTCTGGATCCCGGTGGCCTGGGAACATGACTGAGGCGTGATTCTGGAAAACTGTGGCCTGGGAACATGACATCTGTTTAGATTGTGGAATACTGTGCCCCGGGAACCTGACTGAGCCTTGGTTCTGAAACCCTGTGGACTGGGAACATGACTGAGGTTTTATTCTGGAACCCTGTAGCCTGGGAACATAACTGAGGATTGATTCTGGAACCCTGTGGCCTGGGAACATGATACCGGTGGATTCTGGAACCCTGGGGACTGGGCATGTGACATCTGTTTAGATTGTGGAATACTGTGCCCCGGGAACCTGACTGAGCCTTGGTTCTGGAACCCTGTGGATTGGGAACATGACTGAGGATTTATTCTAGAACCCTGTAGCCTGGAAACATAACTGAGGATTGATTCTCGAACCCTGTGGCCTGGGAACATGACATCGGTGGATTCTAGAACCCTGTGGCCTGGGAACATGCCTGAGGTTTGATGGTGGAAACCTGTGGCTTGGCAACATGACTAAGGTTTGATTCTGGAAGACTGTGGCCAGGAAGCATGATATCTGGTTGATTCTGGAAACTTGTGTCCTGGGAGCATGACTGAGGTTTGTTTCTGGAAGCCTGTGCCCTGGGAACATGACTGAGGTTTGATTCTGGACACCTGTGTCCTGGGAACATGACTGAGGTTTGATGGTTGAAACCTGTGGCCCGCGAACATGACTCAGGTTTGATTCTGGAACCATGTGTCCTGGGAACATGACTGAGGTTTGATTTTGGAAACCTTTGGCCTGGGAAAATGACTGAGGTTTCATTGTGGAAACATGTGGCCTGGGATCATGACTGAGGTTTGATGGTGGAACACTCTGGCCTGGCAAAATGACTGAGGCTTGATTCTGGAACCCTGTGGCCCGGGAACATGAGAACGGTTTGATTCTGGAACCCTGTGGCCTTTAACATGACATCGGTGGATTCTGGAACCCTGTGGCCTGGGAACATGAGAACGGTTTGATTCTGGAACCCTGTGGCCTGGGAACATGAGTGAGGATTGATGGTGGAACCCTGTGGCCTGGCAACATGACTGAGGTTTGATACTGGAAGACTGTGGCCAGGAAACATGATATCGGGTTGATTCTGGAAACTTCTGTCCTGGGAACAAGACTGAAGTTTGATTCTGGAACCCTGTGTCCTGGGAATATGACAAAGGTTTGTTGCTGGAAGCCTGTTCCCTGGGTACATGACTGAGGTTTGATTCTGGACACCTGTGTCCTGGGAACATGAGTGATGTTTGATGGTTGAAACCTGTGGCCTGCGAACATGACTCAGGTTTGATTCTGGAACCATGTGTCCTGGGAATATGACTGAGGTTTGATTCTGGAAACCTTTGGCCTGAGAAAATGACTGAGGTTTCATTGTGGAAACATGTGGCCTGGGATCATGACTGAGGTTTGATGGTGGAACACTCTGGCCTGGCAAAATGACTGAGGCTTGATTCTGGAACCCTGTGGCCCGGGAACGTGACTGAGGTTTGATGGCAGAAACCTGTGGCCTGGCAACATGACTGACGTTTGATTCTGGATCCCGGTGGCCTGGGAACATGACTGAGGCGTGATTCTGGAAAACTGTGGCCTGGGAACATGACATCTGTTTAGATTGTGGAATACTGTGCCCCGGGAACCTGACTGAGCCTTGGTTCTGAAACCCTGTGGACTGGGAACATGACTGAGGTTTTATTCTGGAACCCTGTAGCCTGGGAACATAACTGAGGATTGATTCTGGAACCCTGTGGCCTGGGAACATGATACCGGTGGATTCTGGAACCCTGGGGACTGGGCATGTGACATCTGTTTAGATTGTGGAATACTGTGCCCCGGGAACCTGACTGAGCCTTGGTTCTGGAACCCTGTGGATTGGGAACATGACTGAGGATTTACTCTAGAACCCTGTAGCCTGGAAACATAACTGAGGATTGATTCTCGAACCCTGTGGCCTGGGACCATGACATCGGTGGATTCTAGAACCCTGTGGCCTGGGAACATGTCTGAGGTTTGATGGTGGAAACCTGTGGCTTGGCAACATGACTAAGGTTTGATTCTGGAAGACTGTGGCCAGGAAGCATGATATCTGGTTGATTCTGGAAACTTGTGTCCTGGGAACATGACTGAGGTTTGTTTCTGGAAGCCTGTGCCCTGGGAACATGACTGAGGTTTGATTCTGGACACCTGTGTCCTGGGAACATGACTGAGGTTTGATGGTTGAAACCTGTGGCCCGCGAACATGACTCAGGTTTGATTCTGGAACCATGTGTCCTGGGAACATGACTGAGGTTTGATTTTGGAAACCTTTGGCCTGGGAAAATGACTGAGGTTTCATTGTGGAAACATGTGGCCTGGGATCATGACTGAGGTTTGATGGTGGAACACTCTGGCCTGGCAAAATGACTGAGGCTTGATTCTGGAACCCTGTGGCCCGGGAACATGAGAACGGTTTGATTCTGGAACCCTGTGGCCTTTAACATGACATCGGTGGATTCTGGAACCCTGTGGCCTGGGAACATGAGAACGGTTTGATTCTGGAACCCTGTGGCCTGGGAACATGAGTGAGGATTGATGGTGGAACCCTGTGGCCTGGCAACATGACTGAGGTTTGATACTGGAAGACTGTGGCCAGGAAACATGATATCGGGTTGATTCTGGAAACTTCTGACCTGGGAACAAGACTGAGGTTTGATTCTGGAACCCTGTGTCCTGGGAATATGACAAAGGTTTGTTGCTGGAAGCCTGTTCCCTGGGTACATGACTGAGGTTTGATTCTGGACACCTGTGTCCTGGGAACATGAGTGATGTTTGATGGTTGAAACCTGTGGCCTGCGAACATGACGCAGGTTTGATTCTGGAACCATGTGTCCTGGGAATATGACTGAGGTTTGATTCTGGAAACCTTTGGCCTGAGAAAATGACTGAGGTTTCATTGTGGAAACATGTGGCCTGGGATCATGACTGAGGTTTGATGGTGGAACACTCTGGCCTGGCAAAATGACTGAGGCTTGATTCTGGAACCCTGTGGCCCGGGAACGTGACTGAGGTTTGATGGCAGAAACCTGTGGCCTGGCAACATGACTGACGTTTGATTCTGGATCCCGGTGGCCTGGGAACATGACTGAGGCGTGATTCTGGAAAACTGTGGCCTGGGAACATGACATCTGTTTAGATTGTGGAATACTGTGCCCCGGGAACCTGACTGAGCCTTGGTTCTGAAACCCTGTGGACTGGGAACATGACTGAGGTTTTATTCTGGAACCCTGTAGCCTGGGAACATAACTGAGGATTGATTCTGGAACCCTGTGGCCTGGGAACATGATACCGGTGGATTCTGGAACCCTGGGGACTGGGCATGTGACATCTGTTTAGATTGTGGAATACTGTGCCCCGGGAACCTGACTGAGCCTTGGTTCTGGAACCCTGTGGATTGGGAACATGACTGAGGATTTATTCTAGAACCCTGTAGCCTGGAAACATAACTGAGGATTGATTCTCGAACCCTGTGGCCTGGGAACATGACATCGGTGGATTCTAGAACCCTGTGGCCTGGGAACATGCCTGAGGTTTGATGGTGGAAACCTGTGGCTTGGCAACATGACTAAGGTTTGATTCTGGAAGACTGTGGCCAGGAAGCATGATATCTGGTTGATTCTGGAAACTTGTGTCCTGGGAGCATGACTGAGGTTTGTTTCTGGAAGCCTGTGCCCTGGGAACATGACTGAGGTTTGATTCTGGACACCTGTGTCCTGGGAACATGACTGAGGTTTGATGGTTGAAACCTGTGGCCCGCGAACATGACTCAGGTTTGATTCTGGAACCATGTGTCCTGGGAACATGACTGAGGTTTGATTTTGGAAACCTTTGGCCTGGGAAAATGACTGAGGTTTCATTGTGGAAACATGTGGCCTGGGATCATGACTGAGGTTTGATGGTGGAACACTCTGGCCTGGCAAAATGACTGAGGCTTGATTCTGGAACCCTGTGGCCCGGGAACATGAGAACGGTTTGATTCTGGAACCCTGTGGCCTTTAACATGACATCGGTGGATTCTGGAACCCTGTGGCCTGGGAACATGAGAACGGTTTGATTCTGGAACCCTGTGGCCTGGGAACATGAGTGAGGATTGATGGTGGAACCCTGTGGCCTGGCAACATGACTGAGGTTTGATACTGGAAGACTGTGGCCAGGAAACATGATATCGGGTTGATTCTGGAAACTTCTGTCCTGGGAACAAGACTGAAGTTTGATTCTGGAACCCTGTGTCCTGGGAATATGACAAAGGTTTGTTGCTGGAAGCCTGTTCCCTGGGTACATGACTGAGGTTTGATTCTGGACACCTGTGTCCTGGGAACATGAGTGATGTTTGATGGTTGAAACCTGTGGCCTGCGAACATGACTCAGGTTTGATTCTGGAACCATGTGTCCTGGGAATATGACTGAGGTTTGATTCTGGAAACCTTTGGCCTGAGAAAATGACTGAGGTTTCATTGTGGAAACATGTGGCCTGGGATCATGACTGAGGTTTGATGGTGGAACACTCTGGCCTGGCAAAATGACTGAGGCTTGATTCTGGAACCCTGTGGCCCGGGAACGTGACTGAGGTTTGATGGCAGAAACCTGTGGCCTGGCAACATGACTGACGTTTGATTCTGGATCCCGGTGGCCTGGGAACATGACTGAGGCGTGATTCTGGAAAACTGTGGCCTGGGAACATGACATCTGTTTAGATTGTGGAATACTGTGCCCCGGGAACCTGACTGAGCCTTGGTTCTGAAACCCTGTGGACTGGGAACATGACTGAGGTTTTATTCTGGAACCCTGTAGCCTGGGAACATAACTGAGGATTGATTCTGGAACCCTGTGGCCTGGGAACATGATACCGGTGGATTCTGGAACCCTGGGGACTGGGCATGTGACATCTGTTTAGATTGTGGAATACTGTGCCCCGGGAACCTGACTGAGCCTTGGTTCTGGAACCCTGTGGATTGGGAACATGACTGAGGATTTACTCTAGAACCCTGTAGCCTGGAAACATAACTGAGGATTGATTCTCGAACCCTGTGGCCTGGGACCATGACATCGGTGGATTCTAGAACCCTGTGGCCTGGGAACATGTCTGAGGTTTGATGGTGGAAACCTGTGGCTTGGCAACATGACTAAGGTTTGATTCTGGAAGACTGTGGCCAGGAAGCATGATATCTGGTTGATTCTGGAAACTTGTGTCCTGGGAACATGACTGAGGTTTGTTTCTGGAAGCCTGTGCCCTGGGAACATGACTGAGGTTTGATTCTGGACACCTGTGTCCTGGGAACATGACTGAGGTTTGATGGTTGAAACCTGTGGCCCGCGAACATGACTCAGGTTTGATTCTGGAACCATGTGTCCTGGGAACATGACTGAGGTTTGATTTTGGAAACCTTTGGCCTGGGAAAATGACTGAGGTTTCATTGTGGAAACATGTGGCCTGGGATCATGACTGAGGTTTGATGGTGGAACACTCTGGCCTGGCAAAATGACTGAGGCTTGATTCTGGAACCCTGTGGCCCGGGAACATGAGAACGGTTTGATTCTGGAACCCTGTGGCCTTTAACATGACATCGGTGGATTCTGGAACCCTTGTGGCCTGGGAACATGAGAACGGTTTGATTCTGGAACCCTGTGGCCTGGGAACATGAGTGAGGATTGATGGTGGAACCCTGTGGCCTGGCAACATGACTGAGGTTTGATACTGGAAGACTGTGGCCAGGAAACATGATATCGGGTTGATTCTGGAAACTTCTGTCCTGGGAACAAGACTGAGGTTTGATTCTGGAACCCTGTGTCCTGGGAATATGACAAAGGTTTGTTGCTGGAAGCCTGTTCCCTGGGTACATGACTGAGGTTTGATTCTGGACACCTGTGTCCTGGGAACATGAGTGATGTTTGATGGTTGAAACCTGTGGCCTGCGAACATGACTCAGGTTTGATTCTGGAACCATGTGTCCTGGGAATATGACTGAGGTTTGATTCTGGAAACCTTTGGCCTGAGAAAATGACTGAGGTTTCATTGTGGAAACATGTGGCCTGGGATCATGACTGAGGTTTGATGGTGGAACACTCTGGCCTGGCAAAATGACTGAGGCTTGATTCTGGAACCCTGTGGCCCGGGAACGTGACTGAGGTTTGATGGCAGAAACCTGTGGCCTGGCAACATGACTGACGTTTGATTCTGGATCCCGGTGGCCTGGGAACATGACTGAGGCGTGATTCTGGAAAACTGTGGCCTGGGAACATGACATCTGTTTAGATTGTGGAATACTGTGCCCCGGGAAGCTGACTGAGCCTTGGTTCTGAAACCCTGTGGACTGGGAACATGACTGAGGTTTTATTCTGGAACCCTGTAGCCTGGGAACATAACTGAGGATTGATTCTGGAACCCTGTGGCCTGGGAACATGATACCGGTGGATTCTGGAACCCTGGGGACTGGGCATGTGACATCTGTTTAGATTGTGGAATACTGTGCCCCGGGAACCTGACTGAGCCTTGGTTCTGGAACCCTGTGGATTGGGAACATGACTGAGGTTTTATTCTAGAACCCTGTAGCCTGGAAACATAACTGAGGATTGATTCTCGAACCCTGTGGCCTGGGAACATGACATCGGTGGATTCTAGAACCCTGTGGCCTGGGAACATGTCTGAGGTTTGATGGTGGAAACCTGTGGCTTGGCAACATGACTAAGGTTTGATTCTGGAAGACTGTGGCCAGGAAGCATGATATCTGGTTGATTCTGGAAACTTGTGTCCTGGGAGCATGACTGAGGTTTGTTTCTGGAAGCCTGTGCCCTGGGAACATGACTGAGGTTTGATTCTGGACACCTGTGTCCTGGGAACATGACTGAGGTTTGATGGTTGAAACCTGTGGCCCGCGAACATGACTCAGGTTTGATTCTGGAACCATGTGTCCTGGGAACATGACTGAGGTTTGATTTTGGAAACCTTTGGGCTGGGAAAATGACTGAGGTTTCATTGTGGAAACATGTGGCCTGGGATCATGACTGAGGTTTGATGGTGGAACACTCTGGCCTGGCAAAATGACTGAGGCTTGATTCTGGAACCCTGTGGCCCGGGAACATGAGAACGGTTTGATTCTGGAACCCTGTGGCCTTTAACATGACATCGGTGGATTCTGGAACCCTGTGGCCTGGGAACATGAGAACGGTTTGATTCTGGAACCCTGTGGCCTGGGAACATGAGTGAGGATTGATGGTGGAACCCTGTGGCCTGGCAACATGACTGAGGTTTGATACTGGAAGACTGTGGCCAGGAAACATGATATCGGGTTGATTCTGGAAACTTCTGTCCTGGGAACAAGACTGAGGTTTGATTCTGGAACCCTGTGTCCTGGGAATATGACAAAGGTTTGTTGCTGGAAGCCTGTTCCCTGGGTACATGACTGAGGTTTGATTCTGGACACCTGTGTCCTGGGAACATGAGTGATGTTTGATGGTTGAAACCTGTGGCCTGCGAACATGACTCAGGTTTGATTCTGGAACCATGTGTCCTGGGAATATGACTGAGGTTTGTTTCTGGAAACCTTTGGCCTGAGAAAATGACTGAGGTTTCATTGTGGAAACATGTGGCCTGGGATCATGACTGAGGTTTGATGGTGGAACACTCTGGCCTGGCAAAATGACTGAGGCTTGATTCTGGAACCCTGTGGCCCGGGAACGTGACTGAGGTTTGATGGCAGAAACCTGTGGCCTGGCAACATGACTGACGTTTGATTCTGGATCCCGGTGGCCTGGGAACATGACTGAGGCGTGATTCTGGAAAACTGTGGCCTGGGAACATGACATCTGTTTAGATTGTGGAATACTGTGCCCCGGGAAGCTGACTGAGCCTTGGTTCTGAAACCCTGTGGACTGGGAACATGACTGAGGTTTTATTCTGGAACCCTGTAGCCTGGGAACATAACTGAGGATTGATTCTGGAACCCTGTGGCCTGGGAACATGATACCGGTGGATTCTGGAACCCTGGGGACTGGGCATGTGACATCTGTTTAGATTGTGGAATACTGTGCCCCGGGAACCTGACTGAGCCTTGGTTCTGGAACCCTGTGGATTGGGAACATGACTGAGGATTTATTCTAGAACCCTGTAGCCTGGAAACATAACTGAGGATTGATTCTCGAACCCTGTGGCCTGGCAACATGACATCGGTGGATTCTAGAACCCTGTGGCCTGGGAACATGTCTGAGGTTTGATGGTGGAAACCTGTGGCTTGGCAACATGACTAAGGTTTGATTCTGGAAGACTGTGGCCAGGAAGCATGGTATCTGGTTGATTCTGGAAACTTGTGTCCTGGGAACATGACTGAGGTTTGTTTCTGGAAGCCTGTGCCCTGGGAACATGACTGAGGTTTGATTCTGGACACCTGTGTCCTGGGAACATGACTGAGGTTTGATGGTTGAAACCTGTGGCCCGCGAACATGACTCAGGTTTGATTCTGGAACCATGTGTCCTGGGAACATGACTGAGGTTTGATTTTGGAAACCTTTGGCCTGGGAAAATGACTGAGGTTTCATTGTGGAAACATGTGGCCTGGGATCATGACTGAGGTTTGATGGTGGAACACTCTGGCCTGGCAAAATGACTGAGGCTTGATTCTGGAACCCTGTGGCCCGGGAACATGAGAACGGTTTGATTCTGGAACCCTGTGGCCTTTAACATGACATCGGTGGATTCTGGAACCCTGTGGCCTGGGAACATGAGAACGGTTTGATTCTGGAACCCTGTGGCCTGGGAACATGAGTGAGGATTGATGGTGGAACCCTGTGGCCTGGCAACATGACTGAGGTTTGATACTGGAAGACTGTGGCCAGGAAACATGATATCGGGTTGATTCTGGAAACTTCTGTCCTGGGAACAAGACTGAGGTTTGATTCTGGAACCCTGTGTCCTGGGAATATGACAAAGGTTTGTTGCTGGAAGCCTGTTCCCTGGGTACATGACTGAGGTTTGATTCTGGACACCTGTGTCCTGGGAACATGAGTGATGTTTGATGGTTGAAACCTGTGGCCTGCGAACATGACTCAGGTTTGATTCTGGAACCATGTGTCCTGGGAATATGACTGAGGTTTGATTCTGGAAACCTTTGGCCTGAGAAAATGACTGAGGTTTCATTGTGGAAACATGTGGCCTGGGATCATGACTGAGGTTTGATGGTGGAACACTCTGGCCTGGCAAAATGACTGAGGCTTGATTCTGGAACCCTGTGGCCCGGGAACGTGACTGAGGTTTGATGGCAGAAACCTGTGGCCTGGCAACATGACTGACGTTTGATTCTGGATCCCGGTGGCCTGGGAACATGACTGAGGCGTGATTCTGGAAAACTGTGGCCTGGGAACATGACATCTGTTTAGATTGTGGAATACTGTGCCCCGGGAAGCTGACTGAGCCTTGGTTCTGAAACCCTGTGGACTGGGAACATGACTGAGGTTTTATTCTGGAACCCTGTAGCCTGGGAACATAACTGAGGATTGATTCTGGAACCCTGTGGCCTGGGAACATGATACCGGTGGATTCTGGAACCCTGGGGACTGGGCATGTGACATCTGTTTAGATTGTGGAATACTGTGCCCCGGGAACCTGACTGAGCCTTGGTTCTGGAACCCTGTGGATTGGGAACATGACTGAGGTTTTACTCTAGAACCCTGTAGCCTGGAAACATAACTGAGGATTGATTCTCGAACCCTGTGGCCTGGCAACATGACATCGGTGGATTCTAGAACCCTGTGGCCTGGGAACATGTCTGAGGTTTGATGGTGGAAACCTGTGGCTTGGCAACATGACTAAGGTTTGATTCTGGAAGACTGTGGCCAGGAAGCATGATATCTGGTTGATTCTGGAAACTTGTGTCCTGGGAACATGACTGAGGTTTGTTTCTGGAAGCCTGTGCCCTGGGAACATGACTGAGGTTTGATTCTGGACACCTGTGTCCTGGGAACATGACTGAGGTTTGATGGTTGAAACCTGTGGCCCGCGAACATGACTCAGGTTTGATTCTGGAACCATGTGTCCTGGGAACATGACTGAGGTTTGATTTTGGAAACCTTTGGCCTGGGAAAATGACTGAGGTTTCATTGTGGAAACATGTGGCCTGGGATCATGACTGAGGTTTGATGGTGGAACACTCTGGCCTGGCAAAATGACTGAGGCTTGATTCTGGAACCCTGTGGCCCGGGAACATGAGAACGGTTTGATTCTGGAACCCTGTGGCCTTTAACATGACATCGGTGGATTCTGGAACCCTGTGGCCTGGGAACATGAGAACGGTTTGATTCTGGAACCCTGTGGCCTGGGAACATGAGTGAGGATTGATGGTGGAACCCTGTGGCCTGGCAACATGACTGAGGTTTGATACTGGAAGACTGTGGCCAGGAAACATGATATCGGGTTGATTCTGGAAACTTCTGTCCTGGGAACAAGACTGAGGTTTGATTCTGGAACCCTGTGTCCTGGGAATATGACAAAGGTTTGTTGCTGGAAGCCTGTTCCCTGGGTACATGACTGAGGTTTGATTCTGGACACCTGTGTCCTGGGAACATGAGTGATGTTTGATGGTTGAAACCTGTGGCCTGCGAACATGACTCAGGTTTGATTCTGGAACCATGTGTCCTGGGAATATGACTGAGGTTTGATTCTGGAAACCTTTGGCCTGAGAAAATGACTGAGGTTTCATTGTGGAAACATGTGGCCTGGGATCATGACTGAGGTTTGATGGTGGAACACTCTGGCCTGGCAAAATGACTGAGGCTTGATTCTGGAACCCTGTGGCCCGGGAACGTGACTGAGGTTTGATGGCAGAAACCTGTGGCCTGGCAACATGACTGACGTTTGATTCTGGATCCCGGTGGCCTGGGAACATGACTGAGGCGTGATTCTGGAAAACTGTGGCCTGGGAACATGACATCTGTTTAGATTGTGGAATACTGTGCCCCGGGAAGCTGACTGAGCCTTGGTTCTGAAACCCTGTGGACTGGGAACATGACTGAGGTTTTATTCTGGAACCCTGTAGCCTGGGAACATAACTGAGGATTGATTCTGGAACCCTGTGGCCTGGGAACATGATACCGGTGGATTCTGGAACCCTGGGGACTGGGCATGTGACATCTGTTTAGATTGTGGAATACTGTGCCCCGGGAACCTGACTGAGCCTTGGTTCTGGAACCCTGTGGATTGGGAACATGACTGAGGTTTTATTCTAGAACCCTGTAGCCTGGAAACATAACTGAGGATTGATTCTCGAACCCTGTGGCCTGGCAACATGACATCGGTGGATTCTAGAACCCTGTGGCCTGGGAACATGTCTGAGGTTTGATGGTGGAAACCTGTGGCTTGGCAACATGACTAAGGTTTGATTCTGGAAGACTGTGGCCAGGAAGCATGATATCTGGTTGATTCTGGAAACTTGTGTCCTGGGAGCATGACTGAGGTTTGTTTCTGGAAGCCTGTGCCCTGGGAACATGACTGAGGTTTGATTCTGGACACCTGTGTCCTGGGAACATGACTGAGGTTTGATGGTTGAAACCTGTGGCCCGCGAACATGACTCAGGTTTGATTCTGGAACCATGTGTCCTGGGAACATGACTGAGGTTTGATTTTGGAAACCTTTGGCCTGGGAAAATGACTGAGGTTTCATTGTGGAAACATGTGGCCTGGGATCATGACTGAGGTTTGATGGTGGAACACTCTGGCCTGGCAAAATGACTGAGGCTTGATTCTGGAACCCTGTGGCCCGGGAACATGAGAACGGTTTGATTCTGGAACCCTGTGGCCTTTAACATGACATCGGTGGATTCTGGAACCCTGTGGCCTGGGAACATGAGAACGGTTTGATTCTGGAACCCTGTGGCCTGGGAACATGAGTGAGGATTGATGGTGGAACCCTGTGGCCTGGCAACATGACTGAGGTTTGATACTGGAAGACTGTGGCCAGGAAACATGATATCGGGTTGATTCTGGAAACTTCTGTCCTGGGAACAAGACTGAGGTTTGATTCTGGAACCCTGTGTCCTGGGAATATGACAAAGGTTTGTTGCTGGAAGCCTGTTCCCTGGGTACATGACTGAGGTTTGATTCTGGACACCTGTGTCCTGGGAACATGAGTGATGTTTGATGGTTGAAACCTGTGGCCTGCGAACATGACGCAGGTTTGATTCTGGAACCATGTGTCCTGGGAATATGACTGAGGTTTGTTTCTGGAAACCTTTGGCCTGAGAAAATGACTGAGGTTTCATTGTGGAAACATGTGGCCTGGGATCATGACTGAGGTTTGATGGTGGAACACTCTGGCCTGGCAAAATGACTGAGGCTTGATTCTGGAACCCTGTGGCCCGGGAACGTGACTGAGGTTTGATGGCAGAAACCTGTGGCCTGGCAACATGACTGACGTTTGATTCTGGATCCCGGTGGCCTGGGAACATGACTGAGGCGTGATTCTGGAAAACTGTGGCCTGGGAACATGACATCTGTTTAGATTGTGGAATACTGTGCCCCGGGAAGCTGACTGAGCCTTGGTTCTGAAACCCTGTGGACTGGGAACATGACTGAGGTTTTATTCTGGAACCCTGTAGCCTGGGAACATAACTGAGGATTGATTCTGGAACCCTGTGGCCTGGGAACATGATACCGGTGGATTCTGGAACCCTGGGGACTGGGCATGTGACATCTGTTTAGATTGTGGAATACTGTGCCCCGGGAACCTGACTGAGCCTTGGTTCTGGAACCCTGTGGATTGGGAACATGACTGAGGATTTACTCTAGAACCCTGTAGCCTGGAAACATAACTGAGGATTGATTCTCGAACCCTGTGGCCTGGCAACATGACATCGGTGGATTCTAGAACCCTGTGGCCTGGGAACATGTCTGAGGTTTGATGGTGGAAACCTGTGGCTTGGCAACATGACTAAGGTTTGATTCTGGAAGACTGTGGCAAGGAAGCATGGTATCTGGTTGATTCTGGAAACTTGTGTCCTGGGAACATGACTGAGGTTTGTTTCTGGAAGCCTGTGCCCTGGGAACATGACTGAGGTTTGATTCTGGACACCTGTGTCCTGGGAACATGACTGAGGTTTGATGGTTGAAACCTGTGGCCCGCGAACATGACTCAGGTTTGATTCTGGAACCATGTGTCCTGGGAACATGACTGAGGTTTGATTTTGGAAACCTTTGGCCTGGGAAAATGACTGAGGTTTCATTGTGGAAACATGTGGCCTGGGATCATGACTGAGGTTTGATGGTGGAACACTCTGGCCTGGCAAAATGACTGAGGCTTGATTCTGGAACCCTGTGGCCCGGGAACATGAGAACGGTTTGATTCTGGAACCCTGTGGCCTTTAACATGACATCGGTGGATTCTGGAACCCTGTGGCCTGGGAACATGAGAACGGTTTGATTCTGGAACCCTGTGGCCTGGGAACATGAGTGAGGATTGATGGTGGAACCCTGTGGCCTGGCAACATGACTGAGGTTTGATACTGGAAGACTGTGGCCAGGAAACATGATATCGGGTTGATTCTGGAAACTTCTGTCCTGGGAAAAAGACTGAGGTTTGATTCTGGAACCCTGTGTCCTGGGAATATGACAAAGGTTTGTTGCTGGAAGCCTGTTCCCTGGGTACATGACTGAGGTTTGATTCTGGACACCTGTGTCCTGGGAACATGACTGAGGTTTGATGGTTGAAACCTGTGGCCTGCGAACATGACTCAGGTTTGATTCTGGAACCATGTGTCCTGGGAATATGACTGAGGTTTGATTCTGGAAACCTTTGGCCTGAGAAAATGACTGAGGTTTCATTGTGGAAACATGTGGCCTGGGATCATGACTGAGGTTTGATGGTGGAACACTCTGGCCTGGCAAAATGACTGAGGCTTGATTCTGGAACCCTGTGGCCCGGGAACGTGACTGAGGTTTGATGGCACAAACCTGTGGCCTGGCAACATGACTGACGTTTGATTCTGGATCCCGGTGGCCTGGGAACATGACTGAGGCGTGATTCTGGAAAACTGTGGCCTGGGAACATGACATCTGTTTAGATTGTGGAATACTGTGCCCCGGGAAGCTGACTGAGCCTTGGTTCTGAAACCCTGTGGACTGGGAACATGACTGAGGTTTTATTCTGGAACCCTGTAGCCTGGGAACATAACTGAGGATTGATTCTGGAACCCTGTGGCCTGGGAACATGATACCGGTGGATTCTGGAACCCTGGGGACTGGGCATGTGACATCTGTTTAGATTGTGGAATACTGTGCCCCGGGAACCTGACTGAGCCTTGGTTCTGGAACGCTGTGGATTGGGAACATGACTGAGGTTTTATTCTAGAACCCTGTAGCCTGGAAACATAACTGAGGATTGATTCTCGAACCCTGTGGCCTGGCAACATGACATCGGTGGATTCTAGAACCCTGTGGCCTGGGAACATGCCTGAGGTTTGATGGTGGAAACCTGTGGCTTGGCAACATGACTAAGGTTTGATTCTGGAAGACTGTGGCCAGGAAGCATGATATCTGGTTGATTCTGGAAACTTGTGTCCTGGGAGCATGACTGAGGTTTGTTTCTGGAAGCCTGTGCCCTGGGAACATGACTGAGGTTTGATTCTGGACACCTGTGTCCTGGGAACATGACTGAGGTTTGATGGTTGAAACCTGTGGCCCGCGAACATGACTCAGGTTTGATTCTGGAACCATGTGTCCTGGGAACATGACTGAGGTTTGATTTTGGAAACCTTTGGCCTGGGAAAATGACTGAGGTTTCATTGTGGAAACATGTGGCCTGGGATCATGACTGAGGTTTGATGGTGGAACACTCTGGCCTGGCAAAATGACTGAGGCTTGATTCTGGAACCCTGTGGCCCGGGAACATGAGAACGGTTTGATTCTGGAACCCTGTGGCCTATAACATGACATCGGTGGATTCTGGAACCCTGTGGCCTGGGAACATGAGAACGGTTTGATTCTGGAACCCTGTGGCCTGGGAACATGAGTGAGGATTGATGGTGGAACCCTGTGGCCTGGCAACATGACTGAGGTTTGATACTGGAAGACTGTGGCCAGGAAACATGATATCGGGTTGATTCTGAAAACTTCTGTCCTGGGAACAAGACTGAGGTTTGATTCTGGAACCCTGTGTCCTGGGAATATGACAAAGGTTTGTTGCTGGAAGCCTGTTCCCTGGGTACATGACTGAGGTTTGATTCTGGACACCTGTGTCCTGGGAACATGAGTGATGTTTGATGGTTGAAACCTGTGGCCTGCGAACATGACGCAGGTTTGATTCTGGAACCATGTGTCCTGGGAATATGACTGAGGTTTGTTTCTGGAAACCTTTGGCCTGAGAAAATGACTGAGGTTTCATTGTGGAAACATGTGGCCTGGGATCATGACTGAGGTTTGATGGTGGAACACTCTGGCCTGGCAAAATGACTGAGGCTTGATTCTGGAACCCTGTGGCCCGGGAACGTGACTGAGGTTTGATGGCAGAAACCTGTGGCCTGGCAACATGACTGACGTTTGATTCTGGATCCCGGTGGCCTGGGAACATGACTGAGGCGTGATTCTGGAAAACTGTGGCCTGGGAACATGACATCTGTTTAGATTGTGGAATACTGTGCCCCGGGAACCTGACTGAGCCTTGGTTCTGAAACCCTGTGGACTGGGAACATGACTGAGGTTTTATTCTGGAACCCTGTAGCCTGGGAACATAACTGAGGATTGATTCTGGAACCCTGTGGCCTGGGAACATGATACCGGTGGATTCTGGAATCCTGGGGACTGGGCATGTGACATCTGTTTAGATTGTGGAATACTGTGCCCCGGGAACCTGACTGAGCCTTGGTTCTGGAACCCTGTGGATTGGGAACATGACTGAGGATTTACTCTAGAACCCTGTAGCCTGGAAACATAACTGAGGATTGATTCTCGAACCCTGTGGCCTGGCAACATGACATCGGTGGATTCTAGAACCCTGTGGCCTGGGAACATGTCTGAGGTTTGATGGTGGAAACCTGTGGCTTGGCAACATGACTAAGGTTTGATTCTGGAAGACTGTGGCCAGGAAGCATGGTATCTGGTTGATTCTGGAAACTTGTGTCCTGGGAACATGACTGAGGTTTGTTTCTGGAAGCCTGTGCCCTGGGAACATGACTGAGGTTTGATTCTGGACACCTGTGTCCTGGGAACATGACTGAGGTTTGATGGTTGAAACCTGTGGCCCGCGAACATGACTCAGGTTTGATTCTGGAACCATGTGTCCTGGGAACATGACTGAGGTTTGATTTTGGAAACCTTTGGCCTGGGAAAATGACTGAGGTTTCATTGTGGAAACATGTGGCCTGGGATCATGACTGAGGTTTGATGGTGGAACACTCTGGCCTGGCAAAATGACTGAGGCTTGATTCTGGAACCCTGTGGCCCGGGAACATGAGAACGGTTTGATTCTGGAACCCTGTGGCCTTTAACATGACATCGGTGGATTCTGGAACCCTGTGGCCTGGGAACATGAGAACGGTTTGATTCTGGAACCCTGTGGCCTGGGAACATGAGTGAGGATTGATGGTGGAACCCTGTGGCCTGGCAACATGACTGAGGTTTGATACTGGAAGACTGTGGCCAGGAAACATGATATCGGGTTGATTCTGGAAACTTCTGTCCTGGGAACAAGACTGAGGTTTGATTCTGGAACCCTGTGTCCTGGGAATATGACAAAGGTTTGTTGCTGGAAGCCTGTTCCCTGGGTACATGACTGAGGTTTGATTCTGGACACCTGTGTCCTGGGAACATGAGTGATGTTTGATGGTTGAAACCTGTGGCCTGCGAACATGACGCAGGTTTGATTCTGGAACCATGTGTCCTGGGAATATGACTGAGGTTTGATTCTGGAAACCTTTGGCCTGAGAAAATGACTGAGGTTTCATTGTGGAAACATGTGGCCTGGGATCATGACTGAGGTTTGATGGTGGAACACTCTGGCCTGGCAAAATGACTGAGGCTTGATTCTGGAACCCTGTGGCCCGGGAACGTGACTGAGGTTTGATGGCAGAAACCTGTGGCCTGGCAACATGACTGACGTTTGATTCTGGATCCCGGTGGCCTGGGAACATGACTGAGGCGTGATTCTGGAAAACTGTGGCCTGGGAACATGACATCTGTTTAGATTGTGGAATACTGTGCCCCGGGAAGCTGACTGAGCCTTGGTTCTGAAACCCTGTGGACTGGGAACATGACTGAGGTTTTATTCTGGAACCCTGTAGCCTGGGAACATAACTGAGGATTGATTCTGGAACCCTGTGGCCTGGGAACATGATACCGGTGGATTCTGGAACCCTGGGGACTGGGCATGTGACATCTGTTTAGATTGTGGAATACTGTGCCCCGGGAACCTGACTGAGCCTTGGTTCTGGAACCCTGTGGATTGGGAACATGACTGAGGATTTATTCTAGAACCCTGTAGCCTGGAAACATAACTGAGGATTGATTCTCGAACCCTGTGGCCTGGGAACATGACATCGGTGGATTCTACAACCCTGTGGCCTGGGAACATGCCTGAGGTTTGATGGTGGAAACCTGTGGCTTGGCAACATGACTAAGGTTTGATTCTGGAAGACTGTGGCCAGGAAGCATGATATCTGGTTGATTCTGGAAACTTGTGTCCTGGGAACATGACTGAGGTTTGTTTCTGGAAGCCTGTGCCCTGGGAACATGACTGAGGTTTGATTCTGGACACCTGTGTCCTGGGAACATGACTGAGGTTTGATGGTTGAAACCTGTGGCCCGCGAACATGACTGAGGTTTGATTCTGGAACCATGTGTCCTGGGAACATGACTGAGGTTTGATTTTGGAAACCTTTGGCCTGGGAAAATGACTGAGGTTTCATTGTGGAAACATGTGGCCTGGGATCATGACTGAGGTTTGATGGTGGAACACTCTGGCCTGGCAAAATGACTGAGGCTTGATTCTGGAACCCTGTGGCCCGGGAACATGAGAACGGTTTGATTCTGGAACCCTGTGGCCTTTAACATGACATCGGTGGATTCTGGAACCCTGTGGCCTGGGAACATGAGAACGGTTTGATTCTGGAACCCTGTGGCCTGGGAACATGAGTGAGGATTGATGGTGGAACCCTGTGGCCTGGCAACATGACTGAGGTTTGATACTGGAAGACTGTGGCCAGGAAACATGATATCGGGTTGATTCTGGAAACTTCTGTCCTGGGAAAAAGACTGAGGTTTGATTCTGGAACCCTGTGTCCTGGGAATATGACAAAGGTTTGTTGCTGGAAGCCTGTTCCCTGGGTACATGACTGAGGTTTGATTCTGGACACCTGTGTCCTGGGAACATGAGTGATGTTTGATGGTTGAAACCTGTGGCCTGCGAACATGACTCAGGTTTGATTCTGGAACCATGTGTCCTGGGAATATGACTGAGGTTTGATTCTGGAAACCTTTGGCCTGAGAAAATGACAGAGGTTTCATTGTGGAAACATGTGGCCTGGGATCATGACTGAGGTTTGATGGTGGAACACTCTGGCCTGGCAAAATGACTGAGGCTTGATTCTGGAACCCTGTGGCCCGGGAACGTGACTGAGGTTTGATGGCAGAAACCTGTGGCCTGGCAACATGACTGACGTTTGATTCTGGATCCCGGTGGCCTGGGAACATGACTGAGGCGTGATTCTGGAAAACTGTGGCCTGGGAACATGACATCTGTTTAGATTGTGGAATACTGTGCCCCGGGAACCTGACTGAGCCTTGGTTCTGAAACCCTGTGGACTGGGAACATGACTGAGGTTTTATTCTGGAACCCTGTAGCCTGGGAACATAACTGAGGATTGATTCTGGAACCCTGTGGCCTGGGAACATGATACCGGTGGATTCTGGAACCCTGGGGACTGGGCATGTGACATCTGTTTAGATTGTGGAATACTGTGCCCCGGGAACCTGACTGAGCCTTGGTTCTGGAACCCTGTGGATTGGGAACATGACTGAGGATTTATTCTAGAACCCTGTAGCCTGGAAACATAACTGAGGATTGATTCTCGAACCCTGTGGCCTGGCAACATGACATCGGTGGATTCTAGAACCCTGTGGCCTGGGAACATGTCTGAGGTTTGATGGTGGAAACCTGTGGCTTGGCAACATGACTAAGGTTTGATTCTGGAAGACTGTGGCCAGGAAGCATGGTATCTGGTTGATTCTGGAAACTTGTGTCCTGGGAACATGACTGAGGTTTGTTTCTGGAAGCCTGTGCCCTGGGAACATGACTGAGGTTTGATTCTGGACACCTGTGTCCTGGGAACATGACTGAGGTTTGATGGTTGAAACCTGTGGCCCGCGAACATGACTCAGGTTTGATTCTGGAACCATGTGTCCTGGGAACATGACTGAGGTTTGATTTTGGAAACCTTTGGCCTGGGAAAATGACTGAGGTTTCATTGTGGAAACATGTGGCCTGGGATCATGACTGAGGTTTGATGGTGGAACACTCTGGCCTGGCAAAATGACTGAGGCTTGATTCTGGAACCCTGTGGCCCGGGAACATGAGAACGGTTTGATTCTGGAACCCTGTGGCCTTTAACATGACATCGGTGGATTCTGGAACCCTGTGGCCTGGGAACATGAGAACGGTTTGATTCTGGAACCCTGTGGCCTGGGAACATGAGTGAGGATTGATGGTGGAACCCTGTGGCCTGGCAACATGACTGAGGTTTGATACTGGAAGACTGTGGCCAGGAAACATGATATCGGGTTGATTCTGGAAACTTCTGTCCTGGGAACAAGACTGAGGTTTGATTCTGGAACCCTGTGTCCTGGGAATATGACAAAGGTTTGTTGCTGGAAGCCTGTTCCCTGGGTACATGACTGAGGTTTGATTCTGGACACCTGTGTCCTGGGAACATGAGTGATGTTTGATGGTTGAAACCTGTGGCCTGCGAACATGACGCAGGTTTGATTCTGGAACCATGTGTCCTGGGAATATGACTGAGGTTTGATTCTGGAAACCTTTGGCCTGAGAAAATGACTGAGGTTTCATTGTGGAAACATGTGGCCTGGGATCATGACTGAGGTTTGATGGTGGAACACTCTGGCCTGGCAAAATGACTGAGGCTTGATTCTGGAACCCTGTGGCCCGGGAACGTGACTGAGGTTTGATGGCAGAAACCTGTGGCCTGGCAACATGACTGACGTTTGATTCTGGATCCCGGTGGCCTGGGAACATGACTGAGGCGTGATTCTGGAAAACTGTGGCCTGGGAACATGACATCTGTTTAGATTGTGGAATACTGTGCCCCGGGAAGCTGACTGAGCCTTGGTTCTGAAACCCTGTGGACTGGGAACATGACTGAGGTTTTATTCTGGAACCCTGTAGCCTGGGAACATAACTGAGGATTGATTCTGGAACCCTGTGGCCTGGGAACATGATACCGGTGGATTCTGGAACCCTGGGGACTGGGCATGTGACATCTGTTTAGATTGTGGAATACTGTGCCCCGGGAAACTGACTGAGCCTTGGTTCTGGAACCCTGTGGATTGGGAACATGACTGAGGATTTATTCTAGAACCCTGTAGCCTGGAAACATAACTGAGGATTGATTCTCGAACCCTGTGGCCTGGGAACATGACATCGGTGGATTCTACAACCCTGTGGCCTGGGAACATGCCTGAGGTTTGATGGTGGAAACCTGTGGCTTGGCAACATGACTAAGGTTTGATTCTGGAAGACTGTGGCCAGGAAGCATGATATCTGGTTGATTCTGGAAACTTGTGTCCTGGGAACATGACTGAGGTTTGTTTCTGGAAGCCTGTGCCCTGGGAACATGACTGAGGTTTGATTCTGGACACCTGTGTCCTGGGAACATGACTGAGGTTTGATGGTTGAAACCTGTGGCCCGCGAACATGACTCAGGTTTGATTCTGGAACCATGTGTCCTGGGAACATGACTGAGGTTTGATTTTGGAAACCTTTGGCCTGGGAAAATGACTGAGGTTTCATTGTGGAAACATGTGGCCTGGGATCATGACTGAGGTTTGATGGTGGAACACTCTGGCCTGGCAAAATGACTGAGGCTTGATTCTGGAACCCTGTGGCCCGGGAACATGAGAACGGTTTGATTCTGGAACCCTGTGGCCTTTAACATGACATCGGTGGATTCTGGAACCCTGTGGCCTGGGAACATGAGAACGGTTTGATTCTGGAACCCTGTGGCCTGGGAACATGAGTGAGGATTGATGGTGGAACCCTGTGGCCTGGCAACATGACTGAGGTTTGATACTGGAAGACTGTGGCCAGGAAACATGATATCGGGTTGATTCTGGAAACTTCTGTCCTGGGAAAAAGACTGAGGTTTGATTCTGGAACCCTGTGTCCTGGGAATATGACAAAGGTTTGTTGCTGGAAGCCTGTTCCCTGGGTACATGACTGAGGTTTGATTCTGGACACCTGTGTCCTGGGAACATGAGTGATGTTTGATGGTTGAAACCTGTGGCCTGCGAACATGACTCAGGTTTGATTCTGGAACCATGTGTCCTGGGAATATGACTGAGGTTTGATTCTGGAAACCTTTGGCCTGAGAAAATGACTGAGCTTTCATTGTGGAAACATGTGGCCTGGGATCATGACTGAGGTTTGATGGTGGAACACTCTGGCCTGGCAAAATGACTGAGGCTTGATTCTGGAACCCTGTGGCCCGGGAACGTGACTGAGGTTTGATGGCAGAAACCTGTGGCCTGGCAACATGACTGACGTTTGATTCTGGATCCCGGTGGCCTGGGAACATGACTGAGGCGTGATTCTGGAAAACTGTGGCCTGGGAACATGACATCTGTTTAGATTGTGGAATACTGTGCCCCGGGAACCTGACTGAGCCTTGGTTCTGAAACCCTGTGGACTGGGAACATGACTGAGGTTTTATTCTGGAACCCTGTAGCCTGGGAACATAACTGAGGATTGATTCTGGAACCCTGTGGCCTGGGAACATGATACCGGTGGATTCTGGAACCCTGGGGACTGGGCATGTGACATCTGTTTAGATTGTGGAATACTGTGCCCCGGGAACCTGACTGAGCCTTGGTTCTGGAACCCTGTGGATTGGGAACATGACTGAGGATTTATTCTAGAACCCTGTAGCCTGGAAACATAACTGAGGATTGATTCTCGAACCCTGTGGCCTGGCAACATGACATCGGTGGATTCTAGAACCCTGTGGCCTGGGAACATGTCTGAGGTTTGATGGTGGAAACCTGTGGCTTGGCAACATGACTAAGGTTTGATTCTGGAAGACTGTGGCCAGGAAGCATGATATCTGGTTGATTCTGGAAACTTGTGTCCTGGGAACATGACTGAGGTTTGTTTCTGGAAGCCTGTGCCCTGGGAACATGACTGAGGTTTGATTCTGGACACCTGTGTCCTGGGAACATGACTGAGGTTTGATGGTTGAAACCTGTGGCCCGCGAACATGACTCAGGTTTGATTCTGGAACCATGTGTCCTGGGAACATGACTGAGGTTTGATTTTGGAAACCTTTGGCCTGGGAAAATGACTGAGGTTTCATTGTGGAAACATGTGGCCTGGGATCATGACTGAGGTTTGATGGTGGAACACTCTGACCTGGCAAAATGACTGAGGCTTGATTCTGGAACCCTGTGGCCCGGGAACATGAGAACGGTTTGATTCTGGAACCCTGTGGCCTTTAACATGACATCGGTGGATTCTGGAACCCTGTGGCCTGGGAACATGAGAACGGTTTGATTCTGGAACCCTGTGGCCTGGGAACATGAGTGAGGATTGATGGTGGAACCCTGTGGCCTGGCAACATGACTGAGGTTTGATACTGGAAGACTGTGGCCAGGAAACATGATATCGGGTTGATTCTGGAAACTTCTGTCCTGGGAACAAGACTGAGGTTTGATTCTGGAACCCTGTGTCCTGGGAATATGACAAAGGTTTGTTGCTGGAAGCCTGTTCCCTGGGTACATGACTGAGGTTTGATTCTGGACACCTGTGTCCTGGGAACATGACTGAGGTTTGATGGTTGAAACCTGTGGCCTGCGAACATGACTCAGGTTTGATTCTGGAACCATGTGTCCTGGGAATATGACTGAGGTTTGATTCTGGAAACCTTTGGCCTGAGAAAATGACTGAGCTTTCATTGTGGAAACATGTGGCCTGGGATCATGACTGAGGTTTGATGGTGGAACACTCTGGCCTGGCAAAATGACTGAGGCTTGATTCTGGAACCCTGTGGCCCGGGAACGTGACTGAGGTTTGATGGCAGAAACCTGTGGCCTGGCAACATGACTGACGTTTGATTCTGGATCCCGGTGGCCTGGGAACATGACTGAGGCGTGATTCTGGAAAACTGTGGCCTGGGAACATGACATCTGTTTAGATTGTGGAATACTGTGCCCCGGGAACCTGACTGAGCCTTGGTTCTGAAACCCTGTGGACTGGGAACATGACTGAGGTTTTATTCTGGAACCCTGTAGCCTGGGAACATAACTGAGGATTGATTCTGGAACCCTGTGGCCTGGGAACATGATACCGGTGGATTCTGGAACCCTGGGGACTGGGCATGTGACATCTGTTTAGATTGTGGAATACTGTGCCCCGGGAACCTGACTGAGCCTTGGTTCTGGAACCCTGTGGATTGGGAACATGACTGAGGATTTATTCTAGAACCCTGTAGCCTGGAAACATAACTGAGGATTGATTCTCGAACCCTGTGGCCTGGCAACATGACATCGGTGGATTCTAGAACCCTGTGGCCTGGGAACATGTCTGAGGTTTGATGGTGGAAACCTGTGGCTTGGCAACATGACTAAGGTTTGATTCTGGAAGACTGTGGCCAGGAAGCATGATATCTGGTTGATTCTGGAAACTTGTGTCCTGGGAACATGACTGAGGTTTGTTTCTGGAAGCCTGTGCCCTGGGAACATGACTGAGGTTTGATTCTGGACACCTGTGTCCTGGGAACATGACTGAGGTTTGATGGTTGAAACCTGTGGCCCGCGAACATGACTCAGGTTTGATTCTGGAACCATGTGTCCTGGGAACATGACTGAGGTTTGATTTTGGAAACCTTTGGCCTGGGAAAATGACTGAGGTTTCATTGTGGAAACATGTGGCCTGGGATCATGACTGAGGTTTGATGGTGGAACACTCTGACCTGGCAAAATGACTGAGGCTTGATTCTGGAACCCTGTGGCCCGGGAACATGAGAACGGTTTGATTCTGGAACCCTGTGGCCTTTAACATGACATCGGTGGATTCTGGAACCCTGTGGCCTGGGAACATGAGAACGGTTTGATTCTGGAACCCTGTGGCCTGGGAACATGAGTGAGGATTGATGGTGGAACCCTGTGGCCTGGCAACATGACTGAGGTTTGATACTGGAAGACTGTGGCCAGGAAACATGATATCGGGTTGATTCTGGAAACTTCTGTCCTGGGAACAAGACTGAGGTTTGATTCTGGAACCCTGTGTCCTGGGAATATGACAAAGGTTTGTTGCTGGAAGCCTGTTCCCTGGGTACATGACTGAGGTTTGATTCTGGACACCTGTGTCCTGGGAACATGAGTGATGTTTGATGGTTGAAACCTGTGGCCTGCGAACATGACTCAGGTTTGATTCTGGAACCATGTGTCCTGGGAATATGACTGAGGTTTGATTCTGGAAACCTTTGGCCTGAGAAAATGACTGAGGTTTCATTGTGGAAACATGTGGCCTGGGATCATGACTGAGGTTTGATGGTGGAACACTCTGGCCTGGCAAAATGACTGAGGCTTGATTCTGGAACCCTGTGGCCCGGGAACGTGACTGAGGTTTGATGGCAGAATCCTGTGGCCTGGCAACATGACTGACGTTTGATTCTGGATCCCGGTGGCCTGGGAACATGACTGAGGCGTGATTCTGGAAAACTGTGGCCTGGGAACATGACATCTGTTTAGATTGTGGAATACTGTGCCCCGGGAAGCTGACTGAGCCTTGGTTCTGAAACCCTGTGGACTGGGAACATGACTGAGGTTTTATTCTGGAATCCTGTAGCCTGGGAACATAACTGAGGATTGATTCTGGAACCCTGTGGCCTGGGAACATGATACCGGTGGATTCTGGAACCCTGGGGACTGGGCATGTGACATCTGTTTAGATTGTGGAATACTGTGCCCCGGGAACCTGACTGAGCCTTGGTTCTGGAACCCTGTGGATTGGGAACATGACTGAGGATTTATTCTAGAACCCTGTAGCCTGGAAACATAACTGAGGATTGATTCTCGAACCCTGTGGCCTGGCAACATGACATCGGTGGATTCTAGAACCCTGTGGCCTGGGAACATGTCTGAGGTTTGATGGTGGAAACCTGTGGCTTGGCAACATGACTAAGGTTTGATTCTGGAAGACTGTGGCCAGGAAGCATGATATCTGGTTGATTCTGGAAACTTGTGTCCTGGGAGCATGACTGAGGTTTGTTTCTGGAAGCCTGTGCCCTGGGAACATGACTGAGGTTTGATTCTGGACACCTGTGTCCTGGGAACATGACTGAGGTTTGATGGTTGAAACCTGTGGCCCGCGAACATGACTCAGGTTTGATTCTGGAACCATGTGTCCTGGGAACATGACTGAGGTTTGATTTTGGAAACCTTTGGCCTGGGAAAATGACTGAGGTTTCATTGTGGAAACATGTGGCCTGGGATCATGACTGAGGTTTGATGGTGGAACACTCTGGCCTGGCAAAATGACTGAGGTTTGATTCTGGAACCCTGTGGCCCGGGAACATGAGAACGGTTTGATTCTGGAACCCTGTGGCCTTTAACATGACATCGGTGGATTCTGGAACCCTGTGGCCTGGGAACATGAGAACGGTTTGATTCTGGAACCCTGTGGCCTGGGAACATGAGTGAGGATTGATGGTGGAACCCTGTGGCCTGGCAACATGACTGAGGTTTGATACTGGAAGACTGTGGCCAGGAAACATGATATCGGGTTGATTCTGGAAACTTCTGTCCTGGGAACAAGACTGAGGTTTGATTCTGGAACCCTGTGTCCTGGGAATATGACAAAGGTTTGTTGCTGGAAGCCTGTTCCCTGGGTACATGACTGAGGTTTGATTCTGGACACCTGTGTCCTGGGAACATGACTGAGGTTTGATGGTTGAAACCTGTGGCCTGCGAACATGACTCAGGTTTGATTCTGGAACCATGTGTCCTGGGAATATGACTGAGGTTTGATTCTGGAAACCTTTGGCCTGAGAAAATGACTGAGGTTTCATTGTGGAAACATTTGGCCTGGGATCATGACTGAGGTTTGATGGTGGAACACTCTGGCCTGGCAAAATGACTGAGGCTTGATTCTGGAACCCTGTGGCCCGGGAACGTGACTGAGGTTTGATGGCAGAAACCTGTGGCCTGGCAACATGACTGACGTTTGATTCTGGATCCCGGTGGCCTGGGAACATGACTGAGGCGTGATTCTGGAAAACTGTGGCCTGGGAACATGACATCTGTTTAGATTGTGGAATACTGTGCCCCGGGAAGCTGACTGAGCCTTGGTTCTGAAACCCTGTGGACTGGGAACATGACTGAGGTTTTATTCTGGAACCCTGTAGCCTGGGAACATAACTGAGGATTGATTCTGGAACCCTGTGGCCTGAGAACATGATACCGGTGGATTCTGGAACCCTGGGGACTGGGCATGTGACATCTGTTTAGATTGTGGAATACTGTGCCCCGGGAAACTGACTGAGCCTTGGTTCTGGAACCCTGTGGATTGGGAACATGACTGAGGATTTATTCTAGAACCCTGTAGCCTGGAAACATAACTGAGGATTGATTCTCGAACCCTGTGGCCTGGGAACATGACATCGGTGGATTCTACAACCCTGTGGCCTGGGAACATGCCTGAGGTTTGATGGTGGAAACCTGTGGCTTGGCAACATGACTAAGGTTTGATTCTGGAAGACTGTGGCCAGGAAGCATGATATCTGGTTGATTCTGGAAACTTGTGTCCTGGGAACATGACTGAGGTTTGTTTCTGGAAGCCTGTGCCCTGGGAACATGACTGAGGTTTGATTCTGGACACCTGTGTCCTGGGAACATGACTGAGGTTTGATGGTTGAAACCTGTGGCCCGCGAACATGACTCAGGTTTGATTCTGGAACCATGTGTCCTGGGAACATGACTGAGGTTTGATTTTGGAAACCTTTGGCCTGGGAAAATGACTGAGGTTTCATTGTGGAAACATGTGGCCTGGGATCATGACTGAGGTTTGATGGTGGAACACTCTGGCCTGGCAAAATGACTGAGGCTTGATTCTGGAACCCTGTCGCCCGGGAACATGAGAACGGTTTGATTCTGGAACCCTGTGGCCTTTAACATGACATCGGTGGATTCTGGAACCCTGTGGCCTGGGAACATGAGAACGGTTTGATTCTGGAACCCTGTGGCCTGGGAACATGAGTGAGGATTGATGGTGGAACCCTGTGGCCTGGCAACATGACTGAGGTTTGATACTGGAAGACTGTGGCCAGGAAACATGATATCGGGTTGATTCTGGAAACTTCTGTCCTGGGAAAAAGACTGAGGTTTGATTCTGGAACCCTGTGTCCTGGGAATATGACAAAGGTTTGTTGCTGGAAGCCTGTTCCCTGGGTACATGACTGAGGTTTGATTCTGGACACCTGTGTCCTGGGAACATGAGTGATGTTTGATGGTTGAAACCTGTGGCCTGCGAACATGACTCAGGTTTGATTCTGGAACCATGTGTCCTGGGAATATGACTGAGGTTTGATTCTGGAAACCTTTGGCCTGAGAAAATGACTGAGCTTTCATTGTGGAAACATGTGGCCTGGGATCATGACTGAGGTTTGATGGTGGAACACTCTGGCCTGGCAAAATGACTGAGGCTTGATTCTGGAACCCTGTGGCCCGGGAACGTGACTGAGGTTTGATGGCAGAAACCTGTGGCCTGGCAACATGACTGACGTTTGATTCTGGATCCCGGTGGCCTGGGAACATGACTGAGGCGTGATTCTGGAAAACTGTGGCCTGGGAACATGACATCTGTTTAGATTGTGGAATACTGTGCCCCGGGAACCTGACTGAGCCTTGGTTCTGAAACCCTGTGGACTGGGAACATGACTGAGGTTTTATTCTGGAACCCTGTAGCCTGGGAACATAACTGAGGATTGATTCTGGAACCCTGTGGCCTGGGAACATGATACCGGTGGATTCTGGAACCCTGGGGACTGGGCATGTGACATCTGTTTAGATTGTGGAATACTGTGCCCCGGGAACCTGACTGAGCCTTGGTTCTGGAACCCTGTGGATTGGGAACATGACTGAGGATTTATTCTAGAACCCTGTAGCCTGGAAACATAACTGAGGATTGATTCTCGAACCCTGTGGCCTGGCAACATGACATCGGTGGATTCTAGAACCCTGTGGCCTGGGAACATGTCTGAGGTTTGATGGTGGAAACCTGTGGCTTGGCAACATGACTAAGGTTTGATTCTGGAAGACTGTGGCCAGGAAGCATGATATCTGGTTGATTCTGGAAACTTGTGTCCTGGGAACATGACTGAGGTTTGTTTCTGGAAGCCTGTGCCCTGGGAACATGACTGAGGTTTGATTCTGGACACCTGTGTCCTGGGAACATGACTGAGGTTTGATGGTTGAAACCTGTGGCCCGCGAACATGACTCAGGTTTGATTCTGGAACCATGTGTCCTGGGAACATGACTGAGGTTTGATTTTGGAAACCTTTGGCCTGGGAAAATGACTGAGGTTTCATTGTGGAAACATGTGGCCTGGGATCATGACTGAGGTTTGATGGTGGAACACTCTGACCTGGCAAAATGACTGAGGCTTGATTCTGGAACCCTGTGGCCCGGGAACATGAGAACGGTTTGATTCTGGAACCCTGTGGCCTTTAACATGACATCGGTGGATTCTGGAACCCTGTGGCCTGGGAACATGAGAACGGTTTGATTCTGGAACCCTGTGGCCTGGGAACATGAGTGAGGATTGATGGTGGAACCCTGTGGCCTGGCAACATGACTGAGGTTTGATACTGGAAGACTGTGGCCAGGAAACATGATATCGGGTTGATTCTGGAAACTTCTGTCCTGGGAACAAGACTGAGGTTTGATTCTGGAACCCTGTGTCCTGGGAATATGACAAAGGTTTGTTGCTGGAAGCCTGTTCCCTGGGTACATGACTGAGGTTTGATTCTGGACACCTGTGTCCTGGGAACATGAGTGATGTTTGATGGTTGAAACCTGTGGCCTGCGAACATGACTCAGGTTTGATTCTGGAACCATGTGTCCTGGGAATATGACTGAGGTTTGATTCTGGAAACCTTTGGCCTGAGAAAATGACTGAGGTTTCATTGTGGAAACATGTGGCCTGGGATCATGACTGAGGTTTGATGGTGGAACACTCTGGCCTGGCAAAATGACTGAGGCTTGATTCTGGAACCCTGTGGCCCGGGAACGTGACTGAGGTTTGATGGCAGAATCCTGTGGCCTGGCAACATGACTGACGTTTGATTCTGGATCCCGGTGGCCTGGGAACATGACTGAGGCGTGATTCTGGAAAACTGTGGCCTGGGAACATGACATCTGTTTAGATTGTGGAATACTGTGCCCCGGGAAGCTGACTGAGCCTTGGTTCTGAAACCCTGTGGACTGGGAACATGACTGAGGTTTTATTCTGGAATCCTGTAGCCTGGGAACATAACTGAGGATTGATTCTGGAACCCTGTGGCCTGGGAACATGATACCGGTGGATTCTGGAACCCTGGGGACTGGGCATGTGACATCTGTTTAGATTGTGGAATACTGTGCCCCGGGAACCTGACTGAGCCTTGGTTCTGGAACCCTGTGGATTGGGAACATGACTGAGGATTTATTCTAGAACCCTGTAGCCTGGAAACATAACTGAGGATTGATTCTCGAACCCTGTGGCCTGGCAACATGACATCGGTGGATTCTAGAACCCTGTGGCCTGGGAACATGTCTGAGGTTTGATGGTGGAAACCTGTGGCTTGGCAACATGACTAAGGTTTGATTCTGGAAGACTGTGGCCAGGAAGCATGATATCTGGTTGATTCTGGAAACTTGTGTCCTGGGAGCATGACTGAGGTTTGTTTCTGGAAGCCTGTGCCCTGGGAACATGACTGAGGTTTGATTCTGGACACCTGTGTCCTGGGAACATGACTGAGGTTTGATGGTTGAAACCTGTGGCCCGCGAACATGACTGAGGTTTGATTCTGGAACCATGTGTCCTGGGAACATGACTGAGGTTTGATTTTGGAAACCTTTGGCCTGGGAAAATGACTGAGGTTTCATTGTGGAAACATGTGGCCTGGGATCATGACTGAGGTTTGATGGTGGAACACTCTGGCCTGGCAAAATGACTGAGGCTTGATTCTGGAACCCTGTGGCCCGGGAACATGAGAACGGTTTGATTCTGGAACCCTGTGGCCTTTAACATGACATCGGTGGATTCTGGAACCCTGTGGCCTGGGAACATGAGAACGGTTTGATTCTGGAACCCTGTGGCCTGGGAACATGAGTGAGGATTGATGGTGGAACCCTGTGGCCTGGCAACATGACTGAGGTTTGATACTGGAAGACTGTGGCCAGGAAACATGATATCGGGTTGATTCTGGAAACTTCTGTCCTGGGAAAAAGACTGAGGTTTGATTCTGGAACCCTGTGTCCTGGGAATATGACAAAGGTTTGTTGCTGGAAGCCTGTTCCCTGGGTACATGACTGAGGTTTGATTCTGGACACCTGTGTCCTGGGAACATGAGTGATGTTTGATGGTTGAAACCTGTGGCCTGCGAACATGACTCAGGTTTGATTCTGGAACCATGTGTCCTGGGAATATGACTGAGGTTTGATTCTGGAAACCTTTGGCCTGAGAAAATGACTGAGGTTTCATTGTGGAAACATGTGGCCTGGGATCATGACTGAGGTTTGATGGTGGAACACTCTGGCCTGGCAAAATGACTGAGGCTTGATTCTGGAACCCTGTGGCCCGGGAACGTGACTGAGGTTTGATGGCAGAAACCTGTGGCCTGGCAACATGACTGACGTTTGATTCTGGATCCCGGTGGCCTGGGAACATGACTGAGGCGTGATTCTGGAAAACTGTGGCCTGGGAACATGACATCTGTTTAGATTGTGGAATACTGTGCCCCGGGAACCTGACTGAGCCTTGGTTCTGAAACCCTGTGGACTGGGAACATGACTGAGGTTTTATTCTGGAACCCTGTAGCCTGGGAACATAACTGAGGATTGATTCTGGAACCCTGTGGCCTGGGAACATGATACCGGTGGATTCTGGAACCCTGGGGACTGGGCATGTGACATCTGTTTAGATTGTGGAATACTGTGCCCCGGGAACCTGACTGAGCCTTGGTTCTGGAACCCTGTGGATTGGGAACATGACTGAGGATTTATTCTAGAACCCTGTAGCCTGGAAACATAACTGAGGATTGATTCTCGAACCCTGTGGCCTGGCAACATGACATCGGTGGATTCTAGAACCCTGTGGCCTGGGAACATGTCTGAGGTTTGATGGTGGAAACCTGTGGCTTGGCAACATGACTAAGGTTTGATTCTGGAAGACTGTGGCCAGGAAGCATGATATCTGGTTGATTCTGGAAACTTGTGTCCTGGGAACATGACTGAGGTTTGTTTCTGGAAGCCTGTGCCCTGGGAACATGACTGAGGTTTGATTCTGGACACCTGTGTCCTGGGAACATGACTGAGGTTTGATGGTTGAAACCTGTGGCCCGCGAACATGACTCAGGTTTGATTCTGGAACCATGTGTCCTGGGAACATGACTGAGGTTTGATTTTGGAAACCTTTGGCCTGGGAAAATGACTGAGGTTTCATTGTGGAAACATGTGGCCTGGGATCATGACTGAGGTTTGATGGTGGAACACTCTGGCCTGGCAAAATGACTGAGGCTTGATTCTGGAACCCTGTGGCCCGGGAACATGAGAACGGTTTGATTCTGGAACCCTGTGGCCTTTAACATGACATCGGTGGATTCTGGAACCCTGTGGCCTGGGAACATGAGAACGGTTTGATTCTGGAACCCTGTGGCCTGGGAACATGAGTGAGGATTGATGGTGGAACCCTGTGGCCTGGCAACATGACTGAGGTTTGATACTGGAAGACTGTGGCCAGGAAACATGATATCGGGTTGATTCTGGAAACTTCTGTCCTGGGAACAAGACTGAGGTTTGATTCTGGAACCCTGTGTCCTGGGAATATGACAAAGGTTTGTTGCTGGAAGCCTGTTCCCTGGGTACATGACTGAGGTTTGATTCTGGACACCTGTGTCCTGGGAACATGAGTGATGTTTGATGGTTGAAACCTGTGGCCTGCGAACATGACTCAGGTTTGATTCTGGAACCATGTGTCCTGGGAATATGACTGAGGTTTGTTTCTGGAAACCTTTGGCCTGAGAAAATGACTGAGGTTTCATTGTGGAAACATGTGGCCTGGGATCATGACTGAGGTTTGATGGTGGAACACTCTGGCCTGGCAAAATGACTGAGGCTTGATTCTGGAACCCTGTGGCCCGGGAACGTGACTGAGGTTTGATGGCAGAAACCTGTGGCCTGGCAACATGACTGACGTTTGATTCTGGATCCCGGTGGCCTGGGAACATGACTGAGGCGTGATTCTGGAAAACTGTGGCCTGGGAACATGACATCTGTTTAGATTGTGGAATACTGTGCCCCGGGAAGCTGACTGAGCCTTGGTTCTGAAACCCTGTGGACTGGGAACATGACTGAGGTTTTATTCTGGAACCCTGTAGCCTGGGAACATAACTGAGGATTGATTCTGGAACCCTGTGGCCTGGGAACATGATACCGGTGGATTCTGGAACCCTGGGGACTGGGCATGTGACATCTGTTTAGATTGTGGAATACTGGGCCCCGGGAACCTGACTGAGCCTTGGTTCTGGAACCCTGTGGATTGGGAACATGACTGAGGTTTTATTCTAGAACCCTGTAGCCTGGAAACATAACTGAGGATTGATTCTCGAACCCTGTGGCCTGGGAACATGACATCGGTGGATTCTAGAACCCTGTGGCCTGGGAACATGTCTGAGGTTTGATGGTGGAAACCTGTGGCTTGGCAACATGACTAAGGTTTGATTCTGGAAGACTGTGGCCAGGAAGCATGATATCTGGTTGATTCTGGAAACTTGTGTCCTGGGAGCATGACTGAGGTTTGTTTCTGGAAGCCTGTGCCCTGGGAACATGACTGAGGTTTGATTCTGGACACCTGTGTCCTGGGAACATGACTGAGGTTTGATGGTTGAAACCTGTGGCCCGCGAACATGACTCAGGTTTGATTCTGGAACCATGTGTCCTGGGAACATGACTGAGGTTTGATTTTGGAAACCTTTGGCCTGGGAAAATGACTGAGGTTTCATTGTGGAAACATGTGGCCTGGGATCATGACTGAGGTTTGATGGTGGAACACTCTGGCCTGGCAAAATGACTGAGGCTTGATTCTGGAACCCTGTGGCCCGGGAACATGAGAACGGTTTGATTCTGGAACCCTGTGGCCTTTAACATGACATCGGTGGATTCTGGAACCCTGTGGCCTGGGAACATGAGAACGGTTTGATTCTGGAACCCTGTGGCCTGGGAACATGAGTGAGGATTGATGGTGGAACCCTGTGGCCTGGCAACATGACTGAGGTTTGATACTGGAAGACTGTGGCCAGGAAACATGATATCGGGTTGATTCTGGAAACTTCTGTCCTGGGAACAAGACTGAGGTTTGATTCTGGAACCCTGTGTCCTGGGAATATGACAAAGGTTTGTTGCCGGAAGCCTGTTCCCTGGGTACATGACTGAGGTTTGATTCTGGACACCTGTGTCCTGGGAACATGACTGAGGTTTGATGGTTGAAACCTGTGGCCTGCGAACATGACTCAGGTTTGATTCTGGAACCATGTGTCCTGGGAATATGACTGAGGTTTGATTCTGGAAACCTTTGGCCTGAGAAAATGACTGAGGTTTCATTGTGGAAACATGTGGCCTGGGATCATGACTGAGGTTTGATGGTGGAACACTCTGGCCTGGCAAAATGACTGAGGCTTGATTCTGGAACCCTGTGGCCCGGGAACGTGACTGAGGTTTGATGGCAGAAACCTGTGGCCTGGCAACATGACTGACGTTTGATTCTGGATCCCGGTGGCCTGGGAACATGACTGAGGCGTGATTCTGGAAAACTGTGGCCTGGGAACATGACATCTGTTTAGATTGTGGAATACTGTGCCCCGGGAAGCTGACTGAGCCTTGGTTCTGAAACCCTGTGGACTGGGAACATGACTGAGGTTTTATTCTGGAACCCTGTAGCCTGGGAACATAACTGAGGATTGATTCTGGAACCCTGTGGCCTGGGAACATGATACCGGTGGATTCTGGAACCCTGGGGACTGGGCATGTGACATCTGTTTAGATTGTGGAATACTGTGCCCCGGGAACCTGACTGAGCCTTGGTTCTGGAACCCTGTGGATTGGGAACATGACTGAGGTTTTATTCTAGAACCCTGTAGCCTGGAAACATAACTGAGGATTGATTCTCGAACCCTGTGGCCTGGCAACATGACATCGGTGGATTCTAGAACCCTGTGGCCTGGGAACATGTCTGAGGTTTGATGGTGGAAACCTGTGGCTTGGCAACATGACTAAGGTTTGATTCTGGAAGACTGTGGCCAGGAAGCATGATATCTGGTTGATTCTGGAAACTTGTGTCCTGGGAACATGACTGAGGTTTGTTTCTGGAAGCCTGTGCCCTGGGAACATGACTGAGGTTTGATTCTGGACACCTGTGTCCTGGGAACATGACTGAGGTTTGATGGTTGAAACCTGTGGCCCGCGAACATGACTCAGGTTTGATTCTGGAACCATGTGTCCTGGGAACATGACTGAGGTTTGATTTTGGAAACCTTTGGCCTGGGAAAATGACTGAGGTTTCATTGTGGAAACATGTGGCCTGGGATCATGACTGAGGTTTGATGGTGGAACACTCTGGCCTGGCAAAATGACTGAGGCTTGATTCTGGAACCCTGTGGCCCGGGAACGTGACTGAGGTTTGATGGCAGAAACCTGTGGCCTGGCAACATGACTGACGTTTGATTCTGGATCCCGGTGGCCTGGGAACATGACTGAGGCGTGATTCTGGAAAACTGTGGCCTGGGAACATGACATCTGTTTAGATTGTGGAATACTGTGCCCCGGGAAGCTGACTGAGCCTTGGTTCTGAAACCCTGTGGACTGGGAACATGACTGAGGTTTTATTCTGGAACCCTGTAGCCTGGGAACATAACTGAGGATTGATTCTGGAACCCTGTGGCCTGGGAACATGATACCGGTGGATTCTGGAACCCTGGGGACTGGGCATGTGACATCTGTTTAGATTGTGGAATACTGTGCCCCGGGAACCTGACTGAGCCTTGGTTCTGGAACCCTGTGGATTGGGAACATGACTGAGGTTTTATTCTAGAACCCTGTAGCCTGGAAACATAACTGAGGATTGATTCTCGAACCCTGTGGCCTGGGAACATGACATCGGTGGATTCTAGAACCCTGTGGCCTGGGAACATGTCTGAGGTTTGATGGTGGAAACCTGTGGCTTGGCAACATGACTAAGGTTTGATTCTGGAAGACTGTGGACAGGAAGCATGATATCTGGTTGATTCTGGAAACTTGTGTCCTGGGAGCATGACTGAGGTTTGATTCTGGACACCTGTGTCCTGGGAACATGACTGAGGTTTGATGGTTGAAACCTGTGGCCCGCGAACATGACTCAGGTTTGATTCTGGAACCATGTGTCCTGGGAACATGACTGAGGTTTGATTTTGGAAACCTTTGGCCTGGGAAAATGACTGAGGTTTCATTGTGGAAACATGTGGCCTGGGATCATGACTGAGGTTTGATGGTGGAACACTCTGGCCTGGCAAAATGACTGAGGCTTGATTCTGGAACCCTGTGGCCCGGGAACATGAGAACGGTTTGATTCTGGAACCCTGTGGCCTTTAACATGACATCGGTGGATTCTGGAACCCTGTGGCCTGGGAACATGAGAACGGTTTGATTCTGGAACCCTGTGGCCTGGGAACATGAGTGAGGATTGATGGTGGAACCCTGTGGCCTGGCAACATGACTGAGGTTTGATACTGGAAGACTGTGGCCAGGAAACATGATATCGGGTTGATTCTGGAAACTTCTGTCCTGGGAACAAGACTGAGGTTTGATTCTGGAACCCTGTGTCCTGGGAATATGACAAAGGTTTGTTGCTGGAAGCCTGTTCCCTGGGTACATGACTGAGGTTTGATTCTGGACACCTGTGTCCTGGGAACATGAGTGATGTTTGATGGTTGAAACCTGTGGCCTGCGAACATGACTCAGGTTTGATTCTGGAACCATGTGTCCTGGGAATATGACTGAGGTTTGATTCTGGAAACCTTTGGCCTGAGAAAATGACTGAGGTTTCATTGTGGAAACATGTGGCCTGGGATCATGACTGAGGTTTGATGGTGGAACACTCTGGCCTGGCAAAATGACTGAGGCTTGATTCTGGAACCCTGTGGCCCGGGAACGTGACTGAGGTTTGATGGCAGAAACCTGTGGCCTGGCAACATGACTGACGTTTGATTCTGGATCCCGGTGGCCTGGAAACATGACTGAGGCGTGATTCTGGAAAACTGTGGCCTGGGAACATGACATCTGTTTAGATTGTGGAATACTGTGCCCCGGGAAGCTGACTGAGCCTTGGTTCTGAAACCCTGTGGACTGGGAACATGACTGAGGTTTTATTCTGGAACCCTGTAGCCTGGGAACATAACTGAGGATTGATTCTGGAACCCTGTGGCCTGGGAACATGATACCGGTGGATTCTGGAACCCTGGGGACTGGGCATGTGACATCTGTTTAGATTGTGGAATACTGTGCCCCGGGAAACTGACTGAGCCTTGGTTCTGGAACCCTGTGGATTGGGAACATGACTGAGGTTTTATTCTAGAACCCTGTAGCCTGGAAACATAACTGAGGATTGATTCTCGAACCCTGTGGCCTGGGAACATGACATCGGTGGATTCTACAACCCTGTGGCCTGGGAACATGCCTGAGGTTTGATGGTGGAAACCTGTGGCTTGGCAACATGACTAAGGTTTGATTCTGGAAGACTGTGGCCAGGAAGCATGATATCTGGTTGATTCTGGAAACTTGTGTCCTGGGAACATGACTGAGGTTTGATTCTGGAAACCTTTGGCCTGAGAAAATGACTGAGGTTTCATTGTGGAAACATGTGGCCTGGGATCATGACTGAGGTTTGATGGTGGAACACTCTGGCCTGGCAAAATGACTGAGGCTTGATTCTGGAACCCTGTGGCCCGGGAACATGAGAACGGTTTGATTCTGGAACCCTGTGGCCTTTAACATGACATCGGTGGATTCTGGAACCCTGTGGCCTGGGAACATGAGAACGGTTTGATTCTGGAACCCTGTGGCCTGGGAACATGAGTGAGGATTGATGGTGGAACCCTGTGGCCTGGCAACATGACTGAAGTTTGATACTGGAAGACTGTGGCCAGGAAACATGATATCGGGTTGATTCTGGAAACTTCTGTCCTGGGAACAAGACTGAGGTTTGATTCTGGAACCCTGTGTCCTGGGAATATGACAAAGGTTTGTTGCTGGAAGCCTGTTCCCTGGGTACATGACTGAGGTTTGATTCTGGACACCTGTGTCCTGGGAACATGAGTGATGTTTGATGGTTGAAACCTGTGGCCTGCGAACATGACTCAGGTTTGATTCTGGAACCATGTGTCCTGGGAATATGACTGAGGTTTGATTCTGGAAACCTTTGGCCTGAGAAAATGACTGAGGTTTCATTGTGGAAACATGTGGCCTGGGATCATGACTGAGGTTTGATGGTGGAACACTCTGGCCTGGCAAAATGACTGAGGCTTGATTCTGGAACCCTGTGGCCCGGGAACATGAGAACGGTTTGATTCTGGAACCCTGTGGCCTTTAACATGACATCGGTGGATTCTGGAACCCTGTGGCCTGGGAACATGAGAACGGTTTGATTCTGGAACCCTGTGGCCTGGGAACATGAGTGAGGATTGATGGTGGAACCCTGTGGCCTGGCAACATGACTGAAGTTTGATACTGGAAGACTGTGGCCAGGAAACATGATATCGGGTTGATTCTGGAAACTTCTGTCCTGGGAACAAGACTGAGGTTTGATTCTGGAACCCTGTGTCCTGGGAATATGACAAAGGTTTGTTGCTGGAAGCCTGTTCCCTGGGTACATGACTGAGGTTTGATTCTGGACACCTGTGTCCTGGGAACATGAGTGATGTTTGATGGTTGAAACCTGTGGCCTGCGAACATGACTCAGGTTTGATTCTGGAACCATGTGTCCTGGGAATATGACTGAGGTTTGATTCTGGAAACCTTTGGCCTGAGAAAATGACTGAGGTTTCATTGTGGAAACATGTGGCCTGGGATCATGACTGAGGTTTGATGGTGGAACACTCTGGCCTGGCAAAATGACTGAGGCTTTATTCTGGAACCCTGTGGCCCGGGAACGTGACTGAGGTTTGATGGCAGAAACCTGTGGCCTGGCAACATGACTGACGTTTGATTCTGGATCCCGGTGGCCTGGGAACATGACTGAGGCGTGATTCTGGAAAACTGTGGCCTGGGAACATGACATCTGTTTAGATTGTGGAATACTGTGCCCCGGGAACCTGACTGAGCCTTGGTTCTGAAACCCTGTGGACTGGGAACATGACTGAGGTTTTATTCTGGAACCCTGTAGCCTGGGAACATAACTGAGGATTGATTCTGGAACCCTGTGGCCTGGGAACATGATACCGGTGGATTCTGGAACCCTGGGCACTGGGCATGTGACATCTGTTTAGATTGTGGAATACTGTGCCCCGGGAACCTGACTGAGCCTTGGTTCTGGAACCCTGTGGATTGGGAACATGACTGAGGTTTTATTCTAGAACCCTGTAGCCTGGAAACATAACTGAGGATTGATTCTCGAACCCTGTGGCCTGGCAACATGACATCGGTGGATTCTAGAACCCTGTGGCCTGGGAACATGTCTGAGGTTTGATGGTGGAAACCTGTGGCTTGGCAACATGACTAAGGTTTGATTCTGGAAGACTGTGGCCAGGAAGCATGATATCTGGTTGATTCTGGAAACTTGTGTGCTGGGAACATGACTGAGGTTTGTTTCTGGAAGCCTGTGCCCTGGGAACATGACTGAGGTTTGATTCTGGACACCTGTGTCCTGGGAACATGACTGAGGTTTGATGGTTGAAACCTGTGGCCCGCGAACATGACTCAGGTTTGATTCTGGAACCATGTGTCCTGGGAACATGACTGAGGTTTGATTTTGGAAACCTTTGGCCTGGAAAAATGACTGAGGTTTCATTGTGGAAACATGTGGCCTGGGATCATGACTGAGGTTTGATGGTGGAACACTCTGGCCTGGCAAAATGACTGAGGCTTGATTCTGGAACCCTGTGGCCCGGGAACATGAGAACGGTTTGATTCTGGAACCCTGTGGCCTTTAACATGACATCGGTGGATTCTGGAACCCTGTGGCCTGGGAACATGAGAACGGTTTGATTCTGGAACCCTGTGGCCTGGGAACATGAGTGAGGATTGATGGTGGAACCCTGTGGCCTGGCAACATGACTGAGGTTTGATACTGGAAGACTGTGGCCAGGAAACATGATATCGGGTTGATTCTGGAAACTTCTGTCCTGGGAACAAGACTGAGGTTTGATTCTGGAACCCTGTGTCCTGGGAATATGACAAAGGTTTGTTGCTGGAAGCCTGTTCCCTGGGTACATGACTGAGGTTTGATTCTGGACACCTGTGTCCTGGGAACATGAGTGATGTTTGATGGTTGAAACCTGTGGCCTGCGAACATGACTCAGGTTTGATTCTGGAACCATGTGTCCTGGGAATATGACTGAGGTTTGATTCTGGAAACCTTTGGCCTGAGAAAATGACTGAGGTTTCATTGTGGAAACATGTGGCCTGGGATCATGACTGAGGTTTGATGGTGGAACACTCTGGCCTGGCAAAATGACTGAGGCTTGATTCTGGAACCCTGTGGCCCGGGAACGTGACTGAGGTTTGATGGCAGAAACCTGTGGCCTGGCAACATGACTGACGTTTGATTCTGGATCCCGGTGGCCTGGGAACATGACTGAGGCGTGATTCTGGAAAACTGTGGCCTGGGAACATGACATCTGTTTAGATTGTGGAATACTGTGCCCCGGGAACCTGACTGAGCCTTGGTTCTGAAACCCTGTGGACTGGGAACATGACTGAGGTTTTATTCTGGAACCCTGTAGCCTGGGAACATAACTGAGGATTGATTCTGGAACCCTGTGGCCTGGGAACATGATACCGGTGGATTCTGGAACCCTGGGGACTGGGCATGTGACATCTGTTTAGATTGTGGAATACTGTGCCCCGGGAACCTGACTGAGCCTTGGTTCTGGAACCCTGTGGATTGGGAACATGACTGAGGATTTATTCTAGAACCCTGTAGCCTGGAAACATAACTGAGGATTGATTCTCGAACCCTGTGGCCTGGGAACATGACATCGGTGGATTCTACAACCCTGTGGCCTGGGAACATGCCTGAGGTTTGATGGTGGAAACCTGTGGCTTGGCAACATGACTAAGGTTTGATTCTGGAAGACTGTGGCCAGGAAGCATGATATCTGGTTGATTCTGGAAACTTGTGTCCTGGGAACATGACTGAGGTTTGTTTCTGGAAGCCTGTGCCCTGGGAACATGACTGAGGTTTGATTCTGGACACCTGTGTCCTGGGAACTTGACTGAGGTTTGATGGTTGAAACCTGTGGCCCGCGAACATGACTCAGGTTTGATTCTGGAACCATGTGTCCTGGGAACATGACTGAGGTTTGATTTTGGAAACCTTTGGCCTGGAAAAATGACTGAGGTTTCATTGTGGAAACATGTTGCCTGGGATCATGACTGAGGTTTGATGGTGGAACACTCTGGCCTGGCAAAATGACTGAGGCTTGATTCTGGAACCCTGTGGCCCGGGAACATGAGAACGGTTTGATTCTGGAACCCTGTGGCCTTTAACATGACATCGGTGGATTCTGGAACCCTGTGGCCTGGGAACATGAGAACGGTTTGATTCTGGAACCCTGTGGCCTGGGAACATGAGTGAGGATTGATGGTGGAACCCTGTGGCCTGGCAAAATGACTGAGGTTTGATACTGGAAGACTGTGGCCAGGAAACATGATATCGGGTTGATTCTGGAAACTTCTGTCCTGGGAACAAGACTGAGGTTTGATTCTGGAACCCTGTGTCCTGGGAATATGACAAAGGTTTGTTGCTGGAAGCCTGTTCCCTGGGTACATGACTGAGGTTTGATTCTGGACACCTGTGTCCTGGGAACATGAGTGATGTTTGATTGTTGAAACCTGTGGCCTGCGAACATGACTCAGGTTTTATTCTGGAACCATGTGTCCTGGGAATATGACTGAGGTTTGTTTCTGGAAACCTTTGGCCTGAGAAAATGACTGAGGTTTCATTGTGGAAACATGTGGCCTGGGATCATGACTGAGGTTTGATGGTGGAACACTCTGGCCTGGCAAAATGACTGAGGCTTGATTCTGGAACCCTGTGGCCCGGGAACGTGACTGAGGTTTGATGGCAGAAACCTGTGGCCTGGCAACATGACTGACGTTTGATTCTGGATCCCGGTGGCCTGGGAACATGACTGAGGCGTGATTCTGGAAAACTGTGGCCTGGGAACATGACATCTGTTTAGATTGTGGAATACTGTGCCCCGGGAACCTGACTGAGCCTTGGTTCTGAAACCCTGTGGACTGGGAACATGTCTGAGGTTTTATTCTGGAACCCTGTAGCCTGGGAACATAACTGAGGATTGATTCTGGAACCCTGTGGCCTGGGAACATGATACCGGTGGATTCTGGAACCCTGGGGACTGGGCATGTGACATCTGTTTAGATTGTGGAATACTGTGCCCCGGGAACCTGACTGAGCCTTGGTTCTGGAACCCTGTGGATTGGGAACATGACTGAGGTTTTATTCTAGAACCCTGTAGCCTGGAAACATAACTGAGGATTGATTCTCGAAACCTGTGGCCTGGGAACATGACATCGGTGGATTCTAGAACCCTGTGGCCTGGGAACATGTCTGAGGTTTGATGGTGGAAACCTGTGGCTTGGCAACATGACTAAGGTTTGATTCTGGAAGACTGTGGCCAGGAAGCATGATATCTGGTTGATTCTGGAAACTTGTGTCCTGGGAGCATGACTGAGGTTTGTTTCTGGAAGCCTGTGCCCTGGGAACATGACTGAGGTTTGATTCTGGACACCTGTGTCCTGGGAACATGACTGAGGTTTGATGGTTGAAACCTGTGGCCCGCGAACATGACTCAGGTTTGATTCTGGAACCATGTGTCCTGGGAACATGACTGAGGTTTGATTTTGGAAACCTTTGGCCTGGGAAAATGACTGAGGTTTCATTGTGGAAACATGTGGCCTGGGATCATGACTGAGGTTTGATGGTGGAACACTCTGGCCTGGCAAAATGACTGAGGCTTGATTCTGGAACCCTGTGGCCCGGGAACATGAGAACGGTTTGATTCTGGAACCCTGTGGCCTTTAACATGACATCGGTGGATTCTGGAACCCTGTGGCCTGGGAACATGAGAACGGTTTGATTCTGGAACCCTGTGGCCTGGGAACATGAGTGAGGATTGATGGTGGAACCCTGTGGCCTGGCAACATGACTGAGGTTTGATACTGGAAGACTGTGGCCAGGAAACATGATATCGGGTTGATTCTGGAAACTTCTGTCCTGGGAACAAGACTGAGGTTTGATTCTGGAACCCTGTGTCCTGGGAATATGACAAAGGTTTGTTGCTGGAAGCCTGTTCCCTGGGTACATGACTGAGGTTTGATTCTGGACACCTGTGTCCTGGGAACATGAGTGATGTTTGATGGTTGAAACCTGTGGCCTGCGAACATGACTCAGGTTTGATTCTGGAACCATGTGTCCTGGGAATATGACTGAGGTTTGATTCTGGAAACCTTTGGCCTGAGAAAATGACTGAGGTTTCATTGTGGAAACATGTGGCCTGGGATCATGACTGAGGTTTGATGGTGGAACACTCTGGCCTGGCAAAATGACTGAGGCTTGATTCTGGAACCCTGTGGCCCGGGAACGTGACTGAGGTTTGATGGCAGAAACCTGTGGCCTGGCAACATGACTGACGTTTGATTCTGGATCCCGGTGGCCTGGGAACATGACTGAGGCGTGATTCTGGAAAACTGTGGCCTGGGAACATGACATCTGTTTAGATTGTGGAATACTGTGCCCCGGGAACCTGACTGAGCCTTGGTTCTGAAACCCTGTGGACTGGGAACATGACTGAGGTTTTATTCTGGAACCCTGTAGCCTGGGAACATAACTGAGGATTGATTCTGGAACCCTGTGGCCTGGGAACATGATACCGGTGGATTCTGGAACCCTGGGGACTGGGCATGTGACATCTGTTTAGATTGTGGAATACTGTGCCCCGGGAACCTGACTGAGCCTTGGTTCTGGAACCCTGTGGATTGGGAACATGACTGAGGTTTTATTCTAGAACCCTGTAGCCTGGAAACATAACTGAGGATTGATTCTCGAACCCTGTGGCCTGGGAACATGACATCGGTGGATTCTAGAACCCTGTGGCCTGGGAACATGTCTGAGGTTTGATGGTGGAAACCTGTGGCTTGGCAACATGACTAAGGTTTGATTTTGGAAGACTGTGGCCAGGAAGCATGATATCTGGTTGATTCTGGAAACTTGTGTGCTGGGAACATGACTGAGGTTTGTTTCTGGAAGCCTGTGCCCTGGGAACATGACTGAGGTTTGATTCTGGACACCTGTGTCCTGGGAACATGACTGAGGTTTGATGGTTGAAACCTGTGGCCCGCGAACATGACTCAGGTTTGATTCTGGAACCATGTGTCCTGGGAACATGACTGAGGTTTGATTTTGGAAACCTTTGGCCTGGGAAAATGACTGAGGTTTCATTGTGGAAACATGTGGCCTGGGATCATGACTGAGGTTTGATGGTGGAACACTCTGGCCTGGCAAAATGACTGAGGCTTGATTCTGGAACCCTGTGGCCCGGGAACATGAGAACGGTTTGATTCTGGAACCCTGTGGCCTTTAACATGACATCGGTGGATTCTGGAACCCTGTGGCCTGGGAACATGAGAACGGTTTGATTCTGGAACCCTGTGGCCTGGGAACATAAGTGAGGATTGATGGTGGAACCCTGTGGCCTGGCAACATGACTGAGGTTTGATACTGGAAGACTGTGGCCAGGAAACATGATATCGGGTTGATTCTGGAAACTTCTGTCCTGGGAACAAGACTGAGGTTTGATTCTGGAACCCTGTGTCCTGGGAATATGACAAAGGTTTGTTGCTGGAAGCCTGTTCCCTGGGTACATGACTGAGGTTTGATTCTGGACACCTGTGTCCTGGGAACATGAGTGATGTTTGATGGTTGAAACCTGTGGCCTGCGAACATGACTCAGGTTTGATTCTGGAACCATGTGTCCTGGGAATATGACTGAGGTTTGATTCTGGAAACCTTTGGCCTGAGAAAATGACTGAGGTTTCATTGTGGAAACATGTGGCCTGGGATCATGACTGAGGTTTGATGGTGGAACACTCTGGCCTGGCAAAATGACTGAGGCTTGATTCTGGAACCCTGTGGCCCGGGAACGTGACTGAGGTTTGATGGCAGAAACCTGTGGCCTGGCAACATGACTGACGTTTGATTCTGGATCCCGGTGGCCTGGGAACATGACTGAGGCGTGATTCTGGAAAACTGTGGCCTGGGAACATGACATCTGTTTAGATTGTGGAATACTGTGCCCCGGGAAGCTGACTGAGCCTTGGTTCTGAAACCCTGTGGACTGGGAACATGACTGAGGTTTTATTCTGGAACCCTGTAGCCTGGGAACATAACTGAGGATTGATTCTGGAACCCTGTGGCCTGGGAACATGATACCGGTGGATTCTGGAACCCTGGGGACTGGGCATGTGACATCTGTTTAGATTGTGGAATACTGTGCCCCGGGAACCTGACTGAGCCTTGGTTCTGGAACCCTGTGGATTGGGAACATGACTGAGGATTTATTCTAGAACCCTGTAGCCTGGAAACATAACTGAGGATTGATTCTCGAACCCTGTGGCCTGGCAACATGACATCGGTGGATTCTAGAACCCTGTGGCCTGGGAACATGTCTGAGGTTTGATGGTGGAAACCTGTGGCTTGGCAACATGACTAAGGTTTGATTCTGGAAGACTGTGGCCAGGAAGCATGATATCTGGTTGATTCTGGAAACTTGTGTCCTGGGAACATGACTGAGGTTTGTTTCTGGAAGCCTGTGCCCTGGGAACATGACTGAGGTTTGATTCTGGACACTTGTGTCCTGGGAACATGACTGAGGTTTGATGGTTGAAACCTGTGGCCCGCGAACATGACTCAGGTTTGATTCTGGAACCATGTGTCCTGGGAACATGACTGAGGTTTGATTTTGGAAACCTTTGGCCTGGGAAAATGACTGAGGTTTCATTGTGGAAACATGTGGCCTGGGATCATGACTGAGGTTTGATGGTGGAACACTCTGGCCTGGCAAAATGACTGAGGCTTGATTCTGGAACCCTGTGGCCCGGGAACATGAGAACGGTTTGATTCTGGAACCCTGTGGCCTTTAACATGACATCGGTGGATTCTGGAACCCTGTGGCCTGGGAACATGAGAACGGTTTGATTCTGGAACCCTGTGGCCTGGGAACATGAGTGAGGATTGATGGTGGAACCCTGTGGCCTGGCAACATGACTGAGGTTTGATACTGGAAGACTGTGGCCAGGAAACATGATATCGGGTTGATTCTGGAAACTTCTGTCCTGGGAACAAGACTGAGGTTTGATTCTGGAACCCTGTGTCCTGGGAATATGACAAAGGTTTGTTGCTGGAAGCCTGTTCCCTGGGTACATGACTGAGGTTTGATTCTGGACACCTGTGTCCTGGGAACATGAGTGATGTTTGATGGTTGAAACCTGTGGCCTGCGAACATGACTCAGGTTTGATTCTGGAACCATGTGTCCTGGGAATATGACTGAGGTTTGATTCTGGAAACCTTTGGCCTGAGAAAATGACTGAGGTTTCATTGTGGAAACATGTGGCCTGGGATCATGACTGAGGTTTGATGGTGGAACACTCTGGCCTGGCAAGATGACTGAGGCTTGATTCTGGAACCCTGTGGCCCGGGAACGTGACTGAGGTTTGATGGCAGAAACCTGTGGCCTGGCAACATGACTGACGTTTGATTCTGGATCCCGGTGGCCTGGGAACATGACTGAGGCGTGATTCTGGAAAACTGTGGCCTGGGAACATGACATCTGTTTAGATTGTGGAATACTGTGCCCCGGGAACCTGACTGAGCCTTGGTTCTGAAACCCTGTGGACTGGGAACATGACTGAGGTTTTATTCTGGAACCCTGTAGCCTGGGAACATAACTGAGGATTGATTCTGGAACCCTGTGGCCTGGGAACATGATACCGGTGGATTCTGGAACCCTGGGGACTGGGCATGTGACATCTGTTTAGATTGTGGAATACTGTGCCCCGGGAACCTGACTGAGCCTTGGTTCTGGAACCCTGTGGATTGGGAACATGACTGAGGTTTTATTCTAGAACCCTGTAGCCTGGAAACATAACTGAGGATTGATTCTCGAACCCTGTGGCCTGGGAACATGACATCGGTGGATTCTAGAACCCTGTGGCCTGGGAACATGTCTGAGGTTTGATGGTGGAAACCTGTGGCTTGGCAACATGACTAAGGTTTGATTCTGGAAGACTGTGGCCAGGAAGCATGATATCTGGTTGATTCTGGAAACTTGTGTCCTGGGAGCATGACTGAGGTTTGTTTCTGGAAGCCTGTGCCCTGCGAACATGACTGAGGTTTGATTCTGGACACCTGTGTCCTGGGAACATGACTGAGGTTTGATGGTTGAAACCTGTGGCCCGCGAACATGACTCAGGTTTGATTCTGGAACCATGTGTCCTGGGAACATGACTGAGGTTTGATTTTGGAAACCTTTGGCCTGGGAAAATGACTGAGGTTTCATTGTGGAAACATGTGGCCTGGGATCATGACTGAGGTTTGATGGTGGAACACTCTGGCCTGGCAAAATGACTGAGGCTTGATTCTGGAACCCTGTGGCCCGGGAACATGAGAACGGTTTGATTCTGGAACCCTGTGGCCTTTAAAATGACATCGGTGGATTCTGGAACCCTGTGGCCTGGGAACATGAGAACGGTTTGATTCTGGAACCCTGTGGCCTGGGAACATGAGTGAGGATTGATGGTGGAACCCTGTGGCCTGGCAACATGACTGAGGTTTGATACTTGAAGACTGTGGCCAGGAAACATGATATCGGGTTGATTCTGGAAACTTCTGTCCTGGGAACAAGACTGAGGTTTGATTCTGGAACCCTGTGTCCTGGGAATATGACAAAGGTTTGTTGCTGGAAGCCTGTTCCCTGGGTACATGACTGAGGTTTGATTCTGGACACCTGTGTCCTGGGAACATGAGTGATGTTTGATGGTTGAAACCTGTGGCCTGCGAACATGACTCAGGTTTGATTCTGGAACCATGTGTCCTGGGAATATGACTGAGGTTTGTTTCTGGAAACCTTTGGCCTGAGAAAATGACTGAGGTTTCATTGTGGAAACATGTGGCCTGGGATCATGACTGAGGTTTGATGGTGGAACACTCTGGCCTGGCAAAATGACTGAGGCTTGATTCTGGAACCCTGTGGCCCGGGAACGTGACTGAGGTTTGATGGCAGAAACCTGTGGCCTGGCAACATGACTGACGTTTGATTCTGGATCCCGGTGGCCTGGGAACATGACTGAGGCGTGATTCTGGAAAACTGTGGCCTGGGAACATGACATCTGTTTAGATTGTGGAATACTGTGCCCCGGGAACCTGACTGAGCCTTGGTTCTGAAACCCTGTGGACTGGGAACATGACTGAGGTTTTATTCTGGAACCCTGTAGCCTGGGAACATAACTGAGGATTGATTCTGGAACCCTGTGGCCTGGGAACATGATACCGGTGGATTCTGGAACCCTGGGGACTGGGCATGTGACATCTGTTTAGATTGTGGAATACTGTGCCCCGGGAACCTGACTGAGCCTTGGTTCTGGAACCCTGTGGATTGGGAACATGACTGAGGTTTTATTCTAGAACCCTGTAGCCTGGAAACATAACTGAGGATTGATTCTCGAACCCTGTGGCCTGGCAACATGACATCGGTGGATTCTAGAACCCTGTGGCCTGGGAACATGTCTGAGGTTTGATGGTGGAAACCTGTGGCTTGGCAACATGACTAAGGTTTGATTCTGGAAGACTGTGGCCAGGAAGCATGATATCTGGTTGATTCTGGAAACTTGTGTCCTGGGAGCATGACTGAGGTTTGTTTCTGGAAGCCTGTGCCCTGGGAACATGACTGAGGTTTGATTCTGGACACCTGTGTCCTGGGAACATGACTGAGGTTTGATGGTTGAAACCTGTGGCCCGCGAACATGACTCAGGTTTGATTCTGGAACCATGTGTCCTGGGAACATGACTGAGGTTTGATTTTGGAAACCTTTGGCCTGGGAAAATGACTGAGGTTTCATTGTGGAAACATGTGGCCTGGGATCATGACTGAGGTTTGATGGTGGAACACTCTGGCCTGGCAAAATGACTGAGGCTTGATTCTGGAACCCTGTGGCCCGGGAACATGAGAACGGTTTGATTCTGGAACCCTGTGGCCTTTAACATGACATCGGTGGATTCTGGAACCCTGTGGCCTGGGAACATGAGAACGGTTTGATTCTGGAACCCTGTGGCCTGGGAACATGAGTGAGGATTGATGGTGGAACCCTGTGGCCTGGCAACATGACTGAGGTTTGATACTGGAAGACTGTGGCCAGGAAACATGATATCGGGTTGATTCTGGAAACTTCTGTCCTGGGAACAAGACTGAGGTTTGATTCTGGAACCCTGTGTCCTGGGAATATGACAAAGGTTTGTTGCTGGAAGCCTGTTCCCTGGGTACATGACTGAGGTTTGATTCTGGACACCTGTGTCCTGGGAACATGAGTGATGTTTGATGGTTGAAACCTGTGGCCTGCGAACATGACTCAGGTTTGATTCTGGAACCATGTGTCCTGGGAATATGACTGAGGTTTGATTCTGGAAACCTTTGGCCTGAGAAAATGACTGAGCTTTCATTGTGGAAACATGTGGCCTGGGATCATGACTGAGGTTTGATGGTGGAACACTCTGGCCTGGCAAAATGACTGAGGCTTGATTCTGGAACCCTGTGGCCCGGGAACGTGACTGAGGTTTGATGGCAGAAACCTGTGGCCTGGCAACATGACTGACGTTTGATTCTGGATCCCGGTGGCCTGGGAACATGACTGAGGCGTGATTCTGGAAAACTGTGGCCTGGGAACATGACATCTGTTTAGATTGTGGAATACTGTGCCCCGGGAACCTGACTGAGCCTTGGTTCTGAAACCCTGTGGACTGGGAACATGACTGAGGTTTTATTCTGGAACCCTGTAGCCTGGGAACATAACTGAGGATTGATTCTGGAACCCTGTGGCCTGGGAACATGATACCGGTGGATTCTGGAACCCTGGGGACTGGGCATGTGACATCTGTTTAGATTGTGGAATACTGTGCCCCGGGAACCTGACTGAGCCTTGGTTCTGGAACCCTGTGGATTGGGAACATGACTGAGGTTTTATTCTAGAACCCTGTAGCCTGGAAACATAACTGAGGATTGATTCTCGAACCCTGTGGCCTGGGAACATGACATCGGTGGATTCTAGAACCCTGTGGCCTGGGAACATGTCTGAGGTTTGATGGTGGAAACCTGTGGCTTGGCAACATGACTAAGGTTTGATTCTGGAAGACTGTGGACAGGAAGCATGATATCTGGTTGATTCTGGAAACTTGTGTCCTGGGAGCATGACTGAGGTTTGTTTCTGGAAGCCTGTGCCCTGGGAACATGACTGAGGTTTGATTCTGGACACCTGTGTCCTGGGAACATGACTGAGGTTTGATGGTTGAAACCTGTGGCCCGCGAACATGACTCAGGTTTGATTCTGGAACCATGTGTCCTGGGAACATGACTGAGGTTTGATTTTGGAAACCTTTGGCCTGGGAAAATGACTGAGGTTTCATTGTGGAAACATGTGGCCTGGGATCATGACTGAGGTTTGATGGTGGAACACTCTGGCCTGGCAAAATGACTGAGGCTTGATTCTGGAACCCTGTGGCCCGGGAACATGAGAACGGTTTGATTCTGGAACCCTGTGGCCTTTAACATGACATCGGTGGATTCTGGAACCCTGTGGCCTGGGAACATGAGAACGGTTTGATTCTGGAACCCTGTGGCCTGGGAACATGAGTGAGGATTGATGGTGGAACCCTGTGGCCTGGCAACATGACTGAGGTTTGATACTGGAAGACTGTGGCCAGGAAACATGATATCGGGTTGATTCTGGAAACTTCTGTCCTGGGAACAAGACTGAGGTTTGATTCTGGAACCCTGTGTCCTGGGAATATGACAAAGGTTTGTTGCTGGAAGCCTGTTCCCTGGGTACATGACTGAGGTTTGATTCTGGACACCTGTGTCCTGGGAACATGAGTGATGTTTGATGGTTGAAACCTGTGGCCTGCGAACATGACTCAGGTTTGATTCTGGAACCATGTGTCCTGGGAATATGACTGAGGTTTGATTCTGGAAACCTTTGGCCTGAGAAAATGACTGAGGTTTCATTGTGGAAACATGTGGCCTGGGATCATGACTGAGGTTTGATGGTGGAACACTCTGGCCTGGCAAAATGACTGAGGCTTGATTCTGGAACCCTGTGGCCCGGGAACGTGACTGAGGTTTGATGGCAGAAACCTGTGGCCTGGCAACATGACTGACGTTTGATTCTGGATCCCGGTGGCCTGGGAACATGACTGAGGCGTGATTCTGGAAAACTGTGGCCTGGGAACATGACATCTGTTTAGATTGTGGAATACTGTGCCCCGGGAAGCTGACTGAGCCTTGGTTCTGAAACCCTGTGGACTGGGAACATGACTGAGGTTTTATTCTGGAACCCTGTAGCCTGGGAACATAACTGAGGATTGATTCTGGAACCCTGTGGCCTGGGAACATGATACCGGTGGATTCTGGAACCCTGGGGACTGGGCATGTGACATCTGTTTAGATTGTGGAATACTGTGCCCCGGGAACCTGACTGAGCCTTGGTTCTGGAACCCTGTGGATTGGGAACATGACTGAGGATTTATTCTAGAACCCTGTAGCCTGGAAACATAACTGAGGATTGATTCTCGAACCCTGTGGCCTGGGAACATGACATCGGTGGATTCTACAACCCTGTGGCCTGGGAACATGCCTGAGGTTTGATGGTGGAAACCTGTGGCTTGGCAACATGACTAAGGTTTGATTCTGGAAGACTGTGGCCAGGAAGCATGATATCTGGTTGATTCTGGAAACTTGTGTCCTGGGAACATGACTGAGGTTTGTTTCTGGAAGCCTGTGCCCTGGGAACATGACTGAGGTTTGATTCTGGACACCTGTGTCCTGGGAACATGACTGAGGTTTGATGGTTGAAACCTGTGGCCCGCGAACATGACTCAGGTTTGATTCTGGAACCATGTGTCCTGGGAACATGACTGAGGTTTGATTTTGGAAACCTTTGGCCTGGAAAAATGACTGAGGTTTCATTGTGGAAACATGTGGCCTGGGATCATGACTGAGGTTTGATGGTGGAACACTCTGGCCTGGCAAAATGACTGAGGCTTGATTCTGGAACCCTGTGGCCCGGGAACATGAGAACGGTTTGATTCTGGAACCCTGTGGCCTTTAACATGACATCGGTGGATTCTGGAACCCTGTGGCCTGGGAACATGAGAACGGTTTGATTCTGGAACCCTGTGGCCTGGGAACATGAGTGAGGATTGATGGTGGAACCCTGTGGCCTGGCAACATGACTGAGGTTTGATACTGGAAGACTGTGGCCAGGAAACATGATATCGGGTTGATTCTGGAAACTTCTGTCCTGGGAACAAGACTGAGGTTTTATTCTGGAACCCTGTGTCCTGGGAATATGACAAAGGTTTGTTGCTGGAAGCCTGTTCCCTGGGTACATGACTGAGGTTTGATTCTGGACACCTGTGTCCTGGGAACATGAGTGATGTTTGATTGTTGAAACCTGTGGCCTGCGAACATGACTCAGGTTTGATTCTGGAACCATGTGTCCTGGGAATATGACTGAGGTTTGTTTCTGGAAACCTTTGGCCTGAGAAAATGACTGAGGTTTCTTTGTGGAAACATGTGGCCTGGGATCATGACTGAGGTTTGATGGTGGAACACTCTGGCCTGGCAAAATGACTGAGGCTTGATTCTGGAACCCTGTGGCCCGGGAACATGAGAACGGTTTGATTCTGGAACCCTGTGGCCTTTAACATGACATCGGTGGATTCTGGAACCCTGTGGCCTGGGAACATGAGAACGGTTTGATTCTGGAACCCTGTGGCCTGGGAACATGAGTGAGGATTGATGGTGGAACCCTGTGGCCTGGCAACATGACTGAGGTTTGATACTGGAAGACTGTGGCCAGGAAACATGATATCGGGTTGATTCTGGAAACTTCTGTCCTGGGAACAAGACTGAGGTTTGATTCTGGAACCCTGTGTCCTGGGAATATGACAAAGGTTTGTTGCTGGAAGCCTGTTCCCTGGGTACATGACTGAGGTTTGATTCTGGACACCTGTGTCCTGGGAACATGAGTGATGTTTGATGGTTGAAACCTGTGGCCTGCGAACATGACTCAGGTTTGATTCTGGAACCATGTGTCCTGGGAATATGACTGAGGTTTGATTCTGGAAACCTTTGGCCTGAGAAAATGACTGAGCTTTCATTGTGGAAACATGTGGCCTGGGATCATGACTGAGGTTTGATGGTGGAACACTCTGGCCTGGCAAAATGACTGAGGCTTGATTCTGGAACCCTGTGGCCCGGGAACGTGACTGAGGTTTGATGGCAGAAACCTGTGGCCTGGCAACATGACTGACGTTTGATTCTGGATCCCGGTGGCCTGGGAACATGACTGAGGCGTGATTCTGGAAAACTGTGGCCTGGGAACATGACATCTGTTTAGATTGTGGAATACTGTGCCCCGGGAACCTGACTGAGCCTTGGTTCTGAAACCCTGTGGACTGGGAACATGACTGAGGTTTTATTCTGGAACCCTGTAGCCTGGGAACATAACTGAGGATTGATTCTGGAACCCTGTGGCCTGGGAACATGATACCGGTGGATTCTGGAACCCTGGGGACTGGGCATGTGACATCTGTTTAGATTGTGGAATACTGTGCCCCGGGAACCTGACTGAGCCTTGGTTCTGGAACCCTGTGGATTGGGAACATGACTGAGGTTTTATTCTAGAACCCTGTAGCCTGGAAACATAACTGAGGATTGATTCTCGAACCCTGTGGCCTGGGAACATGACATCGGTGGATTCTAGAACCCTGTGGCCTGGGAACATGTCTGAGGTTTGATGGTGGAAACCTGTGGCTTGGCAACATGACTAAGGTTTGATTCTGGAAGACTGTGGACAGGAAGCATGATATCTGGTTGATTCTGGAAACTTGTGTCCTGGGAGCATGACTGAGGTTTGTTTCTGGAAGCCTGTGCCCTGGGAACATGACTGAGGTTTGATTCTGGACACCTGTGTCCTGGGAACATGACTGAGGTTTGATGGTTGAAACCTGTGGCCCGCGAACATGACTCAGGTTTGATTCTGGAACCATGTGTCCTGGGAACATGACTGAGGTTTGATTTTGGAAACCTTTGGCCTGGGAAAATGACTGAGGTTTCATTGTGGAAACATGTGGCCTGGGATCATGACTGAGGTTTGATGGTGGAACACTCTGGCCTGGCAAAATGACTGAGGCTTGATTCTGGAACCCTGTGGCCCGGGAACATGAGAACGGTTTGATTCTGGAACCCTGTGGCCTTTAACATGACATCGGTGGATTCTGGAACCCTGTGGCCTGGGAACATGAGAACGGTTTGATTCTGGAACCCTGTGGCCTGGGAACATGAGTGAGGATTGATGGTGGAACCCTGTGGCCTGGCAACATGACTGAGGTTTGATACTGGAAGACTGTGGCCAGGAAACATGATATCGGGTTGATTCTGGAAACTTCTGTCCTGGGAACAAGACTGAGGTTTGATTCTGGAACCCTGTGTCCTGGGAATATGACAAAGGTTTGTTGCTGGAAGCCTGTTCCCTGGGTACATGACTGAGGTTTGATTCTGGACACCTGTGTCCTGGGAACATGAGTGATGTTTGATGGTTGAAACCTGTGGCCTGCGAACATGACTCAGGTTTGATTCTGGAACCATGTGTCCTGGGAATATGACTGAGGTTTGATTCTGGAAACCTTTGGCCTGAGAAAATGACTGAGGTTTCATTGTGGAAACATGTGGCCTGGGATCATGACTGAGGTTTGATGGTGGAACACTCTGGCCTGGCAAAATGACTGAGGCTTGATTCTGGAACCCTGTGGCCCGGGAACGTGACTGAGGTTTGATGGCAGAAACCTGTGGCCTGGCAACATGACTGACGTTTGATTCTGGATCCCGGTGGCCTGGGAACATGACTGAGGCGTGATTCTGGAAAACTGTGGCCTGGGAACATGACATCTGTTTAGATTGTGGAATACTGTGCCCCGGGAAGCTGACTGAGCCTTGGTTCTGAAACCCTGTGGACTGGGAACATGACTGAGGTTTTATTCTGGAACCCTGTAGCCTGGGAACATAACTGAGGATTGATTCTGGAACCCTGTGGCCTGGGAACATGATACCGGTGGATTCTGGAACCCTGGGGACTGGGCATGTGACATCTGTTTAGATTGTGGAATACTGTGCCCCGGGAACCTGACTGAGCCTTGGTTCTGGAACCCTGTGGATTGGGAACATGACTGAGGATTTATTCTAGAACCCTGTAGCCTGGAAACATAACTGAGGATTGATTCTCGAACCCTGTGGCCTGGGAACATGACATCGGTGGATTCTACAACCCTGTGGCCTGGGAACATGCCTGAGGTTTGATGGTGGAAACCTGTGGCTTGGCAACATGACTAAGGTTTGATTCTGGAAGACTGTGGCCAGGAAGCATGATATCTGGTTGATTCTGGAAACTTGTGTCCTGGGAACATGACTGAGGTTTGTTTCTGGAAGCCTGTGCCCTGGGAACATGACTGAGGTTTGATTCTGGACACCTGTGTCCTGGGAACATGACTGAGGTTTGATGGTTGAAACCTGTGGCCCGCGAACATGACTCAGGTTTGATTCTGGAACCATGTGTCCTGGGAACATGACTGAGGTTTGATTTTGGAAACCTTTGGCCTGGAAAAATGACTGAGGTTTCATTGTGGAAACATGTGGCCTGGGATCATGACTGAGGTTTGATGGTGGAACACTCTGGCCTGGCAAAATGACTGAGGCTTGATTCTGGAACCCTGTGGCCCGGGAACATGAGAACGGTTTGATTCTGGAACCCTGTGGCCTTTAACATGACATCGGTGGATTCTGGAACCCTGTGGCCTGGGAACATGAGAACGGTTTGATTCTGGAACCCTGTGGCCTGGGAACATGAGTGAGGATTGATGGTGGAACCCTGTGGCCTGGCAACATGACTGAGGTTTGATACTGGAAGACTGTGGCCAGGAAACATGATATCGGGTTGATTCTGGAAACTTCTGTCCTGGGAACAAGACTGAGGTTTTATTCTGGAACCCTGTGTCCTGGGAATATGACAAAGGTTTGTTGCTGGAAGCCTGTTCCCTGGGTACATGACTGAGGTTTGATTCTGGACACCTGTGTCCTGGGAACATGAGTGATGTTTGATTGTTGAAACCTGTGGCCTGCGAACATGACTCAGGTTTGATTCTGGAACCATGTGTCCTGGGAATATGACTGAGGTTTGTTTCTGGAAACCTTTGGCCTGAGAAAATGACTGAGGTTTCTTTGTGGAAACATGTGGCCTGGGATCATGACTGAGGTTTGATGGTGGAACACTCTGGCCTGGCAAAATGACTGAGGCTTGATTCTGGAACCCTGTGGCCCGGGAACATGAGAACGGTTTGATTCTGGAACCCTGTGGCCTTTAACATGACATCGGTGGATTCTGGAACCCTGTGGCCTGGGAACATGAGAACGGTTTGATTCTGGAACCCTGTGGCCTGGGAACATGAGTGAGGATTGATGGTGGAACCCTGTGGCCTGGCAACATGACTGAGGTTTGATACTGGAAGACTGTGGCCAGGAAACATGATATCGGGTTGATTCTGGAAACTTCTGTCCTGGGAACAAGACTGAGGTTTGATTCTGGAACCCTGTGTCCTGGGAATATGACAAAGGTTTGTTGCTGGAAGCCTGTTCCCTGGGTACATGACTGAGGTTTGATTCTGGACACCTGTGTCCTGGGAACATGAGTGATGTTTGATGGTTGAAACCTGTGGCCTGCGAACATGACTCAGGTTTGATTCTGGAACCATGTGTCCTGGGAATATGACTGAGGTTTGATTCTGGAAACCTTTGGCCTGAGAAAATGACTGAGCTTTCATTGTGGAAACATGTGGCCTGGGATCATGACTGAGGTTTGATGGTGGAACACTCTGGCCTGGCAAAATGACTGAGGCTTGATTCTGGAACCCTGTGGCCCGGGAACGTGACTGAGGTTTGATGGCAGAAACCTGTGGCCTGGCAACATGACTGACGTTTGATTCTGGATCCCGGTGGCCTGGGAACATGACTGAGGCGTGATTCTGGAAAACTGTGGCCTGGGAACATGACATCTGTTTAGATTGTGGAATACTGTGCCCCGGGAACCTGACTGAGCCTTGGTTCTGAAACCCTGTGGACTGGGAACATGACTGAGGTTTTATTCTGGAACCCTGTAGCCTGGGAACATAACTGAGGATTGATTCTGGAACCCTGTGGCCTGGGAACATGATACCGGTGGATTCTGGAACCCTGGGGACTGGGCATGTGACATCTGTTTAGATTGTGGAATACTGTGCCCCGGGAACCTGACTGAGCCTTGGTTCTGGAACCCTGTGGATTGGGAACATGACTGAGGTTTTATTCTAGAACCCTGTAGCCTGGAAACATAACTGAGGATTGATTCTCGAACCCTGTGGCCTGGGAACATGACATCGGTGGATTCTAGAACCCTGTGGCCTGGGAACATGTCTGAGGTTTGATGGTGGAAACCTGTGGCTTGGCAACATGACTAAGGTTTGATTCTGGAAGACTGTGGACAGGAAGCATGATATCTGGTTGATTCTGGAAACTTGTGTCCTGGGAGCATGACTGAGGTTTGTTTCTGGAAGCCTGTGCCCTGGGAACATGACTGAGGTTTGATTCTGGACACCTGTGTCCTGGGAACATGACTGAGGTTTGATGGTTGAAACCTGTGGCCCGCGAACATGACTCAGGTTTGATTCTGGAACCATGTGTCCTGGGAACATGACTGAGGTTTGATTTTGGAAACCTTTGGCCTGGGAAAATGACTGAGGTTTCATTGTGGAAACATGTGGCCTGGGATCATGACTGAGGTTTGATGGTGGAACACTCTGGCCTGGCAAAATGACTGAGGCTTGATTCTGGAACCCTGTGGCCCGGGAACATGAGAACGGTTTGATTCTGGAACCCTGTGGCCTTTAACATGACATCGGTGGATTCTGGAACCCTGTGGCCTGGGAACATGAGAACGGTTTGATTCTGGAACCCTGTGGCCTGGGAACATGAGTGAGGATTGATGGTGGAACCCTGTGGCCTGGCAACATGACTGAGGTTTGATACTGGAAGACTGTGGCCAGGAAACATGATATCGGGTTGATTCTGGAAACTTCTGTCCTGGGAACAAGACTGAGGTTTGATTCTGGAACCCTGTGTCCTGGGAATATGACAAAGGTTTGTTGCTGGAAGCCTGTTCCCTGGGTACATGACTGAGGTTTGATTCTGGACACCTGTGTCCTGGGAACATGAGTGATGTTTGATGGTTGAAACCTGTGGCCTGCGAACATGACTCAGGTTTGATTCTGGAACCATGTGTCCTGGGAATATGACTGAGGTTTGATTCTGGAAACCTTTGGCCTGAGAAAATGACTGAGGTTTCATTGTGGAAACATGTGGCCTGGGATCATGACTGAGGTTTGATGGTGGAACACTCTGGCCTGGCAAAATGACTGAGGCTTGATTCTGGAACCCTGTGGCCCGGGAACGTGACTGAGGTTTGATGGCAGAAACCTGTGGCCTGGCAACATGACTGACGTTTGATTCTGGATCCCGGTGGCCTGGGAACATGACTGAGGCGTGATTCTGGAAAACTGTGGCCTGGGAACATGACATCTGTTTAGATTGTGGAATACTGTGCCCCGGGAAGCTGACTGAGCCTTGGTTCTGAAACCCTGTGGACTGGGAACATGACTGAGGTTTTATTCTGGAACCCTGTAGCCTGGGAACATAACTGAGGATTGATTCTGGAACCCTGTGGCCTGGGAACATGATACCGGTGGATTCTGGAACCCTGGGGACTGGGCATGTGACATCTGTTTAGATTGTGGAATACTGTGCCCCGGGAACCTGACTGAGCCTTGGTTCTGGAACCCTGTGGATTGGGAACATGACTGAGGATTTATTCTAGAACCCTGTAGCCTGGAAACATAACTGAGGATTGATTCTCGAACCCTGTGGCCTGGGAACATGACATCGGTGGATTCTACAACCCTGTGGCCTGGGAACATGCCTGAGGTTTGATGGTGGAAACCTGTGGCTTGGCAACATGACTAAGGTTTGATTCTGGAAGACTGTGGCCAGGAAGCATGATATCTGGTTGATTCTGGAAACTTGTGTCCTGGGAGCATGACTGAGGTTTGTTTCTGGAAGCCTGTGCCCTGGGAACATGACTGAGGTTTGATTCTGGACACCTGTGTCCTGGGAACATGACTGAGGTTTGATGGTTGAAACCTGTGGCCCGCGAACATGACTCAGGTTTGATTCTGGAACCATGTGTCCTGGGAACATGACTGAGGTTTGATTTTGGAAACCTTTGGCCTGGGAAAATGACTGAGGTTTCATTGTGGAAACATGTGGCCTGGGATCATGACTGAGGTTTGATGGTGGAACACTCTGGCCTGGCAAAATGACTGAGGCTTGATTCTGGAACCCTGTGGCCCGGGAACATGAGAACGGTTTGATTCTGGAACCCTGTGGCCTTTAACATGACATCGGTGGATTCTGGAACCCTGTGGCCTGGGAACATGAGAACGGTTTGATTCTGGAACCCTGTGGCCTGGGAACATGAGTGAGGATTGATGGTGGAACCCTGTGGCCTGGCAACATGACTGAGGTTTGATACTGGAAGACTGTGGCCAGGAAACATGATATCGGGTTGATTCTGGAAACTTCTGTCCTGGGAACAAGACTGAGGTTTGATTCTGGAACCCTGTGTCCTGGGAATATGACAAAGGTTTGTTGCTGGAAGCCTGTTCCCTGGGTACATGACTGAGGTTTGATTCTGGACACCTGTGTCCTGGGAACATGAGTGATGTTTGATTGTTGAAACCTGTGGCCTGCGAACATGACTCAGGTTTGATTCTGGAACCATGTGTCCTGGGAATATGACTGAGGTTTGATTCTGGAAACCTTTGGCCTGAGAAAATGACTGAGGTTTCATTGTGGAAACATGTGGCCTGGGATCATGACTGAGGTTTGATGGTGGAACACTCTGGCCTGGCAAAATGACTGAGGCTTGATTCTGGAACCCTGTGGCCCGGGAACGTGACTGAGGTTTGATGGCAGAAACCTGTGGCCTGGCAACATGACTGACGTTTGATTCTGGATCCCGGTGGCCTGGGAACATGACTGAGGCGTGATTCTGGAAAACTGTGGCCTGGGAACATGACATCTGTTTAGATTGTGGAATACTGTGCCCCGGGAAGCTGACTGAGCCTTGGTTCTGAAACCCTGTGGACTGGGAACATGACTGAGGTTTTATTCTGGAACCCTGTAGCCTGGGAACATAACTGAGGATTGATTCTGGAACCCTGTGGCCTGGGAACATGATACCGGTGGATTCTGGAACCCTGGGGACTGGGCATGTGACATCTGTTTAGATTGTGGAATACTGTGCCCCGGGAACCTGACTGAGCCTTGGTTCTGGAACCCTGTGGATTGGGAACATGACTGAGGATTTATTCTAGAACCCTGTAGCCTGGAAACATAACTGAGGATTGATTCTCGAACCCTGTGGCCTGGGAACATGACATCGGTGGATTCTACAACCCTGTGGCCTGGGAACATGCCTGAGGTTTGATGGTGGAAACCTGTGGCTTGGCAACATGACTAAGGTTTGATTCTGGAAGACTGTGGCCAGGAAGCATGATATCTGGTTGATTCTGGAAACTTGTGTCCTGGGAACATGACTGAGGTTTGTTTCTGGAAGCCTGTGCCCTGGGAACATGACTGAGGTTTGATTCTGGACACCTGTGTCCTGGGAACATGACTGAGGTTTGATGGTTGAAACCTGTGGCCCGCGAACATGACTGAGGTTTGATTCTGGAACCATGTGTCCTGGGAACATGACTGAGGTTTGATTTTGGAAACCTTTGGCCTGGGAAAATGACTGAGGTTTCATTGTGGAAACATGTGGCCTGGGATCATGACTGAGGTTTGATGGTGGAACACTCTGGCCTGGCAAAATGACTGAGGCTTGATTCTGGAACCCTGTGGCCCGGGAACATGAGAACGGTTTGATTCTGGAACCCTGTGGCCTTTAACATGACATCGGTGGATTCTGGAACCCTGTGGCCTGGGAACATGAGAACGGTTTGATTCTGGAACCCTGTGGCCTGGGAACATGAGTGAGGATTGATGGTGGAACCCTGTGGCCTGGCAACATGACTGAGGTTTGATACTGGAAGACTGTGGCCAGGAAACATGATATCGGGTTGATTCTGGAAACTTCTGTCCTGGGAAAAAGACTGAGGTTTGATTCTGGAACCCTGTGTCCTGGGAATATGACAAAGGTTTGTTGCTGGAAGCCTGTTCCCTGGGTACATGACTGAGGTTTGATTCTGGACACCTGTGTCCTGGGAACATGAGTGATGTTTGATGGTTGAAACCTGTGGCCTGCGAACATGACTCAGGTTTGATTCTGGAACCATGTGTCCTGGGAATATGACTGAGGTTTGATTCTGGAAACCTTTGGCCTGAGAAAATGACTGAGGTTTCATTGTGGAAACATGTGGCCTGGGATCATGACTGAGGTTTGATGGTGGAACACTCTGGCCTGGCAAAATGACTGAGGCTTGATTCTGGAACCCTGTGGCCCGGGAACGTGACTGAGGTTTGATGGCAGAAACCTGTGGCCTGGCAACATGACTGACGTTTGATTCTGGATCCCGGTGGCCTGGGAACATGACTGAGGCGTGATTCTGGAAAACTGTGGCCTGGGAACATGACATCTGTTTAGATTGTGGAATACTGTGCCCCGGGAACCTGACTGAGCCTTGGTTCTGAAACCCTGTGGACTGGGAACATGACTGAGGTTTTATTCTGGAACCCTGTAGCCTGGGAACATAACTGAGGATTGATTCTGGAACCCTGTGGCCTGGGAACATGATACCGGTGGATTCTGGAACCCTGGGGACTGGGCATGTGACATCTGTTTAGATTGTGGAATACTGTGCCCCGGGAACCTGACTGAGCCTTGGTTCTGGAACCCTGTGGATTGGGAACATGACTGAGGATTTATTCTAGAACCCTGTAGCCTGGAAACATAACTGAGGATTGATTCTCGAACCCTGTGGCCTGGCAACATGACATCGGTGGATTCTAGAACCCTGTGGCCTGGGAACATGTCTGAGGTTTGATGGTGGAAACCTGTGGCTTGGCAACATGACTAAGGTTTGATTCTGGAAGACTGTGGCCAGGAAGCATGGTATCTGGTTGATTCTGGAAACTTGTGTCCTGGGAACATGACTGAGGTTTGTTTCTGGAAGCCTGTGCCCTGGGAACATGACTGAGGTTTGATTCTGGACACCTGTGTCCTGGGAACATGACTGAGGTTTGATGGTTGAAACCTGTGGCCCGCGAACATGACTCAGGTTTGATTCTGGAACCATGTGTCCTGGGAACATGACTGAGGTTTGATTTTGGAAACCTTTGGCCTGGGAAAATGACTGAGGTTTCATTGTGGAAACATGTGGCCTGGGATCATGACTGAGGTTTGATGGTGGAACACTCTGGCCTGGCAAAATGACTGAGGCTTGATTCTGGAACCCTGTGGCCCGGGAACATGAGAACGGTTTGATTCTGGAACCCTGTGGCCTTTAACATGACATCGGTGGATTCTGGAACCCTGTGGCCTGGGAACATGAGAACGGTTTGATTCTGGAACCCTGTGGCCTGGGAACATGAGTGAGGATTGATGGTGGAACCCTGTGGCCTGGCAACATGACTGAGGTTTGATACTGGAAGACTGTGGCCAGGAAACATGATATCGGGTTGATTCTGGAAACTTCTGTCCTGGGAACAAGACTGAGGTTTGATTCTGGAACCCTGTGTCCTGGGAATATGACAAAGGTTTGTTGCTGGAAGCCTGTTCCCTGGGTACATGACTGAGGTTTGATTCTGGACACCTGTGTCCTGGGAACATGAGTGATGTTTGATGGTTGAAACCTGTGGCCTGCGAACATGACGCAGGTTTGATTCTGGAACCATGTGTCCTGGGAATATGACTGAGGTTTGATTCTGGAAACCTTTGGCCTGAGAAAATGACTGAGGTTTCATTGTGGAAACATGTGGCCTGGGATCATGACTGAGGTTTGATGGTGGAACACTCTGGCCTGGCAAAATGACTGAGGCTTGATTCTGGAACCCTGTGGCCCGGGAACGTGACTGAGGTTTGATGGCAGAAACCTGTGGCCTGGCAACATGACTGACGTTTGATTCTGGATCCCGGTGGCCTGGGAACATGACTGAGGCGTGATTCTGGAAAACTGTGGCCTGGGAACATGACATCTGTTTAGATTGTGGAATACTGTGCCCCGGGAAGCTGACTGAGCCTTGGTTCTGAAACCCTGTGGACTGGGAACATGACTGAGGTTTTATTCTGGAACCCTGTAGCCTGGGAACATAACTGAGGATTGATTCTGGAACCCTGTGGCCTGGGAACATGATACCGGTGGATTCTGGAACCCTGGGGACTGGGCATGTGACATCTGTTTAGATTGTGGAATACTGTGCCCCGGGAAACTGACTGAGCCTTGGTTCTGGAACCCTGTGGATTGGGAACATGACTGAGGATTTATTCTAGAACCCTGTAGCCTGGAAACATAACTGAGGATTGATTCTCGAACCCTGTGGCCTGGGAACATGACATCGGTGGATTCTACAACCCTGTGGCCTGGGAACATGCCTGAGGTTTGATGGTGGAAACCTGTGGCTTGGCAACATGACTAAGGTTTGATTCTGGAAGACTGTGGCCAGGAAGCATGATATCTGGTTGATTCTGGAAACTTGTGTCCTGGGAACATGACTGAGGTTTGTTTCTGGAAGCCTGTGCCCTGGGAACATGACTGAGGTTTGATTCTGGACACCTGTGTCCTGGGAACATGACTGAGGTTTGATGGTTGAAACCTGTGGCCCGCGAACATGACTCAGGTTTGATTCTGGAACCATGTGTCCTGGGAACATGACTGAGGTTTGATTTTGGAAACCTTTGGCCTGGGAAAATGACTGAGGTTTCATTGTGGAAACATGTGGCCTGGGATCATGACTGAGGTTTGATGGTGGAACACTCTGGCCTGGCAAAATGACTGAGGCTTGATTCTGGAACCCTGTGGCCCGGGAACATGAGAACGGTTTGATTCTGGAACCCTGTGGCCTTTAACATGACATCGGTGGATTCTGGAACCCTGTGGCCTGGGAACATGAGAACGGTTTGATTCTGGAACCCTGTGGCCTGGGAACATGAGTGAGGATTGATGGTGGAACCCTGTGGCCTGGCAACATGACTGAGGTTTGATACTGGAAGACTGTGGCCAGGAAACATGATATCGGGTTGATTCTGGAAACTTCTGTCCTGGGAAAAAGACTGAGGTTTGATTCTGGAACCCTGTGTCCTGGGAATATGACAAAGGTTTGTTGCTGGAAGCCTGTTCCCTGGGTACATGACTGAGGTTTGATTCTGGACACCTGTGTCCTGGGAACATGAGTGATGTTTGATGGTTGAAACCTGTGGCCTGCGAACATGACTCAGGTTTGATTCTGGAACCATGTGTCCTGGGAATATGACTGAGGTTTGATTCTGGAAACCTTTGGCCTGAGAAAATGACTGAGCTTTCATTGTGGAAACATGTGGCCTGGGATCATGACTGAGGTTTGATGGTGGAACACTCTGGCCTGGCAAAATGACTGAGGCTTGATTCTGGAACCCTGTGGCCCGGGAACGTGACTGAGGTTTGATGGCAGAAACCTGTGGCCTGGCAACATGACTGACGTTTGATTCTGGATCCCGGTGGCCTGGGAACATGACTGAGGCGTGATTCTGGAAAACTGTGGCCTGGGAACATGACATCTGTTTAGATTGTGGAATACTGTGCCCCGGGAACCTGACTGAGCCTTGGTTCTGAAACCCTGTGGACTGGGAACATGACTGAGGTTTTATTCTGGAACCCTGTAGCCTGGGAACATAACTGAGGATTGATTCTGGAACCCTGTGGCCTGGGAACATGATACCGGTGGATTCTGGAACCCTGGGGACTGGGCATGTGACATCTGTTTAGATTGTGGAATACTGTGCCCCGGGAACCTGACTGAGCCTTGGTTCTGGAACCCTGTGGATTGGGAACATGACTGAGGATTTATTCTAGAACCCTGTAGCCTGGAAACATAACTGAGGATTGATTCTCGAACCCTGTGGCCTGGCAACATGACATCGGTGGATTCTAGAACCCTGTGGCCTGGGAACATGTCTGAGGTTTGATGGTGGAAACCTGTGGCTTGGCAACATGACTAAGGTTTGATTCTGGAAGACTGTGGCCAGGAAGCATGATATCTGGTTGATTCTGGAAACTTGTGTCCTGGGAACATGACTGAGGTTTGTTTCTGGAAGCCTGTGCCCTGGGAACATGACTGAGGTTTGATTCTGGACACCTGTGTCCTGGGAACATGACTGAGGTTTGATGGTTGAAACCTGTGGCCCGCGAACATGACTCAGGTTTGATTCTGGAACCATGTGTCCTGGGAACATGACTGAGGTTTGATTTTGGAAACCTTTGGCCTGGGAAAATGACTGAGGTTTCATTGTGGAAACATGTGGCCTGGGATCATGACTGAGGTTTGATGGTGGAACACTCTGACCTGGCAAAATGACTGAGGCTTGATTCTGGAACCCTGTGGCCCGGGAACATGAGAACGGTTTGATTCTGGAACCCTGTGGCCTTTAACATGACATCGGTGGATTCTGGAACCCTGTGGCCTGGGAACATGAGAACGGTTTGATTCTGGAACCCTGTGGCCTGGGAACATGAGTGAGGATTGATGGTGGAACCCTGTGGCCTGGCAACATGACTGAGGTTTGATACTGGAAGACTGTGGCCAGGAAACATGATATCGGGTTGATTCTGGAAACTTCTGTCCTGGGAACAAGACTGAGGTTTGATTCTGGAACCCTGTGTCCTGGGAATATGACAAAGGTTTGTTGCTGGAAGCCTGTTCCCTGGGTACATGACTGAGGTTTGATTCTGGACACCTGTGTCCTGGGAACATGACTGAGGTTTGATGGTTGAAACCTGTGGCCTGCGAACATGACTCAGGTTTGATTCTGGAACCATGTGTCCTGGGAATATGACTGAGGTTTGATTCTGGAAACCTTTGGCCTGAGAAAATGACTGAGCTTTCATTGTGGAAACATGTGGCCTGGGATCATGACTGAGGTTTGATGGTGGAACACTCTGGCCTGGCAAAATGACTGAGGCTTGATTCTGGAACCCTGTGGCCCGGGAACGTGACTGAGGTTTGATGGCAGAAACCTGTGGCCTGGCAACATGACTGACGTTTGATTCTGGATCCCGGTGGCCTGGGAACATGACTGAGGCGTGATTCTGGAAAACTGTGGCCTGGGAACATGACATCTGTTTAGATTGTGGAATACTGTGCCCCGGGAACCTGACTGAGCCTTGGTTCTGAAACCCTGTGGACTGGGAACATGACTGAGGTTTTATTCTGGAACCCTGTAGCCTGGGAACATAACTGAGGATTGATTCTGGAACCCTGTGGCCTGGGAACATGATACCGGTGGATTCTGGAACCCTGGGGACTGGGCATGTGACATCTGTTTAGATTGTGGAATACTGTGCCCCGGGAACCTGACTGAGCCTTGGTTCTGGAACCCTGTGGATTGGGAACATGACTGAGGATTTATTCTAGAACCCTGTAGCCTGGAAACATAACTGAGGATTGATTCTCGAACCCTGTGGCCTGGCAACATGACATCGGTGGATTCTAGAACCCTGTGGCCTGGGAACATGTCTGAGGTTTGATGGTGGAAACCTGTGGCTTGGCAACATGACTAAGGTTTGATTCTGGAAGACTGTGGCCAGGAAGCATGATATCTGGTTGATTCTGGAAACTTGTGTCCTGGGAACATGACTGAGGTTTGTTTCTGGAAGCCTGTGCCCTGGGAACATGACTGAGGTTTGATTCTGGACACCTGTGTCCTGGGAACATGACTGAGGTTTGATGGTTGAAACCTGTGGCCCGCGAACATGACTCAGGTTTGATTCTGGAACCATGTGTCCTGGGAACATGACTGAGGTTTGATTTTGGAAACCTTTGGCCTGGGAAAATGACTGAGGTTTCATTGTGGAAACATGTGGCCTGGGATCATGACTGAGGTTTGATGGTGGAACACTCTGACCTGGCAAAATGACTGAGGCTTGATTCTGGAACCCTGTGGCCCGGGAACATGAGAACGGTTTGATTCTGGAACCCTGTGGCCTTTAACATGACATCGGTGGATTCTGGAACCCTGTGGCCTGGGAACATGAGAACGGTTTGATTCTGGAACCCTGTGGCCTGGGAACATGAGTGAGGATTGATGGTGGAACCCTGTGGCCTGGCAACATGACTGAGGTTTGATACTGGAAGACTGTGGCCAGGAAACATGATATCGGGTTGATTCTGGAAACTTCTGTCCTGGGAACAAGACTGAGGTTTGATTCTGGAACCCTGTGTCCTGGGAATATGACAAAGGTTTGTTGCTGGAAGCCTGTTCCCTGGGTACATGACTGAGGTTTGATTCTGGACACCTGTGTCCTGGGAACATGAGTGATGTTTGATGGTTGAAACCTGTGGCCTGCGAACATGACTCAGGTTTGATTCTGGAACCATGTGTCCTGGGAATATGACTGAGGTTTGATTCTGGAAACCTTTGGCCTGAGAAAATGACTGAGGTTTCATTGTGGAAACATGTGGCCTGGGATCATGACTGAGGTTTGATGGTGGAACACTCTGGCCTGGCAAAATGACTGAGGCTTGATTCTGGAACCCTGTGGCCCGGGAACGTGACTGAGGTTTGATGGCAGAATCCTGTGGCCTGGCAACATGACTGACGTTTGATTCTGGATCCCGGTGGCCTGGGAACATGACTGAGGCGTGATTCTGGAAAACTGTGGCCTGGGAACATGACATCTGTTTAGATTGTGGAATACTGTGCCCCGGGAAGCTGACTGAGCCTTGGTTCTGAAACCCTGTGGACTGGGAACATGACTGAGGTTTTATTCTGGAATCCTGTAGCCTGGGAACATAACTGAGGATTGATTCTGGAACCCTGTGGCCTGGGAACATGATACCGGTGGATTCTGGAACCCTGGGGACTGGGCATGTGACATCTGTTTAGATTGTGGAATACTGTGCCCCGGGAACCTGACTGAGCCTTGGTTCTGGAACCCTGTGGATTGGGAACATGACTGAGGATTTATTCTAGAACCCTGTAGCCTGGAAACATAACTGAGGATTGATTCTCGAACCCTGTGGCCTGGCAACATGACATCGGTGGATTCTAGAACCCTGTGGCCTGGGAACATGTCTGAGGTTTGATGGTGGAAACCTGTGGCTTGGCAACATGACTAAGGTTTGATTCTGGAAGACTGTGGCCAGGAAGCATGATATCTGGTTGATTCTGGAAACTTGTGTCCTGGGAGCATGACTGAGGTTTGTTTCTGGAAGCCTGTGCCCTGGGAACATGACTGAGGTTTGATTCTGGACACCTGTGTCCTGGGAACATGACTGAGGTTTGATGGTTGAAACCTGTGGCCCGCGAACATGACTCAGGTTTGATTCTGGAACCATGTGTCCTGGGAACATGACTGAGGTTTGATTTTGGAAACCTTTGGCCTGGGAAAATGACTGAGGTTTCATTGTGGAAACATGTGGCCTGGGATCATGACTGAGGTTTGATGGTGGAACACTCTGGCCTGGCAAAATGACTGAGGTTTGATTCTGGAACCCTGTGGCCCGGGAACATGAGAACGGTTTGATTCTGGAACCCTGTGGCCTTTAACATGACATCGGTGGATTCTGGAACCCTGTGGCCTGGGAACATGAGAACGGTTTGATTCTGGAACCCTGTGGCCTGGGAACATGAGTGAGGATTGATGGTGGAACCCTGTGGCCTGGCAACATGACTGAGGTTTGATACTGGAAGACTGTGGCCAGGAAACATGATATCGGGTTGATTCTGGAAACTTCTGTCCTGGGAACAAGACTGAGGTTTGATTCTGGAACCCTGTGTCCTGGGAATATGACAAAGGTTTGTTGCTGGAAGCCTGTTCCCTGGGTACATGACTGAGGTTTGATTCTGGACACCTGTGTCCTGGGAACATGACTGAGGTTTGATGGTTGAAACCTGTGGCCTGCGAACATGACTCAGGTTTGATTCTGGAACCATGTGTCCTGGGAATATGACTGAGGTTTGATTCTGGAAACCTTTGGCCTGAGAAAATGACTGAGGTTTCATTGTGGAAACATTTGGCCTGGGATCATGACTGAGGTTTGATGGTGGAACACTCTGGCCTGGCAAAATGACTGAGGCTTGATTCTGGAACCCTGTGGCCCGGGAACGTGACTGAGGTTTGATGGCAGAAACCTGTGGCCTGGCAACATGACTGACGTTTGATTCTGGATCCCGGTGGCCTGGGAACATGACTGAGGCGTGATTCTGGAAAACTGTGGCCTGGGAACATGACATCTGTTTAGATTGTGGAATACTGTGCCCCGGGAAGCTGACTGAGCCTTGGTTCTGAAACCCTGTGGACTGGGAACATGACTGAGGTTTTATTCTGGAACCCTGTAGCCTGGGAACATAACTGAGGATTGATTCTGGAACCCTGTGGCCTGAGAACATGATACCGGTGGATTCTGGAACCCTGGGGACTGGGCATGTGACATCTGTTTAGATTGTGGAATACTGTGCCCCGGGAAACTGACTGAGCCTTGGTTCTGGAACCCTGTGGATTGGGAACATGACTGAGGATTTATTCTAGAACCCTGTAGCCTGGAAACATAACTGAGGATTGATTCTCGAACCCTGTGGCCTGGGAACATGACATCGGTGGATTCTACAACCCTGTGGCCTGGGAACATGCCTGAGGTTTGATGGTGGAAACCTGTGGCTTGGCAACATGACTAAGGTTTGATTCTCTAAGACTGTGGCCAGGAAGCATGATATCTGGTTGATTCTGGAAACTTGTGTCCTGGGAACATGACTGAGGTTTGTTTCTGGAAGCCTGTGCCCTGGGAACATGACTGAGGTTTGATTCTGGACACCTGTGTCCTGGGAACATGACTGAGGTTTGATGGTTGAAACCTGTGGCCCGCGAACATGACTCAGGTTTGATTCTGGAACCATGTGTCCTGGGAACATGACTGAGGTTTGATTTTGGAAACCTTTGGCCTGGGAAAATGACTGAGGTTTCATTGTGGAAACATGTGGCCTGGGATCATGACTGAGGTTTGATGGTGGAACACTCTGGCCTGGCAAAATGACTGAGGCTTGATTCTGGAACCCTGTGGCCCGGGAACATGAGAACGGTTTGATTCTGGAACCCTGTGGCCTTTAACATGACATCGGTGGATTCTGGAACCCTGTGGCCTGGGAACATGAGAACGGTTTGATTCTGGAACCCTGTGGCCTGGGAACATGAGTGAGGATTGATGGTGGAACCCTGTGGCCTGGCAACATGACTGAGGTTTGATACTGGAAGACTGTGGCCAGGAAACATGATATCGGGTTGATTCTGGAAACTTCTGTCCTGGGAAAAAGACTGAGGTTTGATTCTGGAACCCTGTGTCCTGGGAATATGACAAAGGTTTGTTGCTGGAAGCCTGTTCCCTGGGTACATGACTGAGGTTTGATTCTGGACACCTGTGTCCTGGGAACATGAGTGATGTTTGATGGTTGAAACCTGTGGCCTGCGAACATGACTCAGGTTTGATTCTGGAACCATGTGTCCTGGGAATATGACTGAGGTTTGATTCTGGAAACCTTTGGCCTGAGAAAATGACTGAGCTTTCATTGTGGAAACATGTGGCCTGGGATCATGACTGAGGTTTGATGGTGGAACACTCTGGCCTGGCAAAATGACTGAGGCTTGATTCTGGAACCCTGTGGCCCGGGAACGTGACTGAGGTTTGATGGCAGAAACCTGTGGCCTGGCAACATGACTGACGTTTGATTCTGGATCCCGGTGGCCTGGGAACATGACTGAGGCGTGATTCTGGAAAACTGTGGCCTGGGAACATGACATCTGTTTAGATTGTGGAATACTGTGCCCCGGGAACCTGACTGAGCCTTGGTTCTGAAACCCTGTGGACTGGGAACATGACTGAGGTTTTATTCTGGAACCCTGTAGCCTGGGAACATAACTGAGGATTGATTCTGGAAACCTGTGGCCTGGGAACATGATACCGGTGGATTCTGGAACCCTGGGGACTGGGCATGTGACATCTGTTTAGATTGTGGAATACTGTGCCCCGGGAACCTGACTGAGCCTTGGTTCTGGAACCCTGTGGATTGGGAACATGACTGAGGATTTATTCTAGAACCCTGTAGCCTGGAAACATAACTGAGGATTGATTCTCGAACCCTGTGGCCTGGCAACATGACATCGGTGGATTCTAGAACCCTGTGGCCTGGGAACATGTCTGAGGTTTGATGGTGGAAACCTGTGGCTTGGCAACATGACTAAGGTTTGATTCTGGAAGACTGTGGCCAGGAAGCATGATATCTGGTTGATTCTGGAAACTTGTGTCCTGGGAACATGACTGAGGTTTGTTTCTGGAAGCCTGTGCCCTGGGAACATGACTGAGGTTTGATTCTGGACACCTGTGTCCTGGGAACATGACTGAGGTTTGATGGTTGAAACCTGTGGCCCGCGAACATGACTCAGGTTTGATTCTGGAACCATGTGTCCTGGGAACATGACTGAGGTTTGATTTTGGAAACCTTTGGCCTGGGAAAATGACTGAGGTTTCATTGTGGAAACATGTGGCCTGGGATCATGACTGAGGTTTGATGGTGGAACACTCTGACCTGGCAAAATGACTGAGGCTTGATTCTGGAACCCTGTGGCCCGGGAACATGAGAACGGTTTGATTCTGGAACCCTGTGGCCTTTAACATGACATCGGTGGATTCTGGAACCCTGTGGCCTGGGAACATGAGAACGGTTTGATTCTGGAACCCTGTGGCCTGGGAACATGAGTGAGGATTGATGGTGGAACCCTGTGGCCTGGCAACATGACTGAGGTTTGATACTGGAAGACTGTGGCCAGGAAACATGATATCGGGTTGATTCTGGAAACTTCTGTCCTGGGAACAAGACTGAGGTTTGATTCTGGAACCCTGTGTCCTGGGAATATGACAAAGGTTTGTTGCTGGAAGCCTGTTCCCTGGGTACATGACTGAGGTTTGATTCTGGACACCTGTGTCCTGGGAACATGAGTGATGTTTGATGGTTGAAACCTGTGGCCTGCGAACATGACTCAGGTTTGATTCTGGAACCATGTGTCCTGGGAATATGACTGAGGTTTGATTCTGGAAACCTTTGGCCTGAGAAAATGACTGAGGTTTCATTGTGGAAACATGTGGCCTGGGATCATGACTGAGGTTTGATGGTGGAACACTCTGGCCTGGCAAAATGACTGAGGCTTGATTCTGGAACCCTGTGGCCCGGGAACGTGACTGAGGTTTGATGGCAGAATCCTGTGGCCTGGCAACATGACTGACGTTTGATTCTGGATCCCGGTGGCCTGGGAACATGACTGAGGCGTGATTCTGGAAAACTGTGGCCTGGGAACATGACATCTGTTTAGATTGTGGAATACTGTGCCCCGGGAAGCTGACTGAGCCTTGGTTCTGAAACCCTGTGGACTGGGAACATGACTGAGGTTTTATTCTGGAATCCTGTAGCCTGGGAACATAACTGAGGATTGATTCTGGAACCCTGTGGCCTGGGAACATGATACCGGTGGATTCTGGAACCCTGGGGACTGGGCATGTGACATCTGTTTAGATTGTGGAATACTGTGCCCCGGGAACCTGACTGAGCCTTGGTTCTGGAACCCTGTGGATTGGGAACATGACTGAGGATTTATTCTAGAACCCTGTAGCCTGGAAACATAACTGAGGATTGATTCTCGAACCCTGTGGCCTGGCAACATGACATCGGTGGATTCTAGAACCCTGTGGCCTGGGAACATGTCTGAGGTTTGATGGTGGAAACCTGTGGCTTGGCAACATGACTAAGGTTTGATTCTGGAAGACTGTGGCCAGGAAGCATGATATCTGGTTGATTCTGGAAACTTGTGTCCTGGGAGCATGACTGAGGTTTGTTTCTGGAAGCCTGTGCCCTGGGAACATGACTGAGGTTTGATTCTGGACACCTGTGTCCTGGGAACATGACTGAGGTTTGATGGTTGAAACCTGTGGCCCGCGAACATGACTCAGGTTTGATTCTGGAACCATGTGTCCTGGGAACATGACTGAGGTTTGATTTTGGAAACCTTTGGCCTGGGAAAATGACTGAGGTTTCATTGTGGAAACATGTGGCCTGGGATCATGACTGAGGTTTGATGGTGGAACACTCTGGCCTGGCAAAATGACTGAGGCTTGATTCTGGAACCCTGTGGCCCGGGAACATGAGAACGGTTTGATTCTGGAACCCTGTGGCCTTTAACATGACATCGGTGGATTCTGGAACCCTGTGGCCTGGGAACATGAGAACGGTTTGATTCTGGAACCCTGTGGCCTGGGAACATGAGTGAGGATTGATGGTGGAACCCTGTGGCCTGGCAACATGACTGAGGTTTGATACTGGAAGACTGTGGCCAGGAAACATGATATCGGGTTGATTCTGGAAACTTCTGTCCTGGGAAAAAGACTGAGGTTTGATTCTGGAACCCTGTGTCCTGGGAATATGACAAAGGTTTGTTGCTGGAAGCCTGTTCCCTGGGTACATGACTGAGGTTTGATTCTGGACACCTGTGTCCTGGGAACATGAGTGATGTTTGATGGTTGAAACCTGTGGCCTGCGAACATGACTCAGGTTTGATTCTGGAACCATGTGTCCTGGGAATATGACTGAGGTTTGATTCTGGAAACCTTTGGCCTGAGAAAATGACTGAGGTTTCATTGTGGAAACATGTGGCCTGGGATCATGACTGAGGTTTGATGGTGGAACACTCTGGCCTGGCAAAATGACTGAGGCTTGATTCTGGAACCCTGTGGCCCGGGAACGTGACTGAGGTTTGATGGCAGAAACCTGTGGCCTGGCAACATGACTGACGTTTGATTCTGGATCCCGGTGGCCTGGGAACATGACTGAGGCGTGATTCTGGAAAACTGTGGCCTGGGAACATGACATCTGTTTAGATTGTGGAATACTGTGCCCCGGGAACCTGACTGAGCCTTGGTTCTGAAACCCTGTGGACTGGGAACATGACTGAGGTTTTATTCTGGAACCCTGTAGCCTGGGAACATAACTGAGGATTGATTCTGGAACCCTGTGGCCTGGGAACATGATACCGGTGGATTCTGGAACCCTGGGGACTGGGCATGTGACATCTGTTTAGATTGTGGAATACTGTGCCCCGGGAACCTGACTGAGCCTTGGTTCTGGAACCCTGTGGATTGGGAACATGACTGAGGATTTATTCTAGAACCCTGTAGCCTGGAAACATAACTGAGGATTGATTCTCGAACCCTGTGGCCTGGCAACATGACATCGGTGGATTCTAGAACCCTGTGGCCTGGGAACATGTCTGAGGTTTGATGGTGGAAACCTGTGGCTTGGCAACATGACTAAGGTTTGATTCTGGAAGACTGTGGCCAGGAAGCATGATATCTGGTTGATTCTGGAAACTTGTGTCCTGGGAACATGACTGAGGTTTGTTTCTGGAAGCCTGTGCCCTGGGAACATGACTGAGGTTTGATTCTGGACACCTGTGTCCTGGGAACATGACTGAGGTTTGATGGTTGAAACCTGTGGCCCGCGAACATGACTCAGGTTTGATTCTGGAACCATGTGTCCTGGGAACATGACTGAGGTTTGATTTTGGAAACCTTTGGCCTGGGAAAATGACTGAGGTTTCATTGTGGAAACATGTGGCCTGGGATCATGACTGAGGTTTGATGGTGGAACACTCTGGCCTGGCAAAATGACTGAGGCTTGATTCTGGAACCCTGTGGCCCGGGAACATGAGAACGGTTTGATTCTGGAACCCTGTGGCCTTTAACATGACATCGGTGGATTCTGGAAACCTGTGGCCTGGGAACATGAGAACGGTTTGATTCTGGAACCCTGTGGCCTGGGAACATGAGTGAGGATTGATGGTGGAACCCTGTGGCCTGGCAACATGACTGAGGTTTGATACTGGAAGACTGTGGCCAGGAAACATGATATCGGGTTGATTCTGGAAACTTCTGTCCTGGGAACAAGACTGAGGTTTGATTCTGGAACCCTGTGTCCTGGGAATATGACAAAGGTTTGTTGCTGGAAGCCTGTTCCCTGGGTACATGACTGAGGTTTGATTCTGGACACCTGTGTCCTGGGAACATGAGTGATGTTTGATGGTTGAAACCTGTGGCCTGCGAACATGACTCAGGTTTGATTCTGGAACCATGTGTCCTGGGAATATGACTGAGGTTTGTTTCTGGAAACCTTTGGCCTGAGAAAATGACTGAGGTTTCATTGTGGAAACATGTGGCCTGGGATCATGACTGAGGTTTGATGGTGGAACACTCTGGCCTGGCAAAATGACTGAGGCTTGATTCTGGAACCCTGTGGCCCGGGAACGTGACTGAGGTTTGATGGCAGAAACCTGTGGCCTGGCAACATGACTGACGTTTGATTCTGGATCCCGGTGGCCTGGGAACATGACTGAGGCGTGATTCTGGAAAACTGTGGCCTGGGAACATGACATCTGTTTAGATTGTGGAATACTGTGCCCCGGGAAGCTGACTGAGCCTTGGTTCTGAAACCCTGTGGACTGGGAACATGACTGAGGTTTTATTCTGGAACCCTGTAGCCTGGGAACATAACTGAGGATTGATTCTGGAACCCTGTGGCCTGGGAACATGATACCGGTGGATTCTGGAACCCTGGGGACTGGGCATGTGACATCTGTTTAGATTGTGGAATACTGGGCCCCGGGAACCTGACTGAGCCTTGGTTCTGGAACCCTGTGGATTGGGAACATGACTGAGGTTTTATTCTAGAACCCTGTAGCCTGGAAACATAACTGAGGATTGATTCTCGAACCCTGTGGCCTGGGAACATGACATCGGTGGATTCTAGAACCCTGTGGCCTGGGAACATGTCTGAGGTTTGATGGTGGAAACCTGTGGCTTGGCAACATGACTAAGGTTTGATTCTGGAAGACTGTGGCCAGGAAGCATGATATCTGGTTGATTCTGGAAACTTGTGTCCTGGGAGCATGACTGAGGTTTGTTTCTGGAAGCCTGTGCCCTGGGAACATGACTGAGGTTTGATTCTGGACACCTGTGTCCTGGGAACATGACTGAGGTTTGATGGTTGAAACCTGTGGCCCGCGAACATGACTCAGGTTTGATTCTGGAACCATGTGTCCTGGGAACATGACTGAGGTTTGATTTTGGAAACCTTTGGCCTGGGAAAATGACTGAGGTTTCATTGTGGAAACATGTGGCCTGGGATCATGACTGAGGTTTGATGGTGGAACACTCTGGCCTGGCAAAATGACTGAGGCTTGATTCTGGAACCCTGTGGCCCGGGAACATGAGAACGGTTTGATTCTGGAACCCTGTGGCCTTTAACATGACATCGGTGGATTCTGGAACCCTGTGGCCTGGGAACATGAGAACGGTTTGATTCTGGAACCCTGTGGCCTGGGAACATGAGTGAGGATTGATGGTGGAACCCTGTGGCCTGGCAACATGACTGAGGTTTGATACTGGAAGACTGTGGCCAGGAAACATGATATCGGGTTGATTCTGGAAACTTCTGTCCTGGGAACAAGACTGAGGTTTGATTCTGGAACCCTGTGTCCTGGGAATATGACAAAGGTTTGTTGCCGGAAGCCTGTTCCCTGGGTACATGACTGAGGTTTGATTCTGGACACCTGTGTCCTGGGAACATGACTGAGGTTTGATGGTTGAAACCTGTGGCCTGCGAACATGACTCAGGTTTGATTCTGGAACCATGTGTCCTGGGAATATGACTGAGGTTTGATTCTGGAAACCTTTGGCCTGAGAAAATGACTGAGGTTTCATTGTGGAAACATGTGGCCTGGGATCATGACTGAGGTTTGATGGTGGAACACTCTGGCCTGGCAAAATGACTGAGGCTTGATTCTGGAACCCTGTGGCCCGGGAACGTGACTGAGGTTTGATGGCAGAAACCTGTGGCCTGGCAACATGACTGACGTTTGATTCTGGATCCCGGTGGCCTGGGAACATGACTGAGGCGTGATTCTGGAAAACTGTGGCCTGGGAACATGACATCTGTTTAGATTGTGGAATACTGTGCCCCGGGAAGCTGACTGAGCCTTGGTTCTGAAACCCTGTGGACTGGGAACATGACTGAGGTTTTATTCTGGAACCCTGTAGCCTGGGAACATAACTGAGGATTGATTCTGGAACCCTGTGGCCTGGGAACATGATACCGGTGGATTCTGGAACCCTGGGGACTGGGCATGTGACATCTGTTTAGATTGTGGAATACTGTGCCCCGGGAACCTGACTGAGCCTTGGTTCTGGAACCCTGTGGATTGGGAACATGACTGAGGTTTTATTCTAGAACCCTGTAGCCTGGAAACATAACTGAGGATTGATTCTCGAACCCTGTGGCCTGGCAACATGACATCGGTGGATTCTAGAACCCTGTGGCCTGGGAACATGTCTGAGGTTTGATGGTGGAAACCTGTGGCTTGGCAACATGACTAAGGTTTGATTCTGGAAGACTGTGGCCAGGAAGCATGATATCTGGTTGATTCTGGAAACTTGTGTCCTGGGAACATGACTGAGGTTTGTTTCTGGAAGCCTGTGCCCTGGGAACATGACTGAGGTTTGATTCTGGACACCTGTGTCCTGGGAACATGACTGAGGTTTGATGGTTGAAACCTGTGGCCCGCGAACATGACTCAGGTTTGATTCTGGAACCATGTGTCCTGGGAACATGACTGAGGTTTGATTTTGGAAACCTTTGGCCTGGGAAAATGACTGAGGTTTCATTGTGGAAACATGTGGCCTGGGATCATGACTGAGGTTTGATGGTGGAACACTCTGGCCTGGCAAAATGACTGAGGCTTGATTCTGGAACCCTGTGGCCCGGGAACGTGACTGAGGTTTGATGGCAGAAACCTGTGGCCTGGCAACATGACTGACGTTTGATTCTGGATCCCGGTGGCCTGGGAACATGACTGAGGCGTGATTCTGGAAAACTGTGGCCTGGGAACATGACATCTGTTTAGATTGTGGAATACTGTGCCCCGGGAAGCTGACTGAGCCTTGGTTCTGAAACCCTGTGGACTGGGAACATGACTGAGGTTTTATTCTGGAACCCTGTAGCCTGGGAACATAACTGAGGATTGATTCTGGAACCCTGTGGCCTGGGAACATGATACCGGTGGATTCTGGAACCCTGGGGACTGGGCATGTGACATCTGTTTAGATTGTGGAATACTGTGCCCCGGGAACCTGACTGAGCCTTGGTTCTGGAACCCTGTGGATTGGGAACATGACTGAGGTTTTATTCTAGAACCCTGTAGCCTGGAAACATAACTGAGGATTGATTCTCGAACCCTGTGGCCTGGGAACATGACATCGGTGGATTCTAGAACCCTGTGGCCTGGGAACATGTCTGAGGTTTGATGGTGGAAACCTGTGGCTTGGCAACATGACTAAGGTTTGATTCTGGAAGACTGTGGACAGGAAGCATGATATCTGGTTGATTCTGGAAACTTGTGTCCTGGGAGCATGACTGAGGTTTGATTCTGGACACCTGTGTCCTGGGAACATGACTGAGGTTTGATGGTTGAAACCTGTGGCCCGCGAACATGACTCAGGTTTGATTCTGGAACCATGTGTCCTGGGAACATGACTGAGGTTTGATTTTGGAAACCTTTGGCCTGGGAAAATGACTGAGGTTTCATTGTGGAAACATGTGGCCTGGGATCATGACTGAGGTTTGATGGTGGAACACTCTGGCCTGGCAAAATGACTGAGGCTTGATTCTGGAACCCTGTGGCCCGGGAACATGAGAACGGTTTGATTCTGGAACCCTGTGGCCTTTAACATGACATCGGTGGATTCTGGAACCCTGTGGCCTGGGAACATGAGAACGGTTTGATTCTGGAACCCTGTGGCCTGGGAACATGAGTGAGGATTGATGGTGGAACCCTGTGGCCTGGCAACATGACTGAGGTTTGATACTGGAAGACTGTGGCCAGGAAACATGATATCGGGTTGATTCTGGAAACTTCTGTCCTGGGAACAAGACTGAGGTTTGATTCTGGAACCCTGTGTCCTGGGAATATGACAAAGGTTTGTTGCTGGAAGCCTGTTCCCTGGGTACATGACTGAGGTTTGATTCTGGACACCTGTGTCCTGGGAACATGAGTGATGTTTGATGGTTGAAACCTGTGGCCTGCGAACATGACTCAGGTTTGATTCTGGAACCATGTGTCCTGGGAATATGACTGAGGTTTGATTCTGGAAACCTTTGGCCTGAGAAAATGACTGAGGTTTCATTGTGGAAACATGTGGCCTGGGATCATGACTGAGGTTTGATGGTGGAACACTCTGGCCTGGCAAAATGACTGAGGCTTGATTCTGGAACCCTGTGGCCCGGGAACGTGACTGAGGTTTGATGGCAGAAACCTGTGGCCTGGCAACATGACTGACGTTTGATTCTGGATCCCGGTGGCCTGGGAACATGACTGAGGCGTGATTCTGGAAAACTGTGGCCTGGGAACATGACATCTGTTTAGATTGTGGAATACTGTGCCCCGGGAAGCTGACTGAGCCTTGGTTCTGAAACCCTGTGGACTGGGAACATGACTGAGGTTTTATTCTGGAACCCTGTAGCCTGGGAACATAACTGAGGATTGATTCTGGAACCCTGTGGCCTGGGAACATGATACCGGTGGATTCTGGAACCCTGGGGACTGGGCATGTGACATCTGTTTAGATTGTGGAATACTGTGCCCCGGGAAACTGACTGAGCCTTGGTTCTGGAACCCTGTGGATTGGGAACATGACTGAGGTTTTATTCTAGAACCCTGTAGCCTGGAAACATAACTGAGGATTGATTCTCGAACCCTGTGGCCTGGGAACATGACATCGGTGGATTCTACAACCCTGTGGCCTGGGAACATGCCTGAGGTTTGATGGTGGAAACCTGTGGCTTGGCAACATGACTAAGGTTTGATTCTGGAAGACTGTGGCCAGGAAGCATGATATCTGGTTGATTCTGGAAACTTGTGTCCTGGGAACATGACTGAGGTTTGATTCTGGAAACCTTTGGCCTGAGAAAATGACTGAGGTTTCATTGTGGAAACATGTGGCCTGGGATCATGACTGAGGTTTGATGGTGGAACACTCTGGCCTGGCAAAATGACTGAGGCTTGATTCTGGAACCCTGTGGCCCGGGAACATGAGAACGGTTTGATTCTGGAACCCTGTGGCCTTTAACATGACATCGGTGGATTCTGGAACCCTGTGGCCTGGGAACATGAGAACGGTTTGATTCTGGAACCCTGTGGCCTGGGAACATGAGTGAGGATTGATGGTGGAACCCTGTGGCCTGGCAACATGACTGAAGTTTGATACTGGAAGACTGTGGCCAGGAAACATGATATCGGGTTGATTCTGGAAACTTCTGTCCTGGGAACAAGACTGAGGTTTGATTCTGGAACCCTGTGTCCTGGGAATATGACAAAGGTTTGTTGCTGGAAGCCTGTTCCCTGGGTACATGACTGAGGTTTGATTCTGGACACCTGTGTCCTGGGAACATGAGTGATGTTTGATGGTTGAAACCTGTGGCCTGCGAACAAGACTCAGGTTTGATTCTGGAACCATGTGTCCTGGGAATATGACTGAGGTTTGATTCTGGAAACCTTTGGCCTGAGAAAATGACTGAGGTTTCATTGTGGAAACATGTGGCCTGGGATCATGACTGAGGTTTGATGGTGGAACACTCTGGCCTGGCAAAATGACTGAGGCTTGATTCTGGAACCCTGTGGCCCGGGAACATGAGAACGGTTTGATTCTGGAACCCTGTGGCCTTTAACATGACATCGGTGGATTCTGGAACCCTGTGGCCTGGGAACATGAGAACGGTTTGATTCTGGAACCCTGTGGCCTGGGAACATGAGTGAGGATTGATGGTGGAACCCTGTGGCCTGGCAACATGACTGAAGTTTGATACTGGAAGACTGTGGCCAGGAAACATGATATCGGGTTGATTCTGGAAACTTCTGTCCTGGGAACAAGACTGAGGTTTGATTCTGGAACCCTGTGTCCTGGGAATATGACAAAGGTTTGTTGCTGGAAGCCTGTTCCCTGGGTACATGACTGAGGTTTGATTCTGGACACCTGTGTCCTGGGAACATGAGTGATGTTTGATGGTTGAAACCTGTGGCCTGCGAACATGACTCAGGTTTGATTCTGGAACCATGTGTCCTGGGAATATGACTGAGGTTTGATTCTGGAAACCTTTGGCCTGAGAAAATGACTGAGGTTTCATTGTGGAAACATGTGGCCTGGGATCATGACTGAGGTTTGATGGTGGAACACTCTGGCCTGGCAAAATGACTGAGGCTTTATTCTGGAACCCTGTGGCCCGGGAACGTGACTGAGGTTTGATGGCAGAAACCTGTGGCCTGGCAACATGACTGACGTTTGATTCTGGATCCCGGTGGCCTGGGAACATGACTGAGGCGTGATTCTGGAAAACTGTGGCCTGGGAACATGACATCTGTTTAGATTGTGGAATACTGTGCCCCGGGAACCTGACTGAGCCTTGGTTCTGAAACCCTGTGGACTGGGAACATGACTGAGGTTTTATTCTGGAACCCTGTAGCCTGGGAACATAACTGAGGATTGATTCTGGAACCCTGTGGCCTGGGAACATGATACCGGTGGATTCTGGAACCCTGGGCACTGGGCATGTGACATCTGTTTAGATTGTGGAATACTGTGCCCCGGGAACCTGACTGAGCCTTGGTTCTGGAACCCTGTGGATTGGGAACATGACTGAGGTTTTATTCTAGAACCCTGTAGCCTGGAAACATAACTGAGGATTGATTCTCGAACCCTGTGGCCTGGCAACATGACATCGGTGGATTCTAGAACCCTGTGGCCTGGGAACATGTCTGAGGTTTGATGGTGGAAACCTGTGGCTTGGCAACATGACTAAGGTTTGATTCTGGAAGACTGTGGCCAGGAAGCATGATATCTGGTTGATTCTGGAAACTTGTGTCCTGGGAACATGACTGAGGTTTGATTCTGGAAACCTTTGGCCTGAGAAAATGACTGAGGTTTCATTGTGGAAACATGTGGCCTGGGATCATGACTGAGGTTTGATGGTGGAACACTCTGGCCTGGCAAAATGACTGAGGCTTGATTCTGGAACCCTGTGGCCCGGGAACATGAGAACGGTTTGATTCTGGAACCCTGTGGCCTTTAACATGACATCGGTGGATTCTGGAACCCTGTGGCCTGGGAACATGAGAACGGTTTGATTCTGGAACCCTGTGGCCTGGGAACATGAGTGAGGATTGATGGTGGAACCCTGTGGCCTGGCAACATGACTGAAGTTTGATACTGGAAGACTGTGGCCAGGAAACATGATATCGGGTTGATTCTGGAAACTTCTGTCCTGGGAACAAGACTGAGGTTTGATTCTGGAACCCTGTGTCCTGGGAATATGACAAAGGTTTGTTGCTGGAAGCCTGTTCCCTGGGTACATGACTGAGGTTTGATTCTGGACACCTGTGTCCTGGGAACATGAGTGATGTTTGATGGTTGAAACCTGTGGCCTGCGAACATGACTCAGGTTTGATTCTGGAACCATGTGTCCTGGGAATATGACTGAGGTTTGATTCTGGAAACCTTTGGCCTGAGAAAATGACTGAGGTTTCATTGTGGAAACATGTGGCCTGGGATCATGACTGAGGTTTGATGGTGGAACACTCTGGCCTGGCAAAATGACTGAGGCTTGATTCTGGAACCCTGTGGCCCGGGAACATGAGAACGGTTTGATTCTGGAACCCTGTGGCCTTTAACATGACATCGGTGGATTCTGGAACCCTGTGGCCTGGGAACATGAGAACGGTTTGATTCTGGAACCCTGTGGCCTGGGAACATGAGTGAGGATTGATGGTGGAACCCTGTGGCCTGGCAACATGACTGAAGTTTGATACTGGAAGACTGTGGCCAGGAAACATGATATCGGGTTGATTCTGGAAACTTCTGTCCTGGGAACAAGACTGAGGTTTGATTCTGGAACCCTGTGTCCTGGGAATATGACAAAGGTTTGTTGCTGGAAGCCTGTTCCCTGGGTACATGACTGAGGTTTGATTCTGGACACCTGTGTCCTGGGAACATGAGTGATGTTTGATGGTTGAAACCTGTGGCCTGCGAACATGACTCAGGTTTGATTCTGGAACCATGTGTCCTGGGAATATGACTGAGGTTTGATTCTGGAAACCTTTGGCCTGAGAAAATGACTGAGGTTTCATTGTGGAAACATGTGGCCTGGGATCATGACTGAGGTTTGATGGTGGAACACTCTGGCCTGGCAAAATGACTGAGGCTTTATTCTGGAACCCTGTGGCCCGGGAACGTGACTGAGGTTTGATGGCAGAAACCTGTGGCCTGGCAACATGACTGACGTTTGATTCTGGATCCCGGTGGCCTGGGAACATGACTGAGGCGTGATTCTGGAAAACTGTGGCCTGGGAACATGACATCTGTTTAGATTGTGGAATACTGTGCCCCGGGAACCTGACTGAGCCTTGGTTCTGAAACCCTGTGGACTGGGAACATGACTGAGGTTTTATTCTGGAACCCTGTAGCCTGGGAACATAACTGAGGATTGATTCTGGAACCCTGTGGCCTGGGAACATGATACCGGTGGATTCTGGAACCCTGGGCACTGGGCATGTGACATCTGTTTAGATTGTGGAATACTGTGCCCCGGGAACCTGACTGAGCCTTGGTTCTGGAACCCTGTGGATTGGGAACATGACTGAGGTTTTATTCTAGAACCCTGTAGCCTGGAAACATAACTGAGGATTGATTCTCGAACCCTGTGGCCTGGCAACATGACATCGGTGGATTCTAGAACCCTGTGGCCTGGGAACATGTCTGAGGTTTGATGGTGGAAACCTGTGGCTTGGCAACATGACTAAGGTTTGATTCTGGAAGACTGTGGCCAGGAAGCATGATATCTGGTTGATTCTGGAAACTTGTGTGCTGGGAACATGACTGAGGTTTGTTTCTGGAAGCCTGTGCCCTGGGAACATGACTGAGGTTTGATTCTGGACACCTGTGTCCTGGGAACATGACTGAGGTTTGATGGTTGAAACCTGTGGCCCGCGAACATGACTCAGGTTTGATTCTGGAACCATGTGTCCTGGGAACATGACTGAGGTTTGATTTTGGAAACCTTTGGCCTGGAAAAATGACTGAGGTTTCATTGTGGAAACATGTGGCCTGGGATCATGACTGAGGTTTGATGGTGGAACACTCTGGCCTGGCAAAATGACTGAGGCTTGATTCTGGAACCCTGTGGCCCGGGAACATGAGAACGGTTTGATTCTGGAACCCTGTGGCCTTTAACATGACATCGGTGGATTCTGGAACCCTGTGGCCTGGGAACATGAGAACGGTTTGATTCTGGAACCCTGTGGCCTGGGAACATGAGTGAGGATTGATGGTGGAACCCTGTGGCCTGGCAACATGACTGAGGTTTGATACTGGAAGACTGTGGCCAGGAAACATGATATCGGGTTGATTCTGGAAACTTCTGTCCTGGGAACAAGACTGAGGTTTGATTCTGGAACCCTGTGTCCTGGGAATATGACAAAGGTTTGTTGCTGGAAGCCTGTTCCCTGGGTACATGACTGAGGTTTGATTCTGGACACCTGTGTCCTGGGAACATGAGTGATGTTTGATGGTTGAAACCTGTGGCCTGCGAACATGACTCAGGTTTGATTCTGGAACCATGTGTCCTGGGAATATGACTGAGGTTTGATTCTGGAAACCTTTGGCCTGAGAAAATGACTGAGGTTTCATTGTGGAAACATGTGGCCTGGGATCATGACTGAGGTTTGATGGTGGAACACTCTGGCCTGGCAAAATGACTGAGGCTTGATTCTGGAACCCTGTGGCCCGGGAACGTGACTGAGGTTTGATGGCAGAAACCTGTGGCCTGGCAACATGACTGACGTTTGATTCTGGATCCCGGTGGCCTGGGAACATGACTGAGGCGTGATTCTGGAAAACTGTGGCCTGGGAACATGACATCTGTTTAGATTGTGGAATACTGTGCCCCGGGAACCTGACTGAGCCTTGGTTCTGAAACCCTGTGGACTGGGAACATGACTGAGGTTTTATTCTGGAACCCTGTAGCCTGGGAACATAACTGAGGATTGATTCTGGAACCCTGTGGCCTGGGAACATGATACCGGTGGATTCTGGAACCCTGGGGACTGGGCATGTGACATCTGTTTAGATTGTGGAATACTGTGCCCCGGGAACCTGACTGAGCCTTGGTTCTGGAACCCTGTGGATTGGGAACATGACTGAGGATTTATTCTAGAACCCTGTAGCCTGGAAACATAACTGAGGATTGATTCTCGAACCCTGTGGCCTGGGAACATGACATCGGTGGATTCTACAACCCTGTGGCCTGGGAACATGCCTGAGGTTTGATGGTGGAAACCTGTGGCTTGGCAACATGACTAAGGTTTGATTCTGGAAGACTGTGGCCAGGAAGCATGATATCTGGTTGATTCTGGAAACTTGTGTCCTGGGAACATGACTGAGGTTTGTTTCTGGAAGCCTGTGCCCTGGGAACATGACTGAGGTTTGATTCTGGACACCTGTGTCCTGGGAACTTGACTGAGGTTTGATGGTTGAAACCTGTGGCCCGCGAACATGACTCAGGTTTGATTCTGGAACCATGTGTCCTGGGAACATGACTGAGGTTTGATTTTGGAAACCTTTGGCCTGGAAAAATGACTGAGGTTTCATTGTGGAAACATGTTGCCTGGGATCATGACTGAGGTTTGATGGTGGAACACTCTGGCCTGGCAAAATGACTGAGGCTTGATTCTGGAACCCTGTGGCCCGGGAACATGAGAACGGTTTGATTCTGGAACCCTGTGGCCTTTAACATGACATCGGTGGATTCTGGAACCCTGTGGCCTGGGAACATGAGAACGGTTTGATTCTGGAACCCTGTGGCCTGGGAACATGAGTGAGGATTGATGGTGGAACCCTGTGGCCTGGCAAAATGACTGAGGTTTGATACTGGAAGACTGTGGCCAGGAAACATGATATCGGGTTGATTCTGGAAACTTCTGTCCTGGGAACAAGACTGAGGTTTGATTCTGGAACCCTGTGTCCTGGGAATATGACAAAGGTTTGTTGCTGGAAGCCTGTTCCCTGGGTACATGACTGAGGTTTGATTCTGGACACCTGTGTCCTGGGAACATGAGTGATGTTTGATTGTTGAAACCTGTGGCCTGCGAACATGACTCAGGTTTTATTCTGGAACCATGTGTCCTGGGAATATGACTGAGGTTTGTTTCTGGAAACCTTTGGCCTGAGAAAATGACTGAGGTTTCATTGTGGAAACATGTGGCCTGGGATCATGACTGAGGTTTGATGGTGGAACACTCTGGCCTGGCAAAATGACTGAGGCTTGATTCTGGAACCCTGTGGCCCGGGAACGTGACTGAGGTTTGATGGCAGAAACCTGTGGCCTGGCAACATGACTGACGTTTGATTCTGGATCCCGGTGGCCTGGGAACATGACTGAGGCGTGATTCTGGAAAACTGTGGCCTGGGAACATGACATCTGTTTAGATTGTGGAATACTGTGCCCCGGGAACCTGACTGAGCCTTGGTTCTGAAACCCTGTGGACTGGGAACATGTCTGAGGTTTTATTCTGGAACCCTGTAGCCTGGGAACATAACTGAGGATTGATTCTGGAACCCTGTGGCCTGGGAACATGATACCGGTGGATTCTGGAACCCTGGGGACTGGGCATGTGACATCTGTTTAGATTGTGGAATACTGTGCCCCGGGAACCTGACTGAGCCTTGGTTCTGGAACCCTGTGGATTGGGAACATGACTGAGGTTTTATTCTAGAACCCTGTAGCCTGGAAACATAACTGAGGATTGATTCTCGAAACCTGTGGCCTGGGAACATGACATCGGTGGATTCTAGAACCCTGTGGCCTGGGAACATGTCTGAGGTTTGATGGTGGAAACCTGTGGCTTGGCAACATGACTAAGGTTTGATTCTGGAAGACTGTGGCCAGGAAGCATGATATCTGGTTGATTCTGGAAACTTGTGTCCTGGGAGCATGACTGAGGTTTGTTTCTGGAAGCCTGTGCCCTGGGAACATGACTGAGGTTTGATTCTGGACACCTGTGTCCTGGGAACATGACTGAGGTTTGATGGTTGAAACCTGTGGCCCGCGAACATGACTCAGGTTTGATTCTGGAACCATGTGTCCTGGGAACATGACTGAGGTTTGATTTTGGAAACCTTTGGCCTGGGAAAATGACTGAGGTTTCATTGTGGAAACATGTGGCCTGGGATCATGACTGAGGTTTGATGGTGGAACACTCTGGCCTGGCAAAATGACTGAGGCTTGATTCTGGAACCCTGTGGCCCGGGAACATGAGAACGGTTTGATTCTGGAACCCTGTGGCCTTTAACATGACATCGGTGGATTCTGGAACCCTGTGGCCTGGGAACATGAGAACGGTTTGATTCTGGAACCCTGTGGCCTGGGAACATGAGTGAGGATTGATGGTGGAACCCTGTGGCCTGGCAACATGACTGAGGTTTGATACTGGAAGACTGTGGCCAGGAAACATGATATCGGGTTGATTCTGGAAACTTCTGTCCTGGGAACAAGACTGAGGTTTGATTCTGGAACCCTGTGTCCTGGGAATATGACAAAGGTTTGTTGCTGGAAGCCTGTTCCCTGGGTACATGACTGAGGTTTGATTCTGGACACCTGTGTCCTGGGAACATGAGTGATGTTTGATGGTTGAAACCTGTGGCCTGCGAACATGACTCAGGTTTGATTCTGGAACCATGTGTCCTGGGAATATGACTGAGGTTTGATTCTGGAAACCTTTGGCCTGAGAAAATGACTGAGGTTTCATTGTGGAAACATGTGGCCTGGGATCATGACTGAGGTTTGATGGTGGAACACTCTGGCCTGGCAAAATGACTGAGGCTTGATTCTGGAACCCTGTGGCCCGGGAACGTGACTGAGGTTTGATGGCAGAAACCTGTGGCCTGGCAACATGACTGACGTTTGATTCTGGATCCCGGTGGCCTGGGAACATGACTGAGGCGTGATTCTGGAAAACTGTGGCCTGGGAACATGACATCTGTTTAGATTGTGGAATACTGTGCCCCGGGAACCTGACTGAGCCTTGGTTCTGAAACCCTGTGGACTGGGAACATGACTGAGGTTTTATTCTGGAACCCTGTAGCCTGGGAACATAACTGAGGATTGATTCTGGAACCCTGTGGCCTGGGAACATGATACCGGTGGATTCTGGAACCCTGGGGACTGGGCATGTGACATCTGTTTAGATTGTGGAATACTGTGCCCCGGGAACCTGACTGAGCCTTGGTTCTGGAACCCTGTGGATTGGGAACATGACTGAGGTTTTATTCTAGAACCCTGTAGCCTGGAAACATAACTGAGGATTGATTCTCGAACCCTGTGGCCTGGGAACATGACATCGGTGGATTCTAGAACCCTGTGGCCTGGGAACATGTCTGAGGTTTGATGGTGGAAACCTGTGGCTTGGCAACATGACTAAGGTTTGATTCTGGAAGACTGTGGCCAGGAAGCATGATATCTGGTTGATTCTGGAAACTTGTGTGCTGGGAACATGACTGAGGTTTGTTTCTGGAAGCCTGTGCCCTGGGAACATGACTGAGGTTTGATTCTGGACACCTGTGTCCTGGGAACATGACTGAGGTTTGATGGTTGAAACCTGTGGCCCGCGAACATGACTCAGGTTTGATTCTGGAACCATGTGTCCTGGGAACATGACTGAGGTTTGATTTTGGAAACCTTTGGCCTGGAAAAATGACTGAGGTTTCATTGTGGAAACATGTGGCCTGGGATCATGACTGAGGTTTGATGGTGGAACACTCTGGCCTGGCAAAATGACTGAGGCTTGATTCTGGAACCCTGTGGCCCGGGAACATGAGAACGGTTTGATTCTGGAACCCTGTGGCCTTTAACATGACATCGGTGGATTCTGGAACCCTGTGGCCTGGGAACATGAGAACGGTTTGATTCTGGAACCCTGTGGCCTGGGAACATGAGTGAGGATTGATGGTGGAACCCTGTGGCCTGGCAACATGACTGAGGTTTGATACTGGAAGACTGTGGCCAGGAAACATGATATCGGGTTGATTCTGGAAACTTCTGTCCTGGGAACAAGACTGAGGTTTGATTCTGGAACCCTGTGTCCTGGGAATATGACAAAGGTTTGTTGCTGGAAGCCTGTTCCCTGGGTACATGACTGAGGTTTGATTCTGGACACCTGTGTCCTGGGAACATGAGTGATGTTTGATGGTTGAAACCTGTGGCCTGCGAACATGACTCAGGTTTGATTCTGGAACCATGTGTCCTGGGAATATGACTGAGGTTTGATTCTGGAAACCTTTGGCCTGAGAAAATGACTGAGGTTTCATTGTGGAAACATGTGGCCTGGGATCATGACTGAGGTTTGATGGTGGAACACTCTGGCCTGGCAAAATGACTGAGGCTTGATTCTGGAACCCTGTGGCCCGGGAACGTGACTGAGGTTTGATGGCAGAAACCTGTGGCCTGGCAACATGACTGACGTTTGATTCTGGATCCCGGTGGCCTGGGAACATGACTGAGGCGTGATTCTGGAAAACTGTGGCCTGGGAACATGACATCTGTTTAGATTGTGGAATACTGTGCCCCGGGAACCTGACTGAGCCTTGGTTCTGAAACCCTGTGGACTGGGAACATGACTGAGGTTTTATTCTGGAACCCTGTAGCCTGGGAACATAACTGAGGATTGATTCTGGAACCCTGTGGCCTGGGAACATGATACCGGTGGATTCTGGAACCCTGGGGACTGGGCATGTGACATCTGTTTAGATTGTGGAATACTGTGCCCCGGGAACCTGACTGAGCCTTGGTTCTGGAACCCTGTGGATTGGGAACATGACTGAGGATTTATTCTAGAACCCTGTAGCCTGGAAACATAACTGAGGATTGATTCTCGAACCCTGTGGCCTGGGAACATGACATCGGTGGATTCTACAACCCTGTGGCCTGGGAACATGCCTGAGGTTTGATGGTGGAAACCTGTGGCTTGGCAACATGACTAAGGTTTGATTCTGGAAGACTGTGGCCAGGAAGCATGATATCTGGTTGATTCTGGAAACTTGTGTCCTGGGAACATGACTGAGGTTTGTTTCTGGAAGCCTGTGCCCTGGGAACATGACTGAGGTTTGATTCTGGACACCTGTGTCCTGGGAACTTGACTGAGGTTTGATGGTTGAAACCTGTGGCCCGCGAACATGACTCAGGTTTGATTCTGGAACCATGTGTCCTGGGAACATGACTGAGGTTTGATTTTGGAAACCTTTGGCCTGGAAAAATGACTGAGGTTTCATTGTGGAAACATGTTGCCTGGGATCATGACTGAGGTTTGATGGTGGAACACTCTGGCCTGGCAAAATGACTGAGGCTTGATTCTGGAACCCTGTGGCCCGGGAACATGAGAACGGTTTGATTCTGGAACCCTGTGGCCTTTAACATGACATCGGTGGATTCTGGAACCCTGTGGCCTGGGAACATGAGAACGGTTTGATTCTGGAACCCTGTGGCCTGGGAACATGAGTGAGGATTGATGGTGGAACCCTGTGGCCTGGCAAAATGACTGAGGTTTGATACTGGAAGACTGTGGCCAGGAAACATGATATCGGGTTGATTCTGGAAACTTCTGTCCTGGGAACAAGACTGAGGTTTGATTCTGGAACCCTGTGTCCTGGGAATATGACAAAGGTTTGTTGCTGGAAGCCTGTTCCCTGGGTACATGACTGAGGTTTGATTCTGGACACCTGTGTCCTGGGAACATGAGTGATGTTTGATTGTTGAAACCTGTGGCCTGCGAACATGACTCAGGTTTTATTCTGGAACCATGTGTCCTGGGAATATGACTGAGGTTTGTTTCTGGAAACCTTTGGCCTGAGAAAATGACTGAGGTTTCATTGTGGAAACATGTGGCCTGGGATCATGACTGAGGTTTGATGGTGGAACACTCTGGCCTGGCAAAATGACTGAGGCTTGATTCTGGAACCCTGTGGCCCGGGAACGTGACTGAGGTTTGATGGCAGAAACCTGTGGCCTGGCAACATGACTGACGTTTGATTCTGGATCCCGGTGGCCTGGGAACATGACTGAGGCGTGATTCTGGAAAACTGTGGCCTGGGAACATGACATCTGTTTAGATTGTGGAATACTGTGCCCCGGGAACCTGACTGAGCCTTGGTTCTGAAACCCTGTGGACTGGGAACATGTCTGAGGTTTTATTCTGGAACCCTGTAGCCTGGGAACATAACTGAGGATTGATTCTGGAACCCTGTGGCCTGGGAACATGATACCGGTGGATTCTGGAACCCTGGGGACTGGGCATGTGACATCTGTTTAGATTGTGGAATACTGTGCCCCGGGAACCTGACTGAGCCTTGGTTCTGGAACCCTGTGGATTGGGAACATGACTGAGGTTTTATTCTAGAACCCTGTAGCCTGGAAACATAACTGAGGATTGATTCTCGAAACCTGTGGCCTGGGAACATGACATCGGTGGATTCTAGAACCCTGTGGCCTGGGAACATGTCTGAGGTTTGATGGTGGAAACCTGTGGCTTGGCAACATGACTAAGGTTTGATTCTGGAAGACTGTGGCCAGGAAGCATGATATCTGGTTGATTCTGGAAACTTGTGTCCTGGGAGCATGACTGAGGTTTGTTTCTGGAAGCCTGTGCCCTGGGAACATGACTGAGGTTTGATTCTGGACACCTGTGTCCTGGGAACATGACTGAGGTTTGATGGTTGAAACCTGTGGCCCGCGAACATGACTCAGGTTTGATTCTGGAACCATGTGTCCTGGGAACATGACTGAGGTTTGATTTTGGAAACCTTTGGCCTGGGAAAATGACTGAGGTTTCATTGTGGAAACATGTGGCCTGGGATCATGACTGAGGTTTGATGGTGGAACACTCTGGCCTGGCAAAATGACTGAGGCTTGATTCTGGAACCCTGTGGCCCGGGAACATGAGAACGGTTTGATTCTGGAACCCTGTGGCCTTTAACATGACATCGGTGGATTCTGGAACCCTGTGGCCTGGGAACATGAGAACGGTTTGATTCTGGAACCCTGTGGCCTGGGAACATGAGTGAGGATTGATGGTGGAACCCTGTGGCCTGGCAACATGACTGAGGTTTGATACTGGAAGACTGTGGCCAGGAAACATGATATCGGGTTGATTCTGGAAACTTCTGTCCTGGGAACAAGACTGAGGTTTGATTCTGGAACCCTGTGTCCTGGGAATATGACAAAGGTTTGTTGCTGGAAGCCTGTTCCCTGGGTACATGACTGAGGTTTGATTCTGGACACCTGTGTCCTGGGAACATGAGTGATGTTTGATGGTTGAAACCTGTGGCCTGCGAACATGACTCAGGTTTGATTCTGGAACCATGTGTCCTGGGAATATGACTGAGGTTTGATTCTGGAAACCTTTGGCCTGAGAAAATGACTGAGGTTTCATTGTGGAAACATGTGGCCTGGGATCATGACTGAGGTTTGATGGTGGAACACTCTGGCCTGGCAAAATGACTGAGGCTTGATTCTGGAACCCTGTGGCCCGGGAACGTGACTGAGGTTTGATGGCAGAAACCTGTGGCCTGGCAACATGACTGACGTTTGATTCTGGATCCCGGTGGCCTGGGAACATGACTGAGGCGTGATTCTGGAAAACTGTGGCCTGGGAACATGACATCTGTTTAGATTGTGGAATACTGTGCCCCGGGAACCTGACTGAGCCTTGGTTCTGAAACCCTGTGGACTGGGAACATGACTGAGGTTTTATTCTGGAACCCTGTAGCCTGGGAACATAACTGAGGATTGATTCTGGAACCCTGTGGCCTGGGAACATGATACCGGTGGATTCTGGAACCCTGGGGACTGGGCATGTGACATCTGTTTAGATTGTGGAATACTGTGCCCCGGGAACCTGACTGAGCCTTGGTTCTGGAACCCTGTGGATTGGGAACATGACTGAGGTTTTATTCTAGAACCCTGTAGCCTGGAAACATAACTGAGGATTGATTCTCGAACCCTGTGGCCTGGGAACATGACATCGGTGGATTCTAGAACCCTGTGGCCTGGGAACATGTCTGAGGTTTGATGGTGGAAACCTGTGGCTTGGCAACATGACTAAGGTTTGATTTTGGAAGACTGTGGCCAGGAAGCATGATATCTGGTTGATTCTGGAAACTTGTGTGCTGGGAACATGACTGAGGTTTGTTTCTGGAAGCCTGTGCCCTGGGAACATGACTGAGGTTTGATTCTGGACACCTGTGTCCTGGGAACATGACTGAGGTTTGATGGTTGAAACCTGTGGCCCGCGAACATGACTCAGGTTTGATTCTGGAACCATGTGTCCTGGGAACATGACTGAGGTTTGATTTTGGAAACCTTTGGCCTGGGAAAATGACTGAGGTTTCATTGTGGAAACATGTGGCCTGGGATCATGACTGAGGTTTGATGGTGGAACACTCTGGCCTGGCAAAATGACTGAGGCTTGATTCTGGAACCCTGTGGCCCGGGAACATGAGAACGGTTTGATTCTGGAACCCTGTGGCCTTTAACATGACATCGGTGGATTCTGGAACCCTGTGGCCTGGGAACATGAGAACGGTTTGATTCTGGAACCCTGTGGCCTGGGAACATAAGTGAGGATTGATGGTGGAACCCTGTGGCCTGGCAACATGACTGAGGTTTGATACTGGAAGACTGTGGCCAGGAAACATGATATCGGGTTGATTCTGGAAACTTCTGTCCTGGGAACAAGACTGAGGTTTGATTCTGGAACCCTGTGTCCTGGGAATATGACAAAGGTTTGTTGCTGGAAGCCTGTTCCCTGGGTACATGACTGAGGTTTGATTCTGGACACCTGTGTCCTGGGAACATGAGTGATGTTTGATGGTTGAAACCTGTGGCCTGCGAACATGACTCAGGTTTGATTCTGGAACCATGTGTCCTGGGAATATGACTGAGGTTTGATTCTGGAAACCTTTGGCCTGAGAAAATGACTGAGGTTTCATTGTGGAAACATGTGGCCTGGGATCATGACTGAGGTTTGATGGTGGAACACTCTGGCCTGGCAAAATGACTGAGGCTTGATTCTGGAACCCTGTGGCCCGGGAACGTGACTGAGGTTTGATGGCAGAAACCTGTGGCCTGGCAACATGACTGACGTTTGATTCTGGATCCCGGTGGCCTGGGAACATGACTGAGGCGTGATTCTGGAAAACTGTGGCCTGGGAACATGACATCTGTTTAGATTGTGGAATACTGTGCCCCGGGAAGCTGACTGAGCCTTGGTTCTGAAACCCTGTGGACTGGGAACATGACTGAGGTTTTATTCTGGAACCCTGTAGCCTGGGAACATAACTGAGGATTGATTCTGGAACCCTGTGGCCTGGGAACATGATACCGGTGGATTCTGGAACCCTGGGGACTGGGCATGTGACATCTGTTTAGATTGTGGAATACTGTGCCCCGGGAACCTGACTGAGCCTTGGTTCTGGAACCCTGTGGATTGGGAACATGACTGAGGATTTATTCTAGAACCCTGTAGCCTGGAAACATAACTGAGGATTGATTCTCGAACCCTGTGGCCTGGCAACATGACATCGGTGGATTCTAGAACCCTGTGGCCTGGGAACATGTCTGAGGTTTGATGGTGGAAACCTGTGGCTTGGCAACATGACTAAGGTTTGATTCTGGAAGACTGTGGCCAGGAAGCATGATATCTGGTTGATTCTGGAAACTTGTGTCCTGGGAACATGACTGAGGTTTGTTTCTGGAAGCCTGTGCCCTGGGAACATGACTGAGGTTTGATTCTGGACACTTGTGTCCTGGGAACGTGACTGAGGTTTGATGGTTGAAACCTGTGGCCCGCGAACATGACTCAGGTTTGATTCTGGAACCATGTGTCCTGGGAACATGACTGAGGTTTGATTTTGGAAACCTTTGGCCTGGGAAAATGACTGAGGTTTCATTGTGGAAACATGTGGCCTGGGATCATGACTGAGGTTTGATGGTGGAACACTCTGGCCTGGCAAAATGACTGAGGCTTGATTCTGGAACCCTGTGGCCCGGGAACATGAGAACGGTTTGATTCTGGAACCCTGTGGCCTTTAACATGACATCGGTGGATTCTGGAACCCTGTGGCCTGGGAACATGAGAACGGTTTGATTCTGGAACCCTGTGGCCTGGGAACATGAGTGAGGATTGATGGTGGAACCCTGTGGCCTGGCAACATGACTGAGGTTTGATACTGGAAGACTGTGGCCAGGAAACATGATATCGGGTTGATTCTGGAAACTTCTGTCCTGGGAACAAGACTGAGGTTTGATTCTGGAACCCTGTGTCCTGGGAATATGACAAAGGTTTGTTGCTGGAAGCCTGTTCCCTGGGTACATGACTGAGGTTTGATTCTGGACACCTGTGTCCTGGGAACATGAGTGATGTTTGATGGTTGAAACCTGTGGCCTGCGAACATGACTCAGGTTTGATTCTGGAACCATGTGTCCTGGGAATATGACTGAGGTTTGATTCTGGAAACCTTTGGCCTGAGAAAATGACTGAGGTTTCATTGTGGAAACATGTGGCCTGGGATCATGACTGAGGTTTGATGGTGGAACACTCTGGCCTGGCAAGATGACTGAGGCTTGATTCTGGAACCCTGTGGCCCGGGAACGTGACTGAGGTTTGATGGCAGAAACCTGTGGCCTGGCAACATGACTGACGTTTGATTCTGGATCCCGGTGGCCTGGGAACATGACTGAGGCGTGATTCTGGAAAACTGTGGCCTGGGAACATGACATCTGTTTAGATTGTGGAATACTGTGCCCCGGGAACCTGACTGAGCCTTGGTTCTGAAACCCTGTGGACTGGGAACATGACTGAGGTTTTATTCTGGAACCCTGTAGCCTGGGAACATAACTGAGGATTGATTCTGGAACCCTGTGGCCTGGGAACATGATACCGGTGGATTCTGGAACCCTGGGGACTGGGCATGTGACATCTGTTTAGATTGTGGAATACTGTGCCCCGGGAACCTGACTGAGCCTTGGTTCTGGAACCCTGTGGATTGGGAACATGACTGAGGTTTTATTCTAGAACCCTGTAGCCTGGAAACATAACTGAGGATTGATTCTCGAACCCTGTGGCCTGGGAACATGACATCGGTGGATTCTAGAACCCTGTGGCCTGGGAACATGTCTGAGGTTTGATGGTGGAAACCTGTGGCTTGGCAACATGACTAAGGTTTGATTCTGGAAGACTGTGGCCAGGAAGCATGATATCTGGTTGATTCTGGAAACTTGTGTCCTGGGAGCATGACTGAGGTTTGTTTCTGGAAGCCTGTGCCCTGCGAACATGACTGAGGTTTGATTCTGGACACCTGTGTCCTGGGAACATGACTGAGGTTTGATGGTTGAAACCTGTGGCCCGCGAACATGACTCAGGTTTGATTCTGGAACCATGTGTCCTGGGAACATGACTGAGGTTTGATTTTGGAAACCTTTGGCCTGGGAAAATGACTGAGGTTTCATTGTGGAAACATGTGGCCTGGGATCATGACTGAGGTTTGATGGTGGAACACTCTGGCCTGGCAAAATGACTGAGGCTTGATTCTGGAACCCTGTGGCCCGGGAACATGAGAACGGTTTGATTCTGGAACCCTGTGGCCTTTAAAATGACATCGGTGGATTCTGGAACCCTGTGGCCTGGGAACATGAGAACGGTTTGATTCTGGAACCCTGTGGCCTGGGAACATGAGTGAGGATTGATGGTGGAACCCTGTGGCCTGGCAACATGACTGAGGTTTGATACTTGAAGACTGTGGCCAGGAAACATGATATCGGGTTGATTCTGGAAACTTCTGTCCTGGGAACAAGACTGAGGTTTGATTCTGGAACCCTGTGTCCTGGGAATATGACAAAGGTTTGTTGCTGGAAGCCTGTTCCCTGGGTACATGACTGAGGTTTGATTCTGGACACCTGTGTCCTGGGAACATGAGTGATGTTTGATGGTTGAAACCTGTGGCCTGCGAACATGACTCAGGTTTGATTCTGGAACCATGTGTCCTGGGAATATGACTGAGGTTTGTTTCTGGAAACCTTTGGCCTGAGAAAATGACTGAGGTTTCATTGTGGAAACATGTGGCCTGGGATCATGACTGAGGTTTGATGGTGGAACACTCTGGCCTGGCAAAATGACTGAGGCTTGATTCTGGAACCCTGTGGCCCGGGAACGTGACTGAGGTTTGATGGCAGAAACCTGTGGCCTGGCAACATGACTGACGTTTGATTCTGGATCCCGGTGGCCTGGGAACATGACTGAGGCGTGATTCTGGAAAACTGTGGCCTGGGAACATGACATCTGTTTAGATTGTGGAATACTGTGCCCCGGGAACCTGACTGAGCCTTGGTTCTGAAACCCTGTGGACTGGGAACATGACTGAGGTTTTATTCTGGAACCCTGTAGCCTGGGAACATAACTGAGGATTGATTCTGGAACCCTGTGGCCTGGGAACATGATACCGGTGGATTCTGGAACCCTGGGGACTGGGCATGTGACATCTGTTTAGATTGTGGAATACTGTGCCCCGGGAACCTGACTGAGCCTTGGTTCTGGAACCCTGTGGATTGGGAACATGACTGAGGTTTTATTCTAGAACCCTGTAGCCTGGAAACATAACTGAGGATTGATTCTCGAACCCTGTGGCCTGGCAACATGACATCGGTGGATTCTAGAACCCTGTGGCCTGGGAACATGTCTGAGGTTTGATGGTGGAAACCTGTGGCTTGGCAACATGACTAAGGTTTGATTCTGGAAGACTGTGGCCAGGAAGCATGATATCTGGTTGATTCTGGAAACTTGTGTCCTGGGAGCATGACTGAGGTTTGTTTCTGGAAGCCTGTGCCCTGGGAACATGACTGAGGTTTGATTCTGGACACCTGTGTCCTGGGAACATGACTGAGGTTTGATGGTTGAAACCTGTGGCCCGCGAACATGACTCAGGTTTGATTCTGGAACCATGTGTCCTGGGAACATGACTGAGGTTTGATTTTGGAAACCTTTGGCCTGGGAAAATGACTGAGGTTTCATTGTGGAAACATGTGGCCTGGGATCATGACTGAGGTTTGATGGTGGAACACTCTGGCCTGGCAAAATGACTGAGGCTTGATTCTGGAACCCTGTGGCCCGGGAACATGAGAACGGTTTGATTCTGGAACCCTGTGGCCTTTAACATGACATCGGTGGATTCTGGAACCCTGTGGCCTGGGAACATGAGAACGGTTTGATTCTGGAACCCTGTGGCCTGGGAACATGAGTGAGGATTGATGGTGGAACCCTGTGGCCTGGCAACATGACTGAGGTTTGATACTGGAAGACTGTGGCCAGGAAACATGATATCGGGTTGATTCTGGAAACTTCTGTCCTGGGAACAAGACTGAGGTTTGATTCTGGAACCCTGTGTCCTGGGAATATGACAAAGGTTTGTTGCTGGAAGCCTGTTCCCTGGGTACATGACTGAGGTTTGATTCTGGACACCTGTGTCCTGGGAACATGAGTGATGTTTGATGGTTGAAACCTGTGGCCTGCGAACATGACTCAGGTTTGATTCTGGAACCATGTGTCCTGGGAATATGACTGAGGTTTGATTCTGGAAACCTTTGGCCTGAGAAAATGACTGAGCTTTCATTGTGGAAACATGTGGCCTGGGATCATGACTGAGGTTTGATGGTGGAACACTCTGGCCTGGCAAAATGACTGAGGCTTGATTCTGGAACCCTGTGGCCCGGGAACGTGACTGAGGTTTGATGGCAGAAACCTGTGGCCTGGCAACATGACTGACGTTTGATTCTGGATCCCGGTGGCCTGGGAACATGACTGAGGCGTGATTCTGGAAAACTGTGGCCTGGGAACATGACATCTGTTTAGATTGTGGAATACTGTGCCCCGGGAACCTGACTGAGCCTTGGTTCTGAAACCCTGTGGACTGGGAACATGACTGAGGTTTTATTCTGGAACCCTGTAGCCTGGGAACATAACTGAGGATTGATTCTGGAACCCTGTGGCCTGGGAACATGATACCGGTGGATTCTGGAACCCTGGGGACTGGGCATGTGACATCTGTTTAGATTGTGGAATACTGTGCCCCGGGAACCTGACTGAGCCTTGGTTCTGGAACCCTGTGGATTGGGAACATGACTGAGGTTTTATTCTAGAACCCTGTAGCCTGGAAACATAACTGAGGATTGATTCTCGAACCCTGTGGCCTGGGAACATGACATCGGTGGATTCTAGAACCCTGTGGCCTGGGAACATGTCTGAGGTTTGATGGTGGAAACCTGTGGCTTGGCAACATGACTAAGGTTTGATTCTGGAAGACTGTGGACAGGAAGCATGATATCTGGTTGATTCTGGAAACTTGTGTCCTGGGAGCATGACTGAGGTTTGTTTCTGGAAGCCTGTGCCCTGGGAACATGACTGAGGTTTGATTCTGGACACCTGTGTCCTGGGAACATGACTGAGGTTTGATGGTTGAAACCTGTGGCCCGCGAACATGACTCAGGTTTGATTCTGGAACCATGTGTCCTGGGAACATGACTGAGGTTTGATTTTGGAAACCTTTGGCCTGGGAAAATGACTGAGGTTTCATTGTGGAAACATGTGGCCTGGGATCATGACTGAGGTTTGATGGTGGAACACTCTGGCCTGGCAAAATGACTGAGGCTTGATTCTGGAACCCTGTGGCCCGGGAACATGAGAACGGTTTGATTCTGGAACCCTGTGGCCTTTAACATGACATCGGTGGATTCTGGAACCCTGTGGCCTGGGAACATGAGAACGGTTTGATTCTGGAACCCTGTGGCCTGGGAACATGAGTGAGGATTGATGGTGGAACCCTGTGGCCTGGCAACATGACTGAGGTTTGATACTGGAAGACTGTGGCCAGGAAACATGATATCGGGTTGATTCTGGAAACTTCTGTCCTGGGAACAAGACTGAGGTTTGATTCTGGAACCCTGTGTCCTGGGAATATGACAAAGGTTTGTTGCTGGAAGCCTGTTCCCTGGGTACATGACTGAGGTTTGATTCTGGACACCTGTGTCCTGGGAACATGAGTGATGTTTGATGGTTGAAACCTGTGGCCTGCGAACATGACTCAGGTTTGATTCTGGAACCATGTGTCCTGGGAATATGACTGAGGTTTGATTCTGGAAACCTTTGGCCTGAGAAAATGACTGAGGTTTCATTGTGGAAACATGTGGCCTGGGATCATGACTGAGGTTTGATGGTGGAACACTCTGGCCTGGCAAAATGACTGAGGCTTGATTCTGGAACCCTGTGGCCCGGGAACGTGACTGAGGTTTGATGGCAGAAACCTGTGGCCTGGCAACATGACTGACGTTTGATTCTGGATCCCGGTGGCCTGGGAACATGACTGAGGCGTGATTCTGGAAAACTGTGGCCTGGGAACATGACATCTGTTTAGATTGTGGAATACTGTGCCCCGGGAAGCTGACTGAGCCTTGGTTCTGAAACCCTGTGGACTGGGAACATGACTGAGGTTTTATTCTGGAACCCTGTAGCCTGGGAACATAACTGAGGATTGATTCTGGAACCCTGTGGCCTGGGAACATGATACCGGTGGATTCTGGAACCCTGGGGACTGGGCATGTGACATCTGTTTAGATTGTGGAATACTGTGCCCCGGGAACCTGACTGAGCCTTGGTTCTGGAACCCTGTGGATTGGGAACATGACTGAGGATTTATTCTAGAACCCTGTAGCCTGGAAACATAACTGAGGATTGATTCTCGAACCCTGTGGCCTGGGAACATGACATCGGTGGATTCTACAACCCTGTGGCCTGGGAACATGCCTGAGGTTTGATGGTGGAAACCTGTGGCTTGGCAACATGACTAAGGTTTGATTCTGGAAGACTGTGGCCAGGAAGCATGATATCTGGTTGATTCTGGAAACTTGTGTCCTGGGAACATGACTGAGGTTTGTTTCTGGAAGCCTGTGCCCTGGGAACATGACTGAGGTTTGATTCTGGACACCTGTGTCCTGGGAACATGACTGAGGTTTGATGGTTGAAACCTGTGGCCCGCGAACATGACTCAGGTTTGATTCTGGAACCATGTGTCCTGGGAACATGACTGAGGTTTGATTTTGGAAACCTTTGGCCTGGAAAAATGACTGAGGTTTCATTGTGGAAACATGTGGCCTGGGATCATGACTGAGGTTTGATGGTGGAACACTCTGGCCTGGCAAAATGACTGAGGCTTGATTCTGGAACCCTGTGGCCCGGGAACATGAGAACGGTTTGATTCTGGAACCCTGTGGCCTTTAACATGACATCGGTGGATTCTGGAACCCTGTGGCCTGGGAACATGAGAACGGTTTGATTCTGGAACCCTGTGGCCTGGGAACATGAGTGAGGATTGATGGTGGAACCCTGTGGCCTGGCAACATGACTGAGGTTTGATACTGGAAGACTGTGGCCAGGAAACATGATATCGGGTTGATTCTGGAAACTTCTGTCCTGGGAACAAGACTGAGGTTTTATTCTGGAACCCTGTGTCCTGGGAATATGACAAAGGTTTGTTGCTGGAAGCCTGTTCCCTGGGTACATGACTGAGGTTTGATTCTGGACACCTGTGTCCTGGGAACATGAGTGATGTTTGATTGTTGAAACCTGTGGCCTGCGAACATGACTCAGGTTTGATTCTGGAACCATGTGTCCTGGGAATATGACTGAGGTTTGTTTCTGGAAACCTTTGGCCTGAGAAAATGACTGAGGTTTCTTTGTGGAAACATGTGGCCTGGGATCATGACTGAGGTTTGATGGTGGAACACTCTGGCCTGGCAAAATGACTGAGGCTTGATTCTGGAACCCTGTGGCCCGGGAACATGAGAACGGTTTGATTCTGGAACCCTGTGGCCTTTAACATGACATCGGTGGATTCTGGAACCCTGTGGCCTGGGAACATGAGAACGGTTTGATTCTGGAACCCTGTGGCCTGGGAACATGAGTGAGGATTGATGGTGGAACCCTGTGGCCTGGCAACATGACTGAGGTTTGATACTGGAAGACTGTGGCCAGGAAACATGATATCGGGTTGATTCTGGAAACTTCTGTCCTGGGAACAAGACTGAGGTTTGATTCTGGAACCCTGTGTCCTGGGAATATGACAAAGGTTTGTTGCTGGAAGCCTGTTCCCTGGGTACATGACTGAGGTTTGATTCTGGACACCTGTGTCCTGGGAACATGAGTGATGTTTGATGGTTGAAACCTGTGGCCTGCGAACATGACTCAGGTTTGATTCTGGAACCATGTGTCCTGGGAATATGACTGAGGTTTGATTCTGGAAACCTTTGGCCTGAGAAAATGACTGAGCTTTCATTGTGGAAACATGTGGCCTGGGATCATGACTGAGGTTTGATGGTGGAACACTCTGGCCTGGCAAAATGACTGAGGCTTGATTCTGGAACCCTGTGGCCCGGGAACGTGACTGAGGTTTGATGGCAGAAACCTGTGGCCTGGCAACATGACTGACGTTTGATTCTGGATCCCGGTGGCCTGGGAACATGACTGAGGCGTGATTCTGGAAAACTGTGGCCTGGGAACATGACATCTGTTTAGATTGTGGAATACTGTGCCCCGGGAACCTGACTGAGCCTTGGTTCTGAAACCCTGTGGACTGGGAACATGACTGAGGTTTTATTCTGGAACCCTGTAGCCTGGGAACATAACTGAGGATTGATTCTGGAACCCTGTGGCCTGGGAACATGATACCGGTGGATTCTGGAACCCTGGGGACTGGGCATGTGACATCTGTTTAGATTGTGGAATACTGTGCCCCGGGAACCTGACTGAGCCTTGGTTCTGGAACCCTGTGGATTGGGAACATGACTGAGGTTTTATTCTAGAACCCTGTAGCCTGGAAACATAACTGAGGATTGATTCTCGAACCCTGTGGCCTGGGAACATGACATCGGTGGATTCTAGAACCCTGTGGCCTGGGAACATGTCTGAGGTTTGATGGTGGAAACCTGTGGCTTGGCAACATGACTAAGGTTTGATTCTGGAAGACTGTGGACAGGAAGCATGATATCTGGTTGATTCTGGAAACTTGTGTCCTGGGAGCATGACTGAGGTTTGTTTCTGGAAGCCTGTGCCCTGGGAACATGACTGAGGTTTGATTCTGGACACCTGTGTCCTGGGAACATGACTGAGGTTTGATGGTTGAAACCTGTGGCCCGCGAACATGACTCAGGTTTGATTCTGGAACCATGTGTCCTGGGAACATGACTGAGGTTTGATTTTGGAAACCTTTGGCCTGGGAAAATGACTGAGGTTTCATTGTGGAAACATGTGGCCTGGGATCATGACTGAGGTTTGATGGTGGAACACTCTGGCCTGGCAAAATGACTGAGGCTTGATTCTGGAACCCTGTGGCCCGGGAACATGAGAACGGTTTGATTCTGGAACCCTGTGGCCTTTAACATGACATCGGTGGATTCTGGAACCCTGTGGCCTGGGAACATGAGAACGGTTTGATTCTGGAACCCTGTGGCCTGGGAACATGAGTGAGGATTGATGGTGGAACCCTGTGGCCTGGCAACATGACTGAGGTTTGATACTGGAAGACTGTGGCCAGGAAACATGATATCGGGTTGATTCTGGAAACTTCTGTCCTGGGAACAAGACTGAGGTTTGATTCTGGAACCCTGTGTCCTGGGAATATGACAAAGGTTTGTTGCTGGAAGCCTGTTCCCTGGGTACATGACTGAGGTTTGATTCTGGACACCTGTGTCCTGGGAACATGAGTGATGTTTGATGGTTGAAACCTGTGGCCTGCGAACATGACTCAGGTTTGATTCTGGAACCATGTGTCCTGGGAATATGACTGAGGTTTGATTCTGGAAACCTTTGGCCTGAGAAAATGACTGAGGTTTCATTGTGGAAACATGTGGCCTGGGATCATGACTGAGGTTTGATGGTGGAACACTCTGGCCTGGCAAAATGACTGAGGCTTGATTCTGGAACCCTGTGGCCCGGGAACGTGACTGAGGTTTGATGGCAGAAACCTGTGGCCTGGCAACATGACTGACGTTTGATTCTGGATCCCGGTGGCCTGGGAACATGACTGAGGCGTGATTCTGGAAAACTGTGGCCTGGGAACATGACATCTGTTTAGATTGTGGAATACTGTGCCCCGGGAAGCTGACTGAGCCTTGGTTCTGAAACCCTGTGGACTGGGAACATGACTGAGGTTTTATTCTGGAACCCTGTAGCCTGGGAACATAACTGAGGATTGATTCTGGAACCCTGTGGCCTGGGAACATGATACCGGTGGATTCTGGAACCCTGGGGACTGGGCATGTGACATCTGTTTAGATTGTGGAATACTGTGCCCCGGGAACCTGACTGAGCCTTGGTTCTGGAACCCTGTGGATTGGGAACATGACTGAGGATTTATTCTAGAACCCTGTAGCCTGGAAACATAACTGAGGATTGATTCTCGAACCCTGTGGCCTGGGAACATGACATCGGTGGATTCTACAACCCTGTGGCCTGGGAACATGCCTGAGGTTTGATGGTGGAAACCTGTGGCTTGGCAACATGACTAAGGTTTGATTCTGGAAGACTGTGGCCAGGAAGCATGATATCTGGTTGATTCTGGAAACTTGTGTCCTGGGAGCATGACTGAGGTTTGTTTCTGGAAGCCTGTGCCCTGGGAACATGACTGAGGTTTGATTCTGTACACCTGTGTCCTGGGAACATGACTGAGGTTTGATGGTTGAAACCTGTGGCCCGCGAACATGACTCAGGTTTGATTCTGGAACCATGTGTCCTGGGAACATGACTGAGGTTTGATTTTGGAAACCTTTGGCCTGGGAAAATGACTGAGGTTTCATTGTGGAAACATGTGGCCTGGGATCATGACTGAGGTTTGATGGTGGAACACTCTGGCCTGGCAAAATGACTGAGGCTTGATTCTGGAACCCTGTGGCCCGGGAACATGAGAACGGTTTGATTCTGGAACCCTGTGGCCTTTAACATGACATCGGTGGATTCTGGAACCCTGTGGCCTGGGAACATGAGAACGGTTTGATTCTGGAACCCTGTGGCCTGGGAACATGAGTGAGGATTGATGGTGGAACCCTGTGGCCTGGCAACATGACTGAGGTTTGATACTGGAAGACTGTGGCCAGGAAACATGATATCGGGTTGATTCTGGAAACTTCTGTCCTGGGAACAAGACTGAGGTTTGATTCTGGAACCCTGTGTCCTGGGAATATGACAAAGGTTTGTTGCTGGAAGCCTGTTCCCTGGGTACATGACTGAGGTTTGATTCTGGACACCTGTGTCCTGGGAACATGAGTGATGTTTGATTGTTGAAACCTGTGGCCTGCGAACATGACTCAGGTTTGATTCTGGAACCATGTGTCCTGGGAATATGACTGAGGTTTGTTTCTGGAAACCTTTGGCCTGAGAAAATGACTGAGGTTTCTTTGTGGAAACATGTGGCCTGGGATCATGACTGAGGTTTGATGGTGGAACACTCTGGCCTGGCAAAATGACTGAGGCTTGATTCTGGAACCCTGTGGCCCGGGAACATGAGAACGGTTTGATTCTGGAACCCTGTGGCCTTTAACATGACATCGGTGGATTCTGGAACCCTGTGGCCTGGGAACATGAGAACGGTTTGATTCTGGAACCCTGTGGCCTGGGAACATGAGTGAGGATTGATGGTGGAACCCTGTGGCCTGGCAACATGACTGAGGTTTGATACTGGAAGACTGTGGCCAGGAAACATGATATCGGGTTGATTCTGGAAACTTCTGTCCTGGGAACAAGACTGAGGTTTGATTCTGGAACCCTGTGTCCTGGGAATATGACAAAGGTTTGTTGCTGGAAGCCTGTTCCCTGGGTACATGACTGAGGTTTGATTCTGGACACCTGTGTCCTGGGAACATGAGTGATGTTTGATGGTTGAAACCTGTGGCCTGCGAACATGACTCAGGTTTGATTCTGGAACCATGTGTCCTGGGAATATGACTGAGGTTTGATTCTGGAAACCTTTGGCCTGAGAAAATGACTGAGCTTTCATTGTGGAAACATGTGGCCTGGGATCATGACTGAGGTTTGATGGTGGAACACTCTGGCCTGGCAAAATGACTGAGGCTTGATTCTGGAACCCTGTGGCCCGGGAACGTGACTGAGGTTTGATGGCAGAAACCTGTGGCCTGGCAACATGACTGACGTTTGATTCTGGATCCCGGTGGCCTGGGAACATGACTGAGGCGTGATTCTGGAAAACTGTGGCCTGGGAACATGACATCTGTTTAGATTGTGGAATACTGTGCCCCGGGAACCTGACTGAGCCTTGGTTCTGAAACCCTGTGGACTGGGAACATGACTGAGGTTTTATTCTGGAACCCTGTAGCCTGGGAACATAACTGAGGATTGATTCTGGAACCCTGTGGCCTGGGAACATGATACCGGTGGATTCTGGAACCCTGGGGACTGGGCATGTGACATCTGTTTAGATTGTGGAATACTGTGCCCCGGGAACCTGACTGAGCCTTGGTTCTGGAACCCTGTGGATTGGGAACATGACTGAGGTTTTATTCTAGAACCCTGTAGCCTGGAAACATAACTGAGGATTGATTCTCGAACCCTGTGGCCTGGGAACATGACATCGGTGGATTCTAGAACCCTGTGGCCTGGGAACATGTCTGAGGTTTGATGGTGGAAACCTGTGGCTTGGCAACATGACTAAGGTTTGATTCTGGAAGACTGTGGACAGGAAGCATGATATCTGGTTGATTCTGGAAACTTGTGTCCTGGGAGCATGACTGAGGTTTGTTTCTGGAAGCCTGTGCCCTGGGAACATGACTGAGGTTTGATTCTGGACACCTGTGTCCTGGGAACATGACTGAGGTTTGATGGTTGAAACCTGTGGCCCGCGAACATGACTCAGGTTTGATTCTGGAACCATGTGTCCTGGGAACATGACTGAGGTTTGATTTTGGAAACCTTTGGCCTGGGAAAATGACTGAGGTTTCATTGTGGAAACATGTGGCCTGGGATCATGACTGAGGTTTGATGGTGGAACACTCTGGCCTGGCAAAATGACTGAGGCTTGATTCTGGAACCCTGTGGCCCGGGAACATGAGAACGGTTTGATTCTGGAACCCTGTGGCCTTTAACATGACATCGGTGGATTCTGGAACCCTGTGGCCTGGGAACATGAGAACGGTTTGATTCTGGAACCCTGTGGCCTGGGAACATGAGTGAGGATTGATGGTGGAACCCTGTGGCCTGGCAACATGACTGAGGTTTGATACTGGAAGACTGTGGCCAGGAAACATGATATCGGGTTGATTCTGGAAACTTCTGTCCTGGGAACAAGACTGAGGTTTGATTCTGGAACCCTGTGTCCTGGGAATATGACAAAGGTTTGTTGCTGGAAGCCTGTTCCCTGGGTACATGACTGAGGTTTGATTCTGGACACCTGTGTCCTGGGAACATGAGTGATGTTTGATGGTTGAAACCTGTGGCCTGCGAACATGACTCAGGTTTGATTCTGGAACCATGTGTCCTGGGAATATGACTGAGGTTTGATTCTGGAAACCTTTGGCCTGAGAAAATGACTGAGGTTTCATTGTGGAAACATGTGGCCTGGGATCATGACTGAGGTTTGATGGTGGAACACTCTGGCCTGGCAAAATGACTGAGGCTTGATTCTGGAACCCTGTGGCCCGGGAACGTGACTGAGGTTTGATGGCAGAAACCTGTGGCCTGGCAACATGACTGACGTTTGATTCTGGATCCCGGTGGCCTGGGAACATGACTGAGGCGTGATTCTGGAAAACTGTGGCCTGGGAACATGACATCTGTTTAGATTGTGGAATACTGTGCCCCGGGAAGCTGACTGAGCCTTGGTTCTGAAACCCTGTGGACTGGGAACATGACTGAGGTTTTATTCTGGAACCCTGTAGCCTGGGAACATAACTGAGGATTGATTCTGGAACCCTGTGGCCTGGGAACATGATACCGGTGGATTCTGGAACCCTGGGGACTGGGCATGTGACATCTGTTTAGATTGTGGAATACTGTGCCCCGGGAACCTGACTGAGCCTTGGTTCTGGAACCCTGTGGATTGGGAACATGACTGAGGATTTATTCTAGAACCCTGTAGCCTGGAAACATAACTGAGGATTGATTCTCGAACCCTGTGGCCTGGGAACATGACATCGGTGGATTCTACAACCCTGTGGCCTGGGAACATGCCTGAGGTTTGATGGTGGAAACCTGTGGCTTGGCAACATGACTAAGGTTTGATTCTGGAAGACTGTGGCCAGGAAGCATGATATCTGGTTGATTCTGGAAACTTGTGTCCTGGGAGCATGACTGAGGTTTGTTTCTGGAAGCCTGTGCCCTGGGAACATGACTGAGGTTTGATTCTGGACACCTGTGTCCTGGGAACATGACTGAGGTTTGATGGTTGAAACCTGTGGCCCGCGAACATGACTCAGGTTTGATTCTGGAACCATGTGTCCTGGGAACATGACTGAGGTTTGATTTTGGAAACCTTTGGCCTGGGAAAATGACTGAGGTTTCATTGTGGAAACATGTGGCCTGGGATCATGACTGAGGTTTGATGGTGGAACACTCTGGCCTGGCAAAATGACTGAGGCTTGATTCTGGAACCCTGTGGCCCGGGAACATGAGAACGGTTTGATTCTGGAACCCTGTGGCCTTTAACATGACATCGGTGGATTCTGGAACCCTGTGGCCTGGGAACATGAGAACGGTTTGATTCTGGAACCCTGTGGCCTGGGAACATGAGTGAGGATTGATGGTGGAACCCTGTGGCCTGGCAACATGACTGAGGTTTGATACTGGAAGACTGTGGCCAGGAAACATGATATCGGGTTGATTCTGGAAACTTCTGTCCTGGGAACAAGACTGAGGTTTGATTCTGGAACCCTGTGTCCTGGGAATATGACAAAGGTTTGTTGCTGGAAGCCTGTTCCCTGGGTACATGACTGAGGTTTGATTCTGGACACCTGTGTCCTGGGAACATGAGTGATGTTTGATGGTTGAAACCTGTGGCCTGCGAACATGACTCAGGTTTGATTCTGGAACCATGTGTCCTGGGAATATGACTGAGGTTTGATTCTGGAAACCTTTGGCCTGAGAAAATGACTGAGGTTTCATTGTGGAAACATGTGGCCTGGGATCATGACTGAGGTTTGATGGTGGAACACTCTGGCCTGGCAAAATGACTGAGGCTTGATTCTGGAACCCTGTGGCCCGGGAACGTGACTGAGGTTTGATGGCAGAAACCTGTGGCCTGGCAACATGACTGACGTTTGATTCTGGATCCCGGTGGCCTGGGAACATGACTGAGGCGTGATTCTGGAAAACTGTGGCCTGGGAACATGACATCTGTTTAGATTGTGGAATACTGTGCCCCGGGAAGCTGACTGAGCCTTGGTTCTGAAACCCTGTGGACTGGGAACATGACTGAGGTTTTATTCTGGAACCCTGTAGCCTGGGAACATAACTGAGGATTGATTCTGGAACCCTGTGGCCTGGGAACATGATACCGGTGGATTCTGGAACCCTGGGGACTGGGCATGTGACATCTGTTTAGATTGTGGAATACTGTGCCCCGGGAACCTGACTGAGCCTTGGTTCTGGAACCCTGTGGATTGGGAACATGACTGAGGTTTTATTCTAGAACCCTGTAGCCTGGAAACATAACTGAGGATTGATTCTCGAACCCTGTGGCCTGGGAACATGACATCGGTGGATTCTAGAACCCTGTGGCCTGGGAACATGTCTGAGGTTTGATGGTGGAAACCCGTGGCTTGGCAACATGACTAAGGTTTGATTCTGGAAGACTGTGGACAGGAAGCATGATATCTGGTTGATTCTGGAAACTTGTGTCCTGGGAGCATGACTGAGGTTTGTTTCTGGAAGCCTGTGCCCTGGGAACATGACTGAGGTTTGATTCTGGACACCTGTGTCCTGGGAACATGACTGAGGTTTGATGGTTGAAACCTGTGGCCCGCGAACATGACTCAGGTTTGATTCTGGAACCATGTGTCCTGGGAACATGACTGAGGTTTGATTTTGGAAACCTTCGGCCTGGGAAAATGACTGAGGTTTCATTGTGGAAACATGTGGCCTGGGATCATGACTGAGGTTTGATGGTGGAACACTCTGGCCTGGCAAAATGACTGAGGCTTGATTCTGGAACCCTGTGGCCCGGGAACATGAGAACGGTTTGATTCTGGAACCCTGTGGCCTTTAACATGACATCGGTGGATTCTGGAACCCTGTGGCCTGGGAACATGAGAACGGTTTGATTCTGGAACCCTGTGGCCTGGGAATATGACAAAGGTTTGTTGCTGGAAGCCTGTTCCCTGGGTACATGACTGAGGTTTGATTCTGGACACCTGTGTCCTGGGAACATGAGTGATGTTTGATGGTTGAAACCTGTGGCCTGCGATCATGACTGAGGTTTGATGGTGGAACACTCTGGCCTGGCAAAATGACTGAGGCTTGATTCTGGAACCCTGTGGCCCGGGAACATAAGAACGGTTTGATTCTGGAACCCTGTGGCCTTTAACATGACATCGGTGGATTCTGGAACCCTGTGGCCTGGGAACATGAGTGAGGATTGATGGTGGAACCCTGTGGCCTGGCAACATGACTGAGGTTTGATACTGGAAGACTGTGGCCAGGAAACATGATATCGGGTTGATTCTGGAAACTTCTGTCCTGGGAACAAGACTGAGGTTTGATTCTGGAACCCTGTATCCTGGGAATATGACAAAGGTTTGTTGCTGGAAGCCTGTTCCCTGGGTACATGACTGAGGTTTGATTCTGGACACCTGTGTCCTGGAACATGAGTGATGTTTGATGGTTGAAACCTGTGGCCTGCGAACATGACTCAGGTTTGATTCTGGAACCATGTGTCCTGGGAATATGACTGAGGTTTGATTCTGGAAACCTTTGGCCTGAGAAAATGACTGAGGTTTCATTGTGGAAACATGTGGCCTGGGATCATGACTGAGGTTTGATGGTGGAACACTCTGGCCTGGCAAAATGACTGAGGCTTGATTCTGGAACCCTGTGGCCCGGGAACGTGACTGAGGTTTGATGGCAGAAACCTGTGGCCTGGCAACATGACTGACGTTTGATTCTGGATCCCGGTGGCCTGGGAACATGACTGAGGCGTGATTCTGGAAAACTGTGGCCTGGGAACATGACATCTGTTTAGATTGTGGAATACTGTGCCCCGGGAAGCTGACTGAGCCTTGGTTCTGAAACCCTGTGGACTGGGAACATGACTGAGGTTTTATTCTGGAACCCTGTAGCCTGGGAACATAACTGAGGATTGATTCTGGAACCCTGTGGCCTGGGAACATGATACCGGTGGATTCTGGAACCCTGGGGACTGGGCATGTGACATCTGTTTAGATTGTGGAATACTGTGCCCCGGGAACCTGACTGAGCCTTGGTTCTGGAACCCTGTGGATTGGGAACATGACTGAGGATTTATTCTAGAACCCTGTAGCCTGGAAACATAACTGAGGATTGATTCTCGAACCCTGTGGCCTGGGAACATGACATCGGTGGATTCTACAACCCTGTGGCCTGGGAACATGCCTGAGGTTTGATGGTGGAAACCTGTGGCTTGGCAACATGACTAAGGTTTGATTCTGGAAGACTGTGGCCAGGAAGCATGATATCTGGTTGATTCTGGAAACTTGTGTCCTGGGAACATGACTGAGGTTTGTTTCTGGAAGCCTGTGCCCTGGGAACATGACTGAGGTTTGATTCTGGACACCTGTGTCCTGGGAACATGACTGAGGTTTGATGGTTGAAACCTGTGGCCCGCGAACATGACTCAGGTTTGATTCTGGAACCATGTGTCCTGGGAACATGACTGAGGTTTGATTTTGGAAACCTTTGGCCTGGAAAAATGACTGAGGTTTCATTGTGGAAACATGTGGCCTGGGATCATGACTGAGGTTTGATGGTGGAACACTCTGGCCTGGCAAAATGACTGAGGCTTGATTCTGGAACCCTGTGGCCCGGGAACATGAGAACGGTTTGATTCTGGAACCCTGTGGCCTTTAACATGACATCGGTGGATTCTGGAACCCTGTGGCCTGGGAACATGAGAACGGTTTGATTCTGGAACCCTGTGGCCTGGGAACATGAGTGAGGATTGATGGTGGAACCCTGTGGCCTGGCAACATGACTGAGGTTTGATACTGGAAGACTGTGGCCAGGAAACATGATATCGGGTTGATTCTGGAAACTTCTGTCCTGGGAACAAGACTGAGGTTTGATTCTGGAACCCTGTGTCCTGGGAATATGACAAAGGTTTGTTGCTGGAAGCCTGTTCCCTGGGTACATGACTGAGGTTTGATTCTGGACACCTGTGTCCTGGGAACATGAGTGATGTTTGATGGTTGAAACCTGTGGCCTGCGAACATGACTCAGGTTTGATTCTGGAACCATGTGTCCTGGGAATATGACTGAGGTTTGATTCTGGAAACCTTTGGCCTGAGAAAATGACTGAGGTTTCATTGTGGAAACATGTGGCCTGGGATCATGACTGAGGTTTGATGGTGGAACACTCTGGCCTGGCAAAATGACTGAGGCTTGATTCTGGAACCCTGTGGCCCGGGAACGTGACTGAGGTTTGATGGCAGAAACCTGTGGCCTGGCAACATGACTGACGTTTGATTCTGGATCCCGGTGGCCTGGGAACATGACTGAGGCGTGATTCTGGAAAACTGTGGCCTGGGAACATGACATCTGTTTAGATTGTGGAATACTGTGCCCCGGGAAGCTGACTGAGCCTTGGTTCTGAAACCCTGTGGACTGGGAACATGACTGAGGTTTTATTCTGGAACCCTGTAGCCTGGGAACATAACTGAGGATTGATTCTGGAACCCTGTGGCCTGGGAACATGATACCGGTGGATTCTGGAACCCTGGGGACTGGGCATGTGACATCTGTTTAGATTGTGGAATACTGTGCCCCGGGAAACTGACTGAGCCTTGGTTCTGGAACCCTGTGGATTGGGAACATGACTGAGGATTTATTCTAGAACCCTGTAGCCTGGAAACATAACTGAGGATTGATTCTCGAACCCTGTGGCCTGGGAACATGACATCGGTGGATTCTACAACCCTGTGGCCTGGGAACATGCCTGAGGTTTGATGGTGGAAACCTGTGGCTTGGCAACATGACTAAGGTTTGATTCTGGAAGACTGTGGCCAGGAAGCATGATATCTGGTTGATTCTGGAAACTTGTGTCCTGGGAACATGACTGAGGTTTGTTTCTGGAAGCCTGTGCCCTGGGAACATGACTGAGGTTTGATTCTGGACACCTGTGTCCTGGGAACATGACTGAGGTTTGATGGTTGAAACCTGTGGCCCGCGAACATGACTCAGGTTTGATTCTGGAACCATGTGTCCTGGGAACATGACTGAGGTTTGATTTTGGAAACCTTTGGCCTGGAAAAATGACTGAGGTTTCATTGTGGAAACATGTGGCCTGGGATCATGACTGAGGTTTGATGGTGGAACACTCTGGCCTGGCAAAATGACTGAGGCTTGATTCTGGAACCCTGTGGCCCGGGAACATGAGAACGGTTTGATTCTGGAACCCTGTGGCCTTTAACATGACATCGGTGGATTCTGGAACCCTGTGGCCTGGGAACATGAGAACGGTTTGATTCTGGAACCCTGTGGCCTGGGAACATGAGTGAGGATTGATGGTGGAACCCTGTGGCCTGGCAACATGACTGAGGTTTGATACTGGAAGACTGTGGCCAGGAAACATGATATCGGGTTGATTCTGGAAACTTCTGTCCTGGGAACAAGACTGAGGTTTGATTCTGGAACCCTGTGTCCTGGGAATATAACAAAGGTTTGTTGCTGGAAGCCTGTTCCCTGGGTACATGACTGAGGTTTGATTCTGGACACCTGTGTCCTGGGAACATGAGTGATGTTTGATGGTTGAAACCTGTGGCCTGCGAACATGACTCAGGTTTGATTCTGGAACCATGTGTCCTGGGAATATGACTGAGGTTTGATTCTGGAAACCTTTGGCCTGAGAAAATGACTGAGGTTTCATTGTGGAAACATGTGGCCTGGGATCATGACTGAGGTTTGATGGTGGAACACTCTGGCCTGGCAAAATGACTGAGGCTTGATTCTGGAACCCTGTGGCCCGGGAACGTGACTGAGGTTTGATGGCAGAAACCTGTGGCCTGGCAACATGACTGACGTTTGATTCTGGATCCCGGTGGCCTGGGAACATGACTGAGGCGTGATTCTGGAAAACTGTGGCCTGGGAACATGACATCTGTTTAGATTGTGGAATACTGTGCCCCGGGAACCTGACTGAGCCTTGGTTCTGAAACTCTGTGGACTGGGAACATGACTGAGGTTTTATTCTGGAACCCTGTAGCCTGGGAACATAACTGAGGATTGATTCTGGAACCCTGTGGCCTGGGAACATGATACCGGTGGATTCTGGAACCCTGGGGACTGGGCATGTGACATCTGTTTAGATTGTGGAATACTGTGCCCCGGGAACCTGACTGAGCCTTGGTTCTGGAACCCTGTGGATTGGGAACATGACTGAGGTTTTATTCTAGAACCCTGTAGCCTGGAAACATAACTGAGGATTGATTCTCGAACCCTGTGGCCTGGCAACATGACATCGGTGGATTCTAGAACCCTGTGGCCTGGGAACATGCCTGAGGTTTGATGGTGGAAACCTGTGGCTTGGCAACATGACTAAGGTTTGATTCTGGAAGACTGTGGCCAGGAAGCATGATATCTGGTTGATTCTGGAAAGTTGTGTCCTGGGAACATGACTGAGGTTTCTTTCTGGAAGCCTGTGCCCTGGGAACATGACTGAGGTTTGATTCTGGACACCTGTGTCCTGGGAACATGACTGAGGTTTGATGGTTGAAACCTGTGGCCCGCGAACATGACTCAGGTTTGATTCTGGAGCCATGTGTCCTGGGAACATGACTGAGGTTTGATTTTGGAAACCTTTGGCCTGGGAAAATGACTGAGGTTTCATTGTGGAAACATGTGGCCTGGGATCATGACTGAGGTTTGATGGTGGAACACTCTGGCCTGGCAAAATGACTGAGGCTTGATTCTGGAACCCTGTGGCCCGGGAACATGAGAACGGTTTGATTCTGGAACCCTGTGGCCTTTAACATGACATCGGTGGATTCTGGAACCCTGTGGCCTGGGAACATGAGAACGGTTTGATTCTGGAACCCTGTGGCCTGGGAACATGAGTGAGGATTGATGGTGGAACCCTGTGGCCTGGCAACATGACTGAGGTTTGATACTGGAAGACTGTGGCCAGGAAACATGATATCGGGTTGATTCTGGAAACTTCTGTCCTGGGAACAAGACTGAGGTTTGATTCTGGAACCCTGTATCCTGGGAATATGACAAAGGTTTGTTGCTGGAAGCCTGTTCCCTGGGTACATGACTGAGGTTTGATTCTGGACACCTGTGTCCTGGGAACATGAGTGATGTTTGATGGTTGAAACCTGTGGCCTGCGAACATGACTCAGGTTTGATTCTGGAACCATGTGTCCTGGGAATATGACTGAGGTTTGATTCTGGAAACCTTTGGCCTGAGAAAATGACTGAGGTTTCATTGTGGAAACATGTGGCCTGGGATCATGACTGAGGTTTGATGGTGGAACACTCTGGCCTGGCAAAATGACTGAGGCTTGATTCTGGAACCCTGTGGCCCGGGAACGTGACTGAGGTTTGATGGCAGAAACCTGTGGCCTGGCAACATGACTGACGTTTGATTCTGGATCCCGGTGGCCTGGGAACATGACTGAGGCGTGATTCTGGAAAACTGTGGCCTGGGAACATGACATCTGTTTAGATTGTGGAATACTGTGCCCCGGGAAGCTGACTGAGCCTTGGTTCTGAAACCCTGTGGACTGGGAACATGACTGAGGTTTTATTCTGGAACCCTGTAGCCTGGGAACATAACTGAGGATTGATTCTGGAACCCTGTGGCCTGGGAACATGATACCGGTGGATTCTGGAACCCTGGGGACTGGGCATGTGACATCTGTTTAGATTGTGGAATACTGTGCCCCGGGAACCTGACTGAGCCTTGGTTCTGGAACCCTGTGGATTGGGAACATGACTGAGGTTTTATTCTAGAACCCTGTAGCCTGGAAACATAACTGAGGATTGATTCTCGAACCCTGTGGCCTGGCAACATGACATCGGTGGATTCTAGAACCCTGTGGCCTGGGAACATGCCTGAGGTTTGATGGTGGAAACCTGTGGCTTGGCAACATGACTAAGGTTTGATTCTGGAAGACTGTGGCCAGGAAGCATGATATCTGGTTGATTCTGGAAACTTGTGTCCTGGGAACATGACTGAGGTTTGTTTCTGGAAGCCTGTGCCCTGGGAACATGACTGAGGTTTGATTCTGGACACCTGTGTCCTGGGAACATGACTGAGGTTTGATGGTTGAAACCTGTGGCCCGCGAACATGACTCAGGTTTGATTCTGGAACCATGTGTCCTGGGAACATGACTGAGGTTTGATTTTGGAAACCTTTGGCCTGGGAAAATGACTGAGGTTTCATTGTGGAAACATGTGGCCTGGGATCATGACTGAGGTTTGATGGTGGAACACTCTGGCCTGGCAAAATGACTGAGGCTTGATTCTGGAACCCTGTGGCCCGGGAACATGAGAACGGTTTGATTCTGGAACCCTGTGGCCTTTAACATGACATCGGTGGATTCTGGAACCCTGTGGCCTGGGAACATGAGAACGGTTTGATTCTGGAACCCTGTGGCCTGGGAACATGAGTGAGGATTGATGGTGGAACCCTGTGGCCTGGCAACATGACTGAGGTTTGATACTGGAAGACTGTGGCCAGGAAACATGATATCGGGTTGATTCTGGAAACTTCTGTCCTGGGAACAAGACTGAGGTTTGATTCTGGAACCCTGTGTCCTGGGAATATGACAAAGGTTTGTTGCTGGAAGCCTGTTCCCTGGGTACATGACTGAGGTTTGATTCTGGACACCTGTGTCCTGGGAACATGAGTGATGTTTGATGGTTGAAACCTGTGGCCTGCGAACATGACTCAGGTTTGATTCTGGAACCATGTGTCCTGGGAATATGACTGAGGTTTGATTCTGGAAACCTTTGGCCTGAGAAAATGACTGAGGTTTCATTGTGGAAACATGTGGCCTGGGATCATGACTGAGGTTTGATGGTGGAACACTCTGGCCTGGCAAAATGACTGAGGCTTGATTCTGGAACCCTGTGGCCCGGGAACGTGACTGAGGTTTGATGGCAGAAACCTGTGGCCTGGCAACATGACTGACGTTTGATTCTGGATCCCGGTGGCCTGGGAACATGACTGAGGCGTGATTCTGGAAAACTGTGGCCTGGGAACATGACATCTGTTTAGATTGTGGAATACTGTGCCCCGGGAACCTGACTGAGCCTTGGTTCTGAAACCCTGTGGACTGGGAACATGACTGAGGTTTTATTCTGGAACCCTGTAGCCTGGGAACATAACTGAGGATTGATTCTGGAACCCTGTGGCCTGGGAACATGATACCGGTGGATTCTGGAACCCTGGGGACTGGGCATGTGACATCTGTTTAGATTGTGGAATACTGTGCCCCGGGAACCTGACTGAGCCTTGGTTCTGGAACCCTGTGGATTGGGAACATGACTGAGGTTTTATTCTAGAACCCTGTAGCCTGGAAACATAACTGAGGATTGATTCTCGAACCCTGTGGCCTGGGAACATGACATCGGTGGATTCTAGAACCCTGTGGCCTGGGAACATGTCTGAGGTTTGATGGTGGAAACCTGTGGCTTGGCAACATGACTAAGGTTTGATTCTGGAAGACTGTGGACAGGAAGCATGATATCTGGTTGATTCTGGAAACTTGTGTCCTGGGAGCATGACTGAGGTTTGTTTCTGGAAGCCTGTGCCCTGGGAACATGACTGAGGTTTGATTCTGGACACCTGTGTCCTGGGAACATGACTGAGGTTTGATGGTTGAAACCTGTGGCCCGCGAACATGACTCAGGTTTGATTCTGGAACCATGTGTCCTGGGAACATGACTGAGGTTTGATTTTGGAAACCTTTGGCCTGGGAAAATGACTGAGGTTTCATTGTGGAAACATGTGGCCTGGGATCATGACTGAGGTTTGATGGTGGAACACTCTGGCCTGGCAAAATGACTGAGGCTTGATTCTGGAACCCTGTGGCCCGGGAACATGAGAACGGTTTGATTCTGGAACCCTGTGGCCTTTAACATGACATCGGTGGATTCTGGAACCCTGTGGCCTGGGAACATGAGAACGGTTTGATTCTGGAACCCTGTGGCCTGGGAACATGAGTGAGGATTGATGGTGGAACCCTGTGGCCTGGCAACATGACTGAGGTTTGATACTGGAAGACTGTGGCCAGGAAACATGATATCGGGTTGATTCTGGAAACTTCTGTCCTGGGAACAAGACTGAGGTTTGATTCTGGAACCCTGTGTCCTGGGAATATGACAAAGGTTTGTTGCTGGAAGCCTGTTCCCTGGGTACATGACTGAGGTTTGATTCTGGACACCTGTGTCCTGGGAACATGAGTGATGTTTGATGGTTGAAACCTGTGGCCTGCGAACATGACTCAGGTTTGATTCTGGAACCATGTGTCCTGGGAATATGACTGAGGTTTGATTCTGGAAACCTTTGGCCTGAGAAAATGACTGAGGTTTCATTGTGGAAACATGTGGCTTGGGATCATGACTGAGGTTTGATGGTGGAACACTCTGGCCTGGCAAAATGACTGAGGCTTGATTCTGGAACCCTGTGGCCCGGGAACGTGACTGAGGTTTGATGGCAGAAACCTGTGGCCTGGCAACATGACTGACGTTTGATTCTGGATCCCGGTGGCCTGGGAACATGACTGAGGCGTGATTCTGGAAAACTGTGGCCTGGGAACATGACATCTGTTTAGATTGTGGAATACTGTGCCCCGGGAAGCTGACTGAGCCTTGGTTCTGAAACCCTGTGGACTGGGAACATGACTGAGGTTTTATTCTGGAACCCTGTAGCCTGGGAACATAACTGAGGATTGATTCTGGAACCCTGTGGCCTGGGAACATGATACCGGTGGATTCTGGAACCCTGGGGACTGGGCATGTGACATCTGTTTAGATTGTGGAATACTGTGCCCCGGGAACCTGACTGAGCCTTGGTTCTGGAACCCTGTGGATTGGGAACATGACTGAGGATTTATTCTAGAACCCTGTAGCCTGGAAACATAACTGAGGATTGATTCTCGAACCCTGTGGCCTGGGAACATGACATCGGTGGATTCTACAACCCTGTGGCCTGGGAACATGCCTGAGGTTTGATGGTGGAAACCTGTGGCTTGGCAACATGACTAAGGTTTGATTCTGGAAGACTGTGGACAGGAAGCATGATATCTGGTTGATTCTGGAAACTTGTGTCCTGGGAGCATGACTGAGGTTTGTTTCTGGAAGCCTGTGCCCTGGGAACATGACTGAGGTTTGATTCTGGACACCTGTGTCCTGGGAACATGACTGAGGTTTGATGGTTGAAACCTGTGGCCCGCGAACATGACTCAGGTTTGATTCTGGAACCATGTGTCCTGGGAACATGACTGAGGTTTGATTTTGGAAACCTTTGGCCTGGGAAAATGACTGAGGTTTCATTGTGGAAACATGTGGCCTGGGATCATGACTGAGGTTTGATGGTGGAACACTCTGGCCTGGCAAAATGACTGAGGCTTGATTCTGGAACCCTGTGGCCCGGGAACGTGACTGAGGTTTGATGGCAGAAACCTGTGGCCTGGCAACATGACTGACGTTTGATTCTGGATCCCGGTGGCCTGGGAACATGACTGAGGCGTGATTCTGGAAAACTGTGGCTTGGGAACATGACATCTGTTTAGATTGTGGAATACTGTGCCCCGGGAACCTGACTGAGCCTTGGTTCTGAAACCCTGTGGACTGGGAACATGACTGAGGTTTTATTCTGGAACCCTGTAGCCTGGGAACATAACTGAGGATTGATTCTGGAACCCTGTGGCCTGGGAACATGATACCGGTGGATTCTGGAACCCTGGGGACTGGGCATGTGACATCTGTTTAGATTGTGGAATACTGTGGCCCGGGAACCTGACTGAGCCTTGGTTCTGGAACCCTGTGGATTGGGAACATGACTGAGGTTTTATTCTAGAACCCTGTAGCCTGGAAACATAACTGAGGATTGATTCTCGAACCCTGTGGCCTGGCAACATGACATCGGTGGATTCTAGAACCCTGTGGCCTGGGAACATGTCTGAGGTTTGATGGTGGAAACCTGTGGCTTGGCAACATGACTAAGGTTTGATTCTGGAAGACTGTGGCCAGGAAGCATGATATCTGGTTGATTCTGGAAACTTGTGTCCTGGTAGCATGACTGAGGTTTGTTTCTGGAAGCCTGTGCCCTGGGAACATGACTGAGGTTTGATTCTGGACACCTGTGTCCTGGGAACATGACTGAGGTTTGATGGTTGAAACCTGTGGCCCGCGAACATGACTCAGGTTTGATTCTGGAACCATGTGTCCTGGGAACATGACTGAGGTTTGATTTTGGAAACCTTTGGCCTGGGAAAATGACTGAGGTTTCATTGTGGAAACATGTGGCCTGGGATCATGACTGAGGTTTGATGGTGGAACACTCTGGCCTGGCAAAATGACTGAGGCTTGATTCTGGAACCCTGTGGCCCGGGAACATGAGAACGGTTTGATTCTGGAACCCTGTGGCCTTTAACATGACATCGGTGGATTCTGGAACCCTGTGGCCTGGGAACATGAGAACGGTTTGATTCTGGAACCCTGTGGCCTGGGAACATGAGTGAGGATTGATGGTGGAACCCTGTGGCCTGGCAACATGACTGAGGTTTGATACTGGAAGACTGTGGCCAGGAAACATGATATCGGGTTGATTCTGGAAACTTCTGTCCTGGGAACAAGACTGAGGTTTGATTCTGGAACCCTGTGTCCTGGGAATATGACAAAGGTTTGTTGCTGGAAGCCTGTTCCCTGGGTACATGACTGAGGTTTGATTCTGGACACCTGTGTCCTGGGAACATGAGTGATGTTTGATGGTTGAAACCTGTGGCCTGCGAACATGACTCAGGTTTGATTCTGGAACCATGTGTCCTGGGAATATGACTGAGGTTTGATTCTGGAAACCTTTGGCCTGAGAAAATGACTGAGGTTTCATTGTGGAAACATGTGGCCTGGGATCATGACTGAGGTTTGATGGTGGAACACTCTGGCCTGGCAAAATGACTGAGGCTTGATTCTGGAACCCTGTGGCCCGGGAACGTGACTGAGGTTTGATGGCAGAAACCTGTGGCCTGGCAACATGACTGACGTTTGATTCTGGATCCCGGTGGCCTGGGAACATGACTGAGGCGTGATTCTGGAAAACTGTGGCCTGGGAACATGACATCTGTTTAGATTGTGGAATACTGTGCCCCGGGAAGCTGACTGAGCCTTGGTTCTGAAACCCTGTGGACTGGGAACATGACTGAGGTTTTATTCTGGAACCCTGTAGCCTGGGAACATAACTGAGGATTGATTCTGGAACCCTGTGGCCTGGGAACATGATACCGGTGGATTCTGGAACCCTGGGGACTGGGCATGTGACATCTGTTTAGATTGTGGAATACTGTGCCCCGGGACCTGACTGAGCCTTGGTTCTGGAACCCTGTGGATTGGGAACATGACTGAGGATTTATTCTAGAACCCTGTAGCCTGGAAACATAACTGAGGATTGATTCTCGAACCCTGTGGCCTGGGAACATGACATCGGTGGATTCTACAACCCTGTGGCCTGGGAACATGCCTGAGGTTTGATGGTGGAAACCTGTGGCTTGGCAACATGACTAAGGTTTGATTCTGGAAGACTGTGGCCAGGAAGCATGATATCTGGTTGATTCTGGAAACTTGTGTCCTGGGAACATGACTGAGGTTTGTTTCTGGAAGCCTGTGCCCTGGGAACATGACTGAGGTTTGATTCTGGACACCTGTGTCCTGGGAACATGACTGAGGTTTGATGGTTGAAACCTGTGGCCCGCGAACATGACTCAGGTTTGATTCTGGAACCATGTGTCCTGGGAACATGACTGAGGTTTGATTTTGGAAACCTTTGGCCTGGAAAAATGACTGAGGTTTCATTGTGGAAACATGTGGCCTGGGATCATGACTGAGGTTTGATGGTGGAACACTCTGGCCTGGCAAAATGACTGAGGCTTGATTCTGGAACCCTGTGGCCCGGGAACATGAGAACGGTTTGATTCTGGAACCCTGTGGCCTTTAACATGACATCGGTGGATTCTGGAACCCTGTGGCCTGGGAACATGAGAACGGTTTGATTCTGGAACCCTGTGGCCTGGGAACATGAGTGAGGATTGATGGTGGAACCCTGTGGCCTGGCAACATGACTGAGGTTTGATACTGGAAGACTGTGGCCAGGAAACATGATATCGGGTTGATTCTGGAAACTTCTGTCCTGGGAACAAGACTGAGGTTTGATTCTGGAACCCTGTGTCCTGGGAATATGACAAAGGTTTGTTGCTGGAAGCCTGTTCCCTGGGTACATGACTGAGGTTTGATTCTGGACACCTGTGTCCTGGGAACATGAGTGATGTTTGATGGTTGAAACCTGTGGCCTGCGAACATGACTCAGGTTTGATTCTGGAACCATGTGTCCTGGGAATATGACTGAGGTTTGATTCTGGAAACCTTTGGCCTGAGAAAATGACTGAGGTTTCATTGTGGAAACATGTGGCCTGGGATCATGACTGAGGTTTGATGGTGGAACACTCTGGCCTGGCAAAATGACTGAGGCTTGATTCTGGAACCCTGTGGCCCGGGAACGTGACTGAGGTTTGATGGCAGAAACCTGTGGCCTGGCAACATGACTGACGTTTGATTCTGGATCCCGGTGGCCTGGGAACATGACTGAGGCGTGATTCTGGAAAACTGTGGCCTGGGAACATGACATCTGTTTAGATTGTGGAATACTGTGCCCCGGGAACCTGACTGAGCCTTGGTTCTGAAACCCTGTGGACTGGGAACATGACTGAGGTTTTATTCTGGAACCCTGTAGCCTGGGAACATAACTGAGGATTGATTCTGGAACCCTGTGGCCTGGGAACATGATACCGGTGGATTCTGGAACCCTGGGGACTGGGCATGTGACATCTGTTTAGATTGTGGAATACTGTGCCCCGGGAACCTGACTGAGCCTTGGTTCTGGAACCCTGTGGATTGGGAACATGACTGAGGTTTTATTCTAGAACCCTGTAGCCTGGAAACATAACTGAGGATTGATTCTCGAACCCTGTGGCCTGGGAACATGACATCGGTGGATTCTACAACCCTGTGGCCTGGGAACATGCCTGAGGTTTGATGGTGGAAACCTGTGGCTTGGCAACATGACTAAGGTTTGATTCTGGAAGACTGTGGCCAGGAAGCATGATATCTGGTTGATTCTGGAAACTTGTGTCCTGGGAACATGACTGAGGTTTGTTTCTGGAAGCCTGTGCCCTGGGAACATGACTGAGGTTTGATTCTGGACACCTGTGTCCTGGGAACATGACTGAGGTTTGATGGTTGAAACCTGTGGCCCGCGAACATGACTCAGGTTTGATTCTGGAGCCATGTGTCCTGGGAACATGACTGAGGTTTGATTTTGGAAACCTTTGGCCTGGGAAAATGACTGAGGTTTCATTGTGGAAACATGTGGCCTGGGATCATGACTGAGGTTTGATGGTGGAACACTCTGGCCTGGCAAAATGACTGAGGCTTGATTCTGGAACCCTGTGGCCCGGGAACATGAGAACGGTTTGATTCTGGAACCCTGTGGCCTTTAACATGACATCGGTGGATTCTGGAACCCTGTGGCCTGGGAACATGAGAACGGTTTGATTCTGGAACCCTGTGGCCTGGGAACATGAGTGAGGATTGATGGTGGAACCCTGTGGCCTGGCAACATGACTGAGGTTTGATACTGGAAGACTGTGGCCAGGAAACATGATATCGGGTTGATTCTGGAAACTTCTGTCCTGGGAACAAGACTGAGGTTTGATTCTGGAACCCTGTGTCCTGGGAAAATGACAAAGGTTTGTTGCTGGAAGCCTGTTCCCTGGGTACATGACTGAGGTTTGATTCTGGACACCTGTGTCCTGGGAACATGAGTGATGTTTGATGGTTGAAACCTGTGGCCTGCGAACATGACTCAGGTTTGATTCTGGAACCATGTGTCCTGGGAATATGACTGAGGTTTGATTCTGGAAACCTTTGGCCTGAGAAAATGACTGAGGTTTCATTGTGGAAACATGTGGCCTGGGATCATGACTGAGGTTTGATGGTGGAACACTCTGGCCTGGCAAAATGACTGAGGCTTGATTCTGGAACCCTGTGGCCCGGGAACGTGACTGAGGTTTGATGGCAGAAACCTGTGGCCTGGCAACATTACTGACGTTTGATTCTGGATCCCGGTGGCCTGGGAACATGACTGAGGCGTGATTCTGGAAAACTGTGGCCTGGGAACATGACATCTGTTTAGATTGTGGAATACTGTGCCCCGGGAAGCTGACTGAGCCTTGGTTCTGAAACCCTGTGGACTGGGAACATGACTGAGGTTTTATTCTGGAACCCTGTAGCCTGGGAACATAACTGAGGATTGATTCTGGAACCCTGTGGCCTGGGAACATGATACCGGTGGATTCTGGAACCCTGGGGACTGGGCATGTGACATCTGTTTAGATTGTGGAATACTGTGCCCCGGGAACCTGACTGAGCCTTGGTTCTGGAACCCTGTGGATTGGGAACATGACTGAGGATTTATTCTAGAACCCTGTAGCCTGGAAACATAACTGAGGATTGATTCTCGAACCCTGTGGCCTGGGAACATGACATCGGTGGATTCTACAACCCTGTGGCCTGGGAACATGCCTGAGGTTTGATGGTGGAAACCTGTGGCTTGGCAACATGACTAAGGTTTGATTCTGGAAGACTGTGGCCAGGAAGCATGATATCTGGTTGATTCTGGAAACTTGTGTCCTGGGAACATGACTGAGGTTTGTTTCTGGAAGCCTGTGCCCTGGGAACATGACTGAGGTTTGATTCTGGACACCTGTGTCCTGGGAACATGACTGAGGTTTGATGGTTGAAACCTGTGTCCCGCGAACATGACTCAGGTTTGATTCTGGAACCATGTGTCCTGGGAACATGACTGAGGTTTGATTTTGGAAACCTTTGGCCTGGAAAAATGACTGAGGTTTCATTGTGGAAACATGTGGCCTGGGATCATGACTGAGGTTTGATGGTGGAACACTCTGGCCTGGCAAAATGACTGAGGCTTGATTCTGGAACCCTGTGGCCCGGGAACATGAGAACGGTTTGATTCTGGAACCCTGTGGCCTTTAACATGACATCGGTGGATTCTGGAACCCTGTGGCCTGGGAACATGAGAACGGTTTGATTCTGGAACCCTGTGGCCTGGGAACATGAGTGAGGATTGATGGTGGAACCCTGTGGCCTGGCAACATGACTGAGGTTTGATACTGGAAGACTGTGGCCAGGAAACATGATATCGGGTTGATTCTGGAAACTTCTGTCCTGGGAACAAGACTGAGGTTTGATTCTGGAACCCTGTGTCCTGGGAATATGACAAAGGTTTGTTGCTGGAAGCCTGTTCCCTGGGTACATGACTGAGGTTTGATTCTGGACACCTGTGTCCTGGGAACATGAGTGATGTTTGATGGTTGAAACCTGTGGCCTGCGAACATGACTCAGGTTTGATTCTGGAACCATGTGTCCTGGGAATATGACTGAGGTTTGATTCTGGAAACCTTTGGCCTGAGAAAATGACTGAGGTTTCATTGTGGAAACATGTGGCCTGGGATCATGACTGAGGTTTGATGGTGGAACACTCTGGCCTGGCAAAATGACTGAGGCTTGATTCTGGAACCCTGTGGCCCGGGAACGTGACTGAGGTTTGATGGCAGAAACCTGTGGCCTGGCAACATGACTGACGTTTGATTCTGGATCCCGGTGGCCTGGGAACATGACTGAGGCGTGATTCTGGAAAACTGTGGCCTGGGAACATGACATCTGTTTAGATTGTGGAATACTGTGCCCCGGGAACCTGACTGAGCCTTGGTTCTGAAACCCTGTGGACTGGGAACATGACTGAGGTTTTATTCTGGAACCCTGTAGCCTGGGAACATAACTGAGGATTGATTCTGGAACCCTGTGGCCTGGGAACATGATACCGGTGGATTCTGGAACCCTGGGGACTGGGCATGTGACATCTGTTTAGATTGTGGAATACTGTGCCCCGGGAACCTGACTGAGCCTTGGTTCTGGAACCCTGTGGATTGGGAACATGACTGAGGTTTTATTCTAGAACCCTGTAGCCTGGAAACATAACTGAGGATTGATTCTCGAACCCTGTGGCCTGGGAACATGACATCGGTGGATTCTACAACCCTGTGGCCTGGGAACATGCCTGAGGTTTGATGGTGGAAACCTGTGGCTTGGCAACATGACTAAGGTTTGATTCTGGAAGACTGTGGCCAGGAAGCATGATATCTGGTTGATTCTGGAAACTTGTGTCCTGGGAACATGACTGAGGTTTGTTTCTGGAAGCCTGTGCCCTGGGAACATGACTGAGGTTTGATTCTGGACACCTGTGTCCTGGGAACATGACTGAGGTTTGATGGTTGAAACCTGTGGCCCGCGAACATGACTCAGGTTTGATTCTGGAGCCATGTGTCCTGGGAACATGACTGAGGTTTGATTTTGGAAACCTTTGGCCTGGGAAAATGACTGAGGTTTCATTGTGGAAACATGTGGCCTGGGATCATGACTGAGGTTTGATGGTGGAACACTCTGGCCTGGCAAAATGACTGAGGCTTGATTCTGGAACCCTGTGGCCCGGGAACATGAGAACGGTTTGATTCTGGAACCCTGTGGCCTTTAACATGACATCGGTGGATTCTGGAACCCTGTGGCCTGGGAACATGAGAACGGTTTGATTCTGGAACCCTGTGGCCTGGGAACATGAGTGAGGATTGATGGTGGAACCCTGTGGCCTGGCAACATGACTGAGGTTTGATACTGGAAGACTGTGGCCAGGAAACATGATATCGGGTTGATTCTGGAAACTTCTGTCCTGGGAACAAGACTGAGGTTTGATTCTGGAACCCTGTATCCTGGGAATATGACAAAGGTTTGTTGCTGGAAGCCTGTTCCCTGGGTACATGACTGAGGTTTGATTCTGGACACCTGTGTCCTGGGAACATGAGTGATGTTTGATGGTTGAAACCTGTGGCCTGCGAACATGACTCAGGTTTGATTCTGGAACCATGTGTCCTGGGAATATGACTGAGGTTTGATTCTGGAAACCTTTGGCCTGAGAAAATGACTGAGGTTTCATTGTGGAAACATGTGGCCTGGGATCATGACTGAGGTTTGATGGTGTAACACTCTGGCCTGGCAAAATGACTGAGGCTTGATTCTGGAACCCTGTGGCCCGGGAACGTGACTGAGGTTTGATGGCAGAAACCTGTGGCCTGGCAACATGACTGACGTTTGATTCTGGATCCCGGTGGCCTGGGAACATGACTGAGGCCTGATTCTGGAAAACTGTGGCCTGGGAACATGACATCTGTTTAGATTGTGGAATACTGTGCCCCGGGAACCTGACTGAGCCTTGGTTCTGAAACCCTGTGGACTGGGAACATGACTGAGGTTTTATTCTGGAACCCTGTAGCCTGGGAACATAACTGAGGATTGATTCTGGAACCCTGTGGCCTGGGAACATGATACCGGTGGATTCTGGAACCCTGGGGACTGGGCATGTGACATCTGTTTAGATTGTGGAATACTGTGCCCCGGGAACCTGACTGAGCCTTGGTTCTGGAACCCTGTGGATTGGGAACATGACTGAGGTTTTATTCTAGAACCCTGTAGCCTGGAAACATAACTGAGGATTGATTCTCGAACCCTGTGGCCTGGCAACATGACATCGGTGGATTCTAGAACCCTGTGGCCTGGGAACATGTCTGAGGTTTGATGGTGGAAACCTGTGGCTTGGCAACATGACTAAGGTTTGATTCTGGAAGACTGTGGCCAGGAAGCATGATATCTGGTTGATTCTGGAAACTTGTGTCCTGGTAGCATGACTGAGGTTTGTTTCTGGAAGCCTGTGCCCTGGGAACATGACTGAGGTTTGATTCTGGACACCTGTGTCCTGGGAACATGACTGAGGTTTGATGGTTGAAACCTGTGGCCCGCGAACATGACTCAGGTTTGATTCTGGAACCATGTGTCCTGGGAACATGACTGAGGTTTGATTTTGGAAACCTTTGGCCTGGGAAAATGACTGAGGTTTCATTGTGGAAACATGTGGCCTGGGATCATGACTGAGGTTTGATGGTGGAACACTCTGGCCTGGCAAAATGACTGAGGCTTGATTCTGGAACCCTGTGGCCCGGGAACATGAGAACGGTTTGATTCTGGAACCCTGTGGCCTTTAACATGACATCGGTGGATTCTGGAACCCTGTGGCCTGGGAACATGAGAACGGTTTGATTCTGGAACCCTGTGGCCTGGGAACATGAGTGAGGATTGATGGTGGAACCCTGTGGCCTGGCAACATGACTGAGGTTTGATACTGGAAGACTGTGGCCAGGAAACATGATATCGGGTTGATTCTGGAAACTTCTGTCCTGGGAACAAGACTGAGGTTTGATTCTGGAACCCTGTGTCCTGGGAATATGACAAAGGTTTGTTGCTGGAAGCCTGTTCCCTGGGTACATGACTGAGGTTTGATTCTGGACACCTGTGTCCTGGGAACATGAGTGATGTTTGATGGTTGAAACCTGTGGCCTGCGAACATGACTCAGGTTTGATTCTGGAACCATGTGTCCTGGGAATATGACTGAGGTTTGATTCTGGAAACCTTTGGCCTGAGAAAATGACTGAGGTTTCATTGTGGAAACATGTGGCCTGGGATCATGACTGAGGTTTGATGGTGGAACACTCTGGCCTGGCAAAATGACTGAGGCTTGATTCTGGAACCCTGTGGCCCGGGAACGTGACTGAGGTTTGATGGCAGAAACCTGTGGCCTGGCAACATGACTGACGTTTGATTCTGGATCCCGGTGGCCTGGGAACATGACTGAGGCGTGATTCTGGAAAACTGTGGCCTGGGAACATGACATCTGTTTAGATTGTGGAATACTGTGCCCCGGGAACCTGACTGAGCCTTGGTTCTGAAACCCTGTGGACTGGGAACATGACTGAGGTTTTATTCTGGAACCCTGTAGCCTGGGAACATAACTGAGGATTGATTCTGGAACCCTGTGGCCTGGGAACATGATACCGGTGGATTCTGGAACCCTGGGGACTGGGCATGTGACATCTGTTTAGATTGTGGAATACTGTGCCCCGGGAACCTGACTGAGCCTTGGTTCTGGAACCCTGTGGATTGGGAACATGACTGAGGATTTATTCTAGAACCCTGTAGCCTGGAAACATAACTGAGGATTGATTCTCGAACCCTGTGGCCTGGGAACATGACATCGGTGGATTCTACAACCCTGTGGCCTGGGAACATGCCTGAGGTTTGATGGTGGAAACCTGTGGCTTGGCAACATGACTAAGGTTTGATTCTGGAAGACTGTGGCCAGGAAGCATGATATCTGGTTGATTCTGGAAACTTGTGTCCTGGGAACATGACTGAGGTTTGTTTCTGGAAGCCTGTGCCCGGGGAACATGACTGAGGTTTGATTCTGGACACCTGTGTCCTGGGAACATGATTGAGGTTTGATGGTTGAAACCTGTGGCCCGCGAACATGACTCAGGTTTGATTCTGGAACCATGTGTCCTGGGAACATGACTGAGGTTTGATTTTGGAAACCTTTGGCCTGGAAAAATGACTGAGGTTTCATTGTGGAAACATGTGGCCTGGGATCATGACTGAGGTTTGATGGTGGAACACTCTGGCCTGGCAAAATGACTGAGGCTTGATTCTGGAACCCTGTGGCCCGGGAACATGAGAACGGTTTGATTCTGGAACCCTGTGGCCTTTAACATGACATCGGTGGATTCTGGAACCCTGTGGCCTGGGAACATGAGAACGGTTTGATTCTGGAACCCTGTGGCCTGGGAACATGAGTGAGGATTGATGGTGGAACCCTGTGGCCTGGCAACATGACTGAGGTTTGATACTGGAAGACTGTGGCCAGGAAACATGATATCGGGTTGATTCTGGAAACTTCTGTCCTGGGAACAAGACTGAGGTTTGATTCTGGAACCCTGTGTCCTGGGAATATGACAAAGGTTTGTTGCTGGAAGCCTGTTCCCTGGGTACATGACTGAGGTTTGATTCTGGACACCTGTGTCCTGGGAACATGAGTGATGTTTGATGGTTGAAACCTGTGGCCTGCGAACATGACTCAGGTTTGATTCTGGAACCATGTGTCCTGGGAATATGACTGAGGTTTGATTCTGGAAACCTTTGGCCTGAGAAAATGACTGAGGTTTCATTGTGGAAACATGTGGCCTGGGATCATGACTGAGGTTTGATGGTGGAACACTCTGGCCTGGCAAAATGACTGAGGCTTGATTCTGGAACCCTGTGGCCCGGGAACGTGACTGAGGTTTGATGGCAGAAACCTGTGGCCTGGCAACATGACTGACGTTTGATTCTGGATCCCGGTGGCCTGGGAACATGACTGAGGCGTGATTCTGGAAAACTGTGGCCTGGGAACATGACATCTGTTTAGATTGTGGAATACTGTGCCCCGGGAAGCTGACTGAGCCTTGGTTCTGAAACCCTGTGGACTGGGAACATGACTGAGGTTTTATTCTGGAACCCTGTAGCCTGGGAACATAACTGAGGATTGATTCTGGAACCCTGTGGCCTGGGAACATGATACCGGTGGATTCTGGAACCCTGGGGACTGGGCATGTGACATCTGTTTAGATTGTGGAATACTGTGCCCCGGGAAACTGACTGAGCCTTGGTTCTGGAACCCTGTGGATTGGGAACATGACTGAGGATTTATTCTAGAACCCTGTAGCCTGGAAACATAACTGAGGATTGATTCTCGAACCCTGTGGCCTGGGAACATGACATCGGTGGATTCTACAACCCTGTGGCCTGGGAACATGCCTGAGGTTTGATGGTGGAAACCTGTGGCTTGGCAACATGACTAAGGTTTGATTCTGGAAGACTGTGGCCAGGAAGCATGATATCTGGTTGATTCTGGAAACTTGTGTCCTGGGAACATGACTGAGGTTTGTTTCTGGAAGCCTGTGCCCTGGGAACATGACTGAGGTTTGATTCTGGACACCTGTGTCCTGGGAACATGACTGAGGTTTGATGGTTGAAACCTGTGGCCCGCGAACATGACTCAGGTTTGATTCTGGAGCCATGTGTCCTGGGAACATGACTGAGGTTTGATTTTGGAAACCTTTGGCCTGGGAAAATGACTGAGGTTTCATTGTGGAAACATGTGGCCTGGGATCATGACTGAGGTTTGATGGTGGAACACTCTGGCCTGGCAAAATGACTGAGGCTTGATTCTGGAACCCTGTGGCCCGGGAACATGAGAACGGTTTGATTCTGGAACCCTGTGGCCTTTAACATGACATCGGTGGATTCTGGAACCCTGTGGCCTGGGAACATGAGAACGGTTTGATTCTGGAACCCTGTGGCCTGGGAACATGAGTGAGGATTGATGGTGGAACCCTGTGGCCTGGCAACATGACTGAGGTTTGATACTGGAAGACTGTGGCCAGGAAACATGATATCGGGTTGATTCTGGAAACTTCTGTCCTGGGAACAAGACTGAGGTTTGATTCTGGAACCCTGTATCCTGGGAATATGACAAAGGTTTGTTGCTGGAAGCCTGTTCCCTGGGTACATGACTGAGGTTTGATTCTGGACACCTGTGTCCTGGGAACATGAGTGATGTTTGATGGTTGAAACCTGTGGCCTGCGAACATGACTCAGGTTTGATTCTGGAACCATGTGTCCTGGGAATATGACTGAGGTTTGATTCTGGAAACCTTTGGCCTGAGAAAATGACTGAGGTTTCATTGTGGAAACATGTGGCCTGGGATCATGACTGAGGTTTGATGGTGGAACACTCTGGCCTGGCAAAATGACTGAGGCTTGATTCTGGAACCCTGTGGCCCGGGAACGTGACTGAGGTTTGATGGCAGAAACCTGTGGCCTGGCAACATGACTGACGTTTGATTCTGGATCCCGGTGGCCTGGGAACATGACTGAGGCGTGATTCTGGAAAACTGTGGCCTGGGAACATGACATCTGTTTAGATTGTGGAATACTGTGCCCCGGGAAGCTGACTGAGCCTTGGTTCTGAAACCCTGTGGACTGGGAACATGACTGAGGTTTTATTCTGGAACCCTGTAGCCTGGGAACATAACTGAGGATTGATTCTGGAACCCTGTGGCCTGGGAACATGATACCGGTGGATTCTGGAACCCTGGGGACTGGGCATGTGACATCTGTTTAGATTGTGGAATACTGTGCCCCGGGAACCTGACTGAGCCTTGGTTCTGGAACCCTGTGGATTGGGAACATGACTGAGGTTTTATTCTAGAACCCTGTAGCCTGGAAACATAACTGAGGATTGATTCTCGAACCCTGTGGCCTGGCAACATGACATCGGTGGATTCTAGAACCCTGTGGCCTGGGAACATGCCTGAGGTTTGATGGTGGAAACCTGTGGCTTGGCAACATGACTAAGGTTTGATTCTGGAAGACTGTGGCCAGGAAGCATGATATCTGGTTGATTCTGGAAACTTGTGTCCTGGGAACATGACTGAGGTTTGTTTCTGGAAGCCTGTGCCCTGGGAACATGACTGAGGTTTGATTCTGGACACCTGTGTCCTGGGAACATGACTGAGGTTTGATGGTTGAAACCTGTGGCCTGCGAACATGACTCAGGTTTGATTCTGGAACCATGTGTCCTGGGAACATGACTGAGGTTTGATTTTGGAAACCTTTGGCCTGGGAAAATGACTGAGGTTTCATTGTGGAAACATGTGGCCTGGGATCATGACTGAGGTTTGATGGTGGAACACTCTGGCCTGGCAAAATGACTGAGGCTTGATTCTGGAACCCTGTGGCCCGGGAACGTGACTGAGGTTTGATGGCAGAAACCTGTGGCCTGGCAACATGACTGACGTTTGATTCTGGATCCCGGTGGCCTGGGAACATGACTGAGGCGTGATTCTGGAAAACTGTGGCCTGGGAACATGACATCTGTTTAGATTGTGGAATACTGTGCCCCGGGAACCTGACTGAGCCTTGGTTCTGAAACCCTGTGGACTGGGAACATGACTGAGGTTTTATTCTGGAACCCTGTAGCCTGGGAACATAACTGAGGATTGATTCTGGAACCCTGTGGCCTGGGAACATGATACCGGTGGATTCTGGAACCCTGGGGACTGGGCATGTGACATCTGTTTAGATTGTGGAATACTGTGCCCCGGGAACCTGACTGAGCCTTGGTTCTGGAACCCTGTGGATTGGGAACATGACTGAGGTTTTATTCTAGAACCCTGTAGCCTGGAAACATAACTGAGGATTGATTCTCGAACCCTGTGGCCTGGCAACATGACATCGGTGGATTCTAGAACCCTGTGGCCTGGGAACATGCCTGAGGTTTGATGGTGGAAACCTGTGGCTTGGCAACATGACTAAGGTTTGATTCTGGAAGACTGTGGCCAGGAAGCATGATATCTGGTTGATTCTGGAAACTTGTGTCCTGGGAACATGACTGAGGTTTGTTTCTGGAAGCCTGTGCCCTGGGAACATGACTGAGGTTTGATTCTGGACACCTGTGTCCTGGGAACATGACTGAGGTTTGATGGTTGAAACCTGTGGCCCGCGAACATGACTCAGGTTTGATTCTGGAACCATGTGTCCTGGGAACATGACTGAGGTTTGATTTTGGAAACCTTTGGCCTGGGAAAATGACTGAGGTTTCATTGTGGAAACATGTGGCCTGGGATCATGACTGAGGTTTGATGGTGGAACACTCTGGCCTGGCAAAATGACTGAGGCTTGATTCTGGAACCCTGTGGCCCGGGAACGTGACTGAGGTTTGATGGCAGAAACCTGTGGCCTGGCAACATGACTGACGTTTGATTCTGGATCCCGGTGGCCTGGGAACATGACTGAGGCGTGATTCTGGAAAACTGTGGCCTGGGAACATGACATCTGTTTAGATTGTGGAATACTGTGCCCCGGGAACCTGACTGAGCCTTGGTTCTGAAACCCTGTGGACTGGGAACATGACTGAGGTTTTATTCTGGAACCCTGTAGCCTGGGAACATAACTGAGGATTGATTCTGGAACCCTGTGGCCTGGGAACATGATACCGGTGGATTCTGGAACCCTGGGGACTGGGCATGTGACATCTGTTTAGATTGTGGAATACTGTGCCCCGGGAACCTGACTGAGCCTTGGTTCTGGAACCCTGTGGATTGGGAACATGACTGAGGATTTATTCTAGAACCCTGTAGCCTGGAAACATAACTGAGGATTGATTCTCGAACCCTGTGGCCTGGGAACATGACATCGGTGGATTCTACAACCCTGTGGCCTGGGAACATGCCTGAGGTTTGATGGTGGAAACCTGTGGCTTGGCAACATGACTAAGGTTTGATTCTGGAAGACTGTGGCCAGGAAGCATGATATCTGGTTGATTCTGGAAACTTGTGTCCTGGGAACATGACTGAGGTTTGTTTCTGGAAGCTTGTGCCCGGGGAACATGACTGAGGTTTGATTCTGGACACCTGTGTCCTGAGAACATGATTGAGGTTTGATGGTTGAAACCTGTGGCCCGCGAACATGACTCAGGTTTGACTCTGGAACCATGTGTCCTGGGAACATGACTGAGGTTTGATTTTGGAAACCTTTGGCCTGGAAAAATGACTGAGGTTTCATTGTGGAAACATGTGGCCTGGGATCATGACTGAGGTTTGATGGTGGAACACTCTGGCCTGGCAAAATGACTGAGGCTTGATTCTGGAACCCTGTGGCCCGGGAACATGAGAACGGTTTGATTCTGGAACCCTGTGGCCTTTAACATGACATCGGTGGATTCTGGAACCCTGTGGCCTGGGAACATGAGAACGGTTTGATTCTGGAACCCTGTGGCCTGGGAACATGAGTGAGGATTGATGGTGGAACCCTGTGGCCTGGCAACATGACTGAGGTTTGATACTGGAAGACTGTGGCCAGGAAACATGATATCGGGTTGATTCTGGAAACTTCTGTCCTGGGAACAAGACTGAGGTTTGATTCTGGAACCCTGTGTCCTGGGAATATGACAAAGGTTTGTTGCTGGAAGCCTGTTCCCTGGGTACATGACTGAGGTTTGATTCTGGACACCTGTGTCCTGGGAACATGAGTGATGTTTGATGGTTGAAACCTGTGGCCTGCGAACATGACTCAGGTTTGATTCTGGAACCATGTGTCCTGGGAATATGACTGAGGTTTGATTCTGGAAACCTTTGGCCTGAGAAAATTACTGAGGTTTCATTGTGGAAACATGTGGCCTGGGATCATGACTGAGGTTTGATGGTGGAACACTCTGGCCTGGCAAAATGACTGAGGCTTGATTCTGGAACCCTGTGGCCCGGGAACGTGACTGAGGTTTGATGGCAGAAACCTGTGGCCTGGCAACATGACTGACGTTTGATTCTGGATCCCGGTGGCCTGGGAACATGACTGAGGCGTGATTCTGGAAAACTGTGGCCTGGGAACATGACATCTGTTTAGATTGTGGAATACTGTGCCCCGGGAAGCTGACTGAGCCTTGGTTCTGAAACCCTGTGGACTGGGAACATGACTGAGGTTTTATTCTGGAACCCTGTAGCCTGGGAACATAACTGAGGATTGATTCTGGAACCCTGTGGCCTGGGAACATGATACCGGTGGATTCTGGAACCCTGGGGACTGGGCATGTGACATCTGTTTAGATTGTGGAATACTGTGCCCCGGGAAACTGACTGAGCCTTGGTTCTGGAACCCTGTGGATTGGGAACATGACTGAGGATTTATTCTAGAACCCTGTAGCCTGGAAACATAACTGAGGATTGATTCTCGAACCCTGTGGCCTGGGAACATGACATCGGTGGATTCTACAACCCTGTGGCCTGGGAACATGCCTGAGGTTTGATGGTGGAAACCTGTGGCTTGGCAACATGACTAAGGTTTGATTCTGGAAGACTGTGGCCAGGAAGCATGATATCTGGTTGATTCTGGAAACTTGTGTCCTGGGAACATGACTGAGGTTTGTTTCTGGAAGCCTGTGCCCTGGGAACATGACTGAGGTTTGATTCTGGACACCTGTGTCCTGGGAACATGACTGAGGTTTGATGGTTGAAACCTGTGGCCCGCGAACATGACTCAGGTTTGATTCTGGAGCCATGTGTCCTGGGAACATGACTGAGGTTTGATTTTGGAAACCTTTGGCCTGGGAAAATGACTGAGGTTTCATTGTGGAAACATGTGGCCTGGGATCATGACTGAGGTTTGATGGTGGAACACTCTGGCCTGGCAAAATGACTGAGGCTTGATTCTGGAACCCTGTGGCCCGGGAACATGAGAACGGTTTGATTCTGGAACCCTGTGGCCTTTAACATGACATCGGTGGATTCTGGAACCCTGTGGCCTGGGAACATGAGAACGGTTTGATTCTGGAACCCTGTGGCCTGGGAACATGAGTGAGGATTGATGGTGGAACCCTGTGGCCTGGCAACATGACTGAGGTTTGATACTGGAAGACTGTGGCCAGGAAACATGATATCGGGTTGATTCTGGAAACTTCTGTCCTGGGAACAAGACTGAGGTTTGATTCTGGAACCCTGTATCCTGGGAATATGACAAAGGTTTGTTGCTGGAAGCCTGTTCCCTGGGTACATGACTGAGGTTTGATTCTGGACACCTGTGTCCTGGGAACATGAGTGATGTTTGATGGTTGAAACCTGTGGCCTGCGAACATGACTCAGGTTTGATTCTGGAACCATGTGTCCTGGGAATATGACTGAGGTTTGATTCTGGAAACCTTTGGCCTGAGAAAATGACTGAGGTTTCATTGTGGAAACATGTGGCCTGGGATCATGACTGAGGTTTGATGGTGGAACACTCTGGCCTGGCAAAATGACTGAGGCTTGATTCTGGAACCCTGTGGCCCGGGAACGTGACTGAGGTTTGATGGCAGAAACCTGTGGCCTGGCAACATGACTGACGTTTGATTCTGGATCCCGGTGGCCTGGGAACATGACTGAGGCGTGATTCTGGAAAACTGTGGCCTGGGAACATGACATCTGTTTAGATTGTGGAATACTGTGCCCCGGGAAGCTGACTGAGCCTTGGTTCTGAAACCCTGTGGACTGGGAACATGACTGAGGTTTTATTCTGGAACCCTGTAGCCTGGGAACATAACTGAGGATTGATTCTGGAACCCTGTGGCCTGGGAACATGATACCGGTGGATTCTGGAACCCTGGGGACTGGGCATGTGACATCTGTTTAGATTGTGGAATACTGTGCCCCGGGAACCTGACTGAGCCTTGGTTCTGGAACCCTGTGGATTGGGAACATGACTGAGGTTTTATTCTAGAACCCTGTAGCCTGGAAACATAACTGAGGATTGATTCTCGAACCCTGTGGCCTGGCAACATGACATCGGTGGATTCTAGAACCCTGTGGCCTGGGAACATGCCTGAGGTTTGATGGTGGAAACCTGTGGCTTGGCAACATGACTAAGGTTTGATTCTGGAAGACTGTGGCCAGGAAGCATGATATCTGGTTGATTCTGGAAACTTGTGTCCTGGGAACATGACTGAGGTTTGTTTCTGGAAGCCTGTGCCCTGGGAACATGACTGAGGTTTGATTCTGGACACCTGTGTCCTGGGAACATGACTGAGGTTTGATGGTTGAAACCTGTGGCCCGCGAACATGACTCAGGTTTGATTCTGGAACCATGTGTCCTGGGAACATGACTGAGGTTTGATTTTGGAAACCTTTGGCCTGGGAAAATGACTGAGGTTTCATTGTGGAAACATGTGGCCTGGGATCATGACTGAGGTTTGATGGTGGAACACTCTGGCCTGGCAAAATGACTGAGGCTTGATTCTGGAACCCTGTGGCCCGGGAACGTGACTGAGGTTTGATGGCAGAAACCTGTGGCCTGGCAACATGACTGACGTTTGATTCTGGATCCCGGTGGCCTGGGAACATGACTGAGGCGTGATTCTGGAAAACTGTGGCCTGGGAACATGACATCTGTTTAGATTGTGGAATACTGTGCCCCGGGAACCTGACTGAGCCTTGGTTCTGAAACCCTGTGGACTGGGAACATGACTGAGGTTTTATTCTGGAACCCTGTAGCCTGGGAACATAACTGAGGATTGATTCTGGAACCCTGTGGCCTGGGAACATGATACCGGTGGATTCTGGAACCCTGGGGACTGGGCATGTGACATCTGTTTAGATTGTGGAATACTGTGCCCCGGGAACCTGACTGAGCCTTGGTTCTGGAACCCTGTGGATTGGGAACATGACTGAGGTTTTATTCTAGAACCCTGTAGCCTGGAAACATAACTGAGGATTGATTCTCGAACCCTGTGGCCTGGCAACATGACATCGGTGGATTCTAGAACCCTGTGGCCTGGGAACATGCCTGAGGTTTGATGGTGGAAACCTGTGGCTTGGCAACATGACTAAGGTTTGATTCTGGAAGACTGTGGCCAGGAAGCATGATATCTGGTTGATTCTGGAAACTTGTGTCCTGGGAACATGACTGAGGTTTGTTTCTGGAAGCCTGTGCCCTGGGAACATGACTGAGGTTTGATTCTGGACACCTGTGTCCTGGGAACATGACTGAGGTTTGATGGTTGAAACCTGTGGCCCGCGAACATGACTCAGGTTTGATTCTGGAGCCATGTGTCCTGGGAACATGACTGAGGTTTGATTTTGGAAACCTTTGGCCTGGGAAAATGACTGAGGTTTCATTGTGGAAACATGTGGCCTGGGATCATGACTGAGGTTTGATGGTGGAACACTCTGGCCTGGCAAAATGACTGAGGCTTGATTCTGGAACCCTGTGGCCCGGGAACATGAGAACGGTTTGATTCTGGAACCCTGTGGCCTTTAACATGACATCGGTGGATTCTGGAACCCTGTGGCCTGGGAACATGAGAACGGTTTGATTCTGGAACCCTGTGGCCTGGGAACATGAGTGAGGATTGATGGTGGAACCCTGTGGCCTGGCAACATGACTGAGGTTTGATACTGGAAGACTGTGGCCAGGAAACATGATATCGGGTTGATTCTGGAAACTTCTGTCCTGGGAACAAGACTGAGGTTTGATTCTGGAACCCTGTATCCTGGGAATATGACAAAGGTTTGTTGCTGGAAGCCTGTTCCCTGGGTACATGACTGAGGTTTGATTCTGGACACCTGTGTCCTGGGAACATGAGTGATGTTTGATGGTTGAAACCTGTGGCCTGCGAACATGACTCAGGTTTGATTCTGGAACCATGTGTCCTGGGAATATGACTGAGGTTTGATTCTGGAAACCTTTGGCCTGAGAAAATGACTGAGGTTTCATTGTGGAAACATGTGGCCTGGGATCATGACTGAGGTTTGATGGTGGAACACTCTGGCCTGGCAAAATGACTGAGGCTTGATTCTGGAACCCTGTGGCCCGGGAACGTGACTGAGGTTTGATGGCAGAAACCTGTGGCCTGGCAACATGACTGACGTTTGATTCTGGATCCCGGTGGCCTGGGAACATGACTGAGGCGTGATTCTGGAAAACTGTGGCCTGGGAACATGACATCTGTTTAGATTGTGGAATACTGTGCCCCGGGAACCTGACTGAGCCTTGGTTCTGAAACCCTGTGGACTGGGAACATGACTGAGGTTTTATTCTGGAACCCTGTAGCCTGGGAACATAACTGAGGATTGATTCTGGAACCCTGTGGCCTGGGAACATGATACCGGTGGATTCTGGAACCCTGGGGACTGGGCATGTGACATCTGTTTAGATTGTGGAATACTGTGCCCCGGGAACCTGACTGAGCCTTGGTTCTGGAACCCTGTGGATTGGGAACATGACTGAGGTTTTATTCTAGAACCCTGTAGCCTGGAAACATAACTGAGGATTGATTCTCGAACCCTGTGGCCTGGCAACATGACATCGGTGGATTCTAGAACCCTGTGGCCTGGGAACATGCCTGAGGTTTGATGGTGGAAACCTGTGGCTTGGCAACATGACTAAGGTTTGATTCTGGAAGACTGTGGCCAGGAAGCATGATATCTGGTTGATTCTGGAAACTTGTGTCCTGGGAACATGACTGAGGTTTGTTTCTGGAAGCCTGTGCCCTGGGAACATGACTGAGGTTTGATTCTGGACACCTGTGTCCTGGGAACATGACTGAGGTTTGATGGTTGAAACCTGTGGCCCGCGAACATGACTCAGGTTTGATTCTGGAACCATGTGTCCTGGGAACATGACTGAGGTTTGATTTTGGAAACCTTTGGCCTGGGAAAATGACTGAGGTTTCATTGTGGAAACATGTGGCCTGGGATCATGACTGAGGTTTGATGGTGGAACACTCTGGCCTGGCAAAATGACTGAGGCTTGATTCTGGAACCCTGTGGCCCGGGAACGTGACTGAGGTTTGATGGCAGAAACCTGTGGCCTGGCAACATGACTGACGTTTGATTCTGGATCCCGGTGGCCTGGGAACATGACTGAGGCGTGATTCTGGAAAACTGTGGCCTGGGAACATGACATCTGTTTAGATTGTGGAATACTGTGCCCCGGGAACCTGACTGAGCCTTGGTTCTGAAACCCTGTGGACTGGGAACATGACTGAGGTTTTATTCTGGAACCCTGTAGCCTGGGAACATAACTGAGGATTGATTCTGGAACCCTGTGGCCTGGGAACATGATACCGGTGGATTCTGGAACCCTGGGGACTGGGCATGTGACATCTGTTTAGATTGTGGAATACTGTGCCCCGGGAACCTGACTGAGCCTTGGTTCTGGAACCCTGTGGATTGGGAACATGACTGAGGTTTTATTCTAGAACCCTGTAGCCTGGAAACATAACTGAGGATTGATTCTCGAACCCTGTGGCCTGGCAACATGACATCGGTGGATTCTAGAACCCTGTGGCCTGGGAACATGCCTGAGGTTTGATGGTGGAAACCTGTGGCTTGGCAACATGACTAAGGTTTGATTCTGGAAGACTGTGGCCAGGAAGCATGATATCTGGTTGATTCTGGAAACTTGTGTCCTGGGAACATGACTGAGGTTTGTTTCTGGAAGCCTGTGCCCTGGGAACATGACTGAGGTTTGATTCTGGACACCTGTGTCCTGGGAACATGACTGAGGTTTGATGGTTGAAACCTGTGGCCCGCGAACATGACTCAGGTTTGATTCTGGAACCATGTGTCCTGGGAACATGACTGAGGTTTGATTTTGGAAACCTTTGGCCTGGGAAAATGACTGAGGTTTCATTGTGGAAACATGTGGCCTGGGATCATGACTGAGGTTTGATGGTGGAACACTCTGGCCTGGCAAAATGACTGAGGCTTGATTCTGGAACCCTGTGGCCCGGGAACGTGACTGAGGTTTGATGGCAGAAACCTGTGGCCTGGCAACATGACTGACGTTTGATTCTGGATCCCGGTGGCCTGGGAACATGACTGAGGCGTGATTCTGGAAAACTGTGGCCTGGGAACATGACATCTGTTTAGATTGTGGAATACTGTGCCCCGGGAACCTGACTGAGCCTTGGTTCTGAAACCCTGTGGACTGGGAACATGACTGAGGTTTTATTCTGGAACCCTGTAGCCTGGGAACATAACTGAGGATTGATTCTGGAACCCTGTGGCCTGGGAACATGATACCGGTGGATTCTGGAACCCTGGGGACTGGGCATGTGACATCTGTTTAGATTGTGGAATACTGTGCCCCGGGAACCTGACTGAGCCTTGGTTCTGGAACCCTGTGGATTGGGAACATGACTGAGGTTTTATTCTAGAACCCTGTAGCCTGGAAACATAACTGAGGATTGATTCTCGAACCCTGTGGCCTGGCAACATGACATCGGTGGATTCTAGAACCCTGTGGCCTGGGAACATGCCTGAGGTTTGATGGTGGAAACCTGTGGCTTGGCAACATGACTAAGGTTTGATTCTGGAAGACTGTGGCCAGGAAGCATGATATCTGGTTGATTCTGGAAACTTGTGTCCTGGGAACATGACTGAGGTTTGTTTCTGGAAGCCTGTGCCCTGGGAACATGACTGAGGTTTGATTCTGGACACCTGTGTCCTGGGAACATGACTGAGGTTTGATGGTTGAAACCTGTGGCCCGCGAACATGACTCAGGTTTGATTCTGGAACCATGTGTCCTGGGAACATGACTGAGGTTTGATTTTGGAAACCTTTGGCCTGGGAAAATGACTGAGGTTTCATTGTGGAAACATGTGGCCTGGGATCATGACTGAGGTTTGATGGTGGAACACTCTGGCCTGGCAAAATGACTGAGGCTTGATTCTGGAATCCTGTGGCCCGGGAACATGAGAACGGTTTGATTCTGGAACCCTGTGGCCTTTAACATGACATCGGTGGATTCTGGAACCCTGTGGCCTGGGAACATGAGAACGGTTTGATTCTGGAACCCTGTGGCCTGGGAACATGAGTGAGGATTGATGGTGGAACCCTGTGGCCTGGCAACATGACTGAGGTTTGATACTGGAAGACTGTGGCCAGGAAACATGATATCGGGTTGATTCTGGAAACTTCTGTCCTGGGAACAAGACTGAGGTTTGATTCTGGAACCCTGTGTCCTGGGAATATGACAAAGGTTTGTTGCTGGAAGCCTGTTCCCTGGGTACATGACTGAGGTTTGATTCTGGACACCTGTGTCCTGGGAACATGAGTGATGTTTGATGGTTGAAACCTGTGGCCTGCGAACATGACTCAGGTTTGATTCTGGAACCATGTGTCCTGGGAATATGACTGAGGTTTGATTCTGGAAACCTTTGGCCTGAGAAAATGACTGAGGTTTCATTGTGGAAACATGTGGCCTGGGATCATGACTGAGGTTTGATGGTGGAACACTCTGGCCTGGCAAAATGACTGAGGCTTGATTCTGGAACCCTGTGGCCCGGGAACGTGACTGAGGTTTGATGGCAGAAACCTGTGGCCTGGCAACATGACTGACGTTTGATTCTGGATCCCGGTGGCCTGGGAACATGACTGAGGCGTGATTCTGGAAAACTGTGGCCTGGGAACATGACATCTGTTTAGATTGTGGAATACTGTGCCCCGGGAACCTGACTGAGCCTTGGTTCTGAAACCCTGTGGACTGGGAACATGACTGAGGTTTTATTCTGGAACCCTGTAGCCTGGGAACATAACTGAGGATTGATTCTGGAACCCTGTGGCCTGGGAACATGATACCGGTGGATTCTGGAACCCTGGGGACTGGGCATGTGACATCTGTTTAGATTGTGGAATACTGTGCCCCGGGAACCTGACTGAGCCTTGGTTCTGGAACCCTGTGGATTGGGAACATGACTGAGGATTTATTCTAGAACCCTGTAGCCTGGAAACATAACTGAGGATTGATTCTCGAACCCTGTGGCCTGGCAACATGACATCGGTGGATTCTAGAACCCTGTGGCCTGGGAACATGCCTGAGGTTTGATGGTGGAAACCTGTGGCTTGGCAACATGACTAAGGTTTGATTCTGGAAGACTGTGGCCAGGAAGCATGATATCTGGTTGATTCTGGAAACTTGTGTCCTGGGAACATGACTGAGGTTTGTTTCTGGAAGCCTGTGCCCTGGGAACATGACTGAGGTTTGATTCTGGACACCTGTGTCCTGGGAACATGACTGAGGTTTGATGGTTGAAACCTGTGGCCCGCGCACATGACTCAGGTTTGATTCTGGAACCATGTGTCCTGGGAACATGACTGAGGTTTGATTTTGGAAACCTTTGGCCTGGGAAAATGACTGAGGTTTCATTGTGGAAACATGTGGCCTGGGATCATGACTGAGGTTTGATGGTGGAACACTCTGGCCTGGCAAAATGACTGAGGCTTGATTCTGGAACCCTGTGGCCCGGGAACATGAGAACGGTTTGATTCTGGAACCCTGTGGCCTTTAACATGACATCGGTGGATTCTGGAACCCTGTGGCCTGGGAACATGAGAACGATTTGATTCTGGAACCCTGTGGCCTGGGAACATGAGTGAGGATTGATGGTGGAACCCTGTGGCCTGGCAACATGACTGAGGTTTGATACTGGAAGACTGTGGCCAGGAAACATGATATCGGGTTGATTCTGGAAACTTCTGTCCTGGGAACAAGACTGAGGTTTGATTCTGGAACCCTGTATCCTGGGAATATGACAAAGGTTTGTTGCTGGAAGCCTGTTCCCTGGGTACATGACTGAGGTTTGATTCTGGACACCTGTGTCCTGGGAACATGAGTGATGTTTGATGGTTGAAACCTGTGGCCTGCGAACATGACTCAGGTTTGATTCTGGAACCATGTGTCCTGGGAATATGACTGAGGTTTGATTCTGGAAACCTTTGGCCTGAGAAAATGACTGAGGTTTCATTGTGGAAACATGTGGCCTGGGATCATGACTGAGGTTTGATGGTGGAACACTCTGGCCTGGCAAAATGACTGAGGCTTGATTCTGGAACCCTGTGGCCCGGGAACGTGACTGAGGTTTGATGGCAGAAACCTGTGGCCTGGCAACATGACTGACGTTTGATTCTGGATCCCGGTGGCCTGGGAACATGACTGAGGCGTGATTCTGGAAAACTGTGGCCTGGGAACATGACATCTGTTTAGATTGTGGAATACTGTGCCCCGGGAAGCTGACTGAGCCTTGGTTCTGAAACCCTGTGGACTGGGAACATGACTGAGGTTTTATTCTGGAACCCTGTAGCCTGGGAACATAACTGAGGATTGATTCTGGAACCCTGTGGCCTGGGAACATGATACCGGTGGATTCTGGAACCCTGGGGACTGGGCATGTGACATCTGTTTAGATTGTGGAATACTGTGCCCCGGGAACCTGACTGAGCCTTGGTTCTAGAACCCTGTGGATTGGGAACATGACTGAGGTTTTATTCTAGAACCCTGTAGCCTGGAAACATAACTGAGGATTGATTCTCGAACCCTGTGGCCTGGCAACATGACATCGGTGGATTCTAGAACCCTGTGGCCTGGGAACATGCCTGAGGTTTGATGGTGGAAACCTGTGGCTTGGCAACATGACTAAGGTTTGATTCTGGAAGACTGTGGCCAGGAAGCATGATATCTGGTTGATTCTGGAAACTTGTGTCCTGGGAACATGACTGAGGTTTGTTTCTGGAAGCCTGTGCCCTGGGAACATGACTGAGGTTTGATTCTGGACACCTGTGTCCTGGGAACATGACTGAGGTTTGATGGTTGAAACCTGTGGCCCGCGAACATGACTCAGGTTTGATTCTGGAACCATGTGTCCTGGGAACATGACTGAGGTTTGATTTTGGAAACCTTTGGCCTGGGAAAATGACTGAGGTTTCATTGTGGAAACATGTGGCCTGGGATCATGACTGAGGTTTGATGGTGGAACACTCTGGCCTGGCAAAATGACTGAGGCTTGATTCTGGAACCCTGTGGCCCGGGAACGTGACTGAGGTTTGATGGCAGAAACCTGTGGCCTGGCAACATGACTGACGTTTGATTCTGGATCCCGGTGGCCTGGGAACATGACTGAGGCGTGATTCTGGAAAACTGTGGCCTGGGAACATGACATCTGTTTAGATTGTGGAATACTGTGCCCCGGGAACCTGACTGAGCCTTGGTTCTGAAACCCTGTGGACTGGGAACATGACTGAGGTTTTATTCTGGAACCCTGTAGCCTGGGAACATAACTGAGGATTGATTCTGGAACCCTGTGGCCTGGGAACATGATACCGGTGGATTCTGGAACCCTGGGGACTGGGCATGTGACATCTGTTTAGATTGTGGAATACTGTGCCCCGGGAACCTGACTGAGCCTTGGTTCTGGAACCCTGTGGATTGGGAACATGACTGAGGTTTTATTCTAGAACCCTGTAGCCTGGAAACATAACTGAGGATTGATTCTCGAACCCTGTGGCCTGGCAACATGACATCGGTGGATTCTAGAACCCTGTGGCCTGGGAACATGTCTGAGGTTTGATGGTGGAAACCTGTGGCTTGGCAACATGACTAAGGTTTGATTCTGGAAGACTGTGGCCAGGAAGCATGATATCTGGTTGATTCTGGAAACTTGTGTCCTGGGAACATGACTGAGGTTTGTTTCTGGAAGCCTGTGCCCTGGGAACATGACTGAGGTTTGATTCTGGACACCTGTGTCCTGGGAACATGACTGAGGTTTGATGGTTGAAACCTGTGGCCCGCGAACATGACTAAGGTTTGATTCTGGAACCATGTGTCCTGGGAACATGACTGAGGTTTGATTTTGGAAACCTTTGGCCTGGGAAAATGACTGAGGTTTCATTGTGGAAACATGTGGCCTGGGATCATGACTGAGGTTTGATGGTGGAACACTCTGGCCTGGCAAAATGACTGAGGCTTGATTCTGGAACCCTGTGGCCCGGGAACGTGACTGAGGTTTGATGGCAGAAACCTGTGGCCTGGCAACATGACTGACGTTTGATTCTGGATCCCGGTGGCCTGGGAACATGACTGAGGCGTGATTCTGGAAAACTGTGGCCTGGGAACATGACATCTGTTTAGATTGTGGAATACTGTGCCCCGGGAACCTGACTGAGCCTTGGTTCTGAAACCCTGTGGACTGGGAACATGACTGAGGTTTTATTCTGGAACCCTGTAGCCTGGGAACATAACTGAGGATTGATTCTGGAACCCTGTGGCCTGGGAACATGATACCGGTGGATTCTGGAACCCTGGGGACTGGGCATGTGACATCTGTTTAGATTGTGGAATACTGTGCCCCGGGAACCTGACTGAGCCTTGGTTCTGGAACCCTGTGGATTGGGAACATGACTGAGGTTTTATTCTAGAACCCTGTAGCCTGGAAACATAACTGAGGATTGATTCTCGAACCCTGTGGCCTGGCAACATGACATCGGTGGATTCTAGAACCCTGTGGCCTGGGAACATGCCTGAGGTTTGATGGTGGAAACCTGTGGCTTGGCAACATGACTAAGGTTTGATTCTGGAAGACTGTGGCCAGGAAGCATGATATCTGGTTGATTCTGGAAACTTGTGTCCTGGGAACATGACTGAGGTTTGTTTCTGGAAGCCTGTGCCCGGGGAACATGACTGAGGTTTGATTCTGGACACCTGTGTCCTGGGAACATGACTGAGGTTTGATGGTTGAAACCTGTGGCCCGCGAACATGACTCAGGTTTGATTCTGGAACCATGTGTCCTGGGAACATGACTGAGGTTTGATTTTGGAAACCTTTGGCCTGGGAAAATGACTGAGGTTTCATTGTGGAAACATGTGGCCTGGGATCATGACTGAGGTTTGATGGTGGAACACTCTGGCCTGGCAAAATGACTGAGGCTTGATTCTGGAACCCTGTGGCCCGGGAACATGAGAACGGTTTGATTCTGGAACCCTGTGGCCTTTAACATGACATCGGTGGATTCTGGAACCCTGTGGCCTGGGAACATGAGAACGGTTTGATTCTGGAACCCTGTGGCCTGGGAACATGAGTGAGGATTGATGGTGGAACCCTGTGGCCTGGCAACATGACTGAGGTTTGATACTGGAAGACTGTGGCCAGGAAACATGATATCGGGTTGATTCTGGAAACTTCTGTCCTGGGAACAAGACTGAGGTTTGATTCTGGAACCCTGTGTCCTGGGAATATGACAAAGGTTTGTTGCTGGAAGCCTGTTCCCTGGGTACATGACTGAGGTTTGATTCTGGACACCTGTGTCCTGGGAACATGAGTGATGTTTGATTGTTGAAACCTGTGGCCTGCGAACATGACTCAGGTTTGATTCTGGAACCATGTGTCCTGGGAATATGACTGAGGTTTGATTCTGGAAACCTTTGGCCTGAGAAAATGACTGAGGTTTCATTGTGGAAACATGTGGCCTGGGATCATGACTGAGGTTTGATGGTGGAACACTCTGGCCTGGCAAAATGACTGAGGCTTGATTCTGGAACCCTGTGGCCCGGGAACGTGACTGAGGTTTGATGGCAGAAACCTGTGGCCTGGCAACATGACTGACGTTTGATTCTGGATCCCGGTGGCCTGGGAACATGACTGAGGCGTGATTCTGGAAAACTGTGGCCTGGGAACATGACATCTGTTTAGATTGTGGAATACTGTGCCCCGGGAACCTGACTGAGCCTTGTTTCTGAAACCCTGTGGACTGGGAACATGACTGAGGTTTTATTCTGGAACCCTGTAGCCTGGGAACATAACTGAGGATTGATTCTGGAACCCTGTGGCCTGGGAACATGATACCGGTGGATTCTGGAACCCTGGGGACTGGGCATGTGACATCTGTTTAGATTGTGGAATACTGTGCCCCGGGAACCTGACTGAGCCTTGGTTCTGGAACCCTGTGGATTGGGAACATGACTGAGGTTTTATTCTAGAACCCTGTAGCCTGGAAACATAACTGAGGATTGATTCTCGAACCCTGTGGCCTGGCAACATGACATCGGTGGATTCTAGAACCCTGTGGCCTGGGAACATGCCTGAGGTTTGATGGTGGAAACCTGTGGCTTGGCAACATGACTAAGGTTTGATTCTGGAAGACTGTGGCCAGGAAGCATGATATCTGGTTGATTCTGGAAACTTGTGTCCTGGGAACATGACTGAGGTTTGTTTCTGGAAGCCTGTGCCCTGGGAACATGACTGAGGTTTGATTCTGGACACCTGTGTCCTGGGAACATGACTGAGGTTTGATGGTTGAAACCTGTGGCCCGCGAACATGACTCAGGTTTGATTCTGGAACCATGTGTCCTGGGAACATGACTGAGGTTTGATTTTGGAAACCTTTGGCCTGGGAAAATGACTGAGGTTTCATTGTGGAAACATGTGGCCTGGGATCATGACTGAGGTTTGATGGTGGAACACTCTGGCCTGGCAAAATGACTGAGGCTTGATTCTGGAACCCTGTGGCCCGGGAACGTGACTGAGGTTTGATGGCAGAAACCTGTGGCCTGGCAACATGACTGACGTTTGATTCTGGATCCCGGTGGCCTGGGAACATGACTGAGGCGTGATTCTGGAAAACTGTGGCCTGGGAACATGACATCTGTTTAGATTGTGCAATACTGTGCCCCGGGAACCTGACTGAGCCTTGGTTCTGAAACCCTGTGGACTGGGAACATGACTGAGGTTTTATTCTGGAACCCTGTAGCCTGGGAACATAACTGAGGATTGATTCTGGAACCCTGTGGCCTGGGAACATGATACCGGTGGATTCTGGAACCCTGGGGACTGGGCATGTGACATCTGTTTAGATTGTGGAATACTGTGCCCCGGGAACCTGACTGAGCCTTGGTTCTGGAACCCTGTGGATTGGGAACATGACTGAGGTTTTATTCTAGAACCCTGTAGCCTGGAAACATAACTGAGGATTGATTCTCGAACCCTGTGGCCTGGCAACATGACATCGGTGGATTCTAGAACCCTGTGGCCTGGGAACATGCCTGAGGTTTGATGGTGGAAACCTGTGGCTTGGCAACATGACTAAGGTTTGATTCTGGAAGACTGTGGCCAGGAAGCATGATATCTGGTTGATTCTGGAAACTTGTGTCCTGGGAACATGACTGAGGTTTGTTTCTGGAAGCCTGTGCCCTGGGAACATGACTGAGGTTTGATTCTGGACACCTGTGTCCTGGGAACATGACTGAGGTTTGATGGTTGAAACCTGTGGCCCGCGAACATGACTCAGGTTTGATTCTGGAACCATGTGTCCTGGGAACATGACTGAGGTTTGATTTTGGAAACCTTTGGCCTGGGAAAATGACTGAGGTTTCATTGTGGAAACATGTGGCCTGGGATCATGACTGAGGTTTGATGGTGGAACACTCTGGCCTGGCAAAATGACTGAGGCTTGATTCTGGAACCCTGTGGCCCGGGAACATGAGAACGGTTTGATTCTGGAACCCTGTGGCCTTTAACATGACATCGGTGGATTCTGGAACCCTGTGGCCTGGGAACATGAGAACGGTTTGATTCTGGAACCCTGTGGCCTGGGAACATGAGTGAGGATTGATGGTGGAACCCTGTGGCCTGGCAACATGACTGAGGTTTGATACTGGAAGACTGTGGCCAGGAAACATGATATCGGGTTGATTCTGGAAACTTCTGTCCTGGGAACAAGACTGAGGTTTGATTCTGGAACCCTGTGTCCTGGGAATATGACAAAGGTTTGTTGCTGGAAGCCTGTTCCCTGGGTACATGACTGAGGTTTGATTCTGGACACCTGTGTCCTGGGAACATGAGTGATGTTTGATGGTTGAAACCTGTGGCCTGCGAACATGACTCAGGTTTGATTCTGGAACCATGTGTCCTGGGAATATGACTGAGGTTTGATTCTGGAAACCTTTGGCCTGAGAAAATGACTGAGGTTTCATTGTGGAAACATGTGGCCTGGGATCATGACTGAGGTTTGATGGTGGAACACTCTGGCCTGGCAAAATGACTGAGGCTTGATTCTGGAACCCTGTGGCCCGGGAACGTGACTGAGGTTTGATGGCAGAAACCTGTGGCCTGGCAACATGACTGACGTTTGATTCTGGATCCCGGTGGCCTGGGAACATGACTGAGGCGTGATTCTGGAAAACTGTGGCCTGGGAACATGACATCTGTTTAGATTGTGGAATACTGTGCCCCGGGAACCTGACTGAGCCTTGGTTCTGAAACCCTGTGGACTGGGAACATGACTGAGGTTTTATTCTGGAACCCTGTAGCCTGGGAACATAACTGAGGATTGATTCTGGAACCCTGTGGCCTGGGAACATGATACCGGTGGATTCTGGAACCCTGGGGACTGGGCATGTGACATCTGTTTAGATTGTGGAATACTGTGCCCCGGGAACCTGACTGAGCCTTGGTTCTGGAACCCTGTGGATTGGGAACATGACTGAGGATTTATTCTAGAACCCTGTAGCCTGGAAACATAACTGAGGATTGATTCTCGAACCCTGTGGCCTGGCAACATGACATCGGTGGATTCTAGAACCCTGTGGCCTGGGAACATGCCTGAGGTTTGATGGTGGAAACCTGTGGCTTGGCAACATGACTAAGGTTTGATTCTGGAAGACTGTGGCCAGGAAGCATGATATCTGGTTGATTCTGGAAACTTGTGTCCTGGGAACATGACTGAGGTTTGTTTCTGGAAGCCTGTGCCCTGGGAACATGACTGAGGTTTGATTCTGGACACCTGTGTCCTGGGAACATGACTGAGGTTTGATGGTTGAAACCTGTGGCCCGCGCACATGACTCAGGTTTGATTCTGGAACCATGTGTCCTGGGAACATGACTGAGGTTTGATTTTGGAAACCTTTGGCCTGGGAAAATGACTGAGGTTTCATTGTGGAAACATGTGGCCTGGGATCATGACTGAGGTTTGATGGTGGAACACTCTGGCCTGGCAAAATGACTGAGGCTTGATTCTGGAACCCTGTGGCCCGGGAACATGAGAACGGTTTGATTCTGGAACCCTGTGGCCTTTAACATGACATCGGTGGATTCTGGAACCCTGTGGCCTGGGAACATGAGAACGGTTTGATTCTGGAACCCTGTGGCCTGGGAACATGAGTGAGGATTGATGGTGGAACCCTGTGGCCTGGCAACATGACTGAGGTTTGATACTGGAAGACTGTGGCCAGGAAACATGATATCGGGTTGATTCTGGAAACTTCTGTCCTGGGAACAAGACTGAGGTTTGATTCTGGAACCCTGTATCCTGGGAATATGACAAAGGTTTGTTGCTGGAAGCCTGTTCCCTGGGTACATGACTGAGGTTTGATTCTGGACACCTGTGTCCTGGGAACATGAGTGATGTTTGATGGTTGAAACCTGTGGCCTGCGAACATGACTCAGGTTTGATTCTGGAACCATGTGTCCTGGGAATATGACTGAGGTTTGATTCTGGAAACCTTTGGCCTGAGAAAATGACTGAGGTTTCATTGTGGAAACATGTGGCCTGGGATCATGACTGAGGTTTGATGGTGGAACACTCTGGCCTGGCAAAATGACTGAGGCTTGATTCTGGAACCCTGTGGCCCGGGAACGTGACTGAGGTTTGATGGCAGAAACCTGTGGCCTGGCAACATGACTGACGTTTGATTCTGGATCCCGGTGGCCTGGGAACATGACTGAGGCGTGATTCTGGAAAACTGTGGCCTGGGAACATGACATCTGTTTAGATTGTGGAATACTGTGCCCCGGGAAGCTGACTGAGCCTTGGTTCTGAAACCCTGTGGACTGGGAACATGACTGAGGTTTTATTCTGGAACCCTGTAGCCTGGGAACATAACTGAGGATTGATTCTGGAACCCTGTGGCCTGGGAACATGATACCGGTGGATTCTGGAACCCTGGGGACTGGGCATGTGACATCTGTTTAGATTGTGGAATACTGTGCCCCGGGAACCTGACTGAGCCTTGGTTCTGGAACCCTGTGGATTGGGAACATGACTGAGGTTTTATTCTAGAACCCTGTAGCCTGGAAACATAACTGAGGATTGATTCTCGAACCCTGTGGCCTGGCAACATGACATCGGTGGATTCTAGAACCCTGTGGCCTGGGAACATGCCTGAGGTTTGATGGTGGAAACCTGTGGCTTGGCAACATGACTAAGGTTTGATTCTGGAAGACTGTGGCCAGGAAGCATGATATCTGGTTGATTCTGGAAACTTGTGTCCTGGGAACATGACTGAGGTTTGTTTCTGGAAGCCTGTGCCCTGGGAACATGACTGAGGTTTGATTCTGGACACCTGTGTCCTGGGAACATGACTGAGGTTTGATGGTTGAAACCTGTGGCCCGCGAACATGACTCAGGTTTGATTCTGGAACCATGTGTCCTGGGAACATGACTGAGGTTTGATTTTGGAAACCTTTGGCCTGGGAAAATGACTGAGGTTTCATTGTGGAAACATGTGGCCTGGGATCATGACTGAGGTTTGATGGTGGAACACTCTGGCCTGGCAAAATGACTGAGGCTTGATTCTGGAACCCTGTGGCCCGGGAACGTGACTGAGGTTTGATGGCAGAAACCTGTGGCCTGGCAACATGACTGACGTTTGATTCTGGATCCCGGTGGCCTGGGAACATGACTGAGGCGTGATTCTGGAAAACTGTGGCCTGGGAACATGACATCTGTTTAGATTGTGGAATACTGTGCCCCGGGAACCTGACTGAGCCTTGGTTCTGAAACCCTGTGGACTGGGAACATGACTGAGGTTTTATTCTGGAACCCTGTAGCCTGGGAACATAACTGAGGATTGATTCTGGAACCCTGTGGCCTGGGAACATGATACCGGTGGATTCTGGAACCCTGGGGACTGGGCATGTGACATCTGTTTAGATTGTGGAATACTGTGCCCCGGGAACCTGACTGAGCCTTGGTTCTGGAACCCTGTGGATTGGGAACATGACTGAGGTTTTATTCTAGAACCCTGTAGCCTGGAAACATAACTGAGGATTGATTCTCGAACCCTGTGGCCTGGCAACATGACATCGGTGGATTCTAGAACCCTGTGGCCTGGGAACATGTCTGAGGTTTGATGGTGGAAACCTGTGGCTTGGCAACATGACTAAGGTTTGATTCTGGAAGACTGTGGCCAGGAAGCATGATATCTGGTTGATTCTGGAAACTTGTGTCCTGGGAACATGACTGAGGTTTGTTTCTGGAAGCCTGTGCCCTGGGAACATGACTGAGGTTTGATTCTGGACACCTGTGTCCTGGGAACATGACTGAGGTTTGATGGTTGAAACCTGTGGCCCGCGAACATGACTCAGGTTTGATTCTGGAACCATGTGTCCTGGGAACATGACTGAGGTTTGATTTTGGAAACCTTTGGCCTGGGAAAATGACTGAGGTTTCATTGTGGAAACATGTGGCCTGGGATCATGACTGAGGTTTGATGGTGGAACACTCTGGCCTGGCAAAATGACTGAGGCTTGATTCTGGAACCCTGTGGCCCGGGAACGTGACTGAGGTTTGATGGCAGAAACCTGTGGCCTGGCAACATGACTGACGTTTGATTCTGGATCCCGGTGGCCTGGGAACATGACTGAGGCGTGATTCTGGAAAACTGTGGCCTGGGAACATGACATCTGTTTAGATTGTGGAATACTGTGCCCCGGGAACCTGACTGAGCCTTGGTTCTGAAACCCTGTGGACTGGGAACATGACTGAGGTTTTATTCTGGAACCCTGTAGCCTGGGAACATAACTGAGGATTGATTCTGGAACCCTGTGGCCTGGGAACATGATACCGGTGGATTCTGGAACCCTGGGGACTGGGCATGTGACATCTGTTTAGATTGTGGAATACTGTGCCCCGGGAACCTGACTGAGCCTTGGTTCTGGAACCCTGTGGATTGGGAACATGACTGAGGTTTTATTCTAGAACCCTGTAGCCTGGAAACATAACTGAGGATTGATTCTCGAACCCTGTGGCCTGGCAACATGACATCGGTGGATTCTAGAACCCTGTGGCCTGGGAACATGCCTGAGGTTTGATGGTGGAAACCTGTGGCTTGGCAACATGACTAAGGTTTGATTCTGGAAGACTGTGGCCAGGAAGCATGATATCTGGTTGATTCTGGAAACTTGTGTCCTGGGAACATGACTGAGGTTTGTTTCTGGAAGCCTGTGCCCTGGGAACATGACTGAGGTTTGATTCTGGACACCTGTGTCCTGGGAACATGACTGAGGTTTGATGGTTGAAACCTGTGGCCCGCGAACATGACTCAGGTTTGATTCTGGAACCATGTGTCCTGGGAACATGACTGAGGTTTGATTTTGGAAACCTTTGGCCTGGGAAAATGACTGAGGTTTCATTGTGGAAACATGTGGCCTGGGATCATGACTGAGGTTTGATGGTGGAACACTCTGGCCTGGCAAAATGACTGAGGCTTGATTCTGGAACCCTGTGGCCCGGGAACATGAGAACGGTTTGATTCTGGAACCCTGTGGCCTTTAACATGACATCGGTGGATTCTGGAACCCTGTGGCCTGGGAACATGAGAACGGTTTGATTCTGGAACCCTGTGGCCTGGGAACATGAGTGAGGATTGATGGTGGAACCCTGTGGCCTGGCAACATGACTGAGGTTTGATACTGGAAGACTGTGGCCAGGAAACATGATATCGGGTTGATTCTGGAAACTTCTGTCCTGGGAACAAGACTGAGGTTTGATTCTGGAACCCTGTGTCCTGGGAATATGACAAAGGTTTGTTGCTGGAAGCCTGTTCCCTGGGTACATGACTGAGGTTTGATTCTGGACACCTGTGTCCTGGGAACATGAGTGATGTTTGATTGTTGAAACCTGTGGCCTGCGAACATGACTCAGGTTTGATTCTGGAACCATGTGTCCTGGGAATATGACTGAGGTTTGATTCTGGAAACCTTTGGCCTGAGAAAATGACTGAGGTTTCATTGTGGAAACATGTGGCCTGGGATCATGACTGAGGTTTGATGGTGGAACACTCTGGCCTGGCAAAATGACTGAGGCTTGATTCTGGAACCCTGTGGCCCGGGAACGTGACTGAGGTTTGATGGCAGAAACCTGTGGCCTGGCAACATGACTGACGTTTGATTCTGGATCCCGGTGGCCTGGGAACATGACTGAGGCGTGATTCTGGAAAACTGTGGCCTGGGAACATGACATCTGTTTAGATTGTGGAATACTGTGCCCCGGGAACCTGACTGAGCCTTGGTTCTGAAACCCTGTGGACTGGGAACATGACTGAGGTTTTATTCTGGAACCCTGTAGCCTGGGAACATAACTGAGGATTGATTCTGGAACCCTGTGGCCTGGGAACATGATACCGGTGGATTCTGGAACCCTGGGGACTGGGCATGTGACATCTGTTTAGATTGTGGAATACTGTGCCCCGGGAACCTGACTGAGCCTTGGTTCTGGAACCCTGTGGATTTGGAACATGACTGAGGATTTATTCTAGAACCCTGGAGCCTGGAAACATAACTGAGGATTGATTCTCGAACCCTGTGGCCTGGCAACATGACATCGGTGGATTCTAGAACCCTGTGGCCTGGGAACATGCCTGAGGTTTGATGGTGGAAACCTGTGGCTTGGCAACATGACTAAGGTTTGATTCTGGAAGACTGTGGCCAGGAAGCATGATATCTGGTTGATTCTGGAAACTTGTGTCCTGGGAACATGACTGAGGTTTGTTTCTGGAAGCCTGTGCCCTGGGAACATGACTGAGGTTTGATTCTGGACACCTGTGTCCTGGGAACATGACTGAGGTTTGATGGTTGAAACCTGTGGCCCGCGAACATGACTCAGGTTTGATTCTGGAACCATGTGTCCTGGGAACATGACTGAGGTTTGATTTTGGAAACCTTTGGCCTGGGAAAATGACTGAGGTTTCATTGTGGAAACATGTGGCCTGGGATCATGACTGAGGTTTGATGGTGGAACACTCTGGCCTGGCAAAATGACTGAGGCTTGATTCTGGAACCCTGTGGCCCGGGAACGTGACTGAGGTTTGATGGCAGAAACCTGTGGCCTGGCAACATGACTGACGTTTGATTCTGGATCCCGGTGGCCTGGGAACATGACTGAGGCGTGATTCTGGAAAACTGTGGCCTGGGAACATGACATCTGTTTAGATTGTGGAATACTGTGCCCCGGGAAGCTGACTGAGCCTTGGTTCTGAAACCCTGTGGACTGGGAACATGACTGAGGTTTTATTCTGGAACCCTGTAGCCTGGGAACATAACTGAGGATTGATTCTGGAACCCTGTGGCCTGGGAACATGATACCGGTGGATTCTGGAACCCTGGGGACTGGGCATGTGACATCTGTTTAGATTGTGGAATACTGTGCCCCGGGAACCTGACTGAGCCTTGGTTCTGGAACCCTGTGGATTGGGAACATGACTGAGGTTTTATTCTAGAACCCTGTAGCCTGGAAACATAACTGAGGATTGATTCTCGAACCCTGTGGCATGGCAACATGACATCGGTGGATTCTAGAACCCTGTGGCCTGGGAACATGCCTGAGGTTTGATGGTGGAAACCTGTGGCTTGGCAACATGACTAAGGTTTGATTCTGGAAGACTGTGGCCAGGAAGCATGATATCTGGTTGATTCTGGAAACTTGTGTCCTGGGAACATGACTGAGGTTTGTTTCTGGAAGCCTGTGCCCTGGGAACATGACTGAGGTTTGATTCTGGACACCTGTGTCCTGGGAACATGACTGAGGTTTGATGGTTGAAACCTGTGGCCCGCGAACATGACTCAGGTTTGATTCTGGAACCATGTGTCCTGGGAACATGACTGAGGTTTGATTTTGGAAACCTTTGGCCTGGGAAAATGACTGAGGTTTCATTGTGGAAACATGTGGCCTGGGATCATGACTGAGGTTTGATGGTGGAACACTCTGGCCTGGCAAAATGACTGAGGCTTGATTCTGGAACCCTGTGGCCCGGGAACATGAGAACGGTTTGATTCTGGAACCCTGTGGCCTTTAACATGACATCGGTGGATTCTGGAACCCTGTGGCCTGGGAACATGAGAACGGTTTGATTCTGGAACCCTGTGGCCTGGGAACATGAGTGAGGATTGATGGTGGAACCCTGTGGCCTGGCAACATGACTGAGGTTTGATACTGGAAGACTGTGGCCAGGAAACATGATATCGGGTTGATTCTGGAAACTTCTGTCCTGGGAACAAGACTGAGGTTTGATTCTGGAACCCTGTGTCCTGGGAATATGACAAAGGTTTGTTGCTGGAAGCCTGTTCCCTGGGTACATGACTGAGGTTTGATTCTGGACACCTGTGTCCTGGGAACATGAGTGATGTTTGATTGTTGAAACCTGTGGCCTGCGAACATGACTCAGGTTTGATTCTGGAACCATGTGTCCTGGGAATATGACTGAGGTTTGATTCTGGAAACCTTTGGCCTGAGAAAATGACTGAGGTTTCATTGTGGAAACATGTGGCCTGGGATCATGACTGAGGTTTGATGGTGGAACACTCTGGCCTGGCAAAATGACTGAGGCTTGATTCTGGAACCCTGTGGCCCGGGAACGTGACTGAGGTTTGATGGCAGAAACCTGTGGCCTGGCAACATGACTGACGTTTGATTCTGGATCCCGGTGGCCTGGGAACATGACTGAGGCGTGATTCTGGAAAACTGTGGCCTGGGAACATGACATCTGTTTAGATTGTGGAATACTGTGCCCCGGGAACCTGACTGAGCCTTGGTTCTGAAACCCTGTGGACTGGGAACATGACTGAGGTTTTATTCTGGAACCCTGTAGCCTGGGAACATAACTGAGGATTGATTCTGGAACCCTGTGGCCTGGGAACATGATACCGGTGGATTCTGGAACCCTGGGGACTGGGCATGTGACATCTGTTTAGATTGTGGAATACTGTGCCCCGGGAACCTGACTGAGCCTTGGTTCTGGAACCCTGTGGATTTGGAACATGACTGAGGATTTATTCTAGAACCCTGGAGCCTGGAAACATAACTGAGGATTGATTCTCGAACCCTGTGGCCTGGCAACATGACATCGGTGGATTCTAGAACCCTGTGGCCTGGGAACATGCCTGAGGTTTGATGGTGGAAACCTGTGGCTTGGCAACATGACTAAGGTTTGATTCTGGAAGACTGTGGCCAGGAAGCATGATATCTGGTTGATTCTGGAAACTTGTGTCCTGGGAACATGACTGAGGTTTGTTTCTGGAAGCCTGTGCCCTGGGAACATGACTGAGGTTTGATTCTGGACACCTGTGTCCTGGGAACATGACTGAGGTTTGATGGTTGAAACCTGTGGCCCGCGAACATGACTCAGGTTTGATTCTGGAACCATGTGTCCTGGGAACATGACTGAGGTTTGATTTTGGAAACCTTTGGCCTGGGAAAATGACTGAGGTTTCATTGTGGAAACATGTGGCCTGGGATCATGACTGAGGTTTGATGGTGGAACACTCTGGCCTGGCAAAATGACTGAGGCTTGATTCTGGAACCCTGTGGCCCGGGAACGTGACTGAGGTTTGATGGCAGAAACCTGTGGCCTGGCAACATGACTGACGTTTGATTCTGGATCCCGGTGGCCTGGGAACATGACTGAGGCGTGATTCTGGAAAACTGTGGCCTGGGAACATGACATCTGTTTAGATTGTGGAATACTGTGCCCCGGGAAGCTGACTGAGCCTTGGTTCTGAAACCCTGTGGACTGGGAACATGACTGAGGTTTTATTCTGGAACCCTGTAGCCTGGGAACATAACTGAGGATTGATTCTGGAACCCTGTGGCCTGGGAACATGATACCGGTGGATTCTGGAACCCTGGGGACTGGGCATGTGACATCTGTTTAGATTGTGGAATACTGTGCCCCGGGAACCTGACTGAGCCTTGGTTCTGGAACGCTGTGGATTGGGAACATGACTGAGGTTTTATTCTAGAACCCTGTAGCCTGGAAACATAACTGAGGATTGATTCTCGAACCCTGTGGCCTGGCAACATGACATCGGTGGATTCTAGAACCCTGTGGCCTGGGAACATGCCTGAGGTTTGATGGTGGAAACCTGTGGCTTGGCAACATGACTAAGGTTTGATTCTGGAAGACTGTGGCCAGGAAGCATGATATCTGGTTGATTCTGGAAACTTGTGTCCTGGGAACATGACTGAGGTTTGTTTCTGGAAGCCTGTGCCCTGGGAACATGACTGAGGTTTGATTCTGGACACCTGTGTCCTGGGAACATGACTGAGGTTTGATGGTTGAAACCTGTGGCCCGCGAACATGACTCAGGTTTGATTCTGGAACCATGTGTCCTGGGAACATGACTGAGGTTTGATTTTGGAAACCTTTGGCCTGGGAAAATGACTGAGGTTTCATTGTGGAAACATGTGGCCTGGGATCATGACTGAGGTTTGATGGTGGAACACTCTGGCCTGGCAAAATGACTGAGGCTTGATTCTGGAACCCTGTGGCCCGGGAACATGAGAACGGTTTGATTCTGGAACCCTGTGGCCTTTAACATGACATCGGTGGATTCTGGAACCCTGTGGCCTGGGAACATGAGAACGGTTTGATTCTGGAACCCTGTGGCCTGGGAACATGAGTGAGGATTGATGGTGGAACCCTGTGGCCTGGCAACATGACTGAGGTTTGATACTGGAAGACTGTGGCCAGGAAACATGATATCGGGTTGATTCTGGAAACTTCTGTCCTGGGAACAAGACTGAGGTTTGATTCTGGAACCCTGTGTCCTGGGAATATGACAAAGGTTTGTTGCTGGAAGCCTGTTCCCTGGGTACATGACTGAGGTTTGATTCTGGACACCTGTGTCCTGGGAACATGAGTGATATTTGATGGTTGAAACCTGTGGCCTGCGAACATGACTCAGGTTTGATTCTGGAACCATGTGTCCTGGGAATATGACTGAGGTTTGATTCTGGAAACCTTTGGCCTGAGAAAATGACTGAGGTTTCATTGTGGAAACATGTGGCCTGGGATCATGACTGAGGTTTGATGGTGGAACACTCTGGACTGGCAAAATGACTGAGGCTTGATTCTGGAACCCTGTGGCCCGGGAACGTGATTGAGGTTTGATGGCAGAAACCTGTGGCCTGGCAACATGACTGACGTTTGATTCTGGATCCCGGTGGCCTGGGAACATGACTGAGGCGTGATTCTGGAAAACTGTGGCCTGGGAACATGACATCTGTTTAGATTGTGGAATACTGTGCCCCGGGAAGCTGACTGAGCCTTGGTTCTGAAACCCTGTGGACTGGGAACATGACTGAGGTTTTATTCTGGAACCCTGTAGCCTGGGAACATAACTGAGGATTGATTCTGGAACCCTGTGGCCTGGGAACATGATACCGGTGGATTCTGGAACCCTGGGGACTGGGCATGTGACATCTGTTTAGATTGTGGAATACTGTGCCCCGGGAACCTGACTGAGCCTTGGTTCTGGAACCCTGTGGATTGGGAACATGACTGAGGTTTTATTCTAGAACCCTGTAGCCTGGAAACATAACTGAGGATTGATTCTCGAACCCTGTGGCCTGGCAACATGACATCGGTGGATTCTAGAACCCTGTGGCCTGGGAACATGCCTGAGGTTTGATGGTGGAAACCTGTGGCTTGGCAACATGACTAAGGTTTGATTCTGGAAGACTGTGGCCAGGAAGCATGATATCTGGTTGATTCTGGAAACTTGTGTCCTGGGAACATGACTGAGGTTTGTTTCTGGAAGCCTGTGCCCTGGGAACATGACTGAGGTTTGATTCTGGACACCTGTGTCCTGGGAACATGACTGAGGTTTGATGGTTGAAACCTGTGGCCCGCGAACATGACTCAGGTTTGATTCTGGAACCATGTGTCCTGGGAACATGACTGAGGTTTGATTTTGGAAACCTTTGGCCTGGGAAAATGACTGAGGTTTCATTGTGGAAACATGTGGCCTGGGATCATGACTGAAGTTTGATGGTGGAACACTCTGGCCTGGCAAAATGACTGAGGCTTGATTCTGGAACCCTGTGGCCCGGGAACGTGACTGAGGTTTGATGGCAGAAACCTGTGGCCTGGCAACATGACTGACGTTTGATTCTGGATCCCGGTGGCCTGGGAACATGACTGAGGCGTGATTCTGGAAAACTGTGGCCTGGGAACATGACATCTGTTTAGATTGTGGAATACTGTGCCCCGGGAACCTGACTGAGCCTTGGTTCTGAAACCCTGTGGACTGGGAACATGACTGAGGTTTTATTCTGGAACCCTGTAGCCTGGGAACATAACTGAGGATTGATTCTGGAACCCTGTGGCCTGGGAACATGATACCGGTGGATTCTGGAACCCTGGGGACTGGGCATGTGACATCTGTTTAGATTGTGGAATACTGTGCCCCGGGAACCTGACTGAGCCTTGGTTCTGGAACCCTGTGGATTGGGAACATGACTGAGGTTTTATTCTAGAACCCTGTAGCCTGGAAACATAACTGAGGATTGATTCTCGAACCCTGTGGCCTGGCAACATGACATCGGTGGATTCTAGAACCCTGTGGCCTGGGAACATGTCTGAGGTTTGATGGTGGAAACCTGTGGCTTGGCAACATGACTAAGGTTTGATTCTGGAAGACTGTGGCCAGGAAGCATGATATCTGGTTGATTCTGGAAACTTGTGTCCTGGGAACATGACTGAGGTTTGTTTCTGGAAGCCTGTGCCCTGGGAACATGACTGAGGTTTGATTCTGGACACCTGTGTCCTGGGAACATGACTGAGGTTTGATGGTTGAAACCTGTGGCCCGCGAACATGACTCAGGTTTGATTCTGGAACCATGTGTCCTGGGAACATGACTGAGGTTTGATTTTGGAAACCTTTGGCCTGGGAAAATGACTGAGGTTTCATTGTGGAAACATGTGGCCTGGGATCATGACTGAGGTTTGATGGTGGAACACTCTGGCCTGGCAAAATGACTGAGGCTTGATTCTGGAACCCTGTGGCCCGGGAACGTGACTGAGGTTTGATGGCAGAAACCTGTGGCCTGGCAACATGACTGACGTTTGATTCTGGATCCCGGTGGCCTGGGAACATGACTGAGGCGTGATTCTGGAAAACTGTGGCCTGGGAACATGACATCTGTTTAGATTGTGGAATACTGTGCCCCGGGAACCTGACTGAGCCTTGGTTCTGAAACCCTGTGGACTGGGAACATGACTGAGGTTTTATTCTGGAACCCTGTAGCCTGGGAACATAACTGAGGATTGATTCTGGAACCCTGTGGCCTGGGAACATGATACCGGTGGATTCTGGAACCCTGGGGACTGGGCATGTGACATCTGTTTAGATTGTGGAATACTGTGCCCCGGGAACCTGACTGAGCCTTGGTTCTGGAACCCTGTGGATTGGGAACATGACTGAGGTTTTATTCTAGAACCCTGTAGCCTGGAAACATAACTGAGGATTGATTCTCGAACCCTGTGGCCTGGCAACATGACATCGGTGGATTCTAGAACCCTGTGGCCTGGGAACATGCCTGAGGTTTGATGGTGGAAACCTGTGGCTTGGCAACATGACTAAGGTTTGATTCTGGAAGACTGTGGCCAGGAAGCATGATATCTGGTTGATTCTGGAAACTTGTGTCCTGGGAACATGACTGAGGTTTGTTTCTGGAAGCCTGTGCCCTGGGAACATGACTGAGGTTTGATTCTGGACACCTGTGTCCTGGGAACATGACTGAGGTTTGATGGTTGAAACCTGTGGCCCGCGAACATGACTCAGGTTTGATTCTGGAACCATGTGTCCTGGGAACATGACTGAGGTTTGATTTTGGAAACCTTTGGCCTGGGAAAATGACTGAGGTTTCATTGTGGAAACATGTGGCCTGGGATCATGACTGAGGTTTGATGGTGGAACACTCTGGCCTGGCAAAATGACTGAGGCTTGATTCTGGAACCCTGTGGCCCGGGAACGTGACTGAGGTTTGATGGCAGAAACCTGTGGCCTGGCAACATGACTGACGTTTGATTCTGGATCCCGGTGGCCTGGGAACATGACTGAGGCGTGATTCTGGAAAACTGTGGCCTGGGAACATGACATCTGTTTAGATTGTGGAATACTGTGCCCCGGGAAGCTGACTGAGCCTTGGTTCTGAAACCCTGTGGACTGGGAACATGACTGAGGTTTTATTCTGGAACCCTGTAGCCTGGGAACATAACTGAGGATTGATTCTGGAACCCTGTGGCCTGGGAACATGATACCGGTGGATTCTGGAACCCTGGGGACTGGGCATGTGACATCTGTTTAGATTGTGGAATACTGTGCCCCGGGAACCTGACTGAGCCTTGGTTCTGGAACGCTGTGGATTGGGAACATGACTGAGGTTTTATTCTAGAACCCTGTAGCCTGGAAACATAACTGAGGATTGATTCTCGAACCCTGTGGCCTGGCAACATGACATCGGTGGATTCTAGAACCCTGTGGCCTGGGAACATGCCTGAGGTTTGATGGTGGAAACCTGTGGCTTGGCAACATGACTAAGGTTTGATTCTGGAAGACTGTGGCCAGGAAGCATGATATCTGGTTGATTCTGGAAACTTGTGTCCTGGGAACATGACTGAGGTTTGTTTCTGGAAGCCTGTGCCCTGGGAACATGACTGAGGTTTGATTCTGGACACCTGTGTCCTGGGAACATGACTGAGGTTTGATGGTTGAAACCTGTGGCCCGCGAACATGACTCAGGTTTGATTCTGGAACCATGTGTCCTGGGAACATGACTGAGGTTTGATTTTGGAAACCTTTGGCCTGGGAAAATGACTGAGGTTTCATTGTGGAAACATGTGGCCTGGGATCATGACTGAGGTTTGATGGTGGAACACTCTGGCCTGGCAAAATGACTGAGGCTTGATTCTGGAACCCTGTGGCCCGGGAACATGAGAACGGTTTGATTCTGGAACCCTGTGGCCTTTAACATGACATCGGTGGATTCTGGAACCCTGTGGCCTGGGAACATGAGAACGGTTTGATTCTGGAACCCTGTGGCCTGGGAACATGAGTGAGGATTGATGGTGGAACCCTGTGGCCTGGCAACATGACTGAGGTTTGATACTGGAAGACTGTGGCCAGGAAACATGATATCGGGTTGATTCTGGAAACTTCTGTCCTGGGAACAAGACTGAGGTTTGATTCTGGAACCCTGTGTCCTGGGAATATGACAAAGGTTTGTTGCTGGAAGCCTGTTCCCTGGGTACATGACTGAGGTTTGATTCTGGACACCTGTGTCCTGGGAACATGAGTGATGTTTGATGGTTGAAACCTGTGGCCTGCGAACATGACTCAGGTTTGATTCTGGAACCATGTGTCCTGGGAATATGACTGAGGTTTGATTCTGGAAACCTTTGGCCTGAGAAAATGACTGAGGTTTCATTGTGGAAACATGTGGCCTGGGATCATGACTGAGGTTTGATGGTGGAACACTCTGGACTGGCAAAATGACTGAGGCTTGATTCTGGAACCCTGTGGCCCGGGAACGTGACTGAGGTTTGATGGCAGAAACCTGTGGCCTGGCAACATGACTGACGTTTGATTCTGGATCCCGGTGGCCTGGGAACATGACTGAGGCGTGATTCTGGAAAACTGTGGCCTGGGAACATGACATCTGTTTAGATTGTGGAATACTGTGCCCCGGGAAGCTGACTGAGCCTTGGTTCTGAAACCCTGTGGACTGGGAACATGACTGAGGTTTTATTCTGGAACCCTGTAGCCTGGGAACATAACTGAGGATTGATTCTGGAACCCTGTGGCCTGGGAACATGATACCGGTGGATTCTGGAACCCTGGGGACTGGGCATGTGACATCTGTTTAGATTGTGGAATACTGTGCCCCGGGAACCTGACTGAGCCTTGGTTCTGGAACCCTGTGGATTGGGAACATGACTGAGGTTTTATTCTAGAACCCTGTAGCCTGGAAACATAACTGAGGATTGATTCTCGAACCCTGTGGCCTGGCAACATGACATCGGTGGATTCTAGAACCCTGTGGCCTGGGAACATGCCTGAGGTTTGATGGTGGAAACCTGTGGCTTGGCAACATGACTAAGGTTTGATTCTGGAAGACTGTGGCCAGGAAGCATGATATCTGGTTGATTCTGGAAACTTGTGTCCTGGGAACATGACTGAGGTTTGTTTCTGGAAGCCTGTGCCCTGGGAACATGACTGAGGTTTGATTCTGGACACCTGTGTCCTGGGAACATGACTGAGGTTTGATGGTTGAAACCTGTGGCCCGCGAACATGACTCAGGTTTGATTCTGGAACCATGTGTCCTGGGAACATGACTGAGGTTTGATTTTGGAAACCTTTGGCCTGGGAAAATGACTGAGGTTTCATTGTGGAAACATGTGGCCTGGGATCATGACTGAAGTTTGATGGTGGAACACTCTGGCCTGGCAAAATGACTGAGGCTTGATTCTGGAACCCTGTGGCCCGGGAACGTGACTGAGGTTTGATGGCAGAAACCTGTGGCCTGGCAACATGACTGACGTTTGATTCTGGATCCCGGTGGCCTGGGAACATGACTGAGGCGTGATTCTGGAAAACTGTGGCCTGGGAACATGACATCTGTTTAGATTGTGGAATACTGTGCCCCGGGAAGCTGACTGAGCCTTGGTTCTGAAACCCTGTGGACTGGGAACATGACTGAGGTTTTATTCTGGAACCCTGTAGCCTGGGAACATAACTGAGGATTGATTCTGGAACCCTGTGGCCTGGGAACATGATACCGGTGGATTCTGGAACCCTGGGGACTGGGCATGTGACATCTGTTTAGATTGTGGAATACTGTGCCCCGGGAACCTGACTGAGCCTTGGTTCTGGAACCCTGTGGATTGGGAACATGACTGAGGTTTTATTCTAGAACCCTGTAGCCTGGAAACATAACTGAGGATTGATTCTCGAACCCTGTGGCCTGGCAACATGACATCGGTGGATTCTAGAACCCTGTGGCCTGGGAACATGTCTGAGGTTTGATGGTGGAAACCTGTGGCTTGGCAACATGACTAAGGTTTGATTCTGGAAGACTGTGGCCAGGAAGCATGATATCTGGTTGATTCTGGAAACTTGTGTCCTGGGAACATGACTGAGGTTTGTTTCTGGAAGCCTGTGCCCTGGGAACATGACTGAGGTTTGATTCTGGACACCTGTGTCCTGGGAACATGACTGAGGTTTGATGGTTGAAACCTGTGGCCCGCGAACATGACTCAGGTTTGATTCTGGAACCATGTGTCCTGGGAACATGACTGAGGTTTGATTTTGGAAACCTTTGGCCTGGGAAAATGACTGAGGTTTCATTGTGGAAACATGTGGCCTGGGATCATGACTGAGGTTTGATGGTGGAACACTCTGGCCTGGCAAAATGACTGAGGCTTGATTCTGGAACCCTGTGGCCCGGGAACGTGACTGAGGTTTGATGGCAGAAACCTGTGGCCTGGCAACATGACTGACGTTTGATTCTGGATCCCGGTGGCCTGGGAACATGACTGAGGCGTGATTCTGGAAAACTGTGGCCTGGGAACATGACATCTGTTTAGATTGTGGAATACTGTGCCCCGGGAACCTGACTGAGCCTTGGTTCTGAAACCCTGTGGACTGGGAACATGACTGAGGTTTTATTCTGGAACCCTGTAGCCTGGGAACATAACTGAGGATTGATTCTGGAACCCTGTGGCCTGGGAACATGATACCGGTGGATTCTGGAACCCTGGGGACTGGGCATGTGACATCTGTTTAGATTGTGGAATACTGTGCCCCGGGAACCTGACTGAGCCTTGGTTCTGGAACCCTGTGGATTGGGAACATGACTGAGGTTTTATTCTAGAACCCTGTAGCCTGGAAACATAACTGAGGATTGATTCTCGAACCCTGTGGCCTGGCAACATGACATCGGTGGATTCTAGAACCCTGTGGCCTGGGAACATGCCTGAGGTTTGATGGTGGAAACCTGTGGCTTGGCAACATGACTAAGGTTTGATTCTGGAAGACTGTGGCCAGGAAGCATGATATCTGGTTGATTCTGGAAACTTGTGTCCTGGGAACATGACTGAGGTTTGTTTCTGGAAGCCTGTGCCCTGGGAACATGACTGAGGTTTGATTCTGGACACCTGTGTCCTGGGAACATGACTGAGGTTTGATGGTTGAAACCTGTGGCCCGCGAACATGACTCAGGTTTGATTCTGGAACCATGTGTCCTGGGAACATGACTGAGGTTTGATTTTGGAAACCTTTGGCCTGGGAAAATGACTGAGGTTTCATTGTGGAAACATGTGGCCTGGGATCATGACTGAGGTTTGATGGTGGAACACTCTGGCCTGGCAAAATGACTGAGGCTTGATTCTGGAACCCTGTGGCCCGGGAACGTGACTGAGGTTTGATGGCAGAAACCTGTGGCCTGGCAACATGACTGACGTTTGATTCTGGATCCCGGTGGCCTGGGAACATGACTGAGGCGTGATTCTGGAAAACTGTGGCCTGGGAACATGACATCTGTTTAGATTGTGGAATACTGTGCCCCGGGAACCTGACTGAGCCTTGGTTCTGAAACCCTGTGGACTGGGAACATGACTGAGGTTTTATTCTGGAACCCTGTAGCCTGGGAACATAACTGAGGATTGATTCTGGAACCCTGTGGCCTGGGAACATGATACCGGTGGATTCTGGAACCCTGGGGACTGGGCATGTGACATCTGTTTAGATTGTGGAATACTGTGCCCCGGGAACCTGACTGAGCCTTGGTTCTGGAACCCTGTGGATTGGGAACATGACTGAGGTTTTATTCTAGAACCCTGTAGCCTGGAAACATAACTGAGGATTGATTCTCGAACCCTGTGGCCTGGCAACATGACATCGGTGGATTCTAGAACCCTGTGGCCTGGGAACATGCCTGAGGTTTGATGGTGGAAACCTGTGGCTTGGCAACATGACTAAGGTTTGATTCTGGAAGACTGTGGCCAGGAAGCATGATATCTGGTTGATTCTGGAAACTTGTGTCCTGGGAACATGACTGAGGTTTGTTTCTGGAAGCCTGTGCCCTGGGAACATGACTGAGGTTTGATTCTGGACACCTGTGTCCTGGGAACATGACTGAGGTTTGATGGTTGAAACCTGTGGCCCGCGAACATGACTCAGGTTTGATTCTGGAACCATGTGTCCTGGGAACATGACTGAGGTTTGATTTTGGAAACCTTTGGCCTGGGAAAATGACTGAGGTTTCATTGTGGAAACATGTGGCCTGGGATCATGACTGAGGTTTGATGGTGGAACACTCTGGCCTGGCAAAATGACTGAGGCTTGATTCTGGAACCCTGTGGCCCGGGAACGTGACTGAGGTTTGATGGCAGAAACCTGTGGCCTGGCAACATGACTGACGTTTGATTCTGGATCCCGGTGGCCTGGGAACATGACTGAGGCGTGATTCTGGAAAACTGTGGCCTGGGAACATGACATCTGTTTAGATTGTGGAATACTGTGCCCCGGGAACCTGACTGAGCCTTGGTTCTGAAACCCTGTGGACTGGGAACATGACTGAGGTTTTATTCTGGAACCCTGTAGCCTGGGAACATAACTGAGGATTGATTCTGGAACCCTGTGGCCTGGGAACATGATACCGGTGGATTCTGGAACCCTGGGGACTGGGCATGTGACATCTGTTTAGATTGTGGAATACTGTGCCCCGGGAACCTGACTGAGCCTTGGTTCTGGAACCCTGTGGATTGGGAACATGACTGAGGTTTTATTCTAGAACCCTGTAGCCTGGAAACATAACTGAGGATTGATTCTCGAACCCTGTGGCCTGGCAACATGACATCGGTGGATTCTAGAACCCTGTGGCCTGGGAACATGCCTGAGGTTTGATGGTGGAAACCTGTGGCTTGGCAACATGACTAAGGTTTGATTCTGGAAGACTGTGGCCAGGAAGCATGATATCTGGTTGATTCTGGAAACTTGTGTCCTGGGAACATGACTGAGGTTTGTTTCTGGAAGCCTGTGCCCTGGGAACATGACTGAGGTTTGATTCTGGACACCTGTGTCCTGGGAACATGACTGAGGTTTGATGGTTGAAACCTGTGGCCCGCGAACATGACTCAGGTTTGATTCTGGAACCATGTGTCCTGGGAACATGACTGAGGTTTGATTTTGGAAACCTTTGGCCTGGGAAAATGACTGAGGTTTCATTGTGGAAACATGTGGCCTGGGATCATGACTGAGGTTTGATGGTGGAACACTCTGGCCTGGCAAAATGACTGAGGCTTGATTCTGGAACCCTGTGGCCCGGGAACATGAGAACGGTTTGATTCTGGAACCCTGTGGCCTTTAACATGACATCGGTGGATTCTGGAACCCTGTGGCCTGGGAACATGAGAACGGTTTGATTCTGGAACCCTGTGGCCTGGGAACATGAGTGAGGATTGATGGTGGAACCCTGTGGCCTGGCAACATGACTGAGGTTTGATACTGGAAGACTGTGGCCAGGAAACATGATATCGGGTTGATTCTGGAAACTTCTGTCCTGGGAACAAGACTGAGGTTTGATTCTGGAACCCTGTGTCCTGGGAATATGACAAAGGTTTGTTGCTGGAAGCCTGTTCCCTGGGTACATGACTGAGGTTTGATTCTGGACACCTGTGTCCTGGGAACATGAGTGATGTTTGATGGTTGAAACCTGTGGCCTGCGAACATGACTCAGGTTTGATTCTGGAACCATGTGTCCTGGGAATATGACTGAGGTTTGATTCTGGAAACCTTTGGCCTGAGAAAATGACTGAGGTTTCATTGTGGAAACATGTGGCCTGGGATCATGACTGAGGTTTGATGGTGGAACACTCTGGCCTGGCAAAATGACTGAGGCTTGATTCTGGAACCCTGTGGCCCGGGAACGTGACTGAGGTTTGATGGCAGAAACCTGTGGCCTGGCAACATGACTGACGTTTGATTCTGGATCCCGGTGGCCTGGGAACATGACTGAGGCGTGATTCTGGAAAACTGTGGCCTGGGAACATGACATCTGTTTAGATTGTGGAATACTGTGCCCCGGGAACCTGACTGAGCCTTGGTTCTGAAACCCTGTGGACTGGGAACATGACTGAGGTTTTATTCTGGAACCCTGTAGCCTGGGAACATAACTGAGGATTGATTCTGGAACCCTGTGGCCTGGGAACATGATACCGGTGGATTCTGGAACCCTGGGGACTGGGCATGTGACATCTGTTTAGATTGTGGAATACTGTGCCCCGGGAACCTGACTGAGCCTTGGTTCTGGAACCCTGTGGATTGGGAACATGACTGAGGATTTATTCTAGAACCCTGTAGCCTGGAAACATAACTGAGGATTGATTCTCGAACCCTGTGGCCTGGCAACATGACATCGGTGGATTCTAGAACCCTGTGGCCTGGGAACATGCCTGAGGTTTGATGGTGGAAACCTGTGGCTTGGCAACATGACTAAGGTTTGATTCTGGAAGACTGTGGCCAGGAAGCATGATATCTGGTTGATTCTGGAAACTTGTGTCCTGGGAACATGACTGAGGTTTGTTTCTGGAAGCCTGTGCCCTGGGAACATGACTGAGGTTTGATTCTGGACACCTGTGTCCTGGGAACATGACTGAGGTTTGATGGTTGAAACCTGTGGCCCGCGAACATGACTCAGGTTTGATTCTGGAACCATGTGTCCTGGGAACATGACTGAGGTTTGATTTTGGAAACCTTTGGCCTGGGAAAATGACTGAGGTTTCATTGTGGAAACATGTGGCCTGGGATCATGACTGAGGTTTGATGGTGGAACACTCTGGCCTGGCAAAATGACTGAGGCTTGATTCTGGAACCCTGTGGCCCGGGAACATGAGAACGGTTTGATTCTGGAACCCTGTGGCCTTTAACATGACATCGGTGGATTCTGGAACCCTGTGGCCTGGGAACATGAGAACGGTTTGATTCTGGAACCCTGTGGCCTGGGAACATGAGTGAGGATTGATGGTGGAACCCTGTGGCCTGGCAACATGACTGAGGTTTGATACTGGAAGACTGTGGCCAGGAAACATGATATCGGGTTGATTCTGGAAACTTCTGTCCTGGGAACAAGACTGAGGTTTGATTCTGGAACCCTGTGTCCTGGGAATATGACAAAGGTTTGTTGCTGGAAGCCTGTTCCCTGGGTACATGACTGAGGTTTGATTCTGGACACCTGTGTCCTGGGAACATGAGTGATGTTTGATGGTTGAAACCTGTGGCCTGCGAACATGACTCAGGTTTGATTCTGGAACCATGTGTCCTGGGAATATGACTGAGGTTTGATTCTGGAAACCTTTGGCCTGAGAAAATGACTGAGGTTTCATTGTGGAAACATGTGGCCTGGGATCATGACTGAGGTTTGATGGTGGAACACTCTGGCCTGGCAAAATGACTGAGGCTTGATTCTGGAACCCTGTGGCCCGGGAACGTGACTGAGGTTTGATGGCAGAAACCTGTGGCCTGGCAACATGACTGACGTTTGATTCTGGATCCCGGTGGCCTGGGAACATGACTGAGGCGTGATTCTGGAAAACTGTGGCCTGGGAACATGACATCTGTTTAGATTGTGGAATACTGTGCCCCGGGAACCTGACTGAGCCTTGGTTCTGAAACCCTGTGGACTGGGAACATGACTGAGGTTTTATTCTGGAACCCTGTAGCCTGGGAACATAACTGAGGATTGATTCTGGAACCCTGTGGCCTGGGAACATGATACCGGTGGATTCTGGAACCCTGGGGACTGGGCATGTGACATCTGTTTAGATTGTGGAATACTGTGCCCCGGGAACCTGACTGAGCCTTGGTTCTGGAACCCTGTGGATTGGGAACATGACTGAGGATTTATTCTAGAACCCTGTAGCCTGGAAACATAACTGAGGATTGATTCTCGAACCCTGTGGCCTGGCAACATGACATCGGTGGATTCTAGAACCCTGTGGCCTGGGAACATGCCTGAGGTTTGATGGTGGAAACCTGTGGCTTGGCAACATGACTAAGGTTTGATTCTGGAAGACTGTGGCCAGGAAGCATGATATCTGGTTGATTCTGGAAACTTGTGTCCTGGGAACATGACTGAGGTTTGTTTCTGGAAGCCTGTGCCCTGGGAACATGACTGAGGTTTGATTCTGGACACCTGTGTCCTGGGAACATGACTGAGGTTTGATGGTTGAAACCTGTGGCCCGCGCACATGACTCAGGTTTGATTCTGGAACCATGTGTCCTGGGAACATGACTGAGGTTTGATTTTGGAAACCTTTGGCCTGGGAAAATGACTGAGGTTTCATTGTGGAAACATGTGGCCTGGGATCATGACTGAGGTTTGATGGTGGAACACTCTGGCCTGGCAAAATGACTGAGGCTTGATTCTGGAACCCTGTGGCCCGGGAACATGAGAACGGTTTGATTCTGGAACCCTGTGGCCTTTAACATGACATCGGTGGATTCTGGAACCCTGTGGCCTGGGAACATGAGAACGGTTTGATTCTGGAACCCTGTGGCCTGGGAACATGAGTGAGGATTGATGGTGGAACCCTGTGGCCTGGCAACATGACTGAGGTTTGATACTGGAAGACTGTGGCCAGGAAACATGATATCGGGTTGATTCTGGAAACTTCTGTCCTGGGAACAAGACTGAGGTTTGATTCTGGAACCCTGTATCCTGGGAATATGACAAAGGTTTGTTGCTGGAAGCCTGTTCCCTGGGTACATGACTGAGGTTTGATTCTGGACACCTGTGTCCTGGGAACATGAGTGATGTTTGATGGTTGAAACCTGTGGCCTGCGAACATGACTCAGGTTTGATTCTGGAACCATGTGTCCTGGGAATATGACTGAGGTTTGATTCTGGAAACCTTTGGCCTGAGAAAATGACTGAGGTTTCATTGTGGAAACATGTGGCCTGGGATCATGACTGAGGTTTGATGGTGGAACACTCTGGCCTGGCAAAATGACTGAGGCTTGATTCTGGAACCCTGTGGCCCGGGAACGTGACTGAGGTTTGATGGCAGAAACCTGTGGCCTGGCAACATGACTGACGTTTGATTCTGGATCCCGGTGGCCTGGGAACATGACTGAGGCGTGATTCTGGAAAACTGTGGCCTGGGAACATGACATCTGTTTAGATTGTGGAATACTGTGCCCCGGGAAGCTGACTGAGCCTTGGTTCTGAAACCCTGTGGACTGGGAACATGACTGAGGTTTTATTCTGGAACCCTGTAGCCTGGGAACATAACTGAGGATTGATTCTGGAACCCTGTGGCCTGGGAACATGATACCGGTGGATTCTGGAACCCTGGGGACTGGGCATGTGACATCTGTTTAGATTGTGGAATACTGTGCCCCGGGAACCTGACTGAGCCTTGGTTCTGGAACCCTGTGGATTGGGAACATGACTGAGGTTTTATTCTAGAACCCTGTAGCCTGGAAACATAACTGAGGATTGATTCTCGAACCCTGTGGCCTGGCAACATGACATCGGTGGATTCTAGAACCCTGTGGCCTGGGAACATGCCTGAGGTTTGATGGTGGAAACCTGTGGCTTGGCAACATGACTAAGGTTTGATTCTGGAAGACTGTGGCCAGGAAGCATGATATCTGGTTGATTCTGGAAACTTGTGTCCTGGGAACATGACTGAGGTTTGTTTCTGGAAGCCTGTGCCCTGGGAACATGACTGAGGTTTGATTCTGGACACCTGTGTCCTGGGAACATGACTGAGGTTTGATGGTTGAAACCTGTGGCCCGCGAACATGACTCAGGTTTGATTCTGGAACCATGTGTCCTGGGAACATGACTGAGGTTTGATTTTGGAAACCTTTGGCCTGGGAAAATGACTGAGGTTTCATTGTGGAAACATGTGGCCTGGGATCATGACTGAGGTTTGATGGTGGAACACTCTGGCCTGGCAAAATGACTGAGGCTTGATTCTGGAACCCTGTGGCCCGGGAACGTGACTGAGGTTTGATGGCAGAAACCTGTGGCCTGGCAACATGACTGACGTTTGATTCTGGATCCCGGTGGCCTGGGAACATGACTGAGGCGTGATTCTGGAAAACTGTGGCCTGGGAACATGACATCTGTTTAGATTGTGGAATACTGTGCCCCGGGAACCTGACTGAGCCTTGGTTCTGAAACCCTGTGGACTGGGAACATGACTGAGGTTTTATTCTGGAACCCTGTAGCCTGGGAACATAACTGAGGATTGATTCTGGAACCCTGTGGCCTGGGAACATGATACCGGTGGATTCTGGAACCCTGGGGACTGGGCATGTGACATCTGTTTAGATTGTGGAATACTGTGCCCCGGGAACCTGACTGAGCCTTGGTTCTAGAACCCTGTGGCCTGGGAACATGCCTGAGGTTTGATGGTGGAAACCTGTGGCTTGGCAACATGACTAAGGTTTGATTCTGGAAGACTGTGGCCAGGAAGCATGATATCTGGTTGATTCTGGAAACTTGTGTCCTGGGAACATGACTGAGGTTTGTTTCTGGAAGCCTGTGCCCTGGGAACATGACTGAGGTTTGATTCTGGACACCTGTGTCCTGGGAACATGACTGAGGTTTGATGGTTGAAACCTGTGGCCCGCGAACATGACTCAGGTTTGATTCTGGAACCATGTGTCCTGGGAACATGACTGAGGTTTGATTTTGGAAACCTTTGGCCTGGGAAAATGACTGAGGTTTCATTGTGGAAACATGTGGCCTGGGATCATGACTGAGGTTTGATGGTGGAACACTCTGGCCTGGCAAAATGACTGAGGCTTGATTCTGGAACCCTGTGGCCCGGGAACGTGACTGAGGTTTGATGGCAGAAACCTGTGGCCTGGCAACATGACTGACGTTTGATTCTGGATCCCGGTGGCCTGGGAACATGACTGAGGCGTGATTCTGGAAAACTGTGGCCTGGGAACATGACATCTGTTTAGATTGTGGAATACTGTGCCCCGGGAACCTGACTGAGCCTTGGTTCTGAAACCCTGTGGACTGGGAACATGACTGAGGTTTTATTCTGGAACCCTGTAGCCTGGGAACATAACTGAGGATTGATTCTGGAACCCTGTGGCCTGGGAACATGATACCGGTGGATTCTGGAACCCTGGGGACTGGGCATGTGACATCTGTTTAGATTGTGGAATACTGTGCCCCGGGAACCTGACTGAGCCTTGGTTCTGGAACCCTGTGGATTGGGAACATGACTGAGGTTTTATTCTAGAACCCTGTAGCCTGGAAACATAACTGAGGATTGATTCTCGAACCCTGTGGCCTGGCAACATGACATCGGTGGATTCTAGAACCCTGTGGCCTGGGAACATGTCTGAGGTTTGATGGTGGAAACCTGTGGCTTGGCAACATGACTAAGGTTTGATTCTGGAAGACTGTGGCCAGGAAGCATGATATCTGGTTGATTCTGGAAACTTGTGTCCTGGGAACATGACTGAGGTTTGTTTCTGGAAGCCTGTGCCCTGGGAACATGACTGAGGTTTGATTCTGGACACCTGTGTCCTGGGAACATGACTGAGGTTTGATGGTTGAAACCTGTGGCCCGCGAACATGACTCAGGTTTGATTCTGGAACCATGTGTCCTGGGAACATGACTGAGGTTTGATTTTGGAAACCTTTGGCCTGGGAAAATGACTGAGGTTTCATTGTGGAAACATGTGGCCTGGGATCATGACTGAGGTTTGATGGTGGAACACTCTGGCCTGGCAAAATGACTGAGGCTTGATTCTGGAACCCTGTGGCCCGGGAACGTGACTGAGGTTTGATGGCAGAAACCTGTGGCCTGGCAACATGACTGACGTTTGATTCTGGATCCCGGTGGCCTGGGAACATGACTGAGGCGTGATTCTGGAAAACTGTGGCCTGGGAACATGACATCTGTTTAGATTGTGGAATACTGTGCCCCGGGAAGCTGACTGAGCCTTGGTTCTGAAACCCTGTGGACTGGGAACATGACTGAGGTTTTATTCTGGAACCCTGTAGCCTGGGAACATAACTGAGGATTGATTCTGGAACCCTGTGGCCTGGGAACATGATACCGGTGGATTCTGGAACCCTGGGGACTGGGCATGTGACATCTGTTTAGATTGTGGAATACTGTGCCCCGGGAACCTGACTGAGCCTTGGTTCTGGAACGCTGTGGATTGGGAACATGACTGAGGTTTTATTCTAGAACCCTGTAGCCTGGAAACATAACTGAGGATTGATTCTCGAACCCTGTGGCCTGGCAACATGACATCGGTGGATTCTAGAACCCTGTGGCCTGGGAACATGCCTGAGGTTTGATGGTGGAAACCTGTGGCTTGGCAACATGACTAAGGTTTGATTCTGGAAGACTGTGGCCAGGAAGCATGATATCTGGTTGATTCTGGAAACTTGTGTCCTGGGAACATGACTGAGGTTTGTTTCTGGAAGCCTGTGCCCTGGGAACATGACTGAGGTTTGATTCTGGACACCTGTGTCCTGGGAACATGACTGAGGTTTGATGGTTGAAACCTGTGGCCCGCGAACATGACTCAGGTTTGATTCTGGAACCATGTGTCCTGGGAACATGACTGAGGTTTGATTTTGGAAACCTTTGGCCTGGGAAAATGACTGAGGTTTCATTGTGGAAACATGTGGCCTGGGATCATGACTGAGGTTTGATGGTGGAACACTCTGGCCTGGCAAAATGACTGAGGCTTGATTCTGGAACCCTGTGGCCCGGGAACATGAGAACGGTTTGATTCTGGAACCCTGTGGCCTTTAACATGACATCGGTGGATTCTGGAACCCTGTGGCCTGGGAACATGAGAACGGTTTGATTCTGGAACCCTGTGGCCTGGGAACATGAGTGAGGATTGATGGTGGAACCCTGTGGCCTGGCAACATGACTGAGGTTTGATACTGGAAGACTGTGGCCAGGAAACATGATATCGGGTTGATTCTGGAAACTTCTGTCCTGGGAACAAGACTGAGGTTTGATTCTGGAACCCTGTGTCCTGGGAATATGACAAAGGTTTGTTGCTGGAAGCCTGTTCCCTGGGTACATGACTGAGGTTTGATTCTGGACACCTGTGTCCTGGGAACATGAGTGATGTTTGATTGTTGAAACCTGTGGCCTGCGAACATGACTCAGGTTTGATTCTGGAACCATGTGTCCTGGGAATATGACTGAGGTTTGATTCTGGAAACCTTTGGCCTGAGAAAATGACTGAGGTTTCATTGTGGAAACATGTGGCCTGGGATCATGACTGAGGTTTGATGGTGGAACACTCTGGCCTGGCAAAATGACTGAGGCTTGATTCTGGAACCCTGTGGCCCGGGAACGTGACTGAGGTTTGATGGCAGAAACCTGTGGCCTGGCAACATGACTGACGTTTGATTCTGGATCCCGGTGGCCTGGGAACATGACTGAGGCGTGATTCTGGAAAACTGTGGCCTGGGAACATGACATCTGTTTAGATTGTGGAATACTGTGCCCCGGGAACCTGACTGAGCCTTGGTTCTGAAACCCTGTGGACTGGGAACATGACTGAGGTTTTATTCTGGAACCCTGTAGCCTGGGAACATAACTGAGGATTGATTCTGGAACCCTGTGGCCTGGGAACATGATACCGGTGGATTCTGGAACCCTGGGGACTGGGCATGTGACATCTGTTTAGATTGTGGAATACTGTGCCCCGGGAACCTGACTGAGCCTTGGTTCTGGAACCCTGTGGATTTGGAACATGACTGAGGATTTATTCTAGAACCCTGGAGCCTGGAAACATAACTGAGGATTGATTCTCGAACCCTGTGGCCTGGCAACATGACATCGGTGGATTCTAGAACCCTGTGGCCTGGGAACATGCCTGAGGTTTGATGGTGGAAACCTGTGGCTTGGCAACATGACTAAGGTTTGATTCTGGAAGACTGTGGCCAGGAAGCATGATATCTGGTTGATTCTGGAAACTTGTGTCCTGGGAACATGACTGAGGTTTGTTTCTGGAAGCCTGTGCCCTGGGAACATGACTGAGGTTTGATTCTGGACACCTGTGTCCTGGGAACATGACTGAGGTTTGATGGTTGAAACCTGTGGCCCGCGAACATGACTCAGGTTTGATTCTGGAACCATGTGTCCTGGGAACATGACTGAGGTTTGATTTTGGAAACCTTTGGCCTGGGAAAATGACTGAGGTTTCATTGTGGAAACATGTGGCCTGGGATCATGACTGAGGTTTGATGGTGGAACACTCTGGCCTGGCAAAATGACTGAGGCTTGATTCTGGAACCCTGTGGCCCGGGAACGTGACTGAGGTTTGATGGCAGAAACCTGTGGCCTGGCAACATGACTGACGTTTGATTCTGGATCCCGGTGGCCTGGGAACATGACTGAGGCGTGATTCTGGAAAACTGTGGCCTGGGAACATGACATCTGTTTAGATTGTGGAATACTGTGCCCCGGGAAGCTGACTGAGCCTTGGTTCTGAAACCCTGTGGACTGGGAACATGACTGAGGTTTTATTCTGGAACCCTGTAGCCTGGGAACATAACTGAGGATTGATTCTGGAACCCTGTGGCCTGGGAACATGATACCGGTGGATTCTGGAACCCTGGGGACTGGGCATGTGACATCTGTTTAGATTGTGGAATACTGTGCCCCGGGAACCTGACTGAGCCTTGGTTCTGGAACCCTGTGGATTGGGAACATGACTGAGGTTTTATTCTAGAACCCTGTAGCCTGGAAACATAACTGAGGATTGATTCTCGAACCCTGTGGCATGGCAACATGACATCGGTGGATTCTAGAACCCTGTGGCCTGGGAACATGCCTGAGGTTTGATGGTGGAAACCTGTGGCTTGGCAACATGACTAAGGTTTGATTCTGGAAGACTGTGGCCAGGAAGCATGATATCTGGTTGATTCTGGAAACTTGTGTCCTGGGAACATGACTGAGGTTTGTTTCTGGAAGCCTGTGCCCTGGGAACATGACTGAGGTTTGATTCTGGACACCTGTGTCCTGGGAACATGACTGAGGTTTGATGGTTGAAACCTGTGGCCCGCGAACATGACTCAGGTTTGATTCTGGAACCATGTGTCCTGGGAACATGACTGAGGTTTGATTTTGGAAACCTTTGGCCTGGGAAAATGACTGAGGTTTCATTGTGGAAACATGTGGCCTGGGATCATGACTGAGGTTTGATGGTGGAACACTCTGGCCTGGCAAAATGACTGAGGCTTGATTCTGGAACCCTGTGGCCCGGGAACATGAGAACGGTTTGATTCTGGAACCCTGTGGCCTTTAACATGACATCGGTGGATTCTGGAACCCTGTGGCCTGGGAACATGAGAACGGTTTGATTCTGGAACCCTGTGGCCTGGGAACATGAGTGAGGATTGATGGTGGAACCCTGTGGCCTGGCAACATGACTGAGGTTTGATACTGGAAGACTGTGGCCAGGAAACATGATATCGGGTTGATTCTGGAAACTTCTGTCCTGGGAACAAGACTGAGGTTTGATTCTGGAACCCTGTGTCCTGGGAATATGACAAAGGTTTGTTGCTGGAAGCCTGTTCCCTGGGTACATGACTGAGGTTTGATTCTGGACACCTGTGTCCTGGGAACATGAGTGATGTTTGATTGTTGAAACCTGTGGCCTGCGAACATGACTCAGGTTTGATTCTGGAACCATGTGTCCTGGGAATATGACTGAGGTTTGATTCTGGAAACCTTTGGCCTGAGAAAATGACTGAGGTTTCATTGTGGAAACATGTGGCCTGGGATCATGACTGAGGTTTGATGGTGGAACACTCTGGCCTGGCAAAATGACTGAGGCTTGATTCTGGAACCCTGTGGCCCGGGAACGTGACTGAGGTTTGATGGCAGAAACCTGTGGCCTGGCAACATGACTGACGTTTGATTCTGGATCCCGGTGGCCTGGGAACATGACTGAGGCGTGATTCTGGAAAACTGTGGCCTGGGAACATGACATCTGTTTAGATTGTGGAATACTGTGCCCCGGGAACCTGACTGAGCCTTGGTTCTGAAACCCTGTGGACTGGGAACATGACTGAGGTTTTATTCTGGAACCCTGTAGCCTGGGAACATAACTGAGGATTGATTCTGGAACCCTGTGGCCTGGGAACATGATACCGGTGGATTCTGGAACCCTGGGGACTGGGCATGTGACATCTGTTTAGATTGTGGAATACTGTGCCCCGGGAACCTGACTGAGCCTTGGTTCTGGAACCCTGTGGATTTGGAACATGACTGAGGATTTATTCTAGAACCCTGGAGCCTGGAAACATAACTGAGGATTGATTCTCGAACCCTGTGGCCTGGCAACATGACATCGGTGGATTCTAGAACCCTGTGGCCTGGGAACATGCCTGAGGTTTGATGGTGGAAACCTGTGGCTTGGCAACATGACTAAGGTTTGATTCTGGAAGACTGTGGCCAGGAAGCATGATATCTGGTTGATTCTGGAAACTTGTGTCCTGGGAACATGACTGAGGTTTGTTTCTGGAAGCCTGTGCCCTGGGAACATGACTGAGGTTTGATTCTGGACACCTGTGTCCTGGGAACATGACTGAGGTTTGATGGTTGAAACCTGTGGCCCGCGAACATGACTCAGGTTTGATTCTGGAACCATGTGTCCTGGGAACATGACTGAGGTTTGATTTTGGAAACCTTTGGCCTGGGAAAATGACTGAGGTTTCATTGTGGAAACATGTGGCCTGGGATCATGACTGAGGTTTGATGGTGGAACACTCTGGCCTGGCAAAATGACTGAGGCTTGATTCTGGAACCCTGTGGCCCGGGAACGTGACTGAGGTTTGATGGCAGAAACCTGTGGCCTGGCAACATGACTGACGTTTGATTCTGGATCCCGGTGGCCTGGGAACATGACTGAGGCGTGATTCTGGAAAACTGTGGCCTGGGAACATGACATCTGTTTAGATTGTGGAATACTGTGCCCCGGGAAGCTGACTGAGCCTTGGTTCTGAAACCCTGTGGACTGGGAACATGACTGAGGTTTTATTCTGGAACCCTGTAGCCTGGGAACATAACTGAGGATTGATTCTGGAACCCTGTGGCCTGGGAACATGATACCGGTGGATTCTGGAACCCTGGGGACTGGGCATGTGACATCTGTTTAGATTGTGGAATACTGTGCCCCGGGAACCTGACTGAGCCTTGGTTCTGGAACGCTGTGGATTGGGAACATGACTGAGGTTTTATTCTAGAACCCTGTAGCCTGGAAACATAACTGAGGATTGATTCTCGAACCCTGTGGCCTGGCAACATGACATCGGTGGATTCTAGAACCCTGTGGCCTGGGAACATGCCTGAGGTTTGATGGTGGAAACCTGTGGCTTGGCAACATGACTAAGGTTTGATTCTGGAAGACTGTGGCCAGGAAGCATGATATCTGGTTGATTCTGGAAACTTGTGTCCTGGGAACATGACTGAGGTTTGTTTCTGGAAGCCTGTGCCCTGGGAACATGACTGAGGTTTGATTCTGGACACCTGTGTCCTGGGAACATGACTGAGGTTTGATGGTTGAAACCTGTGGCCCGCGAACATGACTCAGGTTTGATTCTGGAACCATGTGTCCTGGGAACATGACTGAGGTTTGATTTTGGAAACCTTTGGCCTGGGAAAATGACTGAGGTTTCATTGTGGAAACATGTGGCCTGGGATCATGACTGAGGTTTGATGGTGGAACACTCTGGCCTGGCAAAATGACTGAGGCTTGATTCTGGAACCCTGTGGCCCGGGAACATGAGAACGGTTTGATTCTGGAACCCTGTGGCCTTTAACATGACATCGGTGGATTCTGGAACCCTGTGGCCTGGGAACATGAGAACGGTTTGATTCTGGAACCCTGTGGCCTGGGAACATGAGTGAGGATTGATGGTGGAACCCTGTGGCCTGGCAACATGACTGAGGTTTGATACTGGAAGACTGTGGCCAGGAAACATGATATCGGGTTGATTCTGGAAACTTCTGTCCTGGGAACAAGACTGAGGTTTGATTCTGGAACCCTGTGTCCTGGGAATATGACAAAGGTTTGTTGCTGGAAGCCTGTTCCCTGGGTACATGACTGAGGTTTGATTCTGGACACCTGTGTCCTGGGAACATGAGTGATGTTTGATTGTTGAAACCTGTGGCCTGCGAACATGACTCAGGTTTGATTCTGGAACCATGTGTCCTGGGAATATGACTGAGGTTTGATTCTGGAAACCTTTGGCCTGAGAAAATGACTGAGGTTTCATTGTGGAAACATGTGGCCTGGGATCATGACTGAGGTTTGATGGTGGAACACTCTGGCCTGGCAAAATGACTGAGGCTTGATTCTGGAACCCTGTGGCCCGGGAACGTGACTGAGGTTTGATGGCAGAAACCTGTGGCCTGGCAACATGACTGACGTTTGATTCTGGATCCCGGTGGCCTGGGAACATGACTGAGGCGTGATTCTGGAAAACTGTGGCCTGGGAACATGACATCTGTTTAGATTGTGGAATACTGTGCCCCGGGAACCTGACTGAGCCTTGGTTCTGAAACCCTGTGGACTGGGAACATGACTGAGGTTTTATTCTGGAACCCTGTAGCCTGGGAACATAACTGAGGATTGATTCTGGAACCCTGTGGCCTGGGAACATGATACCGGTGGATTCTGGAACCCTGGGGACTGGGCATGTGACATCTGTTTAGATTGTGGAATACTGTGCCCCGGGAACCTGACTGAGCCTTGGTTCTGGAACCCTGTGGATTTGGAACATGACTGAGGATTTATTCTAGAACCCTGGAGCCTGGAAACATAACTGAGGATTGATTCTCGAACCCTGTGGCCTGGCAACATGACATCGGTGGATTCTAGAACCCTGTGGCCTGGGAACATGCCTGAGGTTTGATGGTGGAAACCTGTGGCTTGGCAACATGACTAAGGTTTGATTCTGGAAGACTGTGGCCAGGAAGCATGATATCTGGTTGATTCTGGAAACTTGTGTCCTGGGAACATGACTGAGGTTTGTTTCTGGAAGCCTGTGCCCTGGGAACATGACTGAGGTTTGATTCTGGACACCTGTGTCCTGGGAACATGACTGAGGTTTGATGGTTGAAACCTGTGGCCCGCGAACATGACTCAGGTTTGATTCTGGAACCATGTGTCCTGGGAACATGACTGAGGTTTGATTTTGGAAACCTTTGGCCTGGGAAAATGACTGAGGTTTCATTGTGGAAACATGTGGCCTGGGATCATGACTGAGGTTTGATGGTGGAACACTCTGGCCTGGCAAAATGACTGAGGCTTGATTCTGGAACCCTGTGGCCCGGGAACGTGACTGAGGTTTGATGGCAGAAACCTGTGGCCTGGCAACATGACTGACGTTTGATTCTGGATCCCGGTGGCCTGGGAACATGACTGAGGCGTGATTCTGGAAAACTGTGGCCTGGGAACATGACATCTGTTTAGATTGTGGAATACTGTGCCCCGGGAAGCTGACTGAGCCTTGGTTCTGAAACCCTGTGGACTGGGAACATGACTGAGGTTTTATTCTGGAACCCTGTAGCCTGGGAACATAACTGAGGATTGATTCTGGAACCCTGTGGCCTGGGAACATGATACCGGTGGATTCTGGAACCCTGGGGACTGGGCATGTGACATCTGTTTAGATTGTGGAATACTGTGCCCCGGGAACCTGACTGAGCCTTGGTTCTGGAACCCTGTGGATTGGGAACATGACTGAGGTTTTATTCTAGAACCCTGTAGCCTGGAAACATAACTGAGGATTGATTCTCGAACCCTGTGGCATGGCAACATGACATCGGTGGATTCTAGAACCCTGTGGCCTGGGAACATGCCTGAGGTTTGATGGTGGAAACCTGTGGCTTGGCAACATGACTAAGGTTTGATTCTGGAAGACTGTGGCCAGGAAGCATGATATCTGGTTGATTCTGGAAACTTGTGTCCTGGGAACATGACTGAGGTTTGTTTCTGGAAGCCTGTGCCCTGGGAACATGACTGAGGTTTGATTCTGGACACCTGTGTCCTGGGAACATGACTGAGGTTTGATGGTTGAAACCTGTGGCCCGCGAACATGACTCAGGTTTGATTCTGGAACCATGTGTCCTGGGAACATGACTGAGGTTTGATTTTGGAAACCTTTGGCCTGGGAAAATGACTGAGGTTTCATTGTGGAAACATGTGGCCTGGGATCATGACTGAGGTTTGATGGTGGAACACTCTGGCCTGGCAAAATGACTGAGGCTTGATTCTGGAACCCTGTGGCCCGGGAACATGAGAACGGTTTGATTCTGGAACCCTGTGGCCTTTAACATGACATCGGTGGATTCTGGAACCCTGTGGCCTGGGAACATGAGAACGGTTTGATTCTGGAACCCTGTGGCCTGGGAACATGAGTGAGGATTGATGGTGGAACCCTGTGGCCTGGCAACATGACTGAGGTTTGATACTGGAAGACTGTGGCCAGGAAACATGATATCGGGTTGATTCTGGAAACTTCTGTCCTGGGAACAAGACTGAGGTTTGATTCTGGAACCCTGTGTCCTGGGAATATGACAAAGGTTTGTTGCTGGAAGCCTGTTCCCTGGGTACATGACTGAGGTTTGATTCTGGACACCTGTGTCCTGGGAACATGAGTGATGTTTGATTGTTGAAACCTGTGGCCTGCGAACATGACTCAGGTTTGATTCTGGAACCATGTGTCCTGGGAATATGACTGAGGTTTGATTCTGGAAACCTTTGGCCTGAGAAAATGACTGAGGTTTCATTGTGGAAACATGTGGCCTGGGATCATGACTGAGGTTTGATGGTGGAACACTCTGGCCTGGCAAAATGACTGAGGCTTGATTCTGGAACCCTGTGGCCCGGGAACGTGACTGAGGTTTGATGGCAGAAACCTGTGGCCTGGCAACATGACTGACGTTTGATTCTGGATCCCGGTGGCCTGGGAACATGACTGAGGCGTGATTCTGGAAAACTGTGGCCTGGGAACATGACATCTGTTTAGATTGTGGAATACTGTGCCCCGGGAACCTGACTGAGCCTTGGTTCTGAAACCCTGTGGACTGGGAACATGACTGAGGTTTTATTCTGGAACCCTGTAGCCTGGGAACATAACTGAGGATTGATTCTGGAACCCTGTGGCCTGGGAACATGATACCGGTGGATTCTGGAACCCTGGGGACTGGGCATGTGACATCTGTTTAGATTGTGGAATACTGTGCCCCGGGAACCTGACTGAGCCTTGGTTCTGGAACCCTGTGGATTTGGAACATGACTGAGGATTTATTCTAGAACCCTGGAGCCTGGAAACATAACTGAGGATTGATTCTCGAACCCTGTGGCCTGGCAACATGACATCGGTGGATTCTAGAACCCTGTGGCCTGGGAACATGCCTGAGGTTTGATGGTGGAAACCTGTGGCTTGGCAACATGACTAAGGTTTGATTCTGGAAGACTGTGGCCAGGAAGCATGATATCTGGTTGATTCTGGAAACTTGTGTCCTGGGAACATGACTGAGGTTTGTTTCTGGAAGCCTGTGCCCTGGGAACATGACTGAGGTTTGATTCTGGACACCTGTGTCCTGGGAACATGACTGAGGTTTGATGGTTGAAACCTGTGGCCCGCGAACATGACTCAGGTTTGATTCTGGAACCATGTGTCCTGGGAACATGACTGAGGTTTGATTTTGGAAACCTTTGGCCTGGGAAAATGACTGAGGTTTCATTGTGGAAACATGTGGCCTGGGATCATGACTGAGGTTTGATGGTGGAACACTCTGCCCTGGCAAAATGACTGAGGCTTGATTCTGGAACCCTGTGGCCCGGGAACGTGACTGAGGTTTGATGGCAGAAACCTGTGGCCTGGCAACATGACTGACGTTTGATTCTGGATCCCGGTGGCCTGGGAACATGACTGAGGCGTGATTCTGGAAAACTGTGGCCTGGGAACATGACATCTGTTTAGATTGTGGAATACTGTGCCCCGGGAAGCTGACTGAGCCTTGGTTCTGAAACCCTGTGGACTGGGAACATGACTGAGGTTTTATTCTGGAACCCTGTAGCCTGGGAACATAACTGAGGATTGATTCTGGAACCCTGTGGCCTGGGAACATGATACCGGTGGATTCTGGAACCCTGGGGACTGGGCATGTGACATCTGTTTAGATTGTGGAATACTGTGCCCCGGGAACCTGACTGAGCCTTGGTTCTGGAACGCTGTGGATTGGGAACATGACTGAGGTTTTATTCTAGAACCCTGTAGCCTGGAAACATAACTGAGGATTGATTCTCGAACCCTGTGGCCTGGCAACATGACATCGGTGGATTCTAGAACCCTGTGGCCTGGGAACATGCCTGAGGTTTGATGGTGGAAACCTGTGGCTTGGCAACATGACTAAGGTTTGATTCTGGAAGACTGTGGCCAGGAAGCATGATATCTGGTTGATTCTGGAAACTTGTGTCCTGGGAACATGACTGAGGTTTGTTTCTGGAAGCCTGTGCCCTGGGAACATGACTGAGGTTTGATTCTGGACACCTGTGTCCTGGGAACATGACTGAGGTTTGATGGTTGAAACCTGTGGCCCGCGAACATGACTCAGGTTTGATTCTGGAACCATGTGTCCTGGGAACATGACTGAGGTTTGATTTTGGAAACCTTTGGCCTGGGAAAATGACTGAGGTTTCATTGTGGAAACATGTGGCCTGGGATCATGACTGAGGTTTGATGGTGGAACACTCTGGCCTGGCAAAATGACTGAGGCTTGATTCTGGAACCCTGTGGCCCGGGAACATGAGAACGGTTTGATTCTGGAACCCTGTGGCCTTTAACATGACATCGGTGGATTCTGGAACCCTGTGGCCTGGGAACATGAGAACGGTTTGATTCTGGAACCCTGTGGCCTGGGAACATGAGTGAGGATTGATGGTGGAACCCTGTGGCCTGGCAACATGACTGAGGTTTGATACTGGAAGACTGTGGCCAGGAAACATGATATCGGGTTGATTCTGGAAACTTCTGTCCTGGGAACAAGACTGAGGTTTGATTCTGGAACCCTGTGTCCTGGGAATATGACAAAGGTTTGTTGCTGGAAGCCTGTTCCCTGGGTACATGACTGAGGTTTGATTCTGGACACCTGTGTCCTGGGAACATGAGTGATGTTTGATGGTTGAAACCTGTGGCCTGCGAACATGACTCAGGTTTGATTCTGGAACCATGTGTCCTGGGAATATGACTGAGGTTTGATTCTGGAAACCTTTGGCCTGAGAAAATGACTGAGGTTTCATTGTGGAAACATGTGGCCTGGGATCATGACTGAGGTTTGATGGTGGAACACTCTGGACTGGCAAAATGACTGAGGCTTGATTCTGGAACCCTGTGGCCCGGGAACGTGACTGAGGTTTGATGGCAGAAACCTGTGGCCTGGCAACATGACTGACGTTTGATTCTGGATCCCGGTGGCCTGGGAACATGACTGAGGCGTGATTCTGGAAAACTGTGGCCTGGGAACATGACATCTGTTTAGATTGTGGAATACTGTGCCCCGGGAAGCTGACTGAGCCTTGGTTCTGAAACCCTGTGGACTGGGAACATGACTGAGGTTTTATTCTGGAACCCTGTAGCCTGGGAACATAACTGAGGATTGATTCTGGAACCCTGTGGCCTGGGAACATGATACCGGTGGATTCTGGAACCCTGGGGACTGGGCATGTGACATCTGTTTAGATTGTGGAATACTGTGCCCCGGGAACCTGACTGAGCCTTGGTTCTGGAACCCTGTGGATTGGGAACATGACTGAGGTTTTATTCTAGAACCCTGTAGCCTGGAAACATAACTGAGGATTGATTCTCGAACCCTGTGGCCTGGCAACATGACATCGGTGGATTCTAGAACCCTGTGGCCTGGGAACATGCCTGAGGTTTGATGGTGGAAACCTGTGGCTTGGCAACATGACTAAGGTTTGATTCTGGAAGACTGTGGCCAGGAAGCATGATATCTGGTTGATTCTGGAAACTTGTGTCCTGGGAACATGACTGAGGTTTGTTTCTGGAAGCCTGTGCCCTGGGAACATGACTGAGGTTTGATTCTGGACACCTGTGTCCTGGGAACATGACTGAGGTTTGATGGTTGAAACCTGTGGCCCGCGAACATGACTCAGGTTTGATTCTGGAACCATGTGTCCTGGGAACATGACTGAGGTTTGATTTTGGAAACCTTTGGCCTGGGAAAATGACTGAGGTTTCATTGTGGAAACATGTGGCCTGGGATCATGACTGAAGTTTGATGGTGGAACACTCTGGCCTGGCAAAATGACTGAGGCTTGATTCTGGAACCCTGTGGCCCGGGAACGTGACTGAGGTTTGATGGCAGAAACCTGTGGCCTGGCAACATGACTGACGTTTGATTCTGGATCCCGGTGGCCTGGGAACATGACTGAGGCGTGATTCTGGAAAACTGTGGCCTGGGAACATGACATCTGTTTAGATTGTGGAATACTGTGCCCCGGGAACCTGACTGAGCCTTGGTTCTGAAACCCTGTGGACTGGGAACATGACTGAGGTTTTATTCTGGAACCCTGTAGCCTGGGAACATAACTGAGGATTGATTCTGGAACCCTGTGGCCTGGGAACATGATACCGGTGGATTCTGGAACCCTGGGGACTGGGCATGTGACATCTGTTTAGATTGTGGAATACTGTGCCCCGGGAACCTGACTGAGCCTTGGTTCTGGAACCCTGTGGATTGGGAACATGACTGAGGTTTTATTCTAGAACCCTGTAGCCTGGAAACATAACTGAGGATTGATTCTCGAACCCTGTGGCCTGGCAACATGACATCGGTGGATTCTAGAACCCTGTGGCCTGGGAACATGTCTGAGGTTTGATGGTGGAAACCTGTGGCTTGGCAACATGACTAAGGTTTGATTCTGGAAGACTGTGGCCAGGAAGCATGATATCTGGTTGATTCTGGAAACTTGTGTCCTGGGAACATGACTGAGGTTTGTTTCTGGAAGCCTGTGCCCTGGGAACATGACTGAGGTTTGATTCTGGACACCTGTGTCCTGGGAACATGACTGAGGTTTGATGGTTGAAACCTGTGGCCCGCGAACATGACTCAGGTTTGATTCTGGAACCATGTGTCCTGGGAACATGACTGAGGTTTGATTTTGGAAACCTTTGGCCTGGGAAAATGACTGAGGTTTCATTGTGGAAACATGTGGCCTGGGATCATGACTGAGGTTTGATGGTGGAACACTCTGGCCTGGCAAAATGACTGAGGCTTGATTCTGGAACCCTGTGGCCCGGGAACCTGACTGAGGTTTGATGGCAGAAACCTGTGGCCTGGCAACATGACTGACGTTTGATTCTGGATCCCGGTGGCCTGGGAACATGACTGAGGCGTGATTCTGGAAAACTGTGGCCTGGGAACATGACATCTGTTTAGATTGTGGAATACTGTGCCCCGGGAACCTGACTGAGCCTTGGTTCTGAAACCCTGTGGACTGGGAACATGACTGAGGTTTTATTCTGGAACCCTGTAGCCTGGGAACATAACTGAGGATTGATTCTGGAACCCTGTGGCCTGGGAACATGATACCGGTGGATTCTGGAACCCTGGGGACTGGGCATGTGACATCTGTTTAGATTGTGGAATACTGTGCCCCGGGAACCTGACTGAGCCTTGGTTCTGGAACCCTGTGGATTGGGAACATGACTGAGGTTTTATTCTAGAACCCTGTAGCCTGGAAACATAACTGAGGATTGATTCTCGAACCCTGTGGCCTGGCAACATGACATCGGTGGATTCTAGAACCCTGTGGCCTGGGAACATGCCTGAGGTTTGATGGTGGAAACCTGTGGCTTGGCAACATGACTAAGGTTTGATTCTGGAAGACTGTGGCCAGGAAGCATGATATCTGGTTGATTCTGGAAACTTGTGTCCTGGGAACATGATTGAGGTTTGTTTCTGGAAGCCTGTGCCCTGGGAACATGACTGAGGTTTGATTCTGGACACCTGTGTCCTGGGAACATGACTGAGGTTTGATGGTTGAAACCTGTGGCCCGCGAACATGACTCAGGTTTGATTCTGGAACCATGTGTCCTGGGAACATGACTGAGGTTTGATTTTGGAAACCTTTGGCCTGGGAAAATGACTGAGGTTTCATTGTGGAAACATGTGGCCTGGGATCATGACTGAGGTTTGATGGTGGAACACTCTGGCCTGGCAAAATGACTGAGGCTTGATTCTGGAACCCTGTGGCCCGGGAACATGAGAACGGTTTGATTCTGGAACCCTGTGGCCTTTAACATGACATCGGTGGATTCTGGAACCCTGTGGCCTGGGAACATGAGAACGGTTTGATTCTGGAACCCTGTGGCCTGGGAACATGAGTGAGGATTGATGGTGGAACCCTGTGGCCTGGCAACATGACTGAGGTTTGATACTGGAAGACTGTGGCCAGGAAACATGATATCGGGTTGATTCTGGAAACTTCTGTCCTGGGAACAAGACTGAGGTTTGATTCTGGAACCCTGTGTCCTGGGAATATGACAAAGGTTTGTTGCTGGAAGCCTGTTCCCTGGGTACATGACTGAGGTTTGATTCTGGACACCTGTGTCCTGGGAACATGAGTGATGTTTGATGGTTGAAACCTGTGGCCTGCGAACATGACTCAGGTTTGATTCTGGAACCATGTGTCCTGGGAATATGACTGAGGTTTGATTCTGGAAACCTTTGGCCTGAGAAAATGACTGAGGTTTCATTGTGGAAACATGTGGCCTGGGATCATGACTGAGGTTTGATGGTGGAACACTCTGGCCTGGCAAAATGACTGAGGCTTGATTCTGGAACCCTGTGGCCCGGGAACGTGACTGAGGTTTGATGGCAGAAACCTGTGGCCTGGCAACATGACTGACGTTTGATTCTGGATCCCGGTGGCCTGGGAACATGACTGAGGCGTGATTCTGGAAAACTGTGGCCTGGGAACATGACATCTGTTTAGATTGTGGAATACTGTGCCCCGGGAACCTGACTGAGCCTTGGTTCTGAAACCCTGTGGACTGGGAACATGACTGAGGTTTTATTCTGGAACCCTGTAGCCTGGGAACATAACTGAGGATTGATTCTGGAACCCTGTGGCCTGGGAACATGATACCGGTGGATTCTGGAACCCTGGGGACTGGGCATGTGACATCTGTTTAGATTGTGGAATACTGTGCCCCGGGAACCTGACTGAGCCTTGGTTCTGGAACCCTGTGGATTGGGAACATGACTGAGGTTTTATTCTAGAACCCTGTAGCCTGGAAACATAACTGAGGATTGATTCTCGAACCCTGTGGCCTGGCAACATGACATCGGTGGATTCTAGAACCCTGTGGCCTGGGAACATGCCTGAGGTTTGATGGTGGAAACCTGTGGCTTGGCAACATGACTAAGGTTTGATTCTGGAAGACTGTGGCCAGGAAGCATGATATCTGGTTGATTCTGGAAACTTGTGTCCTGGGAACATGACTGAGGTTTGTTTCTGGAAGCCTGTGCCCTGGGAACATGACTGAGGTTTGATTCTGGACACCTGTGTCCTGGGAACATGACTGAGGTTTGATGGTTGAAACCTGTGGCCCGCGAACATGACTCAGGTTTGATTCTGGAACCATTTGTCCTGGGAACATGACTGAGGTTTGATTTTGGAAACCTTTGGCCTGGGAAAATGACTGAGGTTTCATTGTGGAAACATGTGGCCTGGGATCATGACTGAGGTTTGATGGTGGAACACTCTGGCCTGGCAAAATGACTGAGGCTTGATTCTGGAACCCTGTGGCCCGGGAACGTGACTGAGGTTTGATGGCAGAAACCTGTGGCCTGGCAACATGACTGACGTTTGATTCTGGATCCCGGTGGCCTGGGAACATGACTGAGGCGTGATTCTGGAAAACTGTGGCCTGGGAACATGACATCTGTTTAGATTGTGGAATACTGTGCCCCGGGAACCTGACTGAGCCTTGGTTCTGAAACCCTGTGGACTGGGAACATGACTGAGGTTTTATTCTGGAACCCTGTAGCCTGGGAACATAACTGAGGATTGATTCTGGAACCCTGTGGCCTGGGAACATGATACCGGTGGATTCTGGAACCCTGGGGACTGGGCATGTGACATCTGTTTAGATTGTGGAATACTGTGCCCCGGGAACCTGACTGAGCCTTGGTTCTGGAACCCTGTGGATTGGGAACATGACTGAGGTTTTATTCTAGAACCCTGTAGCCTGGAAACATAACTGAGGATTGATTCTCGAACCCTGTGGCCTGGCAACATGACATCGGTGGATTCTAGAACCCTGTGGCCTGGGAACATGTCTGAGGTTTGATGGTGGAAACCTGTGGCTTGGCAACATGACTAAGGTTTGATTCTGGAAGACTGTGGCCAGGAAGCATGATATCTGGTTGATTCTGGAAACTTGTGTCCTGGGAACATGACTGAGGTTTGTTTCTGGAAGCCTGTGCCCTGGGAACATGACTGAGGTTTGATTCTGGACACCTGTGTCCTGGGAACATGACTGAGGTTTGATGGTTGAAACCTGTGGCCCGCGAACATGACTCAGGTTTGATTCTGGAACCATGTGTCCTGGGAACATGACTGAGGTTTGATTTTGGAAACCTTTGGCCTGGGAAAATGACTGAGGTTTCATTGTGGAAACATGTGGCCTGGGATCATGACTGAGGTTTGATGGTGGAACACTCTGGCCTGGCAAAATGACTGAGGCTTGATTCTGGAACCCTGTGGCCCGGGAACGTGACTGAGGTTTGATGGCAGAAACCTGTGGCCTGGCAACATGACTGACGTTTGATTCTGGATCCCGGTGGCCTGGGAACATGACTGAGGCGTGATTCTGGAAAACTGTGGCCTGGGAACATGACATCTGTTTAGATTGTGGAATACTGTGCCCCGGGAACCTGACTGAGCCTTGGTTCTGAAACCCTGTGGACTGGGAACATGACTGAGGTTTTATTCTGGAACCCTGTAGCCTGGGAACATAACTGAGGATTGATTCTGGAACCCTGTGGCCTGGGAACATGATACCGGTGGATTCTGGAACCCTGGGGACTGGGCATGTGACATCTGTTTAGATTGTGGAATACTGTGCCCCGGGAACCTGACTGAGCCTTGGTTCTGGAACCCTGTGGATTGGGAACATGACTGAGGTTTTATTCTAGAACCCTGTAGCCTGGAAACATAACTGAGGATTGATTCTCGAACCCTGTGGCCTGGCAACATGACATCGGTGGATTCTAGAACCCTGTGGCCTGGGAACATGCCTGAGGTTTGATGGTGGAAACCTGTGGCTTGGCAACATGACTAAGGTTTGATTCTGGAAGACTGTGGCCAGGAAGCATGATATCTGGTTGATTCTGGAAACTTGTGTCCTGGGAACATGACTGAGGTTTGTTTCTGGAAGCCTGTGCCCTGGGAACATGACTGAGGTTTGATTCTGGACACCTGTGTCCTGGGAACATGACTGAGGTTTGATGGTTGAAACCTGTGGCCCGCGAACATGACTCAGGTTTGATTCTGGAACCATGTGTCCTGGGAACATGACTGAGGTTTGATTTTGGAAACCTTTGGCCTGGGAAAATGACTGAGGTTTCATTGTGGAAACATGTGGCCTGGGATCATGACTGAGGTTTGATGGTGGAACACTCTGGCCTGGCAAAATGACTGAGGCTTGATTCTGGAACCCTGTGGCCCGGGAACATGAGAACGGTTTGATTCTGGAACCCTGTGGCCTTTAACATGACATCGGTGGATTCTGGAACCCTGTGGCCTGGGAACATGAGAACGGTTTGATTCTGGAACCCTGTGGCCTGGGAACATGAGTGAGGATTGATGGTGGAACCCTGTGGCCTGGCAACATGACTGAGGTTTGATACTGGAAGACTGTGGCCAGGAAACATGATATCGGGTTGATTCTGGAAACTTCTGTCCTGGGAACAAGACTGAGGTTTGATTCTGGAACCCTGTGTCCTGGGAATATGACAAAGGTTTGTTGCTGGAAGCCTGTTCCCTGGGTACATGACTGAGGTTTGATTCTGGACACCTGTGTCCTGGGAACATGAGTGATGTTTGATGGTTGAAACCTGTGGCCTGCGAACATGACTCAGGTTTGATTCTGGAACCATGTGTCCTGGGAATATGACTGAGGTTTGATTCTGGAAACCTTTGGCCTGAGAAAATGACTGAGGTTTCATTGTGGAAACATGTGGCCTGGGATCATGACTGAGGTTTGATGGTGGAACACTCTGGCCTGGCAAAATGACTGAGGCTTGATTCTGGAACCCTGTGGCCCGGGAACGTGACTGAGGTTTGATGGCAGAAACCTGTGGCCTGGCAACATGACTGACGTTTGATTCTGGATCCCGGTGGCCTGGGAACATGACTGAGGCGTGATTCTGGAAAACTGTGGCCTGGGAACATGACATCTGTTTAGATTGTGGAATACTGTGCCCCGGGAACCTGACTGAGCCTTGGTTCTGAAACCCTGTGGACTGGGAACATGACTGAGGTTTTATTCTGGAACCCTGTAGCCTGGGAACATAACTGAGGATTGATTCTGGAACCCTGTGGCCTGGGAACATGATACCGGTGGATTCTGGAACCCTGGGGACTGGGCATGTGACATCTGTTTAGATTGTGGAATACTGTGCCCCGGGAACCTGACTGAGCCTTGGTTCTGGAACCCTGTGGATTGGGAACATGACTGAGGATTTATTCTAGAACCCTGTAGCCTGGAAACATAACTGAGGATTGATTCTCGAACCCTGTGGCCTGGCAACATGACATCGGTGGATTCTAGAACCCTGTGGCCTGGGAACATGCCTGAGGTTTGATGGTGGAAACCTGTGGCTTGGCAACATGACTAAGGTTTGATTCTGGAAGACTGTGGCCAGGAAGCATGATATCTGGTTGATTCTGGAAACTTGTGTCCTGGGAACATGACTGAGGTTTGTTTCTGGAAGCCTGTGCCCTGGGAACATGACTGAGGTTTGATTCTGGACACCTGTGTCCTGGGAACATGACTGAGGTTTGATGGTTGAAACCTGTGGCCCGCGAACATGACTCAGGTTTGATTCTGGAACCATGTGTCCTGGGAACATGACTGAGGTTTGATTTTGGAAACCTTTGGCCTCGGAAAATGACTGAGGTTTCATTGTGGAAACATGTGGCCTGGGATCATGACTGAGGTTTGATGGTGGAACACTCTGGCCTGGCAAAATGACTGAGGCTTGATTCTGGAACCCTGTGGCCCGGGAACATGAGAACGGTTTGATTCTGGAACCCTGTGGCCTTTAACATGACATCGGTGGATTCTGGAACCCTGTGGCCTGGGAACATGAGAACGGTTTGATTCTGGAACCCTGTGGCCTGGGAACATGAGTGAGGATTGATGGTGGAACCCTGTGGCCTGGCAACATGACTGAGGTTTGATACTGGAAGACTGTGGCCAGGAAACATGATATCGGGTTGATTCTGGAAACTTCTGTCCTGGGAACAAGACTGAGGTTTGATTCTGGAACCCTGTGTCCTGGGAATATGACAAAGGTTTGTTGCTGGAAGCCTGTTCCCTGGGTACATGACTGAGGTTTGATTCTGGACACCTGTGTCCTGGGAACATGAGTGATGTTTGATGGTTGAAACCTGTGGCCTGCGAACATGACTCAGGTTTGATTCTGGAACCATGTGTCCTGGGAATATGACTGAGGTTTGATTCTGGAAACCTTTGGCCTGAGAAAATGACTGAGGTTTCATTGTGGAAACATGTGGCCTGGGATCATGACTGAGGTTTGATGGTGGAACACTCTGGCCTGGCAAAATGACTGAGGCTTGATTCTGGAACCCTGTGGCCCGGGAACGTGACTGAGGTTTGATGGCAGAAACCTGTGGCCTGGCAACATGACTGACGTTTGATTCTGGATCCCGGTGGCCTGGGAACATGACTGAGGCGTGATTCTGGAAAACTGTGGCCTGGGAACATGACATCTGTTTAGATTGTGGAATACTGTGCCCCGGGAACCTGACTGAGCCTTGGTTCTGAAACCCTGTGGACTGGGAACATGACTGAGGTTTTATTCTGGAACCCTGTAGCCTGGGAACATAACTGAGGATTGATTCTGGAACCCTGTGGCCTGGGAACATGATACCGGTGGATTCTGGAACCCTGGGGACTGGGCATGTGACATCTGTTTAGATTGTGGAATACTGTGCCCCGGGAACCTGACTGAGCCTTGGTTCTGGAACCCTGTGGATTGGGAACATGACTGAGGATTTATTCTAGAACCCTGTAGCCTGGAAACATAACTGAGGATTGATTCTCGAACCCTGTGGCCTGGCAACATGACATCGGTGGATTCTAGAACCCTGTGGCCTGGGAACATGCCTGAGGTTTGATGGTGGAAACCTGTGGCTTGGCAACATGACTAAGGTTTGATTCTGGAAGACTGTGGCCAGGAAGCATGATATCTGGTTGATTCTGGAAACTTGTGTCCTGGGAACATGACTGAGGTTTGTTTCTGGAAGCCTGTGCCCTGGGAACATGACTGAGGTTTGATTCTGGACACCTGTGTCCTGGGAACATGACTGAGGTTTGATGGTTGAAACCTGTGGCCCGCGCACATGACTCAGGTTTGATTCTGGAACCATGTGTCCTGGGAACATGACTGAGGTTTGATTTTGGAAACCTTTGGCCTGGGAAAATGACTGAGGTTTCATTGTGGAAACATGTGGCCTGGGATCATGACTGAGGTTTGATGGTGGAACACTCTGGCCTGGCAAAATGACTGAGGCTTGATTCTGGAACCCTGTGGCCCGGGAACATGAGAACGGTTTGATTCTGGAACCCTGTGGCCTTTAACATGACATCGGTGGATTCTGGAACCCTGTGGCCTGGGAACATGAGAACGATTTGATTCTGGAACCCTGTGGCCTGGGAACATGAGTGAGGATTGATGGTGGAACCCTGTGGCCTGGCAACATGACTGAGGTTTGATACTGGAAGACTGTGGCCAGGAAACATGATATCGGGTTGATTCTGGAAACTTCTGTCCTGGGAACAAGACTGAGGTTTGATTCTGGAACCCTGTATCCTGGGAATATGACAAAGGTTTGTTGCTGGAAGCCTGTTCCCTGGGTACATGACTGAGGTTTGATTCTGGACACCTGTGTCCTGGGAACATGAGTGATGTTTGATGGTTGAAACCTGTGGCCTGCGAACATGACTCAGGTTTGATTCTGGAACCATGTGTCCTGGGAATATGACTGAGGTTTGATTCTGGAAACCTTTGGCCTGAGAAAATGACTGAGGTTTCATTGTGGAAACATGTGGCCTGGGATCATGACTGAGGTTTGATGGTGGAACACTCTGGCCTGGCAAAATGACTGAGGCTTGATTCTGGAACCCTGTGGCCCGGGAACGTGACTGAGGTTTGATGGCAGAAACCTGTGGCCTGGCAACATGACTGACGTTTGATTCTGGATCCCGGTGGCCTGGGAACATGACTGAGGCGTGATTCTGGAAAACTGTGGCCTGGGAACATGACATCTGTTTAGATTGTGGAATACTGTGCCCCGGGAAGCTGACTGAGCCTTGGTTCTGAAACCCTGTGGACTGGGAACATGACTGAGGTTTTATTCTGGAACCCTGTAGCCTGGGAACATAACTGAGGATTGATTCTGGAACCCTGTGGCCTGGGAACATGATACCGGTGGATTCTGGAACCCTGGGGACTGGGCATGTGACATCTGTTTAGATTGTGGAATACTGTGCCCCGGGAACCTGACTGAGCCTTGGTTCTGGAACCCTGTGGATTGGGAACATGACTGAGGTTTTATTCTAGAACCCTGTAGCCTGGAAACATAACTGAGGATTGATTCTCGAACCCTGTGGCCTGGCAACATGACATCGGTGGATTCTAGAACCCTGTGGCCTGGGAACATGCCTGAGGTTTGATGGTGGAAACCTGTGGCTTGGCAACATGACTAAGGTTTGATTCTGGAAGACTGTGGCCAGGAAGCATGATATCTGGTTGATTCTGGAAACTTGTGTCCTGGGAACATGACTGAGGTTTGTTTCTGGAAGCCTGTGCCCTGGGAACATGACTGAGGTTTGATTCTGGACACCTGTGTCCTGGGAACATGACTGAGGTTTGATGGTTGAAACCTGTGGCCCGCGAACATGACTCAGGTTTGATTCTGGAACCATGTGTCCTGGGAACATGACTGAGGTTTGATTTTGGAAACCTTTGGCCTGGGAAAATGACTGAGGTTTCATTGTGGAAACATGTGGCCTGGGATCATGACTGAGGTTTGATGGTGGAACACTCTGGCCTGGCAAAATGACTGAGGCTTGATTCTGGAACCCTGTGGCCCGGGAACGTGACTGAGGTTTGATGGCAGAAACCTGTGGCCTGGCAACATGACTGACGTTTGATTCTGGATCCCGGTGGCCTGGGAACATGACTGAGGCGTGATTCTGGAAAACTGTGGCCTGGGAACATGACATCTGTTTAGATTGTGGAATACTGTGCCCCGGGAACCTGACTGAGCCTTGGTTCTGAAACCCTGTGGACTGGGAACATGACTGAGGTTTTATTCTGGAACCCTGTAGCCTGGGAACATAACTGAGGATTGATTCTGGAACCCTGTGGCCTGGGAACATGATACCGGTGGATTCTGGAACCCTGGGGACTGGGCATGTGACATCTGTTTAGATTGTGGAATACTGTGCCCCGGGAACCTGACTGAGCCTTGGTTCTGGAACCCTGTGGATTGGGAACATGACTGAGGTTTTATTCTAGAACCCTGTAGCCTGGAAACATAACTGAGGATTGATTCTCGAACCCTGTGGCCTGGCAACATGACATCGGTGGATTCTAGAACCCTGTGGCCTGGGAACATGTCTGAGGTTTGATGGTGGAAACCTGTGGCTTGGCAACATGACTAAGGTTTGATTCTGGAAGACTGTGGCCAGGAAGCATGATATCTGGTTGATTCTGGAAACTTGTGTCCTGGGAACATGACTGAGGTTTGTTTCTGGAAGCCTGTGCCCTGGGAACATGACTGAGGTTTGATTCTGGACACCTGTGTCCTGGGAACATGACTGAGGTTTGATGGTTGAAACCTGTGGCCCGCGAACATGACTCAGGTTTGATTCTGGAACCATGTGTCCTGGGAACATGACTGAGGTTTGATTTTGGAAACCTTTGGCCTGGGAAAATGACTGAGGTTTCATTGTGGAAACATGTGGCCTGGGATCATGACTGAGGTTTGATGGTGGAACACTCTGGCCTGGCAAAATGACTGAGGCTTGATTCTGGAACCCTGTGGCCCGGGAACGTGACTGAGGTTTGATGGCAGAAACCTGTGGCCTGGCAACATGACTGACGTTTGATTCTGGATCCCGGTGGCCTGGGAACATGACTGAGGCGTGATTCTGGAAAACTGTGGCCTGGGAACATGACATCTGTTTAGATTGTGGAATACTGTGCCCCGGGAACCTGACTGAGCCTTGGTTCTGAAACCCTGTGGACTGGGAACATGACTGAGGTTTTATTCTGGAACCCTGTAGCCTGGGAACATAACTGAGGATTGATTCTGGAACCCTGTGGCCTGGGAACATGATACCGGTGGATTCTGGAACCCTGGGGACTGGGCATGTGACATCTGTTTAGATTGTGGAATACTGTGCCCCGGGAACCTGACTGAGCCTTGGTTCTGGAACCCTGTGGATTGGGAACATGACTGAGGTTTTATTCTAGAACCCTGTAGCCTGGAAACATAACTGAGGATTGATTCTCGAACCCTGTGGCCTGGCAACATGACATCGGTGGATTCTAGAACCCTGTGGCCTGGGAACATGCCTGAGGTTTGATGGTGGAAACCTGTGGCTTGGCAACATGACTAAGGTTTGATTCTGGAAGACTGTGGCCAGGAAGCATGATATCTGGTTGATTCTGGAAACTTGTGTCCTGGGAACATGACTGAGGTTTGTTTCTGGAAGCCTGTGCCCTGGGAACATGACTGAGGTTTGATTCTGGACACCTGTGTCCTGGGAACATGACTGAGGTTTGATGGTTGAAACCTGTGGCCCGCGAACATGACTCAGGTTTGATTCTGGAACCATGTGTCCTGGGAACATGACTGAGGTTTGATTTTGGAAACCTTTGGCCTGGGAAAATGACTGAGGTTTCATTGTGGAAACATGTGGCCTGGGATCATGACTGAGGTTTGATGGTGGAACACTCTGGCCTGGCAAAATGACTGAGGCTTGATTCTGGAACCCTGTGGCCCGGGAACATGAGAACGGTTTGATTCTGGAACCCTGTGGCCTTTAACATGACATCGGTGGATTCTGGAACCCTGTGGCCTGGGAACATGAGAACGGTTTGATTCTGGAACCCTGTGGCCTGGGAACATGAGTGAGGATTGATGGTGGAACCCTGTGGCCTGGCAACATGACTGAGGTTTGATACTGGAAGACTGTGGCCAGGAAACATGATATCGGGTTGATTCTGGAAACTTCTGTCCTGGGAACAAGACTGAGGTTTGATTCTGGAACCCTGTGTCCTGGGAATATGACAAAGGTTTGTTGCTGGAAGCCTGTTCCCTGGGTACATGACTGAGGTTTGATTCTGGACACCTGTGTCCTGGGAACATGAGTGATGTTTGATGGTTGAAACCTGTGGCCTGCGAACATGACTCAGGTTTGATTCTGGAACCATGTGTCCTGGGAATATGACTGAGGTTTGATTCTGGAAACCTTTGGCCTGAGAAAATGACTGAGGTTTCATTGTGGAAACATGTGGCCTGGGATCATGACTGAGGTTTGATGGTGGAACACTCTGGCCTGGCAAAATGACTGAGGCTTGATTCTGGAACCCTGTGGCCCGGGAACGTGACTGAGGTTTGATGGCAGAAACCTGTGGCCTGGCAACATGACTGACGTTTGATTCTGGATCCCGGTGGCCTGGGAACATGACTGAGGCGTGATTCTGGAAAACTGTGGCCTGGGAACATGACATCTGTTTAGATTGTGGAATACTGTGCCCCGGGAACCTGACTGAGCCTTGGTTCTGAAACCCTGTGGACTGGGAACATGACTGAGGTTTTATTCTGGAACCCTGTAGCCTGGGAACATAACTGAGGATTGATTCTGGAACCCTGTGGCCTGGGAACATGATACCGGTGGATTCTGGAACCCTGGGGACTGGGCATGTGACATCTGTTTAGATTGTGGAATACTGTGCCCCGGGAACCTGACTGAGCCTTGGTTCTGGAACCCTGTGGATTGGGAACATGACTGAGGTTTTATTCTAGAACCCTGTAGCCTGGAAACATAACTGAGGATTGATTCTCGAACCCTGTGGCCTGGCAACATGACATCGGTGGATTCTAGAACCCTGTGGCCTGGGAACATGCCTGAGGTTTGATGGTGGAAACCTGTGGCTTGGCAACATGACTAAGGTTTGATTCTGGAAGACTGTGGCCAGGAAGCATGATATCTGGTTGATTCTGGAAACTTGTGTCCTGGGAACATGACTGAGGTTTGTTTCTGGAAGCCTGTGCCCTGGGAACATGACTGAGGTTTGATTCTGGACACCTGTGTCCTGGGAACATGACTGAGGTTTGATGGTTGAAACCTGTGGCCCGCGAACATGACTCAGGTTTGATTCTGGAACCATGTGTCCTGGGAACATGACTGAGGTTTGATTTTGGAAACCTTTGGCCTGGGAAAATGACTGAGGTTTCATTGTGGAAACATGTGGCCTGGGATCATGACTGAGGTTTGATGGTGGAACACTCTGGCCTGGCAAAATGACTGAGGCTTGATTCTGGAACCCTGTGGCCCGGGAACGTGACTGAGGTTTGATGGCAGAAACCTGTGGCCTGGCAACATGACTGACGTTTGATTCTGGATCCCGGTGGCCTGGGAACATGACTGAGGCGTGATTCTGGAAAACTGTGGCCTGGGAACATGACATCTGTTTAGATTGTGGAATACTGTGCCCCGGGAACCTGACTGAGCCTTGGTTCTGAAACCCTGTGGACTGGGAACATGACTGAGGTTTTATTCTGGAACCCTGTAGCCTGGGAACATAACTGAGGATTGATTCTGGAACCCTGTGGCCTGGGAACATGATACCGGTGGATTCTGGAACCCTGGGGACTGGGCATGTGACATCTGTTTAGATTGTGGAATACTGTGCCCCGGGAACCTGACTGAGCCTTGGTTCTGGAACCCTGTGGATTGGGAACATGACTGAGGTTTTATTCTAGGACCCTGTAGCCTGGAAACATAACTGAGGATTGATTCTCGAACCCTGTGGCCTGGCAACATGACATCGGTGGATTCTAGAACCCTGTGGCCTGGGAACATGCCTGAGGTTTGATGGTGGAAACCTGTGGCTTGGCAACATGACTAAGGTTTGATTCTGGAAGACTGTGGCCAGGAAGCATGATATCTGGTTGATTCTGGAAACTTGTGTCCTGGGAACATGACTGAGGTTTGTTTCTGGAAGCCTGTGCCCTGGGAACATGACTGAGGTTTGATTCTGGACACCTGTGTCCTGGGAACATGACTGAGGTTTGATGGTTGAAACCTGTGGCCCGCGAACATGACTCAGGTTTGATTCTGGAACCATGTGTCCTGGGAACATGACTGAGGTTTGATTTTGGAAACCTTTGGCCTGGGAAAATGACTGAGGTTTCATTGTGGAAACATGTGGCCTGGGATCATGACTGAGGTTTGATGGTGGAACACTCTGGCCTGGCAAAATGACTGAGGCTTGATTCTGGAACCCTGTGGCCCGGGAACATGAGAACGGTTTGATTCTGGAACCCTGTGGCCTTTAACATGACATCGGTGGATTCTGGAACCCTGTGGCCTGGGAACATGAGAACGGTTTGATTCTGGAACCCTGTGGCCTGGGAACATGAGTGAGGATTGATGGTGGAACCCTGTGGCCTGGCAACATGACTGAGGTTTGATACTGGAAGACTGTGGCCAGGAAACATGATATCGGGTTGATTCTGGAAACTTCTGTCCTGGGAACAAGACTGAGGTTTGATTCTAGAACCCTGTGTCCTGGGAATATGACAAAGGTTTGTTGCTGGAAGCCTGTTCCCTGGGTACATGACTGAGGTTTGATTCTGGACACCTGTGTCCTGGGAACATGAGTGATGTTTGATGGTTGAAACCTGTGGCCTGCGAACATGACTCAGGTTTGATTCTGGAACCATGTGTCCTGGGAATATGACTGAGGTTTGATTCTGGAAACCTTTGGCCTGAGAAAATGACTGAGGTTTCATTGTGGAAACATGTGGCCTGGGATCATGACTGAGGTTTGATGGTGGAACACTCTGGCCTGGCAAAATGACTGAGGCTTGATTCTGGAACCCTGTGGCCCGGGAACGTGACTGAGGTTTGATGGCAGAAACCTGTGGCCTGGCAACATGACTGACGTTTGATTCTGGATCCCGGTGGCCTGGGAACATGACTGAGGCGTGATTCTGGAAAACTGTGGCCTGGGAACATGACATCTGTTTAGATTGTGGAATACTGTGCCCCGGGAACCTGACTGAGCCTTGGTTCTGAAACCCTGTGGACTGGGAACATGACTGAGGTTTTATTCTGGAACCCTGTAGCCTGGGAACATAACTGAGGATTGATTCTGGAACCCTGTGGCCTGGGAACATGATACCGGTGGATTCTGGAACCCTGGGGACTGGGCATGTGACATCTGTTTAGATTGTGGAATACTGTGCCCCGGGAACCTGACTGAGCCTTGGTTCTGGAACCCTGTGGATTGGGAACATGACTGAGGATTTATTCTAGAACCCTGTAGCCTGGAAACATAACTGAGGATTGATTCTCGAACCCTGTGGCCTGGCAACATGACATCGGTGGATTCTAGAACCCTGTGGCCTGGGAACATGCCTGAGGTTTGATGGTGGAAACCTGTGGCTTGGCAACATGACTAAGGTTTGATTCTGGAAGACTGTGGCCAGGAAGCATGATATCTGGTTGATGCTGGAAACTTGTGTCCTGGGAACATGACTGAGGTTTGTTTCTGGAAGCCTGTGCCCTGGGAACATGACTGAGGTTTGATTCTGGACACCTGTGTCCTGGGAACATGACTGAGGTTTGATGGTTGAAACCTGTGGCCCGCGCACATGACTCAGGTTTGATTCTGGAACCATGTGTCCTGGGAACATGACTGAGGTTTGATTTTGGAAACCTTTGGCCTGGGAAAATGACTGAGGTTTCATTGTGGAAACATGTGGCCTGGGATCATGACTGAGGTTTGATGGTGGAACACTCTGGCCTGGCAAAATGACTGAGGCTTGATTCTGGAACCCTGTGGCCCGGGAACATGAGAACGGTTTGATTCTGGAACCCTGTGGCCTTTAACATGACATCGGTGGATTCTGGAACCCTGTGGCCTGGGAACATGAGAACGGTTTGATTCTGGAACCCTGTGGCCTGGGAACATGAGTGAGGATTGATGGTGGAACCCTGTGGCCTGGCAACATGACTGAGGTTTGATACTGGAAGACTGTGGCCAGGAAACATGATATCGGGTTGATTCTGGAAACTTCTGTCCTGGGAACAAGACTGAGGTTTGATTCTGGAACCCTGTATCCTGGGAATATGACAAAGGTTTGTTGCTGGAAGCCTGTTCCCTGGGTACATGACTGAGGTTTGATTCTGGACACCTGTGTCCTGGGAACATGAGTGATGTTTGATGGTTGAAACCTGTGGCCTGCGAACATGACTCAGGTTTGATTCTGGAACCATGTGTCCTGGGAATATGACTGAGGTTTGATTCTGGAAACCTTTGGCCTGAGAAAATGACTGAGGTTTCATTGTGGAAACATGTGGCCTGGGATCATGACTGAGGTTTGATGGTGGAACACTCTGGCCTGGCAAAATGACTGAGGCTTGATTCTGGAACCCTGTGGCCCGGGAACGTGACTGAGGTTTGATGGCAGAAACCTGTGGCCTGGCAACATGACTGACGTTTGATTCTGGATCCCGGTGGCCTGGGAACATGACTGAGGCGTGATTCTGGAAAACTGTGGCCTGGGAACATGACATCTGTTTAGATTGTGGAATACTGTGCCCCGGGAAGCTGACTGAGCCTTGGTTCTGAAACCCTGTGGACTGGGAACATGACTGAGGTTTTATTCTGGAACCCTGTAGCCTGGGAACATAACTGAGGATTGATTCTGGAACCCTGTGGCCTGGGAACATGATACCGGTGGATTCTGGAACCCTGGGGACTGGGCATGTGACATCTGTTTAGATTGTGGAATACTGTGCCCCGGGAACCTGACTGAGCCTTGGTTCTGGAACCCTGTGGATTGGGAACATGACTGAGGTTTTATTCTAGAACCCTGTAGCCTGGAAACATAACTGAGGATTGATTCTCGAACCCTGTGGCCTGGCAACATGACATCGGTGGATTCTAGAACCCTGTGGCCTGGGAACATGCCTGAGGTTTGATGGTGGAAACCTGTGGCTTGGCAACATGACTAAGGTTTGATTCTGGAAGACTGTGGCCAGGAAGCATGATATCTGGTTGATTCTGGAAACTTGTGTCCTGGGAACATGACTGAGGTTTGTTTCTGGAAGCCTGTGCCCTGGGAACATGACTGAGGTTTGATTCTGGACACCTGTGTCCTGGGAACATGACTGAGGTTTGATGGTTGAAACCTGTGGCCCGCGAACATGACTCAGGTTTGATTCTGGAACCATGTGTCCTGGGAACATGACTGAGGTTTGATTTTGGAAAACTTTGGCCTGGGAAAATGACTGAGGTTTCATTGTGGAAACATGTGGCCTGGGATCATGACTGAGGTTTGATGGTGGAACACTCTGGCCTGGCAAAATGACTGAGGCTTGATTCTGGAACCCTGTGGCCCGGGAACGTGACTGAGGTTTGATGGCAGAAACCTGTGGCCTGGCAACATGACTGACGTTTGATTCTGGATCCCGGTGGCCTGGGAACATGACTGAGGCGTGATTCTGGAAAACTGTGGCCTGGGAACATGACATCTGTTTAGATTGTGGAATACTGTGCCCCGGGAACCTGACTGAGCCTTGGTTCTGAAACCCTGTGGACTGGGAACATGACTGAGGTTTTATTCTGGAACCCTGTAGCCTGGGAACATAACTGAGGATTGATTCTGGAACCCTGTGGCCTGGGAACATGATACCGGTGGATTCTGGAACCCTGGGGACTGGGCATGTGACATCTGTTTAGATTGTGGAATACTGTGCCCCGGGAACCTGACTGAGCCTTGGTTCTGGAACCCTGTGGATTGGGAACATGACTGAGGTTTTATTCTAGAACCCTGTAGCCTGGAAACATAACTGAGGATTGATTCTCGAACCCTGTGGCCTGGCAACATGACATCGGTGGATTCTAGAACCCTGTGGCCTGGGAACATGTCTGAGGTTTGATGGTGGAAACCTGTGGCTTGGCAACATGACTAAGGTTTGATTCTGGAAGACTGTGGCCAGGAAGCATGATATCTGGTTGATTCTGGAAACTTGTGTCCTGGGAACATGACTGAGGTTTGTTTCTGGAAGCCTGTTCCCTGGGAACATGACTGAGGTTTGATTCTGGACACCTGTGTCCTGGGAACATGACTGAGGTTTGATGGTTGAAACCTGTGGCCCGCGAACATGACTCAGGTTTGATTCTGGAACCATGTGTCCTGGGAACATGACTGAGGTTTGATTTTGGAAACCTTTGGCCTGGGAAAATGACTGAGGTTTCATTGTGGAAACATGTGGCCTGGGATCATGACTGAGGTTTGATGGTGGAACACTCTGGCCTGGCAAAATGACTGAGGCTTGATTCTGGAACCCTGTGGCCCGGGAACGTGACTGAGGTTTGATGGCAGAAACCTGTGGCCTGGCAACATGACTGACGTTTGATTCTGGATCCCGGTGGCCTGGGAACATGACTGAGGCGTGATTCTGGAAAACTGTGGCCTGGGAACATGACATCTGTTTAGATTGTGGAATACTGTGCCCCGGGAACCTGACTGAGCCTTGGTTCTGAAACCCTGTGGACTGGGAACATGACTGAGGTTTTATTCTGGAACCCTGTAGCCTGGGAACATAACTGAGGATTGATTCTGGAACCCTGTGGCCTGGGAACATGATACCGGTGGATTCTGGAACCCTGGGGACTGGGCATGTGACATCTGTTTAGATTGTGGAATACTGTGCCCCGGGAACCTGACTGAGCCTTGGTTCTGGAACCCTGTGGATTGGGAACATGACTGAGGTTTTATTCTAGAACCCTGTAGCCTGGAAACATAACTGAGGATTGATTCTCGAACCCTGTGGCCTGGCAACATGACATCGGTGGATTCTAGAACCCTGTGGCCTGGGAACATGCCTGAGGTTTGATGGTGGAAACCTGTGGCTTGGCAACATGACTAAGGTTTGATTCTGGAAGACTGTGGCCAGGAAGCATGATATCTGGTTGATTCTGGAAACTTGTGTCCTGGGAACATGACTGAGGTTTGTTTCTGGAAGCCTGTGCCCTGGGAACATGACTGAGGTTTGATTCTGGACACCTGTGTCCTGGGAACATGACTGAGGTTTGATGGTTGAAACCTGTGGCCCGCGAACATGACTCAGGTTTGATTCTGGAACCATGTGTCCTGGGAACATGACTGAGGTTTGATTTTGGAAACCTTTGGCCTGGGAAAATGACTGAGGTTTCATTGTGGAAACATGTGGCCTGGGATCATGACTGAGGTTTGATGGTGGAACACTCTGGCCTGGCAAAATGACTGAGGCTTGATTCTGGAACCCTGTGGCCCGGGAACATGAGAACGGTTTGATTCTGGAACCCTGTGGCCTTTAACATGACATCGGTGGATTCTGGAACCCTGTGGCCTGGGAACATGAGAACGGTTTGATTCTGGAACCCTGTGGCCTGGGAACATGAGTGAGGATTGATGGTGGAACCCTGTGGCCTGGCAACATGACTGAGGTTTGATACTGGAAGACTGTGGCCAGGAAACATGATATCGGGTTGATTCTGGAAACTTCTGTCCTGGGAACAAGACTGAGGTTTGATTCTGGAACCCTGTGTCCTGGGAATATGACAAAGGTTTGTTGCTGGAAGCCTGTTCCCTGGGTACATGACTGAGGTTTGATTCTGGACACCTGTGTCCTGGGAACATGAGTGATGTTTGATGGTTGAAACCTGTGGCCTGCGAACATGACTCAGGTTTGATTCTGGAACCATGTGTCCTGGGAATATGACTGAGGTTTGATTCTGGAAACCTTTGGCCTGAGAAAATGACTGAGGTTTCATTGTGGAAACATGTGGCCTGGGATCATGACTGAGGTTTGATGGTGTAACACTCTGGCCTGGCAAAATGACTGAGGCTTGATTCTGGAACCCTGTGGCCCGGGAACGTGACTGAGGTTTGATGGCAGAAACCTGTGGCCTGGCAACATGACTGACGTTTGATTCTGGATCCCGGTGGCCTGGGAACATGACTGAGGCGTGATTCTGGAAAACTGTGGCCTGGGAACATGACATCTGTTTAGATTGTGGAATACTGTGCCCCGGGAACCTGACTGAGCCTTGGTTCTGAAACCCTGTGGACTGGGAACATGACTGAGGTTTTATTCTGGAACCCTGTAGCCTGGGAACATAACTGAGGATTGATTCTGGAACCCTGTGGCCTGGGAACATGATACCGGTGGATTCTGGAACCCTGGGGACTGGGCATGTGACATCTGTTTAGATTGTGGAATACTGTGCCCCGGGAACCTGACTGAGCCTTGGTTCTGGAACCCTGTGGATTGGGAACATGACTGAGGTTTTATTCTAGAACCCTGTAGCCTGGAAACATAACTGAGGATTGATTCTCGAACCCTGTGGCCTGGCAACATGACATCGGTGGATTCTAGAACCCTGTGGCCTGGGAACATGCCTGAGGTTTGATGGTGGAAACCTGTGGCTTGGCAACATGACTAAGGTTTGATTCTGGAAGACTGTGGCCAGGAAGCATGATATCTGGTTGATTCTGGAAACTTGTGTCCTGGGAACATGACTGAGGTTTGTTTCTGGAAGCCTGTGCCCTGGGAACATGACTGAGGTTTGATTCTGGACACCTGTGTCCTGGGAACATGACTGAGGTTTGATGGTTGAAACCTGTGGCCCGCGATCATGACTCAGGTTTGATTCTGGAACCATGTGTCCTGGGAACATGACTGAGGTTTGATTTTGGAAACCTTTGGCCTGGGAAAATGACTGAGGTTTCATTGTGGAAACATGTGGCCTGGGATCATGACTGAGGTTTGATGGTGGAACACTCTGGCCTGGCAAAATGACTGAGGCTTGATTCTGGAACCCTGTGGCCCGGGAACGTGACTGAGGTTTGATGGCAGAAACCTGTGGCCTGGCAACATGACTGACGTTTGATTCTGGATCCCGGTGGCCTGGGAACATGACTGAGGCGTGATTCTGGAAAACTGTGGCCTGGGAACATGACATCTGTTTAGATTGTGGAATACTGTGCCCCGGGAAGCTGACTGAGCCTTGGTTCTGAAACCCTGTGGACTGGGAACATGACTGAGGTTTTATTCTGGAACCCTGTAGCCTGGGAACATAACTGAGGATTGATTCTGGAACCCTGTGGCCTGGGAACATGATACCGGTGGATTCTGGAACCCTGGGGACTGGGCATGTGACATCTGTTTAGATTGTGGAATACTGTGCCCCGGGAACCTGACTGAGCCTTGGTTCTGGAACCCTGTGGATTGGGAACATGACTGAGGTTTTATTCTAGAACCCTGTAGCCTGGAAACATAACTGAGGATTGATTCTCGAACCCTGTGGCCTGGCAACATGACATCGGTGGATTCTAGAACCCTGTGGCCTGGGAACATGCCTGAGGTTTGATGGTGGAAACCTGTGGCTTGGCAACATGACTAAGGTTTGATTCTGGAAGACTGTGGCCAGGAAGCATGATATCTGGTTGATTCTGGAAACTTGTGTCCTGGGAACATGACTGAGGTTTGTTTCTGGAAGCCTGTGCCCTGGGAACATGACTGAGGTTTGATTCTGGACACCTGTGTCCTGGGAACATGACTGAGGTTTGATGGTTGAAACCTGTGGCCCGCGAACATGACTCAGGTTTGATTCTGGAACCATGTGTCCTGGGAACATGACTGAGGTTTGATTTTGGAAACCTTTGGCCTGGGAAAATGACTGAGGTTTCATTGTGGAAACATGTGGCCTGGGATCATGACTGAGGTTTGATGGTGGAACACTCTGGCCTGGCAAAATGACTGAGGCTTGATTCTGGAACCCTGTGGCCCGGGAACATGAGAACGGTTTGATTCTGGAACCCTGTGGCCTTTAACATGACATCGGTGGATTCTGGAACCCTGTGGCCTGGGAACATGAGAACGGTTTGATTCTGGAACCCTGTGGCCTGGGAACATGAGTGAGGATTGATGGTGGAACCCTGTGGCCTGGCAACATGACTGAGGTTTGATACTGGAAGACTGTGGCCAGGAAACATGATATCGGGTTGATTCTGGAAACTTCTGTCCTGGGAACAAGACTGAGGTTTGATTCTGGAACCCTGTGTCCTGGGAATATGACAAAGGTTTGTTGCTGGAAGCCTGTTCCCTGGGTACATGACTGAGGTTTGATTCTGGACACCTGTGTCCTGGGAACATGAGTGATGTTTGATGGTTGAAACCTGTGGCCTGCGAACATGACTCAGGTTTGATTCTGGAACCATGTGTCCTGGGAATATGACTGAGGTTTGATTCTGGAAACCTTTGGCCTGAGAAAATGACTGAGGTTTCATTGTGGAAACATGTGGCCTGGGATCATGACTGAGGTTTGATGGTGGAACACTCTGGCCTGGCAAAATGACTGAGGCTTGATTCTGGAACCCTGTGGCCCGGGAACGTGACTGAGGTTTGATGGCAGAAACCTGTGGCCTGGCAACATGACTGACGTTTGATTCTGGATCCCGGTGGCCTGGGAACATGACTGAGGCGTGATTCTGGAAAACTGTGGCCTGGGAACATGACATCTGTTTAGATTGTGGAATACTGTGCCCCGGGAACCTGACTGAGCCTTGGTTCTGAAACCCTGTGGACTGGGAACATGACTGAGGTTTTATTCTGGAACCCTGTAGCCTGGGAACATAACTGAGGATTGATTCTGGAACCCTGTGGCCTGGGAACATGATACCGGTGGATTCTGGAACCCTGGGGACTGGGCATGTGACATCTGTTTAGATTGTGGAATACTGTGCCCCGGGAACCTGACTGAGCCTTGGTTCTGGAACCCTGTGGATTGGGAACATGACTGAGGATTTATTCTAGAACCCTGTAGCCTGGAAACATAACTGAGGATTGATTCTCGAACCCTGTGGCCTGGCAACATGACATCGGTGGATTCTAGAACCCTGTGGCCTGGGAACATGCCTGAGGTTTGATGGTGGAAACCTGTGGCTTGGCAACATGACTAAGGTTTGATTCTGGAAGACTGTGGCCAGGAAGCATGATATCTGGTTGATTCTGGAAACTTGTGTCCTGGGAACATGACTGAGGTTTGTTTCTGGAAGCCTGTGCCCTGGGAACATGACTGAGGTTTGATTCTGGACACCTGTGTCCTGGGAACATGACTGAGGTTTGATGGTTGAAACCTGTGGCCCGCGCACATGACTCAGGTTTGATTCTGGAACCATGTGTCCTGGGAACATGACTGAGGTTTGATTTTGGAAACCTTTGGCCTGGGAAAATGACTGAGGTTTCATTGTGGAAACATGTGGCCTGGGATCATGACTGAGGTTTGATGGTGGAACACTCTGGCCTGGCAAAATGACTGAGGCTTGATTCTGGAACCCTGTGGCCCGGGAACATGAGAACGGTTTGATTCTGGAACCCTGTGGCCTTTAACATGACATCGGTGGATTCTGGAACCCTGTGGCCTGGGAACATGAGAACGGTTTGATTCTGGAACCCTGTGGCCTGGGAACATGAGTGAGGATTGATGGTGGAACCCTGTGGCCTGGCAACATGACTGAGGTTTGATACTGGAAGACTGTGGCCAGGAAACATGATATCGGGTTGATTCTGGAAACTTCTGTCCTGGGAACAAGACTGAGGTTTGATTCTGGAACACTGTGTCCTGGGAATATGACAAAGGTTTGTTGCTGGAAGCCTGTTCCCTGGGTACATGACTGAGGTTTGATTCTGGACACCTGTGTCCTGGGAACATGAGTGATGTTTGATGGTTGAAACCTGTGGCCTGCGAACATGACTCAGGTTTGATTCTGGAACCATGTGTCCTGGGAATATGACTGAGGTTTGATTCTGGAAACCTTTGGCCTGAGAAAATGACTGAGGTTTCATTGTGGAAACATGTGGCCTGGGATCATGACTGAGGTTTGATGGTGGAACACTCTGGCCTGGCAAAATGACTGAGGCTTGATTCTGGAACCCTGTGGCCCGGGAACGTGACTGAGGTTTGATGGCAGAAACCTGTGGCCTGGCAACATGACTGACGTTTGATTCTGGATCCCGGTGGCCTGGGAACATGACTGAGGCGTGATTCTGGAAAACTGTGGCCTGGGAACATGACATCTGTTTAGATTGTGGAATACTGTGCCCCGGGAAGCTGACTGAGCCTTGGTTCTGAAACCCTGTGGACTGGGAACATGACTGAGGTTTTATTCTGGAACCCTGTAGCCTGGGAACATAACTGAGGATTGATTCTGGAACCCTGTGGCCTGGGAACATGATACCGGTGGATTCTGGAACCCTGGGGACTGGGCATGTGACATCTGTTTAGATTGTGGAATACTGTGCCCCGGGAACCTGACTGAGCCTTGGTTCTGGAACCCTGTGGATTGGGAACATGACTGAGGTTTTATTCTAGAACCCTGTAGCCTGGAAACATAACTGAGGATTGATTCTCGAACCCTGTGGCCTGGCAACATGACATCGGTGGATTCTAGAACCCTGTGGCCTGGGAACATGCCTGAGGTTTGATGGTGGAAACCTGTGGCTTGGCAACATGACTAAGGTTTGATTCTGGAAGACTGTGGCCAGGAAGCATGATATCTGGTTGATTCTGGAAACTTGTGTCCTGGGAACATGACTGAGGTTTGTTTCTGGAAGCCTGTGCCCTGGGAACATGACTGAGGTTTGATTCTGGACACCTGTGTCCTGGGAACATGACTGAGGTTTGATGGTTGAAACCTGTGGCCCGCGAACATGACTCAGGTTTGATTCTGGAACCATGTGTCCTGGGAACATGACTGAGGTTTGATTTTGGAAACCTTTGGCCTGGGAAAATGACTGAGGTTTCATTGTGGAAACATGTGGCCTGGGATCATGACTGAGGTTTGATGGTGGAACACTCTGGCCTGGCAAAATGACTGAGGCTTGATTCTGGAACCCTGTGGCCCGGGAACGTGACTGAGGTTTGATGGCAGAAACCTGTGGCCTGGCAACATGACTGACGTTTGATTCTGGATCCCGGTGGCCTGGGAACATGACTGAGGCGTGATTCTGGAAAACTGTGGCCTGGGAACATGACATCTGTTTAGATTGTGGAATACTGTGCCCCGGGAACCTGACTGAGCCTTGGTTCTGAAACCCTGTGGACTGGGAACATGACTGAGGTTTTATTCTGGAACCCTGTAGCCTGGGAACATAACTGAGGATTGATTCTGGAACCCTGTGGCCTGGGAACATGATACCGGTGGATTCTGGAACCCTGGGGACTGGGCATGTGACATCTGTTTAGATTGTGGAATACTGTGCCCCGGGAACCTGACTGAGCCTTGGTTCTGGAACCCTGTGGATTGGGAACATGACTGAGGATTTATTCTAGAACCCTGTAGCCTGGAAACATAACTGAGGATTGATTCTCGAACCCTGTGGCCTGGCAACATGACATCGGTGGATTCTAGAACCCTGTGGCCTGGGAACATGCCTGAGGTTTGATGGTGGAAACCTGTGGCTTGGCAACATGACTAAGGTTTGATTCTGGAAGACTGTGGCCAGGAAGCATAATATCTGGTTGATTCTGGAAACTTGTGTCCTGGGAACATGACTGAGGTTTGTTTCTGGAAGCCTGTGCCCTGGGAACATGACTGAGGTTTGATTCTGGACACCTGTGTCCTGGGAACATGACTGAGGTTTGATGGTTGAAACCTGTGGCCCGCGCACATGACTCAGGTTTGATTCTGGAACCATGTGTCCTGGGAACATGACTGAGGTTTGATTTTGGAAACCTTTGGCCTGGGAAAATGACTGAGGTTTCATTGTGGAAACATGTGGCCTGGGATCATGACTGAGGTTTGATGGTGGAACACTCTGGCCTGGCAAAATGACTGAGGCTTGATTCTGGAACCCTGTGGCCCGGGAACATGAGAACGGTTTGATTCTGGAACCCTGTGGCCTTTAACATGACATCGGTGGATTCTGGAACCCTGTGGCCTGGGAACATGAGAACGATTTGATTCTGGAACCCTGTGGCCTGGGAACATGAGTGAGGATTGATGGTGGAACCCTGTGGCCTGGCAACATGACTGAGGTTTGATACTGGAAGACTGTGGCCAGGAAACATGATATCGGGTTGATTCTGGAAACTTCTGTCCTGGGAACAAGACTGAGGTTTGATTCTGGAACCCTGTATCCTGGGAATATGACAAAGGTTTGTTGCTGGAAGCCTGTTCCCTGGGTACATGACTGAGGTTTGATTCTGGACACCTGTGTCCTGGGAACATGAGTGATGTTTGATGGTTGAAACCTGTGGCCTGCGAACATGACTCAGGTTTGATTCTGGAACCATGTGTCCTGGGAATATGACTGAGGTTTGATTCTGGAAACCTTTGGCCTGAGAAAATGACTGAGGTTTCATTGTGGAAACATGTGGCCTGGGATCATGACTGAGGTTTGATGGTGGAACACTCTGGCCTGGCAAAATGACTGAGGCTTGATTCTGGAACCCTGTGGCCCGGGAACGTGACTGAGGTTTGATGGCAGAAACCTGTGGCCTGGCAACATGACTGACGTTTGATTCTGGATCCCGGTGGCCTGGGAACATGACTGAGGCGTGATTCTGGAAAACTGTGGCCTGGGAACATGACATCTGTTTAGATTGTGGAATACTGTGCCCCGGGAAGCTGACTGAGCCTTGGTTCTGAAACCCTGTGGACTGGGAACATGACTGAGGTTTTATTCTGGAACCCTGTAGCCTGGGAACATAACTGAGGATTGATTCTGGAACCCTGTGGCCTGGGAACATGATACCGGTGGATTCTGGAACCCTGGGGACTGGGCATGTGACATCTGTTTAGATTGTGGAATACTGTGCCCCGGGAACCTGACTGAGCCTTGGTTCTGGAACCCTGTGGATTGGGAACATGACTGAGGTTTTATTCTAGAACCCTGTAGCCTGGAAACATAACTGAGGATTGATTCTCGAACCCTGTGGCCTGGCAACATGACATCGGTGGATTCTAGAACCCTGTGGCCTGGGAACATGCCTGAGGTTTGATGGTGGAAACCTGTGGCTTGGCAACATGACTAAGGTTTGATTCTGGAAGACTGTGGCCAGGAAGCATGATATCTGGTTGATTCTGGAAACTTGTGTCCTGGGAACATGACTGAGGTTTGTTTCTGGAAGCCTGTGCCCTGGGAACATGACTGAGGTTTGATTCTGGACACCTGTGTCCTGGGAACATGACTGAGGTTTGATGGTTGAAACCTGTGGCCCGCGAACATGACTCAGGTTTGATTCTGGAACCATGTGTCCTGGGAACATGACTGAGGTTTGATTTTGGAAACCTTTGGCCTGGGAAAATGACTGAGGTTTCATTGTGGAAACATGTGGCCTGGGATCATGACTGAGGTTTGATGGTGGAACACTCTGGCCTGGCAAAATGACTGAGGCTTGATTCTGGAACCCTGTGGCCCGGGAACGTGACTGAGGTTTGATGGCAGAAACCTGTGGCCTGGCAACATGACTGACGTTTGATTCTGGATCCCGGTGGCCTGGGAACATGACTGAGGCGTGATTCTGGAAAACTGTGGCCTGGGAACATGACATCTGTTTAGATTGTGGAATACTGTGCCCCGGGAACCTGACTGAGCCTTGGTTCTGAAACCCTGTGGACTGGGAACATGACTGAGGTTTTATTCTGGAACCCTGTAGCCTGGGAACATAACTGAGGATTGATTCTGGAACCCTGTGGCCTGGGAACATGATACCGGTGGATTCTGGAACCCTGGGGACTGGGCATGTGACATCTGTTTAGATTGTGGAATACTGTGCCCCGGGAACCTGACTGAGCCTTGGTTCTGGAACCCTGTGGATTGGGAACATGACTGAGGTTTTATTCTAGAACCCTGTAGCCTGGAAACATAACTGAGGATTGATTCTCGAACCCTGTGGCCTGGCAACATGACATCGGTGGATTCTAGAACCCTGTGGCCTGGGAACATGTCTGAGGTTTGATGGTGGAAACCTGTGGCTTGGCAACATGACTAAGGTTTGATTCTGGAAGACTGTGGCCAGGAAGCATGATATCTGGTTGATTCTGGAAACTTGTGTCCTGGGAACATGACTGAGGTTTGTTTCTGGAAGCCTGTGCCCTGGGAACATGACTGAGGTTTGATTCTGGACACCTGTGTCCTGGGAACATGACTGAGGTTTGATGGTTGAAACCTGTGGCCCGCGAACATGACTCAGGTTTGATTCTGGAACCATGTGTCCTGGGAACATGACTGAGGTTTGATTTTGGAAACCTTTGGCCTGGGAAAATGACTGAGGTTTCATTGTGGAAACATGTGGCCTGGGATCATGACTGAGGTTTGATGGTGGAACACTCTGGCCTGGCAAAATGACTGAGGCTTGATTCTGGAACCCTGTGGCCCGGGAACGTGACTGAGGTTTGATGGCAGAAACCTGTGGCCTGGCAACATGACTGACGTTTGATTCTGGATCCCGGTGGCCTGGGAACATGACTGAGGCGTGATTCTGGAAAACTGTGGCCTGGGAACATGACATCTGTTTAGATTGTGGAATACTGTGCCCCGGGAACCTGACTGAGCCTTGGTTCTGAAACCCTGTGGACTGGGAACATGACTGAGGTTTTATTCTGGAACCCTGTAGCCTGGGAACATAACTGAGGATTGATTCTGGAACCCTGTGGCCTGGGAACATGATACCGGTGGATTCTGGAACCCTGGGGACTGGGCATGTGACATCTGTTTAGATTGTGGAATACTGTGCCCCGGGAACCTGACTGAGCCTTGGTTCTGGAACCCTGTGGATTGGGAACATGACTGAGGTTTTATTCTAGAACCCTGTAGCCTGGAAACATAACTGAGGATTGATTCTCGAACCCTGTGGCCTGGCAACATGACATCGGTGGATTCTAGAACCCTGTGGCCTGGGAACATGCCTGAGGTTTGATGGTGGAAACCTGTGGCTTGGCAACATGACTAAGGTTTGATTCTGGAAGACTGTGGCCAGGAAGCATGATATCTGGTTGATTCTGGAAACTTGTGTCCTGGGAACATGACTGAGGTTTGTTTCTGGAAGCCTGTGCCCTGGGAACATGACTGAGGTTTGATTCTGGACACCTGTGTCCTGGGAACATGACTGAGGTTTGATGGTTGAAACCTGTGGCCCGCGAACATGACTCAGGTTTGATTCTGGAACCATGTGTCCTGGGAACATGACTGAGGTTTGATTTTGGAAACCTTTGGCCTGGGAAAATGACTGAGGTTTCATTGTGGAAACATGTGGCCTGGGATCATGACTGAGGTTTGATGGTGGAACACTCTGGCCTGGCAAAATGACTGAGGCTTGATTCTGGAACCCTGTGGCCCGGGAACATGAGAACGGTTTGATTCTGGAACCCTGTGGCCTTTAACATGACATCGGTGGATTCTGGAACCCTGTGGCCTGGGAACATGAGAACGGTTTGATTCTGGAACCCTGTGGCCTGGGAACATGAGTGAGGATTGATGGTGGAACCCTGTGGCCTGGCAACATGACTGAGGTTTGATACTGGAAGACTGTGGCCAGGAAACATGATATCGGGTTGATTCTGGAAACTTCTGTCCTGGGAACAAGACTGAGGTTTGATTCTGGAACCCTGTGTCCTGGGAATATGACAAAGGTTTGTTGCTGGAAGCCTGTTCCCTGGGTACATGACTGAGGTTTGATTCTGGACACCTGTGTCCTGGGAACATGAGTGATGTTTGATTGTTGAAACCTGTGGCCTGCGAACATGACTCAGGTTTGATTCTGGAACCATGTGTCCTGGGAATATGACTGAGGTTTGATTCTGGAAACCTTTGGCCTGAGAAAATGACTGAGGTTTCATTGTGGAAACATGTGGCCTGGGATCATGACTGAGGTTTGATGGTGGAACACTCTGGCCTGGCAAAATGACTGAGGCTTGATTCTGGAACCCTGTGGCCCGGGAACGTGACTGAGGTTTGATGGCAGAAACCTGTGGCCTGGCAACATGACTGACGTTTGATTCTGGATCCCGGTGGCCTGGGAACATGACTGAGGCGTGATTCTGGAAAACTGTGGCCTGGGAACATGACATCTGTTTAGATTGTGGAATACTGTGCCCCGGGAACCTGACTGAGCCTTGGTTCTGAAACCCTGTGGACTGGGAACATGACTGAGGTTTTATTCTGGAACCCTGTAGCCTGGGAACATAACTGAGGATTGATTCTGGAACCCTGTGGCCTGGGAACATGATACCGGTGGATTCTGGAACCCTGGGGACTGGGCATGTGACATCTGTTTAGATTGTGGAATACTGTGCCCCGGGAACCTGACTGAGCCTTGGTTCTGGAACCCTGTGGATTGGGAACATGACTGAGGTTTTATTCTAGAACCCTGTAGCCTGGAAACATAACTGAGGATTGATTCTCGAACCCTGTGGCCTGGCAACATGACATCGGTGGATTCTAGAACCCTGTGGCCTGGGAACATGCCTGAGGTTTGATGGTGGAAACCTGTGGCTTGGCAACATGACTAAGGTTTGATTCTGGAAGACTGTGGCCAGGAAGCATGATATCTGGTTGATTCTGGAAACTTGTGTCCTGGGAACATGACTGAGGTTTGTTTCTGGAAGCCTGTGCCCTGGGAACATGACTGAGGTTTGATTCTGGACACCTGTGTCCTGGGAACATGACTGAGGTTTGATGGTTGAAACCTGTGGCCCGCGAACATGACTCAGGTTTGATTCTGGAACCATGTGTCCTGGGAACATGACTGAGGTTTGATTTTGGAAACCTTTGGCCTGGGAAAATGACTGAGGTTTCATTGTGGAAACATGTGGCCTGGGATCATGACTGAGGTTTGATGGTGGAACACTCTGGCCTGGCAAAATGACTGAGGCTTGATTCTGGAACCCTGTGGCCCGGGAACGTGACTGAGGTTTGATGGCAGAAACCTGTGGCCTGGCAACATGACTGACGTTTGATTCTGGATCCCGGTGGCCTGGGAACATGACTGAGGCGTGATTCTGGAAAACTGTGGCCTGGGAACATGACATCTGTTTAGATTGTGGAATACTGTGCCCCGGGAACCTGACTGAGCCTTGGTTCTGAAACCCTGTGGACTGGGAACATGACTGAGGTTTTATTCTGGAACCCTGTAGCCTGGGAACATAACTGAGGATTGATTCTGGAACCCTGTGGCCTGGGAACATGATACCGGTGGATTCTGGAACCCTGGGGACTGGGCATGTGACATCTGTTTAGATTGTGGAATACTGTGCCCCGGGAACCTGACTGAGCCTTGGTTCTGGAACCCTGTGGATTGGGAACATGACTGAGGTTTTATTCTAGAACCCTGTAGCCTGGAAACATAACTGAGGATTGATTCTCGAACCCTGTGGCCTGGCAACATGACATCGGTGGATTCTAGAACCCTGTGGCCTGGGAACATGCCTGAGGTTTGATGGTGGAAACCTGTGGCTTGGCAACATGACTAAGGTTTGATTCTGGAAGACTGTGGCCAGGAAGCATGATATCTGGTTGATTCTGGAAACTTGTGTCCTGGGAACATGACTGAGGTTTGTTTCTGGAAGCCTGTGCCCTGGGAACATGACTGAGGTTTGATTCTGGACACCTGTGTCCTGGGAACATGACTGAGGTTTGATGGTTGAAACCTGTGGCCCGCGAACATGACTCAGGTTTGATTCTGGAACCATGTGTCCTGGGAACATGACTGAGGTTTGATTTTGGAAACCTTTGGCCTGGGAAAATGACTGAGGTTTCATTGTGGAAACATGTGGCCTGGGATCATGACTGAGGTTTGATGGTGGAACACTCTGGCCTGGCAAAATGACTGAGGCTTGATTCTGGAACCCTGTGGCCCGGGAACATGAGAACGGTTTGATTCTGGAACCCTGTGGCCTTTAACATGACATCGGTGGATTCTGGAACCCTGTGGCCTGGGAACATGAGAACGGTTTGATTCTGGAACCCTGTGGCCTGGGAACATGAGTGAGGATTGATGGTGGAACCCTGTGGCCTGGCAACATGACTGAGGTTTGATACTGGAAGACTGTGGCCAGGAAACATGATATCGGGTTGATTCTGGAAACTTCTGTCCTGGGAACAAGACTGAGGTTTGATTCTGGAACCCTGTGTCCTGGGAATATGACAAAGGTTTGTTGCTGGAAGCCTGTTCCCTGGGTACATGACTGAGGTTTGATTCTGGACACCTGTGTCCTGGGAACATGAGTGATGTTTGATGGTTGAAACCTGTGGCCTGCGAACATGACTCAGGTTTGATTCTGGAACCATGTGTCCTGGGAATATGACTGAGGTTTGATTCTGGAAACCTTTGGCCTGAGAAAATGACTGAGGTTTCATTGTGGAAACATGTGGCCTGGGATCATGACTGAGGTTTGATGGTGGAACACTCTGGCCTGGCAAAATGACTGAGGCTTGATTCTGGAACCCTGTGGCCCGGGAACGTGACTGAGGTTTGATGGCAGAAACCTGTGGCCTGGCAACATGACTGACGTTTGATTCTGGATCCCGGTGGCCTGGGAACATGACTGAGGCGTGATTCTGGAAAACTGTGGCCTGGGAACATGACATCTGTTTAGATTGTGGAATACTGTGCCCCGGGAACCTGACTGAGCCTTGGTTCTGAAACCCTGTGGACTGGGAACATGACTGAGGTTTTATTCTGGAACCCTGTAGCCTGGGAACATAACTGAGGATTGATTCTGGAACCCTGTGGCCTGGGAACATGATACCGGTGGATTCTGGAACCCTGGGGACTGGGCATGTGACATCTGTTTAGATTGTGGAATACTGTGCCCCGGGAACCTGACTGAGCCTTGGTTCTGGAACCCTGTGGATTGGGAACATGACTGAGGATTTATTCTAGAACCCTGTAGCCTGGAAACATAACTGAGGATTGATTCTCGAACCCTGTGGCCTGGCAACATGACATCGGTGGATTCTAGAACCCTGTGGCCTGGGAACATGCCTGAGGTTTGATGGTGGAAACCTGTGGCTTGGCAACATGACTAAGGTTTGATTCTGGAAGACTGTGGCCAGGAAGCATGATATCTGGTTGATTCTGGAAACTTGTGTCCTGGGAACATGACTGAGGTTTGTTTCTGGAAGCCTGTGCCCTGGGAACATGACTGAGGTTTGATTCTGGACACCTGTGTCCTGGGAACATGACTGAGGTTTGATGGTTGAAACCTGTGGCCCGCGCACATGACTCAGGTTTGATTCTGGAACCATGTGTCCTGGGAACATGACTGAGGTTTGATTTTGGAAACCTTTGGCCTGGGAAAATGACTGAGGTTTCATTGTGGAAACATGTGGCCTGGGATCATGACTGAGGTTTGATGGTGGAACACTCTGGCCTGGCAAAATGACTGAGGCTTGATTCTGGAACCCTGTGGCCCGGGAACATGAGAACGGTTTGATTCTGGAACCCTGTGGCCTTTAACATGACATCGGTGGATTCTGGAACCCTGTGGCCTGGGAACATGAGAACGGTTTGATTCTGGAACCCTGTGGCCTGGGAACATGAGTGAGGATTGATGGTGGAACCCTGTGGCCTGGCAACATGACTGAGGTTTGATACTGGAAGACTGTGGCCAGGAAACATGATATCGGGTTGATTCTGGAAACTTCTGTCCTGGGAACAAGACTGAGGTTTGATTCTGGAACCCTGTATCCTGGGAATATGACAAAGGTTTGTTGCTGGAAGCCTGTTCCCTGGGTACATGACTGAGGTTTGATTCTGGACACCTGTGTCCTGGGAACATGAGTGATGTTTGATGGTTGAAACCTGTGGCCTGCGAACATGACTCAGGTTTGATTCTGGAACCATGTGTCCTGGGAATATGACTGAGGTTTGATTCTGGAAACCTTTGGCCTGAGAAAATGACTGAGGTTTCATTGTGGAAACATGTGGCCTGGGATCATGACTGAGGTTTGATGGTGGAACACTCTGGCCTGGCAAAATGACTGAGGCTTGATTCTGGAACCCTGTGGCCCGGGAACGTGACTGAGGTTTGATGGCAGAAACCTGTGGCCTGGCAACATGACTGACGTTTGATTCTGGATCCCGGTGGCCTGGGAACATGACTGAGGCGTGATTCTGGAAAACTGTGGCCTGGGAACATGACATCTGTTTAGATTGTGGAATACTGTGCCCCGGGAAGCTGACTGAGCCTTGGTTCTGAAACCCTGTGGACTGGGAACATGACTGAGGTTTTATTCTGGAACCCTGTAGCCTGGGAACATAACTGAGGATTGATTCTGGAACCCTGTGGCCTGGGAACATGATACCGGTGGATTCTGGAACCCTGGGGACTGGGCATGTGACATCTGTTTAGATTGTGGAATACTGTGCCCCGGGAACCTGACTGAGCCTTGGTTCTGGAACCCTGTGGATTGGGAACATGACTGAGGTTTTATTCTAGAACCCTGTAGCCTGGAAACATAACTGAGGATTGATTCTCGAACCCTGTGGCCTGGCAACATGACATCGGTGGATTCTAGAACCCTGTGGCCTGGGAACATGCCTGAGGTTTGATGGTGGAAACCTGTGGCTTGGCAACATGACTAAGGTTTGATTCTGGAAGACTGTGGCCAGGAAGCATGATATCTGGTTGATTCTGGAAACTTGTGTCCTGGGAACATGACTGAGGTTTGTTTCTGGAAGCCTGTGCCCTGGGAACATGACTGAGGTTTGATTCTGGACACCTGTGTCCTGGGAACATGACTGAGGTTTGATGGTTGAAACCTGTGGCCCGCGAACATGACTCAGGTTTGATTCTGGAACCATGTGTCCTGGGAACATGACTGAGGTTTGATTTTGGAAACCTTTGGCCTGGGAAAATGACTGAGGTTTCATTGTGGAAACATGTGGCCTGGGATCATGACTGAGGTTTGATGGTGGAACACTCTGGCCTGGCAAAATGACTGAGGCTTGATTCTGGAACCCTGTGGCCCGGGAACGTGACTGAGGTTTGATGGCAGAAACCTGTGGCCTGGCAACATGACTGACGTTTGATTCTGGATCCCGGTGGCCTGGGAACATGACTGAGGCGTGATTCTGGAAAACTGTGGCCTGGGAACATGACATCTGTTTAGATTGTGGAATACTGTGCCCCGGGAACCTGACTGAGCCTTGGTTCTGAAACCCTGTGGACTGGGAACATGACTGAGGTTTTATTCTGGAACCCTGTAGCCTGGGAACATAACTGAGGATTGATTCTGGAACCCTGTGGCCTGGGAACATGATACCGGTGGATTCTGGAACCCTGGGGACTGGGCATGTGACATCTGTTTAGATTGTGGAATACTGTGCCCCGGGAACCTGACTGAGCCTTGGTTCTGGAACCCTGTGGATTGGGAACATGACTGAGGTTTTATTCTAGAACCCTGTAGCCTGGAAACATAACTGAGGATTGATTCTCGAACCCTGTGGCCTGGCAACATGACATCGGTGGATTCTAGAACCCTGTGGCCTGGGAACATGTCTGAGGTTTGATGGTGGAAACCTGTGGCTTGGCAACATGACTAAGGTTTGATTCTGGAAGACTGTGGCCAGGAAGCATGATATCTGGTTGATTCTGGAAACTTGTGTCCTGGGAACATGACTGAGGTTTGTTTCTGGAAGCCTGTGCCCTGGGAACATGACTGAGGTTTGATTCTGGACACCTGTGTCCTGGGAACATGACTGAGGTTTGATGGTTGAAACCTGTGGCCCGCGAACATGACTCAGGTTTGATTCTGGAACCATGTGTCCTGGGAACATGACTGAGGTTTGATTTTGGAAACCTTTGGCCTGGGAAAATGACTGAGGTTTCATTGTGGAAACATGTGGCCTGGGATCATGACTGAGGTTTGATGGTGGAACACTCTGGCCTGGCAAAATGACTGAGGCTTGATTCTGGAACCCTGTGGCCCGGGAACGTGACTGAGGTTTGATGGCAGAAACCTGTGGCCTGGCAACATGACTGACGTTTGATTCTGGATCCCGGTGGCCTGGGAACATGACTGAGGCGTGATTCTGGAAAACTGTGGCCTGGGAACATGACATCTGTTTAGATTGTGGAATACTGTGCCCCGGGAAGCTGACTGAGCCTTGGTTCTGAAACCCTGTGGACTGGGAACATGACTGAGGTTTTATTCTGGAACCCTGTAGCCTGGGAACATAACTGAGGATTGATTCTGGAACCCTGTGGCCTGGGAACATGATACCGGTGGATTCTGGAACCCTGGGGACTGGGCATGTGACATCTGTTTAGATTGTGGAATACTGTGCCCCGGGAACCTGACTGAGCCTTGGTTCTGGAACCCTGTGGATTGGGAACATGACTGAGGTTTTATTCTAGAACCCTGTAGCCTGGAAACATAACTGAGGATTGATTCTCGAACCCTGTGGCCTGGCAACATGACATCGGTGGATTCTAGAACCCTGTGGCCTGGGAACATGCCTGAGGTTTGATGGTGGAAACCTGTGGCTTGGCAACATGACTAAGGTTTGATTCTGGAAGACTGTGGCCAGGAAGCATGATATCTGGTTGATTCTGGAAACTTGTGTCCTGGGAACATGACTGAGGTTTGTTTCTGGAAGCCTGTGCCCTGGGAACATGACTGAGGTTTGATTCTGGACACCTGTGTCCTGGGAACATGACTGAGGTTTGATGGTTGAAACCTGTGGCCCGCGAACATGACTCAGGTTTGATTCTGGAACCATGTGTCCTGGGAACATGACTGAGGTTTGATTTTGGAAACCTTTGGCCTGGGAAAATGACTGAGGTTTCATTGTGGAAACATGTGGCCTGGGATCATGACTGAGGTTTGATGGTGGAACACTCTGGCCTGGCAAAATGACTGAGGCTTGATTCTGGAACCCTGTGGCCCGGGAACATGAGAACGGTTTGATTCTGGAACCCTGTGGCCTTTAACATGACATCGGTGGATTCTGGAACCCTGTGGCCTGGGAACATGAGAACGGTTTGATTCTGGAACCCTGTGGCCTGGGAACATGAGTGAGGATTGATGGTGGAACCCTGTGGCCTGGCAACATGACTGAGGTTTGATACTGGAAGACTGTGGCCAGGAAACATGATATCGGGTTGATTCTGGAAACTTCTGTCCTGGGAACAAGACTGAGGTTTGATTCTGGAACCCTGTGTCCTGGGAATATGACAAAGGTTTGTTGCTGGAAGCCTGTTCCCTGGGTACATGACTGAGGTTTGATTCTGGACACTTGTGTCCTGGGAACATGAGTGATGTTTGATGGTTGAAACCTGTGGCCTGCGAACATGACTCAGGTTTGATTCTGGAACCATGTGTCCTGGGAATATGACTGAGGTTTGATTCTGGAAACCTTTGGCCTGAGAAAATGACTGAGGTTTCATTGTGGAAACATGTGGCCTGGGATCATGACTGAGGTTTGATGGTGGAACACTCTGGCCTGGCAAAATGACTGAGGCTTGATTCTGGAACCCTGTGGCCCGGGAACGTGACTGAGGTTTGATGGCAGAAACCTGTGGCCTGGCAACATGACTGACGTTTGATTCTGGATCCCGGTGGCCTGGGAACATGACTGAGGCGTGATTCTGGAAAACTGTGGCCTGGGAACATGACATCTGTTTAGATTGTGGAATACTGTGCCCCGGGAACCTGACTGAGCCTTGGTTCTGAAACCCTGTGGACTGGGAACATGACTGAGGTTTTATTCTGGAACCCTGTAGCCTGGGAATATAACTGAGGATTGATTCTGGAACCCTGTGGCCTGGGAACATGATACCGGTGGATTCTGGAACCCTGGGGACTGGGCATGTGACATCTGTTTAGATTGTGGAATACTGTGCCCCGGGAACCTGACTGAGCCTTGGTTCTGGAACCCTGTGGATTGGGAACATGACTGAGGTTTTATTCTAGAACCCTGTAGCCTGGAAACATAACTGAGGATTGATTCTCGAACCCTGTGGCCTGGGAACATGACATCGGTGGATTCTAGAACCCTGTGGCCTGGGAACATGTCTGAGGTTTGATGGTGGAAACCTGTGGCTTGGCAACATGACTAAGGTTTGATTCTGGAAGACTGTGGCCAGGAAGCATGATATCTGGTTGATTCTGGAAACTTGTGTCCTGGGAACATGACTGAGGTTTGTTTCTGGAAGCCTGTGCCCTGGGAACATGACTGAGGTTTGATTCTGGACACCTGTGTCCTGGGAACATGACTGAGGTTTGATGGTTGAAACCTGTGGCCCGCGAACATGACTCAGGTTTGATTCTGGAACCATGTGTCCTGGGAACATGACTGAGGTTTGATTTTGGAAACCTTTGGCCTGGGAAAATGACTGAGGTTTCATTGTGGAAACATGTGGCCTGGGATCATGACTGAGGTTTGATGGTGGAACACTCTGGCCTGGCAAAATGACTGAGGCTTGATTCTGGAACCCTGTGGCCCGGGAACATGAGAACGGTTTGATTCTGGAACCCTGTGGCCTTTAACATGACATCGGTGGATTCTGGAACCCTGTGGCCTGGGAACATGAGAACGGTTTGATTCTGGAACCCTGTGGCCTGGGAACATGAGTGAGGATTGATGGTGGAACCCTGTGGCCTGGCAACATGACTGAGGTTTGATACTGGAAGACTGTGGCCAGGAAACATGATATCGGGTTGATTCTGGAAACTTCTGTCCTGGGAACAAGACTGAGGTTTGATTCTGGAACCCTGTGTCCTGGGAATATGACAAAGGTTTGTTGCTGGAAGCCTGTTCCCTGGGTACATGACTGAGGTTTGATTCTGGACACCTGTGTCCTGGGAACATGAGTGATGTTTGATGGTTGAAACCTGTGGCCTGCGAACATGACTCAGGTTTGATTCTGGAACCATGTGTCCTGGGAATATGACTGAGGTTTGATTCTGGAAACCTTTGGCCTGAGAAAATGAATGAGGTTTCATTGTGGAAACATGTGGCCTGGGATCATGACTGAGGTTTGATGGTGGAACACTCTGGCCTGGCAAAATGACTGAGGCTTGATTCTGGAACCCTGTGGCCCGGGAACGTGACTGAGGTTTCATGGCAGAAACCTGTGGCCTGGCAACATGACTGACGTTTGATTCTGGATCCCGGTGGCCTGGGAACATGACTGAGGCGTGATTCTGGAAAACTGTGGCCTGGGAACATGACATCTGTTTAGATTGTGGAATACTGTGTCCCGGGAAGCTGACTGAGCCTTGGTTCTGAAACCCTGTGGACTGGGAACATGACTGAGGTTTTATTCTGGAACCCTGTAGCCTGGGAACATAACTGAGGATTGATTCTGGAACCCTGTGGCCTGGGAACATGATACCGGTGGATTCTGGAACCCTGGGGACTGGGCATGTGACATCTGTTTAGATTGTGGAATACTGTGCCCCGGGAACCTGACTGAGCCTTGGTTCTGGAACCCTGTGGATTGGGAACATGACTGAGGATTTATTCTAGAACCCTGTAGCCTGGAAACATAACTGAGGATTGATTCTCGAACCCTGTGGCCTGGGAACATGACATCGGTGGATTCTACAACCCTGTGGCCTGGGAACATGCCTGAGGTTTGATGGTGGAAACCTGTGGCTTGGCAACATGACTAAGGTTTGATTCTGGAAGACTGTGGCCAGGAAGCATGATATCTGGTTGATTCTGGAAACTTGTGTCCTGGGAACATGACTGAGGTTTGTTTCTGGAAGCCTGTGCCCTGGGCACATGACTGAGGTTTGATTCTGGACACCTGTGTCCTGGGAACATGACTGAGGTTTGATGGTTGAAACCTGTGGCCCGCGAACATGACTCAGGTTTGATTCTGGAACCATGTGTCCTGGGAACATGACTGAGGTTTGATTTTGGAAACCTTTGGCCTGGGAAAATGACTGAGGTTTCATTGTGGAAACATGTGGCCTGGGATCATGACTGAGGTTTGATGGTGGAACACTCTGGCCTGGCAAAATGACTGAGGCTTGATTCTGGAACCCTGTGGCCCGGGAACATGAGAACGGTTTGATTCTGGAACCCTGTGGCCTTTAACATGACATCGGTGGATTCTGGAACCCTGTGGCCTGGGAACATGAGAACGGTTTGATTCTGGAACCCTGTGGCCTGGGAACATGAGTGAGGATTGATGGTGGAACCCTGTGGCCTGGCAACATGACTGAGGTTTGATACTGGAAGACTGTGGCCAGGAAACATGATATCGGGTTGATTCTGGAAACTTCTGTCCTGGGAACAAGACTGAGGTTTGATTCTGGAACCCTGTGTCCTGGGAATATGACAAAGGTTTGTTGCTGGAAGCCTGTTCCCTGGGTACATGACTGAGGTTTGATTCTGGACACCTGTGTCCTGGGAACATGAGTGATGTTTGATGGTTGAAACCTGTGGCCTGCGAACATGACTCAGGTTTGATTCTGGAACCATGTGTCCTGGGAATATGACTGAGGTTTGATTCTGGAAACCTTTGGCCTGAGAAAATGACTGAGGTTTCATTGTGGAAACATGTGGCCTGGGATCATGACTGAGGTTTGATGGTGGAACACTCTGGCCTGGCAAAATGACTGAGGCTTGATTCTGGAACCCTGTGGCCCGGGAACGTGACTGAGGTTTGATGGCAGAAACCTGTGGCCTGGCAACATGACTGACGTTTGATTCTGGATCCCGGTGGCCTGGGAACATGACTGAGGCGTGATTCTGGAAAACTGTGGCCTGGGAACATGACATCTGTTTAGATTGTGGAATACTGTGCCCCGGGAACCTGACTGAGCCTTGGTTCTGAAACTCTGTGGACTGGGAACATGACTGAGGTTTTATTCTGGAACCCTGTATCCTGGGAACATAACTGAGGATTGATTCTGGAACCCTGTGGCCTGGGAACATGATACCGGTGGATTCTGGAACCCTGGGGACTGGGCATGTGACATCTGTTTAGATTGTGGAATACTGTGCCCCGGGAAAATGACTGAGCCTTGGTTCTGGAACCCTGTGGATTGGGAACATGACTGAGGATTTATTCTAGAACCCTGTAGCCTGGAAACATAACTGAGGATTGATTCTCGAACCCTGTGGCCTGGCAACATGACATCGGTGGATTCTACAACCCTGTGGCCTGGGAACATGCCTGAGGTTTGATGGTGGAAACCTGTGGCTTGGCAACATGACTAAGGTTTGATTCTGGAAGACTGTGGCCAGGAAGCATGATATCTGGTTGATTCTGGAAACTTGTGTCCTGGGAACATGACTGAGGTTTGTTTCTGGAAGCCTGTGCCCTGGGAACATGACTGAGGTTTGATTCTGGACACCTGTGTCCTGGGAACATGACTGAGGTTTGATGGTTGAAACCTGTGGCCCGCGAACATGACTCAGGTTTGATTCTGGAGCCATGTGTCCTGGGAACATGACTGAGGTTTGATTTTGGAAACCTTTGGCCTGGGAAAATGACTGAGGTTTCATTGTGGAAACATGTGGCCTGGGATCATGACTGAGGTTTGATGGTGGAACACTCTGGCCTGGCAAAATGACTGAGGCTTGATTCTGGAACCCTGTGGCCCGGGAACATGAGAACGGTTTGATTCTGGAACCCTGTGGCCTTTAACATGACATCGGTGGATTCTGGAACCCTGTGGCCTGGGAACATGAGAACGGTTTGATTCTGGAACCCTGTGGCCTGGGAACATGAGTGAGGATTGATGGTGGAACCCTGTGGCCTGGCAACATGACTGAGGTTTGATACTGGAAGACTGTGGCCAGGAAACATGATATCGGGTTGATTCTGGAAACTTCTGTCCTGGGAACAAGACTGAGGTTTGATTCTGGAACCCTGTGTCCTGGGAATATGACAAAGGTTTGTTGCTGGAAGCCTGTTCCCTGGGTACATGACTGAGGTTTGATTCTGGACACCTGTGTCCTGGGAACATGAGTGATGTTTGATGGTTGAAACCTGTGGCCTGCGAACATGACTCAGGTTTGATTCTGGAACCATGTGTCCTGGGAATATGACTGAGGTTTGATTCTGGAAACCTTTGGCCTGAGAAAATGACTGAGGTTTCATTGTGGAAACATGTGGCCTGGGATCATGACTGAGGTTTGATGGTGGAACACTCTGGCCTGGCAAAATGACTGAGGCTTGATTCTGGAACCCTGTGGCCCGGGAACGTGACTGAGGTTTGATGGCAGAAACCTGTGGCCTGGCAACATGACTGACGTTTGATTCTGGATCCCGGTGGCCTGGGAACATGACTGAGGCGTGATTCTGGAAAACTGTGGCCTGGGAACATGACATCTGTTTAGATTGTGGAATACTGTGCCCCGGGAAGCTGACTGAGCCTTGGTTCTGAAACCCTGTGGACTGGGAACATGACTGAGGTTTTATTCTGGAACCCTGTAGCCTGGGAACATAACTGAGGATTGATTCTGGAACCCTGTGGCCTGGGAACATGATACCGGTGGATTCTGGAACCCTGGGGACTGGGCATGTGACATCTGTTTAGATTGTGGAATACTGTGCCCCGGGAACCTGACTGAGCCTTGGTTCTGGAACCCTGTGGATTGGGAACATGACTGAGGATTTATTCTAGAACCCTGTAGCCTGGAAACATAACTGAGGATTGATTCTCGAACCCTGTGGCCTGGGAACATGACATCGGTGGATTCTACAACCCTGTGGCCTGGGAACATGCCTGAGGTTTGATGGTGGAAACCTGTGGCTTGGCAACATGACTAAGGTTTGATTCTGGAAGACTGTGGCCAGGAAGCATGATATCTGGTTGATTCTGGAAACTTGTGTCCTGGGAACATGACTGAGGTTTGTTTCTGGAAGCCTGTGCCCTGGGCACATGACTGAGGTTTGATTCTGGACACCTGTGTCCTGGGAACATGACTGAGGTTTGATGGTTGAAACCTGTGGCCCGCGAACATGACTCAGGTTTGATTCTGGAACCATGTGTCCTGGGAACATGACTGAGGTTTGATTTTGGAAACCTTTGGCCTGGGAAAATGACTGAGGTTTCATTGTGGAAACATGTGGCCTGGGATCATGACTGAGGTTTGATGGTGGAACACTCTGGCCTGGCAAAATGACTGAGGCTTGATTCTGGAACCCTGTGGCCCGGGAACATGAGAACGGTTTGATTCTGGAACCCTGTGGCCTTTAACATGACATCGGTGGATTCTGGAACCCTGTGGCCTGGGAACATGAGAACGGTTTGATTCTGGAACCCTGTGGCCTGGGAACATGAGTGAGGATTGATGGTGGAACCCTGTGGCCTGGCAACATGACTGAGGTTTGATACTGGAAGACTGTGGCCAGGAAACATGATATCGGGTTGATTCTGGAAACTTCTGTCCTGGGAACAAGACTGAGGTTTGATTCTGGAACCCTGTGTCCTGGGAATATGACAAAGGTTTGTTGCTGGAAGCCTGTTCCCTGGGTACATGACTGAGGTTTGATTCTGGACACCTGTGTCCTGGGAACATGAGTGATGTTTGATGGTTGAAACCTGTGGCCTGCGAACATGACTCAGGTTTGATTCTGGAACCATGTGTCCTGGGAATATGACTGAGGTTTGATTCTGGAAACCTTTGGCCTGAGAAAATGACTGAGGTTTCATTGTGGAAACATGTGGCCTGGGATCATGACTGAGGTTTGATGGTGGAACACTCTGGCCTGGCAAAATGACTGAGGCTTGATTCTGGAACCCTGTGGCCCGGGAACGTGACTGAGGTTTGATGGCAGAAACCTGTGGCCTGGCAACATGACTGACGTTTGATTCTGGATCCCGGTGGCCTGGGAACATGACTGAGGCGTGATTCTGGAAAACTGTGGCCTGGGAACATGACATCTGTTTAGATTGTGGAATACTGTGCCCCGGGAACCTGACTGAGCCTTGGTTCTGAAACTCTGTGGACTGGGAACATGACTGAGGTTTTATTCTGGAACCCTGTAGCCTGGGAACATAACTGAGGATTGATTCTGGAACCCTGTGGCCTGGGAACATGATACCGGTGGATTCTGGAACCCTGGGGACTGGGCATGTGACATCTGTTTAGATTGTGGAATACTGTGCCCCGGGAAAATGACTGAGCCTTGGTTCTGGAACCCTGTGGATTGGGAACATGACTGAGGATTTATTCTAGAACCCTGTAGCCTGGAAACATAACTGAGGATTGATTCTCGAACCCTGTGGCCTGGGAACATGACATCGGTGGATTCTACAACCCTGTGGCCTGGGAACATGCCTGAGGTTTGATGGTGGAAACCTGTGGCTTGGCAACATGACTAAGGTTTGATTCTGGAAGACTGTGGCCAGGAAGCATGATATCTGGTTGATTCTGGAAACTTGTGTCCTGGGAACATGACTGAGGTTTGTTTCTGGAAGCCTGTGCCCTGGGAACATGACTGAGGTTTGATTCTGGACACCTGTGTCCTGGGAACATGACTGAGGTTTGATGGTTGAAACCTGTGGCCCGCGAACATGACTCAGGTTTGATTCTGGAGCCATGTGTCCTGGGAACATGACTGAGGTTTGATTTTGGAAACCTTTGGCCTGGGAAAATGACTGAGGTTTCATTGTGGAAACATGTGGCCTGGGATCATGACTGAGGTTTGATGGTGGAACACTCTGGCCTGGCAAAATGACTGAGGCTTGATTCTGGAACCCTGTGGCCCGGGAACATGAGAACGGTTTGATTCTGGAACCCTGTGGCCTTTAACATGACATCGGTGGATTCTGGAACCCTGTGGCCTGGGAACATGAGAACGGTTTGATTCTGGAACCCTGTGGCCTGGGAACATGAGTGAGGATTGATGGTGGAACCCTGTGGCCTGGCAACATGACTGAGGTTTGATACTGGAAGACTGTGGCCAGGAAACATGATATCGGGTTGATTCTGGAAACTTCTGTCCTGGGAACAAGACTGAGGTTTGATTCTGGAACCCTGTGTCCTGGGAATATGACAAAGGTTTGTTGCTGGAAGCCTGTTCCCTGGGTACATGACTGAGGTTTGATTCTGGACACCTGTGTCCTGGGAACATGAGTGATGTTTGATGGTTGAAACCTGTGGCCTGCGAACATGACTCAGGTTTGATTCTGGAACCATGTGTCCTGGGAATATGACTGAGGTTTGATTCTGGAAACCTTTGGCCTGAGAAAATGACTGAGGTTTCATTGTGGAAACATGTGGCCTGGGATCATGACTGAGGTTTGATGGTGGAACACTCTGGCCTGGCAAAATGACTGAGGCTTGATTCTGGAACCCTGTGGCCCGGGAACGTGACTGAGGTTTGATGGCAGAAACCTGTGGCCTGGCAACATGACTGACGTTTGATTCTGGATCCCGGTGGCCTGGGAACATGACTGAGGCGTGATTCTGGAAAACTGTGGCCTGGGAACATGACATCTGTTTAGATTGTGGAATACTGTGCCCCGGGAACCTGACTGAGCCTTGGTTCTGAAACTCTGTGGACTGGGAACATGACTGAGGTTTTATTCTGGAACCCTGTAGCCTGGGAACATAACTGAGGATTGATTCTGGAACCCTGTGGCCTGGGAACATGATACCGGTGGATTCTGGAACCCTGGGGACTGGGCATGTGACATCTGTTTAGATTGTGGAATACTGTGCCCCGGGAAACTGACTGAGCCTTGGTTCTGGAACCCTGTGGATTGGGAACATGACTGAGGATTTATTCTAGAACCCTGTAGCCTGGAAACATAACTGAGGATTGATTCTCGAACCCTGTGGCCTGGGAACATGACATCGGTGGATTCTACAACCCTGTGGCCTGGGAACATGCCTGAGGTTTGATGGTGGAAACCTGTGGCTTGGCAACATGACTAAGGTTTGATTCTGGAAGACTGTGGCCAGGAAGCATGATATCTGGTTGATTCTGGAAACTTGTGTCCTGGGAACATGACTGAGGTTTGTTTCTGGAAGCCTGTGCCCTGGGAACATGACTGAGGTTTGATTCTGGACACCTGTGTCCTGGGAACATGACTGAGGTTTGATGGTTGAAACCTGTGGCCCGCGAACATGACTCAGGTTTGATTCTGGAGCCATGTGTCCTGGGAACATGACTGAGGTTTGATTTTGGAAACCTTTGGCCTGGGAAAATGACTGAGGTTTCATTGTGGAAACATGTGGCCTGGGATCATGACTGAGGTTTGATGGTGGAACACTCTGGCCTGGCAAAATGACTGAGGCTTGATTCTGGAACCCTGTGGCCCGGGAACATGAGAACGGTTTGATTCTGGAACCCTGTGGCCTTTAACATGACATCGGTGGATTCTGGAACCCTGTGGCCTGGGAACATGAGAACGGTTTGATTCTGGAACCCTGTGGCCTGGGAACATGAGTGAGGATTGATGGTGGAACCCTGTGGCCTGGCAACATGACTGAGGTTTGATACTGGAAGACTGTGGCCAGGAAACATGATATCGGGTTGATTCTGGAAACTTCTGTCCTGGGAACAAGACTGAGGTTTGATTCTGGAACCCTGTATCCTGGGAATATGACAAAGGTTTGTTGCTGGAAGCCTGTTCCCTGGGTACATGACTGAGGTTTGATTCTGGACACCTGTGTCCTGGGAACATGAGTGATGTTTGATGGTTGAAACCTGTGGCCTGCGAACATGACTCAGGTTTGATTCTGGAACCATGTGTCCTGGGAATATGACTGAGGTTTGATTCTGGAAACCTTTGGCCTGAGAAAATGACTGAGGTTTCATTGTGGAAACATGTGGCCTGGGATCATGACTGAGGTTTGATGGTGGAACACTCTGGCCTGGCAAAATGACTGAGGCTTGATTCTGGAACCCTGTGGCCCGGGAACGTGACTGAGGTTTGATGGCAGAAACCTGTGGCCTGGCAACATGACTGACGTTTGATTCTGGTTCCCGGTGGCCTGGGAACATGACTGAGGCGTGATTCTGGAAAACTGTGGCCTGGGAACATGACATCTGTTTAGATTGTGGAATACTGTGCCCCGGGAACCTGACTGAGCCTTGGTTCTGAAACCCTGTGGACTGGGAACATGACTGAGGTTTTATTCTGGAACCCTGTAGCCTGGGAACATAACTGAGGATTGATTCTGGAACCCTGTGGCCTGGGAACATGATACCGGTGGATTCTGGAACCCTGGGGACTGGGCATGTGACATCTGTTTAGATTGTGGAATACTGTGCCCCGGGAACCTGACTGAGCCTTGGTTCTGGAACCCTGTGGATTGGGAACATGACTGAGGATTTATTCTAGAACCCTGTAGCCTGGAAACATAACTGAGGATTGATTCTCGAACCCTGTGGCCTGGCAACATGACATCGGTGGATTCTAGAACCCTGTGGCCTGGGAACATGTCTGAGGTTTGATGGTGGAAACCTGTGGCTTGGCAACATGACTAAGGTTTGATTCTGGAAGACTGTGGCCAGGAAGCATGATATCTGGTTGATTCTGGAAACTTGTGTCCTGGGAACATGACTGAGGTTTGTTTCTGGAAGCCTGTGCCCTGGGAACATGACTGAGGTTTGATTCTGGACACCTGTGTCCTGGGAACATGACTGAGGTTTGATGGTTGAAACCTGTGGCCCGCGAACATGACTCAGGTTTGATTCTGGAACCATGTGTCCTGGGAACATGACTGAGGTTTGATTTTGGAAACCTTTGGCCTGGGAAAATGACTGAGGTTTCATTGTGGAAACATGTGGCCTGGGATCATGACTGAGGTTTGATGGTGGAACACTCTGGCCTGGCAAAATGACTGAGGCTTGATTCTGGAACCCTGTGGCCCGGGAACATGAGAACGGTTTGATTCTGGAACCCTGTGGCCTTTAACATGACATCGGTGGATTCTGGAACCCTGTGGCCTGGGAACATGAGAACGGTTTGATTCTGGAACCCTGTGGCCTGGGAACATGAGTGAGGATTGATGGTGGAACCCTGTGGCCTGGCAACATGACTGAGGTTTGATACTGGAAGACTGTGGCCAGGAAACATGATATCGGGTTGATTCTGGAAACTTCTGTCCTGGGAACAAGACTGAGGTTTGATTCTGGAACCCTGTGTCCTGGGAATATGACAAAGGTTTGTTGCTGGAAGCCTGTTCCCTGGGTACATGACTGAGGTTTGATTCTGGACACCTGTGTCCTGGGAACATGAGTGATGTTTGATGGTTGAAACCTGTGGCCTGCGAACATGACTCAGGTTTGATTCTGGAACCATGTGTCCTGGGAATATGACTGAGGTTTGTTTCTGGAAACCTTTGGCCTGAGAAAATGACTGAGGTTTCATTGTGGAAACATGTGGCCTGGGATCATGACTGAGGTTAGATGGTGGAACACTCTGGCCTGGCAAAATGACTGAGGCTTGATTCTGGAACCCTGTGGCCCGGGAACGTGACTGAGGTTTGATGGCAGAAACCTGTGGCCTGGCAACATGACTGACGTTTGATTCTGGATCCCGGTGGCCTGGGAACATGACTGAGGCGTGATTCTGGAAAACTGTGGCCTGGGAACATGACATCTGTTTAGATTGTGGAATACTGTGCCCCGGGAACCTGACTGAGCCTTGGTTCTGAAACCCTGTGGACTGGGAACATGACTGAGGTTTTATTCTGGAACCCTGTAGCCTGGGAACATAACTGAGGATTGATTCTGGAACCCTGTGGCCTGGGAACATGATACCGGTGGATTCTGGAACCCTGGGGACTGGGCATGTGACATCTGTTTAGATTGTGGAATACTGTGCCCCGGGAACCTGACTGAGCCTTGGTTCTGGAACCCTGTGGATTGGGAACATGACTGAGGTTTTATTCTAGAACCCTGTAGCCTGGAAACATAACTGAGGATTGATTCTCGAACCCTGTGGCCTGGGAACATGACATCGGTGGATTCTAGAACCCTGTGGCCTGGGAACATGTCTGAGGTTTGATGGTGGAAACCTGTGGCTTGGCAACATGACTAAGGTTTGATTCTGGAAGACTGTGGACAGGAAGCATGATATCTGGTTGATTCTGGAAACTTGTGTCCTGGGAGCATGACTGAGGTTTGTTTCTGGAAGCCTGTGCCCTGGGAACATGACTGAGGTTTGATTCTGGACACCTGTGTCCTGGGAACATGACTGAGGTTTGATGGTTGAAACCTGTGGCCCGCGAACATGACTCAGGTTTGATTCTGGAACCATGTGTCCTGGGAACATGACTGAGGTTTGATTTTGGAAACCTTTGGCCTGGGAAAATGACTGAGGTTTCATTGTGGAAACATGTGGCCTGGGATCATGACTGAGGTTTGATGGTGGAACACTCTGGCCTGGCAAAATGACTGAGGCTTGATTCTGGAACCCTGTGGCCCGGGAACATGAGAACGGTTTGATTCTGGAACCCTGTGGCCTTTAACATGACATCGGTGGATTCTGGAACCCTGTGGCCTGGGAACATGAGAACGGTTTGATTCTGGAACCCTGTGGCCTGGGAACATGTGTGAGGATTGATGGTGGAACCCTGTGGCCTGGCAACATGACTGAGGTTTGATACTGGAAGACTGTGGCCAGGAAACATGATATCGGGTTGATTCTGGAAACTTCTCTCCTGGGAACAAGACTGAGGTTTGATTCTGGAACCCTGTGTCCTGGGAATATGACAAAGGTTTGTTGCTGGAAGCCTGTTCCCTGGGTACATGACTGAGGTTTGATTCTGGACACCTGTGTCCTGGGAACATGAGTGATGTTTGATGGTTGAAACCTGTGGCCTGCGAACATGACTCAGGTTTGATTCTGGAACCATGTGTCCTGGGAATATGACTGAGGTTTGATTCTGGAAACCTTTGGCCTGAGAAAATGACTGAGGTTTCATTGTGGAAACATGTGGACTGGGATCATGACTGAGGTTTGATGGTGGAACACTCTGGCCTGGCAAAATGACTGAGGCTTGATTCTGGAACCCTGTGGCCCGGGAACGTGACTGAGGTTTGATGGCAGAAACCTGTGGCCTGGCAACATGACTGACATTTGATTCTGGATCCCTGTGGCCTGGGAACATGACTGAGGCGTGATTCTGGAAAACTGTGGCCTGGGAACATGACATCTGTTTAGATTGTGGAATACTGTGCCCCGGGAACCTGACTGAGCCTTGGTTCTGAAACCCTGTGGACTGGGAACATGACTGAGGTTTTATTCTGGAACCCTGTAGCCTGGGAACATAACTGAGGATTGATTCTGGAACCCTGTGGCCTGGGAACATGATACCGGTGGATTCTGGAACCCTGGGGACTGGGCATGTGACATCTGTTTAGATTGTGGAATACTGTGCCCCGGGAACCTGACTGAGCCTTGGTTCTGGAACCCTGTGGATTGGGAACATGACTGAGGTTTTATTCTAGAACCCTGTAGCCTGGAAACATAACTGAGGATTGATTCTCGAACCCTGTGGCCTGGGAACATGACATCGGTGGATTCTAGAACCCTGTGGCCTGGGAACATGTCTGAGGTTTGATGGTGGAAACCTGTGGCTTGGCAACATGACTAAGGTTTGATTCTGGAAGACTGTGGCCAGGAAGCATGATATCTGGTTGATTCTGGAAACTTGTGTCCTGGGAACATGACTGAGGTTTGTTTCTGGAAGCCTGTGCCCTGGGAACATGACTGAGGTTTGATTCTGGACACCTGTGTCCTGGGAACATGACTGAGGTTTGATGGTTGAAACCTGTGGCCCGCGAACATGACTCAGGTTTGATTCTGGAACCATGTGTCCTGGGAACATGACTGAGGTTTGATTTTGGAAACCTTTGGCCTGGGAAAATGACTGAGGTTTCATTGTGGAAACATGTGGCCTGGGATCATGACTGAGGTTTGATGGTGGAACACTCTGGCCTGGCAAAATGACTGAGGCTTGATTCTGGAACCCTGTGGACCGGGAACATGAGAACGGTTTGATTCTGGAACCCTGTGGCCTTTAACATGACATCGGTGGATTCTGGAACCCTGTGGCCTGGGAACATGAGAACGGTTTGATTCTGGAACCCTGTGGCCTGGGAACATGAGTGAGGATTGATGGTGGAACCCTGTGGCCTGGCAACATGACTGAGGTTTGATACTGGAAGACTGTGGCCAGGAAACATGATATCGGGTTGATTCTGGAAACTTCTGTCCTGGGAACAAGACTGAGGTTTGATTCTGGAACCCTGTGTCCTGGGAATATGACAAAGGTTTGTTGCTGGAAGCCTGTTCCCTGGGTACATGACTGAGGTTTGATTCTGGACACCTGTGTCCTGGGAACATGAGTGATGTTTGATTGTTGAAACCTGTGGCCTGCGAACATGACTCAGGTTTTATTCTGGAACCATGTGTCCTGGGAATATGACTGAGGTTTGATTCTGGAAACCTTTGGCCTGAGAAAATGACTGAGGTTTCATTGTGGAAACATGTGGCCTGGGATCATGACTGAGGTTTGATGGTGGAACACTCTGGCCTGGCAAAATGACTGAGGCTTGATTCTGGAACCCTGTGGCCCGGGAACGTGACTGAGGTTTGATGGCAGAAACCTGTGGCCTGGCAACATGACTGACGTTTGATTCTGGATCCCTGTGGCCTGGGAACATGACTGAGGCGTGATTCTGGAAAACTGTGGCCTGGGAACATGACTGAGGCGTGATTCTGGAAAACTGTGGCCTGGGAACATGACATCTGTTTAGATTGTGGAATACTGTGCCCCGGGAACCTGACTGAGCCTTGGTTCTGAAACCCTGTGGACTGGGAACATGACTGAGGATATATTCTGGAACCCTGTAGCCTGGGAACATAACTGAGGATTGATTCTGGAACCCTGTGGCCTGGGAACATGATACCGGTGGATTCTGGAACCCTGGGGACTGGGCATGTGACATCTGTTTAGATTGTGGAATACTGTGCCCCGGGAACCTGACTGAGCCTTGGTTCTGGAACCCTGTGGATTGGGAACATGACTGAGGTTTTATTCTAGAACCCTGTAGCCTGGAAACATAACTGAGGATTGATTCTCGAACCCTGTGGCCTGGCAACATGACATCGGTGGATTCTAGAACCCTGTGGCCTGGGAACATGCCTGAGGTTTGATGGTGGAAACCTGTGGCTTGGCAACATGACTAAGGTTTGATTCTGGAAGACTGTGGCCAGGAAGCATGATATCTGGTTGATTCTGGAAACTTGTGTCCTGGGAACATGACTGAGGTTTGTTTCTGGAAGCCTGTGCCCTGGGAACATGACTGAGGTTTGATTCTGGACACCTGTGTCCTGGGAACATGACTGAGGTTTGATGGTTGAAACCTGTGGCCCGCGAACATGACTTAGGTTTGATTCTGGAACCATGTGTCCTGGGAACATGACTGAGGTTTGATTTTGGAAACCTTTGGCCTGGGAAAATGACTGAGGTTTCATTGTGGAAACATGTGGCCTGGGATCATGACTGAGGTTTGATGGTGGAACACTCTGGCCTGGCAAAATGACTGAGGCTTGATTCTGGAACCCTGTGGCCCGGGAACATGAGAACGGTTTGATTCTGGAACCCTGTGGCCTTTAACATGACATCGGTGGATTCTGGAACCCTGTGGCCTGGGAACATGAGAACGGTTTGATTCTGGAACCCTGTGGCCTGGGAACATGAGTGAGGATTGATGGTGGAACCCTGTGGCCTGGCAACATGACTGAGGTTTGATACTGGAAGACTGTGGCCAGGAAACATGATATCGGGTTGATTCTGGAAACTTCTGTCCTGGGAACAAGACTGAGGTTTGATTCTGGAACCCTGTGTCCTGGGAATATGACAAAGGTTTGTTGCTGGAAGCCTGTTCCCTGGGTACATGACTGAGGTTTGATTCTGGACACCTGTGTCCTGGGAACATGAGTGATGTTTGATGGTTGAAACCTGTGGCCTGCGAACATGACTCAGGTTTGATTCTGGAACCATGTGTCCTGGGAATATGACTGAGGTTTGTTTCTGGAAACCTTTGGCCTGAGAAAATGACTGAGGTTTCATTGTGGAAACATGTGGCCTGGGATCATGACTGAGGTTAGATGGTGGAACACTCTGGCCTGGCAAAATGACTGAGGCTTGATTCTGGAACCCTGTGGCCCGGGAACGTGACTGAGGTTTGATGGCAGAAACCTGTGGCCTGGCAACATGACTGACGTTTGATTCTGGATCCCGGTGGCCTGGGAACATGACTGAGGCGTGATTCTGGAAAACTGTGGCCTGGGAACATGACATCTGTTTAGATTGTGGAATACTGTGCCCCGGGAACCTGACTGAGCCTTGGTTCTGAAACCCTGTGGACTGGGAACATGACTGAGGTTTTATTCTGGAACCCTGTAGCCTGGGAACATAACTGAGGATTGATTCTGGAACCCTGTGGCCTGGGAACATGATACCGGTGGATTCTGGAACCCTGGGGACTGGGCATGTGACATCTGTTTAGATTGTGGAATACTGTGCCCCGGGAACCTGACTGAGCCTTGGTTCTGGAACCCTGTGGATTGGGAACATGACTGAGGTTTTATTCTAGAACCCTGTAGCCTGGAAACATAACTGAGGATTGATTCTCGAACCCTGTGGCCTGGCAACATGACATCGGTGGATTCTAGAACCCTGTGGCCTGGGAACATGCCTGAGGTTTGATGGTGGAAACCTGTGGCTTGGCAACATGACTAAGGTTTGATTCTGGAAGACTGTGGCCAGGAAGCATGATATCTGGTTGATTCTGGAAACTTGTGTCCTGGGAACATGACTGAGGTTTGTTTCTGGAAGCCTGTGCCCTGGGAACATGACTGAGGTTTGATTCTGGACACCTGTGTCCTGGGAACATGACTGAGGTTTGATGGTTGAAACCTGTGGCCCGCGAACATGACTTAGGTTTGATTCTGGAACCATGTGTCCTGGGAACATGACTGAGGTTTGATTTTGGAAACCTTTGGCCTGGGAAAATGACTGAGGTTTCATTGTGGAAACATGTGGCCTGGGATCATGACTGAGGTTTGATGGTGGAACACTCTGGCCTGGCAAAATGACTGAGGCTTGATTCTGGAACCCTGTGGCCCGGGAACATGAGAACGGTTTGATTCTGGAACCCTGTGGCCTTTAACATGACATCGGTGGATTCTGGAACCCTGTGGCCTGGGAACATGAGAACGGTTTGATTCTGGAACCCTGTGGCCTGGGAACATGAGTGAGAATTGATGGTGGAACCCTGTGGCCTGGCAACATGACTGAGGTTTGATACTGGAAGACTGTGGCCAGGAAACATGATATCGGGTTGATTCTGGAAACTTCTGTCCTGGGAACAAGACTGAGGTTTGATTCTGGAACCCTGTGTCCTGGGAATATGACAAAGGTTTGTTGCTGGAAGCCTGTTCCCTGGGTACATGACTGAGGTTTGATTCTGGACACCTGTGTCCTGGGAACATGAGTGATGTTTGATGGTTGAAACCTGTGGCCTGCGAACATGACTCAGGTTTGATTCTGGAACCATGTGTCCTGGGAATATGACTGAGGTTTGATTCTGGAAACCTTTGGCCTGAGAAAATGACTGAGGTTTCATTGTGGAAACATGTGGCCTGGGATCATGACTGAGGTTTGATGGTGGAACACTCTGGCCTGGCAAAATGACTGAGGCTTGATTCTGGAACCCTGTGGCCCGGGAACGTGACTGAGGTTTGATGGCAGAAACCTGTGGCCTGGCAACATGACTGACGTTTGATTCTGGATCCCGGTGGCCTGGGAACATGACTGAGGCGTGATTCTGGAAAACTGTGGCCTGGGAACATGACATCTGTTTAGATTGTGGAATACTGTGCCCCGGGAACCTGACTGAGCCTTGGTTCTGAAACCCTGTGGACTGGGAACATGACTGAGGTTTTATTCTGGAACCCTGTAGCCTGGGAACATAACTGAGGATTGATTCTGGAACCCTGTGGCCTGGGAACATGATACCGGTTGATTCTGGAACCCTGGGGACTGGGCATGTGACATCTGTTTAGATTGTGGAATACTGTGCCCCGGGAACCTAACTGAGCCTTGGTTCTGGAACCCTGTGGATTGGGAACATGACTGAGGTTTTATTCTAGAACCCTGTAGCCGGGAAACATAACTGAGGATTGATTCTCGAACCCTGTGGCCTGGGAACCTGACATCGGTGGATTCTACAACCCTGTGGCCTGGGAACATGCCTGAGGTTTGATGGTGGAAACCTGTGGCTTGGCAACATGACTAAGGTTTGATTCTGGAAGACTGTGGCCAGGAAGCATGATATCTGGTTGATTCTGGAAACTTGTGTCCTGGGAACATGACTGAGGTTTGTTTCTGGAAGCCTGTGCCCTGGGAACATGACTGAGGTTTGATTCTGGACACCTGTGTCCTGGGAACATGACTGAGGTTTGATGGTTGAAACCTGTGGCCCGCGAACATGACTCAGGTTTGATTCTGGAACCATGTGTCCTGGGAACATGACTGAGGTTTGATTTTGGAAACCTTTGGCCTGGGAAAATGACTGAGGTTTCATTGTGGAAACATGTGGCCTGGGATCATGACTGAGGTTTGATGGTGGAACACTCTGGCCTGGCAAAATGACTGAGGCTTGATTCTGGAACCCTGTGGCCCGGGAACATGAGAACGGTTTGATTCTGGAACCCTGTGGCCTTTAACATGACATCGGTGGATTCTGGAACCCTGTGGCCTGGGAACATGAGAACGGTTTGATTCTGGAACCCTGTGGCCTGGGAACATGAGTGAGGATTGATGGTGGAACCCTGTGGCCTGGCAACATGACTGAGGTTTGATACTGGAAGACTGTGGCCAGGAAACATGATATCGGGTTGATTCTGGAAACTTCTGTCCTGGGAACAAGACTGAGGTTTGATTCTGGAACCCTGTGTCCTGGGAATATGACAAAGGTTTGTTGCTGGAAGCCTGTTCCCTGGGTACATGACTGAGGTTTGATTCTGGACACCTGTGTCCTGGGAACATGAGTGATGTTTGATGGTTGAAACCTGTGGCCTGCGAACATGACTCAGGTTTGATTCTGGAACCATGTGTCCTGGGAATATGACTGAGGTTTGTTTCTGGAAACCTTTGGCCTGAGAAAATGACTGAGGTTTCATTGTGGAAACATGTGGCCTGGGATCATGACTGAGGTTAGATGGTGGAACACTCTGGCCTGGCAAAATGACTGAGGCTTGATTCTGGAACCCTGTGGCCCGGGAACGTGACTGAGGTTTGATGGCAGAAACCTGTGGCCTGGCAACATGACTGACGTTTGATTCTGGATCCCGGTGGCCTGGGAACATGACTGAGGCGTGATTCTGGAAAACTGTGGCCTGGGAACATGACATCTGTTTAGATTGTGGAATACTGTGCCCCGGGAACCTGACTGAGCCTTGGTTCTGAAACCCTGTGGACTGGGAACATGACTGAGGTTTTATTCTGGAACCCTGTAGCCTGGGAACATAACTGAGGATTGATTCTGGAACCCTGTGGCCTGGGAACATGATACCGGTGGATTCTGGAACCCTGGGGACTGGGCATGTGACATCTGTTTAGATTGTGGAATACTGTGCCCCGGGAACCTGACTGAGCCTTGGTTCTGGAACCCTGTGGATTGGGAACATGACTGAGGTTTTATTCTAGAACCCTGTAGCCTGGAAACATAACTGAGGATTGATTCTCGAACCCTGTGGCCTGGGAACATGACATCGGTGGATTCTAGAACCCTGTGGCCTGGGAACATGTCTGAGGTTTGATGGTGGAAACCTGTGGCTTGGCAACATGACTAAGGTTTGATTCTGGAAGACTGTGGACAGGAAGCATGATATCTGGTTGATTCTGGAAACTTGTGTCCTGGGAGCATGACTGAGGTTTGTTTCTGGAAGCCTGTGCCCTGGGAACATGACTGAGGTTTGATTCTGGACACCTGTGTCCTGGGAACATGACTGAGGTTTGATGGTTGAAACCTGTGGCCCGCGAACATGACTCAGGTTTGATTCTGGAACCATGTGTCCTGGGAACATGACTGAGGTTTGATTTTGGAAACCTTTGGCCTGGGAAAATGACTGAGGTTTCATTGTGGAAACATGTGGCCTGGGATCATGACTGAGGTTTGATGGTGGAACACTCTGGCCTGGCAAAATGACTGAGGCTTGATTCTGGAACCCTGTGGCCCGGGAACATGAGAACGGTTTGATTCTGGAACCCTGTGGCCTTTAACATGACATCGGTGGATTCTGGAACCCTGTGGCCTGGGAACATGAGAACGGTTTGATTCTGGAACCCTGTGGCCTGGGAACATGTGTGAGGATTGATGGTGGAACCCTGTGGCCTGGCAACATGACTGAGGTTTGATACTGGAAGACTGTGGCCAGGAAACATGATATCGGGTTGATTCTGGAAACTTCTCTCCTGGGAACAAGACTGAGGTTTGATTCTGGAACCCTGTGTCCTGGGAATATGACAAAGGTTTGTTGCTGGAAGCCTGTTCCCTGGGTACATGACTGAGGTTTGATTCTGGACACCTGTGTCCTGGGAACATGAGTGATGTTTGATGGTTGAAACCTGTGGCCTGCGAACATGACTCAGGTTTGATTCTGGAACCATGTGTCCTGGGAATATGACTGAGGTTTGATTCTGGAAACCTTTGGCCTGAGAAAATGACTGAGGTTTCATTGTGGAAACATGTGGCCTGGGATCATGACTGAGGTTTGATGGTGGAACACTCTGGCCTGGCAAAATGACTGAGGCTTGATTCTGGAACCCTGTGGCCCGGGAACGTGACTGAGGTTTGATGGCAGAAACCTGTGGCCTGGCAACATGACTGACGTTTGATTCTGGATCCCTGTGGCCTGGGAACATGACTGAGGCGTGATTCTGGAAAACTGTGGCCTGGGAACATGACATCTGTTTAGATTGTGGAATACTGTGCCCCGGGAACCTGACTGAGCCTTGGTTCTGAAACCCTGTGGACTGGGAACATGACTGAGGTTTTATTCTGGAACCCTGTAGCCTGGGAACATAACTGAGGATTGATTCTGGAACCCTGTGGCCTGGGAACATGATACCGGTGGATTCTGGAACCCTGGGGACTGGGCATGTGACATCTGTTTAGATTGTGGAATACTGTGCCCCGGGAACCTGACTGAGCCTTGGTTCTGGAACCCTGTGGATTGGGAACATGACTGAGGTTTTATTCTAGAACCCTGTAGCCTGGAAACATAACTGAGGATTGATTCTCGAACCCTGTGGCCTGGCAACATGACATCGGTGGATTCTAGAACCCTGTGGCCTGGGAACATGCCTGAGGTTTGATGGTGGAAACCTGTGGCTTGGCAACATGACTAAGGTTTGATTCTGGAAGACTGTGGCCAGGAAGCATGATATCTGGTTGATTCTGGAAACTTGTGTCCTGGGAACATGACTGAGGTTTGTTTCTGGAAGCCTGTGCCCTGGGAACATGACTGAGGTTTGATTCTGGACACCTGTGTCCTGGGAACATGACTGAGGTTTGATGGTTGAAACCTGTGGCCCGCGAACATGACTTAGGTTTGATTCTGGAACCATGTGTCCTGGGAACATGACTGAGGTTTGATTTTGGAAACCTTTGGCCTGGGAAAATGACTGAGGTTTCATTGTGGAAACATGTGGCCTGGGATCATGACTGAGGTTTGATGGTGGAACACTCTGGCCTGGCAAAATGACTGAGGCTTGATTCTGGAACCCTGTGGCCCGGGAACATGAGAACGGTTTGATTCTGGAACCCTGTGGCCTTTAACATGACATCGGTGGATTCTGGAACCCTGTGGCCTGGGAACATGAGAACGGTTTGATTCTGGAACCCTGTGGCCTGGGAACATGAGTGAGGATTGATGGTGGAACCCTGTGGCCTGGCAACATGACTGAGGTTTGATACTGGAAGACTGTGGCCAGGAAACATGATATCGGGTTGATTCTGGAAACTTCTGTCCTGGGAACAAGACTGAGGTTTGATTCTGGAACCCTGTGTCCTGGGAATATGACAAAGGTTTGTTGCTGGAAGCCTGTTCCCTGGGTACATGACTGAGGTTTGATTCTGGACACCTGTGTCCTGGGAACATGAGTGATGTTTGATGGTTGAAACCTGTGGCCTGCGAACATGACTCAGGTTTGATTCTGGAACCATGTGTCCTGGGAATATGACTGAGGTTTGATTCTGGAAACCTTTGGCCTGAGAAAATGACTGAGGTTTCATTGTGGAAACATGTGGCCTGGGATCATGACTGAGGTTTGATGGTGGAACACTCTGGCCTGGCAAAATGACTGAGGCTTGATTCTGGAACCCTGTGGCCCGGGAACGTGACTGAGGTTTGATGGCAGAAACCTGTGGCCTGGCAACATGACTGACGTTTGATTCTGGATCCCGGTGGCCTGGGAACATGACTGAGGCGTGATTCTGGAAAACTGTGGCCTGGGAACATGACATCTGTTTAGATTGTGGAATACTGTGCCCCGGGAACCTGACTGAGCCTTGGTTCTGAAACCCTGTGGACTGGGAACATGACTGAGGTTTTATTCTGGAACCCTGTAGCCTGGGAACATAACTGAGGATTGATTCTGGAACCCTGTGGCCTGGGAACATGATACCGGTGGATTCTGGAACCCTGGGGACTGGGCATGTGACATCTGTTTAGATTGTGGAATACTGTGCCCCGGGAACCTAACTGAGCCTTGGTTCTGGAACCCTGTGGATTGGGAACATGACTGAGGTTTTATTCTAGAACCCTGTAGCCGGGAAACATAACTGAGGATTGATTCTCGAACCCTGTGGCCTGGGAACCTGACATCGGTGGATTCTACAACCCTGTGGCCTGGGAACATGCCTGAGGTTTGATGGTGGAAACCTGTGGCTTGGCAACATGACTAAGGTTTGATTCTGGAAGACTGTGGCCAGGAAGCATGATATCTGGTTGATTCTGGAAACTTGTGTCCTGGGAACATGACTGAGGTTTGTTTCTGGAAGCCTGTGCCCTGGGAACATGACTGAGGTTTGATTCTGGACACCTGTGTCCTGGGAACATGACTGAGGTTTGATGGTTGAAACCTGTGGCCCGCGAACATGACTCAGGTTTGATTCTGGAACCATGTGTCCTGGGAACATGACTGAGGTTTGATTTTGGAAACCTTTGGCCTGGGAAAATGACTGAGGTTTCATGTGGAAACATGTGGCCTGGGATCATGACTGAGGTTTGATGGTGGAACACTCTGGCCTGGCAAAATGACTGAGGCTTGATTCTGGAACCCTGTGGCCCGGGAACATGAGAACGGTTTGATTCTGGAACCCTGTGGCCTTTAACATGACATCGGTGGATTCTGGAACCCTGTGGCCTGGGAACATGAGAACGGTTTGATTCTGGAACCCTGTGGCCTGGGAACATGAGTGAGGATTGATGGTGGAACCCTGTGGCCTGGCAACATGACTGAGGTTTGATACTGGAAGACTGTGGCCAGGAAACATGATATCGGGTTGATTCTGGAAACTTCTGTCCTGGGAACAAGACTGAGGTTTGATTCTGGAACCCTGTGTCCTGGGAATATGACAAAGGTTTGTTGCTGGAAGCCTGTTCCCTGGGTACATGACTGAGGTTTGATTCTGGACACCTGTGTCCTGGGAACATGAGTGATGTTTGATTGTTGAAACCTGTGGCCTGCGAACATGACTCAGGTTTGATTCTGGAACCATGTGTCCTGGGAATATGACTGAGGTTTGATTCTGGAAACCTTTGGCCTGAGAAAATGACTGAGGTTTCATTGTGGAAACATGTGGCCTGGGATCATGACTGAGGTTTGATGGTGGAACACTCTGGCCTGGCAAAATGACTGAGGCTTGATTCTGGAACCCTGTGGCCCGGGAACGTGACTGAGGTTTGATGGCAGAAACCTGTGGCCTGGCAACATGACTGACGTTTGATTCTGGATCCCGGTGGCCTGGGAACATGACTGAGGCGTGATTCTGGAAAACTGTGGCCTGGGAACATGACATCTGTTTAGATTGTGGAATACTGTGCCCCGGGAACCTGACTGAGCCTTGGTTCTGAAACCCTGTGGACTGGGAACATGACTGAGGTTTTATTCTGGAACCCTGTAGCCTGGGAACATAACTGAGGATTGATTCTGGAACCCTGTGGCCTGGGAACATGATACCGGTGGATTCTGGAACCCTGGGGACTGGGCATGTGACATCTGTTTAGATTGTGGAATACTGTGCCCCGGGAACCTGACTGAGCCTTGGTTCTGGAACCCTGTGGATTGGGAACATGACTGAGGTTTTATTCTAGAACCCTGTAGCCGGGAAACATAACTGAGGATTGATTCTCGAACCCTGTGGCCTGGGAACATGACATCGGTGGATTCTAGAACCCTGTGGCCTGGGAACATGCCTGAGGTTTGATGGTGGAAACCTGTGGCTTGGCAACATGACTAAGGTTTGATTCTGGAAGACTGTGGCCAGGAAGCATGATATCTGGTTGATTCTGGAAACTTGTGTCCTGGGAACATGACTGAGGTTTGTTTCTGGAAGCCTGTGCCCTGGGAACATGACTGAGGTTTGATTCTGGACACCTGTGTCCTGGGAACATGACTGAGGTTTGATGGTTGAAACCTGTGGCCCGCGAACATGACTCAGGTTTGATTCTGGAACCATGTGTCCTGGGAACATGACTGAGGTTTGATTTTGGAAACCTTTGGCCTGGGAAAATGACTGAGGTTTCATTGTGGAAACATGTGGCCTGGGATCATGACTGAGGTTTGATGGTGGAACACTCTGGCCTGGCAAAATGACTGAGGCTTGATTCTGGAACCCTGTGGCCCGGGAACATGAGAACGGTTTGATTCTGGAACCCTGTGGCCTTTAACATGACATCGGTGGATTCTGGAACCCTGTGGCCTGGGAACATGAGAACGGTTTGATTCTGGAACCCTGTGGCCTGGGAACATGAGTGAGGATTGATGGTGGAACCCTGTGGCCTGGCAACATGACTGAGGTTTGATACTGGAAGACTGTGGCCAGGAAACATGATATCGGGTTGATTCTGGAAACTTCTGTCCTGGGAACAAGACTGAGGTTTGATTCTGGAACCCTGTGTCCTGGGAATATGACAAAGGTTTGTTGCTGGAAGCCTGTTCCCTGGGTACATGACTGAGGTTTGATTCTGGACACCTGTGTCCTGGGAACATGAGTGATGTTTGATTGTTGAAACCTGTGGCCTGCGAACATGACTCAGGTTTGATTCTGGAACCATGTGTCCTGGGAATATGACTGAGGTTTGATTCTGGAAACCTTTGGCCTGAGAAAATGACTGAGGTTTCATTGTGGAAACATGTGGCCTGGGATCATGACTGAGGTTTGATGGTGGAACACTCTGGCCTGGCAAAATGACTGAGGCTTGATTCTGGAACCCTGTGGCCCGGGAACGTGACTGAGGTTTGATGGCAGAAACCTGTGGCCTGGCAACATGACTGACGTTTGATTCTGGATCCCGGTGGCCTGGGAACATGACTGAGGCGTGATTCTGGAAAACTGTGGCCTGGGAACATGACATCTGTTTAGATTGTGGAATACTGTGCCCCGGGAACCTGACTGAGCCTTGGTTCTGAAACCCTGTGGACTGGGAACATGACTGAGGTTTTATTCTGGAACCCTGTAGCCTGGGAACATAACTGAGGATTGATTCTGGAACCCTGTGGCCTGGGAACATGATACCGGTGGATTCTGGAACCCTGGGGACTGGGCATGTGACATCTGTTTAGATTGTGGAATACTGTGCCCCGGGAACCTGACTGAGCCTTGGTTCTGGAACCCTGTGGATTGGGAACATGACTGAGGTTTTATTCTAGAACCCTGTAGCCTGGAAACATAACTGAGGATTGATTCTCGAACCCTGTGGCCTGGCAACATGACATCGGTGGATTCTAGAACCCTGTGGCCTGGGAACATGTCTGAGGTTTGATGGTGGAAACCTGTGGCTTGGCAACATGACTAAGGTTTGATTCTGGAAGACTGTGGCCAGGAAGCATGATATCTGGTTGATTCTGGAAACTTGTGTCCTGGGAACATGACTGAGGTTTGTTTCTGGAAGCCTGTGCCCTGGGAACATGACTGAGGTTTGATTCTGGACACCTGTGTCCTGGGAACATGACTGAGGTTTGATGGTTGAAACCTGTGGCCCGCGAACATGACTCAGGTTTGATTCTGGAACCATGTGTCCTGGGAACATGACTGAGGTTTGATTTTGGAAACCTTTGGCCTGGGAAAATGACTGAGGTTTCATTGTGGAAACATGTGGCCTGGGATCATGACTGAGGTTTGATGGTGGAACACTCTGGCCTGGCAAAATGACTGAGGCTTGATTCTGGAACCCTGTGGCCCGGGAACATGAGAACGGTTTGATTCTGGAACCCTGTGGCCTTTAACATGACATCGGTGGATTCTGGAACCCTGTGGCCTGGGAACATGAGAACGGTTTGATTCTGGAACCCTGTGGCCTGGGAACATGAGTGAGGATTGATGGTGGAACCCTGTGGCCTGGCAACATGACTGAGGTTTGATACTGGAAGACTGTGGCCAGGAAACATGATATCGGGTTGATTCTGGAAACTTCTGTCCTGGGAACAAGACTGAGGTTTGATTCTGGAACCCTGTGTCCTGGGAATATGACAAAGGTTTGTTGCTGGAAGCCTGTTCCCTGGGTACATGACTGAGGTTTGATTCTGGACACCTGTGTCCTGGGAACATGAGTGATGTTTGATTGTTGAAACCTGTGGCCTGCGAACATGACTCAGGTTTGATTCTGGAACCATGTGTCCTGGGAATATGACTGAGGTTTGATTCTGGAAACCTTTGGCCTGAGAAAATGACTGAGGTTTCATTGTGGAAACATGTGGCCTGGGATCATGACTGAGGTTTGATGGTGGAACACTCTGGCCTGGCAAAATGACTGAGGCTTGATTCTGGAACCCTGTGGCCCGGGAACGTGACTGAGGTTTGATGGCAGAAACCTGTGGCCTGGCAACATGACTGACGTTTGATTCTGGATCCCGGTGGCCTGGGAACATGACTGAGGCGTGATTCTGGAAAACTGTGGCCTGGGAACATGACATCTGTTTAGATTGTGGAATACTGTGCCCCGGGAACCTGACTGAGCCTTGGTTCTGAAACCCTGTGGACTGGGAACATGACTGAGGTTTTATTCTGGAACCCTGTAGCCTGGGAACATAACTGAGGATTGATTCTGGAACCCTGTGGCCTGGGAACATGATACCGGTGGATTCTGGAACCCTGGGGACTGGGCATGTGACATCTGTTTAGATTGTGGAATACTGTGCCCCGGGAACCTGACTGAGCCTTGGTTCTGGAACCCTGTGGATTGGGAACATGACTGAGGTTTTATTCTAGAACCCTGTAGCCGGGAAACATAACTGAGGATTGATTCTCGAACCCTGTGGCCTGGGAACATGACATCGGTGGATTCTACAACCCTGTGGCCTGGGAACATGCCTGAGGTTTGATGGTGGAAACCTGTGGCTTGGCAACATGACTAAGGTTTGATTCTGGAAGACTGTGGCCAGGAAGCATGATATCTGGTTGATTCTGGAAACTTGTGTCCTGGGAACATGACTGAGGTTTGTTTCTGGAAGCCTGTGCCCTGGGAACATGACTGAGGTTTGATTCTGGACACCTGTGTCCTGGGAACATGACTGAGGTTTGATGGTTGAAACCTGTGGCCCGCGAACATGACTCAGGTTTGATTCTGGAACCATGTGTCCTGGGAACATGACTGAGGTTTGATTTTGGAAACCTTTGGCCTGGGAAAATGACTGAGGTTTCATTGTGGAAACATGTGGCCTGGGATCATGACTGAGGTTTGATGGTGGAACACTCTGGCCTGGCAAAATGACTGAGGCTTGATTCTGGAACCCTGTGGCCCGGGAACATGAGAACGGTTTGATTCTGGAACCCTGTGGCCTTTAACATGACATCGGTGGATTCTGGAACCCTGTGGCCTGGGAACATGAGAACGGTTTGATTCTGGAACCCTGTGGCCTGGGAACATGAGTGAGGATTGATGGTGGAACCCTGTGGCCTGGCAACATGACTGAGGTTTGATACTGGAAGACTGTGGCCAGGAAACATGATATCGGGTTGATTCTGGAAACTTCTGTCCTGGGAACAAGACTGAGGTTTGATTCTGGAACCCTGTGTCCTGGGAATATGACAAAGGTTTGTTGCTGGAAGCCTGTTCCCTGGGTACATGACTGAGGTTTGATTCTGGACACCTGTGTCCTGGGAACATGAGTGATGTTTGATTGTTGAAACCTGTGGCCTGCGAACATGACTCAGGTTTGATTCTGGAACCATGTGTCCTGGGAATATGACTGAGGTTTGATTCTGGAAACCTTTGGCCTGAGAAAATGACTGAGGTTTCATTGTGGAAACATGTGGCCTGGGATCATGACTGAGGTTTGATGGTGGAACACTCTGGCCTGGCAAAATGACTGAGGCTTGATTCTGGAACCCTGTGGCCCGGGAACGTGACTGAGGTTTGATGGCAGAAACCTGTGGCCTGGCAACATGACTGACGTTTGATTCTGGATCCCGGTGGCCTGGGAACATGACTGAGGCGTGATTCTGGAAAACTGTGGCCTGGGAACATGACATCTGTTTAGATTGTGGAATACTGTGCCCCGGGAACCTGACTGAGCCTTGGTTCTGAAACCCTGTGGACTGGGAACATGACTGAGGTTTTATTCTGGAACCCTGTAGCCTGGGAACATAACTGAGGATTGATTCTGGAACCCTGTGGCCTGGGAACATGATACCGGTGGATTCTGGAACCCTGGGGACTGGGCATGTGACATCTGTTTAGATTGTGGAATACTGTGCCCCGGGAACCTGACTGAGCCTTGGTTCTGGAACCCTGTGGATTGGGAACATGACTGAGGTTTTATTCTAGAACCCTGTAGCCTGGAAACATAACTGAGGATTGATTCTCGAACCCTGTGGCCTGGCAACATGACATCGGTGGATTCTAGAACCCTGTGGCCTGGGAACATGTCTGAGGTTTGATGGTGGAAACCTGTGGCTTGGCAACATGACTAAGGTTTGATTCTGGAAGACTGTGGCCAGGAAGCATGATATCTGGTTGATTCTGGAAACTTGTGTCCTGGGAACATGACTGAGGTTTGTTTCTGGAAGCCTGTGCCCTGGGAACATGACTGAGGTTTGATTCTGGACACCTGTGTCCTGGGAACATGACTGAGGTTTGATGGTTGAAACCTGTGGCCCGCGAACATGACTCAGGTTTGATTCTGGAACCATGTGTCCTGGGAACATGACTGAGGTTTGATTTTGGAAACCTTTGGCCTGGGAAAATGACTGAGGTTTCATTGTGGAAACATGTGGCCTGGGATCATGACTGAGGTTTGATGGTGGAACACTCTGGCCTGGCAAAATGACTGAGGCTTGATTCTGGAACCCTGTGGCCCGGGAACATGAGAACGGTTTGATTCTGGAACCCTGTGGCCTTTAACATGACATCGGTGGATTCTGGAACCCTGTGGCCTGGGAACATGAGAACGGTTTGATTCTGGAACCCTGTGGCCTGGGAACATGAGTGAGGATTGATGGTGGAACCCTGTGGCCTGGCAACATGACTGAGGTTTGATACTGGAAGACTGTGGCCAGGAAACATGATATCGGGTTGATTCTGGAAACTTCTGTCCTGGGAACAAGACTGAGGTTTGATTCTGGAACCCTGTGTCCTGGGAATATGACAAAGGTTTGTTGCTGGAAGCCTGTTCCCTGGGTACATGACTGAGGTTTGATTCTGGACACCTGTGTCCTGGGAACATGAGTGATGTTTGATGGTTGAAACCTGTGGCCTGCGAACATGACTCAGGTTTGATTCTGGAACCATGTGTCCTGGGAATATGACTGAGGTTTGATTCTGGAAACCTTTGGCCTGAGAAAATGACTGAGGTTTCATTGTGGAAACATGTGGCCTGGGATCATGACTGAGGTTTGATGGTGGAACACTCTGGCCTGGCAAAATGACTGAGGCTTGATTCTGGAACCCTGTGGCCCGGGAACGTGACTGAGGTTTGATGGCAGAAACCTGTGGCCTGGCAACATGACTGACGTTTGATTCTGGATCCCTGTGGCCTGGGAACATGACTGAGGCGTGATTCTGGAAAACTGTGGCCTGGGAACATGACATCTGTTTAGATTGTGGAATACTGTGCCCCGGGAACCTGACTGAGCCTTGGTTCTGAAACCCTGTGGACTGGGAACATGACTGAGGTTTTATTCTGGAACCCTGTAGCCTGGGAACATAACTGAGGATTGATTCTGGAACCCTGTGGCCTGGGAACATGATACCGGTGGATTCTGGAACCCTGGGGACTGGGCATGTGACATCTGTTTAGATTGTGGAATACTGTGCCCCGGGAACCTGACTGAGCCTTGGTTCTGGAACCCTGTGGATTGGGAACATGACTGAGGTTTTATTCTAGAACCCTGTAGCCTGGAAACATAACTGAGGATTGATTCTCGAACCCTGTGGCCTGGGAACATGACATCGGTGGATTCTAGAACCCTGTGGCCTGGGAACATGTCTGAGGTTTGATGGTGGAAACCTGTGGCTTGGCAACATGACTAAGGTTTGATTCTGGAAGACTGTGGCCAGGAAGCATGATATCTGGTTGATTCTGGAAACTTGTGTCCTGGGAACATGACTGAGGTTTGTTTCTGGAAGCCTGTGCCCTGGGAACATGACTGAGGTTTGATTCTGCACACCTGTGTCCTGGGAACATGACTGAGGTTTGATGGTTGAAACCTGTGGCCCGCGAACATGACTCAGGTTTGATTCTGGAACCATGTGTCCTGGGAACATGACTGAGGTTTGATTTTGGAAACCTTTGGCCTGGGAAAATGACTGAGGTTTCATTGTGGAAACATGTGGCCTGGGATCATGACTGAGGTTTGATGGTGGAACACTCTGGCCTGGCAAAATGACTGAGGCTTGATTCTGGAACCCTGTGGCCCGGGAACATGAGAACGGTTTGATTCTGGAACCCTGTGGCCTTTAACATGACATCGGTGGATTCTGGAACCCTGTGGTCTGGGAACATGAGAACGGTTTGATTCTGGAACCCTGTGGCCTGGGAACATGAGTGAGGATTGATGGTGGAACCCTGTGGCCTGGCAACATGACTGAGGTTTGATACTGGAAGACTGTGGCCAGGAAACATGATATCGGGTTGATTCTGGAAACTTCTGTCCTGGGAACAAGACTGAGGTTTGATTCTGGAACCCTGTGTCCTGGGAATATGACAAAGGTTTGTTGCTGGAAGCCTGTTCCCTGGGTACATGACTGAGGTTTGATTCTGGACACCTGTGTCCTGGGAACATGAGTGATGTTTGATTGTTGAAACCTGTGGCCTGCGAACATGACTCAGGTTTGATTCTGGAACCATGTGTCCTGGGAATATGACTGAGGTTTGATTCTGGAAACCTTTGGCCTGAGAAAATGACTGAGGTTTCATTGTGGAAACATGTGGCCTGGGATCATGACTGAGGTTTGATGGTGGAACACTCTGGCCTGGCATAATGACTGAGGCTTGATTCTGGAACCCTGTGGCCCGGGAACGTGACTGAGGTTTGATGGCAGAAACCTGTGGCCTGGCAACATGACTGACGTTTGATTCTGGATCCCGGTGGCCTGGGAACATGACTGAGGCGTGATTCTGGAAAACTGTGGCCTGGGAACATGACTGAGGCGTGATTCTGGAAAACTGTGGCCTGGGAACATGACATCTGTTTAGAGTGTGGAATACTGTGCCCCGGGAACCTGACTGAGCCTTGGTTCTGAAACCCTGTGGACTGGGAACATGACTGAGGATTTATTCTGGAACCCTGTAGCCTGGGAACATAACTGAGGATTGATTCTGGAACCCTGTGGCCTGGGAACATGATACCGGTGGATTCTGGAACCCTGGGGACTGGGCATGTGACATCTGTTTAGATTGTGGAATACTGTGCCCCGGGAACCTGACTGAGCCTTGGTTCTGGAACCCTGTGGATTGGGAACATGACTGAGGTTTTATTCTAGAACCCTGTAGCCTGGAAACATAACTGAGGATTGATTCTCGAACCCTGTGGCCTGGCAACATGACATCGGTGGATTCTAGAACCCTGTGGCCTGGGAACATGTCTGAGGTTTGATGGTGGAAACCTGTGGCTTGGCAACATGACTAAGGTTTGATTCTGGAAGACTGTGGCCAGGAAGCATGATATCTGGTTGATTCTGGAAACTTGTGTCCTGGGAACATGACTGAGGTTTGTTTCTGGAAGCCTGTGCCCTGGGAACATGACTGAGGTTTGATTCTGGACACCTGTGTCCTGGGAACATGACTGAGGTTTGATGGTTGAAACCTGTGGCCCGCGAACATGACTCAGGTTTGATTCTGGAACCATGTGTCCTGGGAACATGACTGAGGTTTGATTTTGGAAACCTTTGGCCTGGGAAAATGACTGAGGTTTCATTGTGGAAACATGTGGCCTGGGATCATGACTGAGGTTTGATGGTGGAACACTCTGGCCTGGCAAAATGACTGAGGCTTGATTCTGGAACCCTGTGGCCCGGGAACATGAGAACGGTTTGATTCTGGAACCCTGTGGCCTTTAACATGACATCGGTGGATTCTGGAACCCTGTGGCCTGGGAACATGAGAACGGTTTGATTCTGGAACCCTGTGGCCTGGGAACATGAGTGAGGATTGATGGTGGAACCCTGTGGCCTGGCAACATGACTGAGGTTTGATACTGGAAGACTGTGGCCAGGAAACATGATATCGGGTTGATTCTGGAAACTTCTGTCCTGGGAACAAGACTGAGGTTTGATTCTTGAACCCTGTGTCCTGGGAATATGACAAAGGTTTGTTGCTGGAAGCCTGTTCCCTGGGTACATGACTGAGGTTTGATTCTGGACACCTGTGTCCTGGGAACATGAGTGATGTTTGATGGTTGAAACCTGTGGCCTGCGAACATGACTCAGGTTTGATTCTGGAACCATGTGTCCTGGGAATATGACTGAGGTTTGATTCTGGAAACCTTTGGCCTGAGAAAATGACTGAGGTTTCATTGTGGAAACATGTGGCCTGGGATCATGACTGAGGTTTGATGGTGGAACACTCTGGCCTGGCAAAATGACTGAGGCTTGATTCTGGAACCCTGTGGCCCGGGAACGTGACTGAGGTTTGATGGCAGAAACCTGTGGCCTGGCAACATGACTGACGTTTGATTCTGGATCCCGGTGGCCTGGGAACATGACTGAGGCGTGATTCTGGAAAACTGTGGCCTGGGAACATGACATCTGTTTAGATTGTGGAATACTGTGCCCCGGGAACCTGACTGAGCCTTGGTTCTGAAACCCTGTGGACTGGGAACATGACTGAGGATTTATTCTGGAACCCTGTAGCCTGGGAACATAACTGAGGATTGATTCTGGAACCCTGTGGCCTGGGAACATGATACCGGTGGATTCTGGAACCCTGGGGACTGGGCATGTGACATCTGTTTAGATTGTGGAATACTGTGCCCCGGGAACCTGACTGAGCCTTGGTTCTGGAACCCTGTGGATTGGGAACATGACTGAGGTTTTATTCTAGAACCCTGTAGCCTGGAAACATAACTGAGGATTGATTCTCGAACCCTGTGGCCTGGCAACATGACATCGGTGGATTCTAGAACCCTGTGGCCTGGGAACATGCCTGAGGTTTGATGGTGGAAACCTGTGGCTTGGCAACATGACTAAGGTTTGATTCTGGAAGACTGTGGCCAGGAAGCATGATATCTGGTTGATTCTGGAAACTTGTGTCCTGGGAACATGACTGAGGTTTGTTTCTGGAAGCCTGTGCCCTGGGAACATGACTGAGGTTTGATTCTGGACACCTGTGTCCTGGGAACATGACTGAGGTTTGATGGTTGAAACCTGTGGCCCGCGAACATGACTCAGGTTTGATTCTGGAACCATGTGTCCTGGGAACATGACTGAGGTTTGATTTTGGAAACCTTTGGCCTGGGAAAATGACTGAGGTTTCATTGTGGAAACATGTGGCCTGGGATCATGACTGAGGTTTGATGGTGGAACACTCTGGCCTGGCAAAATGACTGAGGCTTGATTCTGGAACCCTGTGGACCGGGAACATGAGAACGGTTTGATTCTGGAACCCTGTGGCCTTTAACATGACATCGGTGGATTCTGGAACCCTGTGGTCTGGGAACATGAGAACGGTTTGATTCTGGAACCCTGTGGCCTGGGAACATGAGTGAGGATTGATGGTGGAACCCTGTGGCCTGGCAACATGACTGAGGTTTGATACTGGAAGACTGTGGCCAGGAAACATGATATCGGGTTGATTCTGGAAACTTCTGTCCTGGGAACAAGACTGAGGTTTGATTCTGGAACCCTGTGTCCTGGGAATATGACAAAGGTTTGTTGCTGGAAGCCTGTTCCCTGGGTACATGACTGAGGTTTGATTCTGGACACCTGTGTCCTGGGAACATGAGTGATGTTTGATTGTTGAAACCTGTGGCCTGCGAACATGACTCAGGTTTGATTCTGGAACCATGTGTCCTGGGAATATGACTGAGGTTTGATTCTGGAAACCTTTGGCCTGAGAAAATGACTGAGGTTTCATTGTGGAAACATGTGGCCTGGGATCATGACTGAGGTTTGATGGTGGAACACTCTGGCCTGGCATAATGACTGAGGCTTGATTCTGGAACCCTGTGGCCCGGGAACGTGACTGAGGTTTGATGGCAGAAACCTGTGGCCTGGCAACATGACTGACGTTTGATTCTGGATCCCGGTGGCCTGGGAACATGACTGAGGCGTGATTCTGGAAAACTGTGGCCTGGGAACATGACTGAGGCGTGATTCTGGAAAACTGTGGCCTGGGAACATGACATCTGTTTAGAGTGTGGAATACTGTGCCCCGGGAACCTGACTGAGCCTTGGTTCTGAAACCCTGTGGACTGGGAACATGACTGAGGATATATTCTGGAACCCTGTAGCCTGGGAACATAACTTAGGATTGATTCTGGAACCCTGTGGCCTGGGAACATGATACCGGTGGATTCTGGAACCCTGGGGACTGGGCATGTGACATCTGTTTAGATTGTGGAATACTGTGCCCCGGGAACCTGACTGAGCCTTGGTTCTGGAACCCTGTGGATTGGGAACATGACTGAGGTTTTATTCTAGAACCCTGTAGCCTGGAAACATAACTGAGGATTGATTCTCGAACCCTGTGGCCTGGCAACATGACATCGGTGGATTCTAGAACCCTGTGGCCTGGGAACATGTCTGAGGTTTGATGGTGGAAACCTGTGGCTTGGCAACATGACTAAGGTTTGATTCTGGAAGACTGTGGCCAGGAAGCATGATATCTGGTTGATTCTGGAAACTTGTGTCCTGGGAACATGACTGAGGTTTGTTTCTGGAAGCCTGTGCCCTGGGAACATGACTGAGGTTTGATTCTGGACACCTGTGTCCTGGGAACATGACTGAGGTTTGATGGTTGAAACCTGTGGCCCGCGAACATGACTCAGGTTTGATTCTGGAACCATGTGTCCTGGGAACATGACTGAGGTTTGATTTTGGAAACCTTTGGCCTGGGAAAATGACTGAGGTTTCATTGTGGAAACATGTGGCCTGGGATCATGACTGAGGTTTGATGGTGGAACACTCTGGCCTGGCAAAATGACTGAGGCTTGATTCTGGAACCCTGTGGCCCGGGAACATGAGAACGGTTTGATTCTGGAACCCTGTGGCCTTTAACATGACATCGGTGGATTCTGGAACCCTGTGGCCTGGGAACATGAGAACGGTTTGATTCTGGAACCCTGTGGCCTGGGAACATGAGTGAGGATTGATGGTGGAACCCTGTGGCCTGGCAACATGACTGAGGTTTGATACTGGAAGACTGTGGCCAGGAAACATGATATCGGGTTGATTCTGGAAACTTCTGTCCTGGGAACAAGACTGAGGTTTGATTCTGGAACCCTGTGTCCTGGGAATATGACAAAGGTTTGTTGCTGGAAGCCTGTTCCCTGGGTACATGACTGAGGTTTGATTCTGGACACCTGTGTCCTGGGAACATGAGTGATGTTTGATTGTTGAAACCTGTGGCCTGCGAACATGACTCAGGTTTGATTCTGGAACCATGTGTCCTGGGAATATGACTGAGGTTTGATTCTGGAAACCTTTGGCCTGAGAAAATGACTGAGGTTTCATTGTGGAAACATGTGGCCTGGGATCATGACTGAGGTTTGATGGTGGAACACTCTGGCCTGGCAAAATGACTGAGGCTTGATTCTGGAACCCTGTGGCCCGGGAACGTGACTGAGGTTTGATGGCAGAAACCTGTGGCCTGGCAACATGACTGACGTTTGATTCTGGATCCCTGTGGCCTGGGAACATGACTGAGGCGTGATTCTGGAAAACTGTGGCCTGGGAACATGACATCTGTTTAGATTGTGGAATACTGTGCCCCGGGAACCTGACTGAGCCTTGGTTCTGAAACCCTGTGGACTGGGAACATGACTGAGGTTTTATTCTGGAACCCTGTAGCCTGGGAACATAACTGAGGATTGATTCTGGAACCCTGTGGCCTGGGAACATGATACCGGTGGATTCTGGAACCCTGGGGACTGGGCATGTGACATCTGTTTAGATTGTGGAATACTGTGCCCCGGGAACCTGACTGAGCCTTGGTTCTGGAACCCTGTGGATTGGGAACATGACTGAGGTTTTATTCTAGAACCCTGTAGCCTGGAAACATAACTGAGGATTGATTCTCGAACCCTGTGGCCTGGGAACATGACATCGGTGGATTCTAGAACCCTGTGGCCTGGGAACATGTCTGAGGTTTGATGGTGGAAACCTGTGGCTTGGCAACATGACTAAGGTTTGATTCTGGAAGACTGTGGCCAGGAAGCATGATATCTGGTTGATTCTGGAAACTTGTGTCCTGGGAACATGACTGAGGTTTGTTTCTGGAAGCCTGTGCCCTGGGAACATGACTGAGGTTTGATTCTGCACACCTGTGTCCTGGGAACATGACTGAGGTTTGATGGTTGAAACCTGTGGCCCGCGAACATGACTCAGGTTTGATTCTGGAACCATGTGTCCTGGGAACATGACTGAGGTTTGATTTTGGAAACCTTTGGCCTGGGAAAATGACTGAGGTTTCATTGTGGAAACATGTGGCCTGGGATCATGACTGAGGTTTGATGGTGGAACACTCTGGCCTGGCAAAATGACTGAGGCTTGATTCTGGAACCCTGTGGCCCGGGAACATGAGAACGGTTTGATTCTGGAACCCTGTGGCCTTTAACATGACATCGGTGGATTCTGGAACCCTGTGGTCTGGGAACATGAGAACGGTTTGATTCTGGAACCCTGTGGCCTGGGAACATGAGTGAGGATTGATGGTGGAACCCTGTGGCCTGGCAACATGACTGAGGTTTGATACTGGAAGACTGTGGCCAGGAAACATGATATCGGGTTGATTCTGGAAACTTCTGTCCTGGGAACAAGACTGAGGTTTGATTCTGGAACCCTGTGTCCTGGGAATATGACAAAGGTTTGTTGCTGGAAGCCTGTTCCCTGGGTACATGACTGAGGTTTGATTCTGGACACCTGTGTCCTGGGAACATGAGTGATGTTTGATTGTTGAAACCTGTGGCCTGCGAACATGACTCAGGTTTTATTCTGGAACCATGTGTCCTGGGAATATGACTGAGGTTTGATTCTGGAAACCTTTGGCCTGAGAAAATGACTGAGGTTTCATTGTGGAAACATGTGGCCTGGGATCATGACTGAGGTTTGATGGTGGAACACTCTGGCCTGGCAAAATGACTGAGGCTTGATTCTGGAACCCTGTGGCCCGGGAACGTGACTGAGGTTTGATGGCAGAAACCTGAGGCCTGGCAACATGACTGACGTTTGATTCTGGATCCCTGTGGCCTGGGAACATGACTGAGGCGTGATTCTGGAAAACTGTGGCCTGGGAACATGACTGAGGCGTGATTCTGGAAAACTGTGGCCTGGGAACATGACATCTGTTTAGATTGTGGAATACTGTGCCCCGGGAACCTGACTGAGCCTTGGTTCTGAAACCCTGTGGACTGGGAACATGACTGAGGATTTATTCTGGAACCCTGTAGCCTGGGAACATAACTGAGGATTGATTCTGGAACCCTGTGGCCTGGGAACATGATACCGGTGGATTCTGGAACCCTGGGGACTGGGCATGTGACATCTGTTTAGATTGTGGAATACTGTGCCCCGGGAACCTGACTGAGCCTTGGTTCTGGAACCCTGTGGATTGGGAACATGACTGAGGTTTTATTCTAGAACCCTGTAGCCTGGAAACATAACTGAGGATTGATTCTCGAACCCTGTGGCCTGGCAACATGACATCGGTGGATTCTAGAACCCTGTGGCCTGGGAACATGTCTGAGGTTTGATGGTGGAAACCTGTGGCTTGGCAACATGACTAAGGTTTGATTCTGGAAGACTGTGGCCAGGAAGCATGATATCTGGTTGATTCTGGAAACTTGTGTCCTGGGAACATGACTGAGGTTTGTTTCTGGAAGCCTGTGCCCTGGGAACATGACTGAGGTTTGATTCTGGACACCTGTGTCCTGGGAACATGACTGAGGTTTGATGGTTGAAACCTGTGGCCCGCGAACATGACTCAGGTTTGATTCTGGAACCATGTGTCCTGGGAACATGACTGAGGTTTGATTTTGGAAACCTTTGGCCTGGGAAAATGACTGAGGTTTCATTGTGGAAACATGTGGCCTGGGATCATGACTGAGGTTTGATGGTGGAACACTCTGGCCTGGCAAAATGACTGAGGCTTGATTCTGGAACCCTGTGGCCCGGGAACATGAGAACGGTTTGATTCTGGAACCCTGTGGCCTTTAACATGACATCGGTGGATTCTGGAACCCTGTGGCCTGGGAACATGAGAACGGTTTGATTCTGGAACCCTGTGGCCTGGGAACATGAGTGAGGATTGATGGTGGAACCCTGTGGCCTGGCAACATGACTGAGGTTTGATACTGGAAGACTGTGGCCAGGAAACATGATATCGGGTTGATTCTGGAAACTTCTGTCCTGGGAACAAGACTGAGGTTTGATTCTTGAACCCTGTGTCCTGGGAATATGACAAAGGTTTGTTGCTGGAAGCCTGTTCCCTGGGTACATGACTGAGGTTTGATTCTGGACACCTGTGTCCTGGGAACATGAGTGATGTTTGATGGTTGAAACCTGTGGCCTGCGAACATGACTCAGGTTTGATTCTGGAACCATGTGTCCTGGGAATATGACTGAGGTTTGATTCTGGAAACCTTTGGCCTGAGAAAATGACTGAGGTTTCATTGTGGAAACATGTGGCCTGGGATCATGACTGAGGTTTGATGGTGGAACACTCTGGCCTGGCAAAATGACTGAGGCTTGATTCTGGAACCCTGTGGCCCGGGAACGTGACTGAGGTTTGATGGCAGAAACCTGTGGCCTGGCAACATGACTGACGTTTGATTCTGGATCCCGGTGGCCTGGGAACATGACTGAGGCGTGATTCTGGAAAACTGTGGCCTGGGAACATGACATCTGTTTAGATTGTGGAATACTGTGCCCCGGGAACCTGACTGAGCCTTGGTTCTGAAACCCTGTGGACTGGGAACATGACTGAGGATTTATTCTGGAACCCTGTAGCCTGGGAACATAACTGAGGATTGATTCTGGAACCCTGTGGCCTGGGAACATGATACCGGTGGATTCTGGAACCCTGGGGACTGGGCATGTGACATCTGTTTAGATTGTGGAATACTGTGCCCCGGGAACCTGACTGAGCCTTGGTTCTGGAACCCTGTGGATTGGGAACATGACTGAGGTTTTATTCTAGAACCCTGTAGCCTGGAAACATAACTGAGGATTGATTCTCGAACCCTGTGGCCTGGCAACATGACATCGGTGGATTCTAGAACCCTGTGGCCTGGGAACATGCCTGAGGTTTGATGGTGGAAACCTGTGGCTTGGCAACATGACTAAGGTTTGATTCTGGAAGACTGTGGCCAGGAAGCATGATATCTGGTTGATTCTGGAAACTTGTGTCCTGGGAACATGACTGAGGTTTGTTTCTGGAAGCCTGTGCCCTGGGAACATGACTGAGGTTTGATTCTGGACACCTGTGTCCTGGGAACATGACTGAGGTTTGATGGTTGAAACCTGTGGCCCGCGAACATGACTCAGGTTTGATTCTGGAACCATGTGTCCTGGGAACATGACTGAGGTTTGATTTTGGAAACCTTTGGCCTGGGAAAATGACTGAGGTTTCATTGTGGAAACATGTGGCCTGGGATCATGACTGAGGTTTGATGGTGGAACACTCTGGCCTGGCAAAATGACTGAGGCTTGATTCTGGAACCCTGTGGACCGGGAACATGAGAACGGTTTGATTCTGGAACCCTGTGGCCTTTAACATGACATCGGTGGATTCTGGAACCCTGTGGTCTGGGAACATGAGAACGGTTTGATTCTGGAACCCTGTGGCCTGGGAACATGAGTGAGGATTGATGGTGGAACCCTGTGGCCTGGCAACATGACTGAGGTTTGATACTGGAAGACTGTGGCCAGGAAACATGATATCGGGTTGATTCTGGAAACTTCTGTCCTGGGAACAAGACTGAGGTTTGATTCTGGAACCCTGTGTCCTGGGAATATGACAAAGGTTTGTTGCTGGAAGCCTGTTCCCTGGGTACATGACTGAGGTTTGATTCTGGACACCTGTGTCCTGGGAACATGAGTGATGTTTGATTGTTGAAACCTGTGGCCTGCGAACATGACTCAGGTTTGATTCTGGAACCATGTGTCCTGGGAATATGACTGAGGTTTGATTCTGGAAACCTTTGGCCTGAGAAAATGACTGAGGTTTCATTGTGGAAACATGTGGCCTGGGATCATGACTGAGGTTTGATGGTGGAACACTCTGGCCTGGCATAATGACTGAGGCTTGATTCTGGAACCCTGTGGCCCGGGAACGTGACTGAGGTTTGATGGCAGAAACCTGTGGCCTGGCAACATGACTGACGTTTGATTCTGGATCCCGGTGGCCTGGGAACATGACTGAGGCGTGATTCTGGAAAACTGTGGCCTGGGAACATGACTGAGGCGTGATTCTGGAAAACTGTGGCCTGGGAACATGACATCTGTTTAGAGTGTGGAATACTGTGCCCCGGGAACCTGACTGAGCCTTGGTTCTGAAACCCTGTGGACTGGGAACATGACTGAGGATATATTCTGGAACCCTGTAGCCTGGGAACATAACTTAGGATTGATTCTGGAACCCTGTGGCCTGGGAACATGATACCGGTGGATTCTGGAACCCTGGGGACTGGGCATGTGACATCTGTTTAGATTGTGGAATACTGTGCCCCGGGAACCTGACTGAGCCTTGGTTCTGGAACCCTGTGGATTGGGAACATGACTGAGGTTTTATTCTAGAACCCTGTAGCCTGGAAACATAACTGAGGATTGATTCTCGAACCCTGTGGCCTGGCAACATGACATCGGTGGATTCTAGAACCCTGTGGCCTGGGAACATGTCTGAGGTTTGATGGTGGAAACCTGTGGCTTGGCAACATGACTAAGGTTTGATTCTGGAAGACTGTGGCCAGGAAGCATGATATCTGGTTGATTCTGGAAACTTGTGTCCTGGGAACATGACTGAGGTTTGTTTCTGGAAGCCTGTGCCCTGGGAACATGACTGAGGTTTGATTCTGGACACCTGTGTCCTGGGAACATGACTGAGGTTTGATGGTTGAAACCTGTGGCCCGCGAACATGACTCAGGTTTGATTCTGGAACCATGTGTCCTGGGAACATGACTGAGGTTTGATTTTGGAAACCTTTGGCCTGGGAAAATGACTGAGGTTTCATTGTGGAAACATGTGGCCTGGGATCATGACTGAGGTTTGATGGTGGAACACTCTGGCCTGGCAAAATGACTGAGGCTTGATTCTGGAACCCTGTGGCCCGGGAACATGAGAACGGTTTGATTCTGGAACCCTGTGGCCTTTAACATGACATCGGTGGATTCTGGAACCCTGTGGCCTGGGAACATGAGAACGGTTTGATTCTGGAACCCTGTGGCCTGGGAACATGAGTGAGGATTGATGGTGGAACCCTGTGGCCTGGCAACATGACTGAGGTTTGATACTGGAAGACTGTGGCCAGGAAACATGATATCGGGTTGATTCTGGAAACTTCTGTCCTGGGAACAAGACTGAGGTTTGATTCTGGAACCCTGTGTCCTGGGAATATGACAAAGGTTTGTTGCTGGAAGCCTGTTCCCTGGGTACATGACTGAGGTTTGATTCTGGACACCTGTGTCCTGGGAACATGAGTGATGTTTGATGGTTGAAACCTGTGGCCTGCGAACATGACTCAGGTTTGATTCTGGAACCATGTGTCCTGGGAATATGACTGAGGTTTGATTCTGGAAACCTTTGGCCTGAGAAAATGACTGAGGTTTCATTGTGGAAACATGTGGCCTGGGATCATGACTGAGGTTTGATGGTGGAACACTCTGGCCTGGCAAAATGACTGAGGCTTGATTCTGGAACCCTGTGGCCCGGGAACGTGACTGAGGTTTGATGGCAGAAACCTGTGGCCTGGCAACATGACTGACGTTTGATTCTGGATCCCGGTGGCCTGGGAACATGACTGAGGCGTGATTCTGGAAAACTGTGGCCTGGGAACATGACATCTGTTTAGATTGTGGAATACTGTGCCCCGGGAACCTGACTGAGCCTTGGTTCTGAAACCCTGTGGACTGGGAACATGACTGAGGTTTTATTCTGGAACCCTGTAGCCTGGGAACATAACTGAGGATTGATTCTGGAACCCTGTGGCCTGGGAACATGATACCGGTGGATTCTGGAACCCTGGGGACTGGGCATGTGACATCTGTTTAGATTGTGGAATACTGTGCCCCGGGAACCTGACTGAGCCTTGGTTCTGGAACCCTGTGGATTGGGAACATGACTGAGGTTTTATTCTAGAACCCTCTAGCCGGGAAACATAACTGAGGATTGATTCTCGAACCCTGTGGCCTGGGAACATGACATCGGTGGATTCTACAACCCTGTGGCCTGGGAACATGCCTGAGGTTTGATGGTGGAAACCTGTGGCTTGGCAACATGACTAAGGTTTGATTCTGGAAGACTGTGGCCATGAAGCATGATATCTGGTTGATTCTGGAAACTTGTGTCCTGGGAACATGACTGAGGTTTGTTTCTGGAAGCCTGTGCCCTGGGAACATGACTGAGGTTTGATTCTGGACACCTGTGTCCTGGGAACATGACTGAGGTTTGATGGTTGAAACCTGTGGCCCGCGAACATGACTCAGGTTTGATTCTGGAACCATGTGTCCTGGGAACATGACTGAGGTTTGATTTTGGAAACCTTTGGCCTGGGAAAATGACTGAGGTTTCATTGTGGAAACATGTGGCCTGGGATCATGACTGAGGTTTGATGGTGGAACACTCTGGCCTGGCAAAATGACTGAGGCTTGATTCTGGAACCCTGTGGCCGGGAACGTGACTGAGGTTTGATGGCAGAAACCTGTGGCCTGGCAACATGACTGACGTTTGATTCGGGATCCCTGTGGCCTGGGAACATGACTGAGGCGTGATTCTGGAAAACTGTGGCCTGGGAACATGACATCTGTTTAGATTGTGGAATACTGTGCCCCGGGAACCTGACTGAGCCTTGGTTCTGAAACCCTGTGGACTGGGAACATGACTGAGGATTTATTCTGGAACCCTGTAGCCTGGGAACATAACTGAGGATTGATTCTGGAACCCTGTGGCCTGGGAACATGATACCGGTGGATTCTGGAACCCTGGGGACTGGGCATGTGACATCTGTTTAGATTGTGGAATACTGTGCCCCGGGAACCTGACTGAGCCTTGGTTCTGGAACCCTGTGGATTGGGAACATGACTGAGGTTTTATTCTAGAACCCTGTAGCCTGGAAACATAACTGAGGATTGATTCTCGAACCCTGTGGCCTGGCAACATGACATCGGTGGATTCTAGAACCCTGTGGCCTGGGGACATGTCTGAGGTTTGATGGTGGAAACCTGTGGCTTGGCAACATGACTAAGGTTTGATTCTGGAAGACTGTGGCCAGGAAGCATGATATCTGGTTGATTCTGGAAACTTGTGTCCTGGGAACATGACTGAGGTTTGTTTCTGGAAGCCTGTGCCCTGGGAACATGACTGAGGTTTGATTCTGGACACCTGTGTCCTGGGAACATGACTGAGGTTTGATGGTTGAAACCTGTGGCCCGCGAACATGACTCAGGTTTGATTCTGGAACCATGTGTCCTGGGAACATGACTGAGGTTTGATTTTGGAAACCTTTGGCCTGGGAAAATGACTGAGGTTTCATTGTGGAAACATGTGGCCTGGGATCATGACTGAGGTTTGATGGTGGAACACTCTGGCCTGGCAAAATGACTGAGGCTTGATTCTGGAACCCTGTGGCCCGGGAACATGAGAACGGTTTGATTCTGGAACCCTGTGGCCTTTAACATGACATCGGTGGATTCTGGAACCCTGTGGCCTGGGAACATGAGAACGGTTTGATTCTGGAACCCTGTGGCCTGGGAACATGAGTGAGGATTGATGGTGGAACCCTGTGGCCTGGCAACATGACTGAGGTTTGATACTGGAAGACTGTGGCCAGGAAACATGATATCGGGTTGATTCTGGAAACTTCTGTCCTGGGAACAAGACTGAGGTTTGATTCTGGAACCCTGTGTCCTGGGAATATGACAAAGGTTTGTTGCTGGAAGCCTGTTCCCTGGGTACATGACTGAGGTTTGATTCTGGACACCTGTGTCCTGGGAACATGAGTGATGTTTGATTGTTGAAACCTGTGGCCTGCGAACATGACTCAGGTTTGATTCGGGAACCATGTGTCCTGGGAATATGACTGAGGTTTGATTCTGGAAACCTTTGGCCTGAGAAAATGACTGAGGTTTCATTGTGGAAACATGTGGCCTGGGATCATGACTGAGGTTTGATGGTGGAACACTCTGGCCTGGCAAAATGACTGAGGCTTGATTCTGGAACCCTGTGGCCCGGGAACGTGACTGAGGTTTGATGGCAGAAACCTGTGGCCTGGCAACATGACTGACGTTTGATTCTGGATCCCGGTGGCCTGGGAACATGACTGAAGCGTGATTCTGGAAAACTGTGGCCTGGGAACATGACATCTGTTTAGATTGTGGAATACTGTGCCCCGGGAAGCTGACTGAGCCTTGGTTCTGAAACCCTGTGGACTGGGAACATGACTGAGGTTTTATTCTGGAACCCTGTAGCCTGGGAACATAACTGAGGATTGATTCTGGAACCCTGTGGCCTGGGAACATGATACCGGTGGATTCTGGAACCCTGGGGACTGGGCATGTGACATCTGTTTAGATTGTGGAATACTGTGCCCCGGGAACCTGACTGAGCCTTGGTTCTGGAACCCTGTGGATTGGGAACATGACTGAGGTTTTATTCTAGAACCCTGTAGCCTGGAAACATAACTGAGGATTGATTCTCGAACCCTGTGGCCTGGCAACATGACATCGGTGGATTCTAGAACCCTGTGGCCTGGGAACATGTCTGAGGTTTGATGGTGGAAACCTGTGGCTTGGCAACATGACTAAGGTTTGATTCTGGAAGACTGTGGCCAGGAAGCATGATATCTGGTTGATTCTGGAAACTTGTGTCCTGGGAACATGACTGAGGTTTGTTTCTGGAAGCCTGTGCCCTGGGAACATGACTGAGGTTTGATTCTGGACACCTGTGTCCTGGGAACATGACTGAGGTTTGATGGTTGAAACCTGTGGCCCGCGAACATGACTCAGGTTTGATTCTGGAACCATGTGTCCTGGGAACATGACTGAGGTTTGATTTTGGAAACCTTTGGCCTGGGAAAATGACTGAGGTTTCATTGTGGAAACATGTGGCCTGGGATCATGACTGAGGTTTGATGGTGGAACACTCTGGCCTGGCAAAATGACTGAGGCTTGATTCTGGAACCCTGTGGCCCGGGAACATGAGAACGGTTTGATTCTGGAACCCTGTGGCCTTTAACATGACATCGGTGGATTCTGGAACCCTGTGGCCTGGGAACATGAGAACGGTTTGATTCTGGAACCCTGTGGCCTGGGAACATGAGTGAGGATTGATGGTGGAACCCTGTGGCCTGGCAACATGACTGAGGTTTGATACTGGAAGACTGTGGCCAGGAAACATGATATCGGGTTGATTCTGGAAACTTCTGTCCTGGGAACAAGACTGAGGTTTGATTCTGGAACCCTGTGTCCTGGGAATATGACAAAGGTTTGTTGCTGGAAGCCTGTTCCCTGGGTACATGACTGAGGTTTGATTCTGGACACCTGTGTCCTGGGAACATGAGTGATGTTTGATGGTTGAAACCTGTGGCCTGCGAACATGACTCAGGTTTGATTCTGGAACCATGTGTCCTGGGAATATGACTGAGGTTTGATTCTGGAAACCTTTGGCCTGAGAAAATGACTGAGGTTTCATTGTGGAAACATGTGGCCTGGGATCATGACTGAGGTTTGATGGTGGAACACTCTGGCCTGGCAAAATGACTGAGGCTTGATTCTGGAACCCTGTGGCCCGGGAACGTGACTGAGGTTTGATGGCAGAAACCTGTGGCCTGGCAACATGACTGACGTTTGATTCTGGATCCCGGTGGCCTGGGAACATGACTGAGGCGTGATTCTGGAAAACTGTGGCCTGGGAACATGACATCTGTTTAGATTGTGGAATACTGTGCCCCGGGAACCTGACTGAGCCTTGGTTCTGAAACCCTGTGGACTGGGAACATGACTGAGGTTTTATTCTGGAACCCTGTAGCCTGGGAACATAACTGAGGATTGATTCTGGAACCCTGTGGCCTGGGAACATGATACCGGTGGATTCTGGAACCCTGGGGACTGGGCATGTGACATCTGTTTAGATTGTGGAATACTGTGCCCCGGGAACCTGACTGAGCCTTGGTTCTGGAACCCTGTGGATTGGGAACATGACTGAGGTTTTATTCTAGAACCCTGTAGCCTGGAAACATAACTGAGGATTGATTCTCGAACCCTGTGGCCTGGCAACATGACATCGGTGGATTCTAGAACCCTGTGGCCTGGGAACATGTCTGAGGTTTGATGGTGGAAACCTGTGGCTTGGCAACATGACTAAGGTTTGATTCTGGAAGACTGTGGCCAGGAAGCATGATATCTGGTTGATTCTGGAAACTTGTGTCCTGGGAACATGACTGAGGTTTGTTTCTGGAAGCCTGTGCCCTGGGAACATGACTGAGGTTTGATTCTGGACACCTGTGTCCTGGGAACATGACTGAGGTTTGATGGTTGAAACCTGTGGCCCGCGAACATGACTCAGGTTTGATTCTGGAACCATGTGTCCAGGGAACATGACTGAGGTTTGATTTTGGAAACCTTTGGCCTGGAAAAATGACTGAGGTTTCATTGTGGAAACATGTGGCCTGGGATCATGACTGAGGTTTGATGGTGGAACACTCTGGCCTGGCAAAATGACTGAGGCTTGATTCTGGAACCCTGTGGCCCGGGAACATGAGAACGGTTTGATTCTGGAACCCTGTGGCCTTTAACATGACATCGGTGGATTCTGGAACCCTGTGGCCTGGGAACATGAGAACGGTTTGATTCTGGAACCCTGTGGCCTGGGAACATGAGTGAGGATTGATGGTGGAACCCTGTGGCCTGGCAACATGACTGAGGTTTGATACTGGAAGACTGTGGCCAGGAAACATGATATCGGGTTGATTCTGGAAACTTCTGTCCTGGGAACAAGACTGAGGTTTGATTCTGGAACCCTGTGTCCTGGGAATATGACAAAGGTTTGTTGCTGGAAGCCTGTTCCCTGGGTACATGACTGAGGTTTGATTCTGGACACCTGTGTCCTGGGAACATGAGTGATGTTTGATTGTTGAAACCTGTGGCCTGCGAACATGACTCAGGTTTGATTCTGGAACCATGTGTCCTGGGAATATGACTGAGGTTTGTTTCTGGAAACCTTTGGCCTGAGAAAATGACTGAGGTTTCATTGTGGAAACATGTGGCCTGGGATCATGACTGAGGTTTGATGGTGGAACACTCTGGCCTGGCAAAATGACTGAGGCTTGATTCTGGAACCCTGTGGCCCGGGAACGTGACTGAGGTTTGATGGCAGAAACCTGTGGCCTGGCAACATGACTGACGTTTGATTCTGGATCCCGGTGGCCTGGGAACATGACTGAGGCGTGATTCTGGAAAACTGTGGCCTGGGAACATGACATCTGTTTAGATTGTGGAATACTGTGCCCCGGGAACCTGACTGAGCCTTGGTTCTGAAACCCTGTGGACTGGGAACATGACTGAGGTTTTATTCTGGAACCCTGTAGCCTGGGAACATAACTGAGGATTGATTCTGGAACCCTGTGGCCTGGGAACATGATACCGGTGGATTCTGGAACCCTGGGGACTGGGCATGTGACATCTGTTTAGATTGTGGAATACTGTGCCCCGGGAACCTGACTGAGCCTTGGTTCTGGAACCCTGTGGATTGGGAACATGACTGAGGTTTTATTCTAGAAACCTGTAGCCTGGAAACATAACTGAGGATTGATTCTCGAACCCTGTGGCCTGGGAACATGACATCGGTGGATTCTAGAACCCTGTGGCCTGGGAACATGTCTGAGGTTTGATGGTGGAAACCTGTGGCTTGGCAACATGACTAAGGTTTGATTCTGGAAGACTGTGGCCAGGAAGCATGATATCTGGTTGATTCTGGAAACTTGTGTCCTGGGAGCATGACTGAGGTTTGTTTCTGGAAGCCTGTGCCCTGGGAACATGACTGAGGTTTGATTCTGGACACCTGTGTCCTGGGAACATGACTGAGGTTTGATGGTTGAAACCTGTGGCCCGCGAACATGACTCAGGTTTGATTCTGGAACCATGTGTCCTGGGAACATGACTGAGGTTTGATTTTGGAAACCTTTGGCCTGGGAAAATGACTGAGGTTTCATTGTGGAAACATGTGGCCTGGGATCATGACTGAGGTTTGATGGTGGAACACTCTGGCCTGGCAAAATGACTGAGGCTTGATTCTGGAACCCTGTGGCCCGGGAACATGAGAACGGTTTGATTCTGGAACCCTGTGGCCTTTAACATGACATCGGTGGATTCTGGAACCCTGTGGCCTGGGAACATGAGAACGGTTTGATTCTGGAACCCTGTGGCCTGGGAACATGAGTGAGGATTGATGGTGGAACCCTGTGGCCTGGCAACATGACTGAGGTTTGATACTGGAAGACTGTGGCCAGGAAACATGATATCGGGTTGATTCTGGAAACTTCTGTCCTGGGAACAAGACTGAGGTTTGATTCTGGTACCCTGTGTCCTGGGAATATGACAAAGGTTTGTTGCTGGAAGCCTGTTCCCTGGGTACATGACTGAGGTTTGATTCTGGACACCTGTGTCCTGGGAACATGAGTGATGTTTGATTGTTGAAACCTGTGGCCCGCGAACATGACTCAGGTTTGATTCTGGAACCATGTGTCCTGGGAATATGACTGAGGTTTGATTCTGGAAACCTTTGGCCTGAGAAAATGACTGAGGTTTCATTGTGGAAACATGTGGCCTGGGATCATGACTGAGGTTTGATGGTGGAACACTCTGGCCTGGCAAAATGACTGAGGCTTGATTCTGGAACCCTGTGGCCCGGGAACGTGACTGAGGTTTGATGGCAGAAACCTGTGGCCTGGCAACATGACTGACGTTTGATTCTGGATCCCGGTGGCCTGGGAACATGACTGAGGCGTGATTCTGGAAAACTGTGGCCTGGGAACATGACATCTGTTTAGATTGTGGAATACTGTGCCCCGGGAACCTGACTGAGCCTTGGTTCTGAAACCCTGTGGACTGGGAACATGACTGAGGTTTTATTCTGGAACCCTGTAGCCTGGGAACATAACTGAGGATTGATTCTGGAACCCTGTGGCCTGGGAACATGATACCGGTGGATTCTGGAACCCTGGGGACTGGGCATGTGACATCTGTTTAGATTGTGGAATACTGTGCCCCGGGAACCTGACTGAGCCTTGGTTCTGGAACCCTGTGGATTGGGAACATGACTGAGGTTTTATTCTAGAACCCTGTAGCCTGGAAACATAACTGAGGATTGATTCTCGAACCCTGTGGCCTGGCAACATGACATCGGTGGATTCTAGAACCCTGTGGCCTGGGAACATGTCTGAGGTTTGATGGTGGAAACCTGTGGCTTGGCAACATGACTAAGGTTTGATTCTGGAAGACTGTGGCCAGGAAGCATGATATCTGGTTGATTCTGGAAACTTGTGTCCTGGGAACATGACTGAGGTTTGTTTCTGGAAGCCTGTGCCCTGGGAACATGACTGAGGTTTGATTCTGGACACCTGTGTCCTGGGAACATGACTGAGGTTTGATGGTTGAAACCTGTGGCCCGCGAACATGACTCAGGTTTGATTCTGGAACCATGTGTCCTGGGAACATGACTGAGGTTTGATTTTGGAAACCTTTGGCCTGGAAAAATGACTGAGGTTTCATTGTGGAAACATGTGGCCTGGGATCATGACTGAGGTTTGATGGTGGAACACTCTGGCCTGGCAAAATGACTGAGGCTTGATTCTGGAACCCTGTGGCCCGGGAACATGAGAACGGTTTGATTCTGGAACCCTGTGGCCTTTAACATGACATCGGTGGATTCTGGAACCCTGTGGCCTGGGAACATGAGAACGGTTTGATTCTGGAACCCTGTGGCCTGGGAACATGAGTGAGGATTGATGGTGGAACCCTGTGGCCTGGCAACATGACTGAGGTTTGATACTGGAAGACTGTGGCCAGGAAACATGATATCGGGTTGATTCTGGAAACTTCTGTCCTGGGAACAAGACTGAGGTTTGATTCTGGAACCCTGTGTCCTGGGAATATGACAAAGGTTTGTTGCTGGAAGCCTGTTCCCTGGGTACATGACTGAGGTTTGATTCTGGACACCTGTGTCCTGGGAACATGAGTGATGTTTGATTGTTGAAACCTGTGGCCTGCGAACATGACTCAGGTTTGATTCGGGAACCATGTGTCCTGGGAATATGACTGAGGTTTGTTTCTGGAAACCTTTGGCCTGAGAAAATGACTGAGGTTTCATTGTGGAAACATGTGGCCTGGGATCATGACTGAGGTTTGATGGTGGAACACTCTGGCCTGGCAAAATGACTGAGGCTTGATTCTGGAACCCTGTGGCCCGGGAACGTGACTGAGGTTTGATGGCAGAAACCTGTGGCCTGGCAACATGACTGACGTTTGATTCTGGATCCCGGTGGCCTGGGAACATGACTGAGGCGTGATTCTGGAAAACTGTGGCCTGGGAACATGACATCTGTTTAGATTGTGGAATACTGTGCCCCGGGAAGCTGACTGAGCCTTGGTTCTGAAACCCTGTGGACTGGGAACATGACTGAGGTTTTATTCTGGAACCCTGTAGCCTGGGAACATAACTGAGGATTGATTCTGGAACCCTGTGGCCTGGGAACATGATACCGGTGGATTCTGGAACCCTGGGGACTGGGCATGTGACATCTGTTTAGATTGTGGAATACTGTGCCCCGGGAACCTGACTGAGCCTTGGTTCTGGAACCCTGTGGATTGGGAACATGACTGAGGTTTTATTCTAGAACCCTGTAGCCTGGAAACATAACTGAGGATTGATTCTCGAACCCTGTGGCCTGGGAACATGACATCGGTGGATTCTAGAACCCTGTGGCCTGGGAACATGTCTGAGGTTTGATGGTGGAAACCTGTGGCTTGGCAACATGACTAAGGTTTGATTCTGGAAGACTGTGGCCAGGAAGCATGATATCTGGTTGATTCTGGAAACTTGTGTCCTGGGAGCATGACTGAGGTTTGTTTCTGGAAGCCTGTGCCCTGGGAACATGACTGAGGTTTGATTCTGGACACCTGTGTCCTGGGAACATGACTGAGGTTTGATGGTTGAAACCTGTGGCCCGCGAACATGACTCAGGTTTGATTCTGGAACCATGTGTCCTGGGAACATGACTGAGGTTTGATTTTGGAAACCTTTGGCCTGGTAAAATGACTGAGGTTTCATTGTGGAAACATGTGGCCTGGGATCATGACTGAGGTTTGATGGTGGAACACTCTGGCCTGGCAAAATGACTGAGGCTTGATTCTGGAACCCTGTGGCCCGGGAACGTGACTGAGGTTTGATGGCAGAAACCTGTGGCCTGGCAACATGACTGACGTTTGATTCTGGATCCCGGTGGCCTGGGAACATGACTGAGGCGTGATTCTGGAAAACTGTGGCCTGGGAACATGACATCTGTTTAGATTGTGGAATACTGTGCCCCGGGAACCTGACTGAGCCTTGGTTCTGAAACCCTGTGGACTGGGAACATGACTGAGGTTTTATTCTGGAACCCTGTAGCCTGGGAACATAACTGAGGATTGATTCTGGAACCCTGTGGCCTGGGAACATGATACCGGTGGATTCTGGAACCCTGGGGACTGGGCATGTGACATCTGTTTAGATTGTGGAATACTGTGCCCCGGGAACCTGACTGAGCCTTGGTTCTGGAACCCTGTGGATTGGGAACATGACTGAGGTTTTATTCTAGAACCCTGTAGCCTGGAAACATAACTGAGGATTGATTCTCGAACCCTGTGGCCTGGCAACATGACATCGGTGGATTCTAGAACCCTGTGGCCTGGGAACATGTCTGAGGTTTGATGGTGGAAACCTGTGGCTTGGCAACATGACTAAGGTTTGATTCTGGAAGACTGTGGCCAGGAAGCATGATATCTGGTTGATTCTGGAAACTTGTGTCCTGGGAACATGACTGAGGTTTGTTTCTGGAAGCCTGTGCCCTGGGAACATGACTGAGGTTTGATTCTGGACACCTGTGTCCTGGGAACATGACTGAGGTTTGATGGTTGAAACCTGTGGCCCGCGAACATGACTCAGGTTTGATTCTGGAACCATGTGTCCTGGGAACATGACTGAGGTTTGATTTTGGAAACCTTTGGCCTGGGAAAATGACTGAGGTTTCATTGTGGAAACATGTGGCCTGGGATCATGACTGAGGTTTGATGGTGGAACACTCTGGCCTGGCAAAATGACTGAGGCTTGATTCTGGAACCCTGTGGCCCGGGAACATGAGAACGGTTTGATTCTGGAACCCTGTGGCCTTTAACATGACATCGGTGGATTCTGGAACCCTGTGGCCTGGGAACATGAGAACGGTTTGATTCTGGAACCCTGTGGCCTGGGAACATGAGTGAGGATTGATGGTGGAACCCTGTGGCCTGGCAACATGACTGAGGTTTGATACTGGAAGACTGTGGCCAGGAAACATGATATCGGGTTGATTCTGGAAACTTCTGTCCTGGGAACAAGACTGAGGTTTGATTCTGGAACCCTGTGTCCTGGGAATATGACAAAGGTTTGTTGCTGGAAGCCTGTTCCCTGGGTACATGACTGAGGTTTGATTCTGGACACCTGTGTCCTGGGAACATGAGTGATGTTTGATGGTTGAAACCTGTGGCCTGCGAACATGACTCAGGTTTGATTCTGGAACCATGTGTCCTGGGAATATGACTGAGGTTTGATTCTGGAAACCTTTGGCCTGAGAAAATGACTGAGGTTTCATTGTGGAAACATGTGGCCTGGGATCATGACTGAGGTTTGATGGTGGAACACTCTGGCCTGGCAAAATGACTGAGGCTTGATTCTGGAACCCTGTGGCCCGGGAACGTGACTGAGGTTTGATGGCAGAAACCTGTGGCCTGGCAACATGACTGACGTTTGATTCTGGATCCCGGTGGCCTGGGAACATGACTGAGGCGTGATTCTGGAAAACTGTGGCCTGGGAACATGACATCTGTTTAGATTGTGGAATACTGTGCCCCGGGAACCTGACTGAGCCTTGGTTCTGAAACCCTGTGGACTGGGAACATGACTGAGGATTTATTCTGGAACCCTGTAGCCTGGGAACATAACTGAGGATTGATTCTGGAACCCTGTGGCCTGGGAACATGATACCGGTGGATTCTGGAACCCTGGGGACTGGGCATGTGACATCTGTTTAGATTGTGGAATACTGTGCCCCGGGAACCTGACTGAGCCTTGGTTCTGGAACCCTGTGGATTGGGAACATGACTGAGGTTTTATTCTAGAACCCTGTAGCCTGGAAACATAACTGAGGATTGATTCTCGAACCCTGTGGCCTGGCAACATGACATCGGTGGATTCTAGAACCCTGTGGCCTGGGAACATGCCTGAGGTTTGATGGTGGAAACCTGTGGCTTGGCAACATGACTAAGGTTTGATTCTGGAAGACTGTGGCCAGGAAGCATGATATCTGGTTGATTCTGGAAACTTGTGTCCTGGGAACATGACTGAGGTTTGTTTCTGGAAGCCTGTGCCCTGGGAACATGACTGAGGTTTGATTCTGGACACCTGTGTCCTGGGAACATGACTGAGGTTTGATGGTTGAAACCTGTGGCCCGCGAACTTGACTCAGGTTTGATTCTGGAACCATGTGTCCTGGGAACATGACTGAGGTTTGATTTTGGAAACCTTTGGCCTGGGAAAATGACTGAGGTTTCATTGTGGAAACATGTGGCCTGGGATCATGACTGAGGTTTGATGGTGGAACACTCTGGCCTGGCAAAATGACTGAGGCTTGATTCTGGAACCCTGTGGCCCGGGAACATGAGAACGGTTTGATTCTGGAACCCTGTGGCCTTTAACATGACATCGGTGGATTCTGGAACCCTGTGGCCTGGGAACATGAGAACGGTTTGATTCTGGAACCCTGTGGCCTGGGAACATGAGTGAGGATTGATGGTGGAACCCTGTGGCCTGGCAACATGACTGAGGTTTGATACTGGAAGACTGTGGCCAGGAAACATGATATCGGGTTGATTCTGGAAACTTCTGTCCTGGGAACAAGACTGAGGTTTGATTCTGGAACCCTGTGTCCTGGGAATATGACAAAGGTTTGTTGCTGGAAGCCTGTTCCCTGGGTACATGACTGAGGTTTGATTCTGGACACCTGTGTCCTGGGAACATGAGTGATGTTTGATGGTTGAAACCTGTGGCCTGCGAACATGACTCAGGTTTGATTCTGGAACCATGTGTCCTGGGAATATGACTGAGGTTTGATTCTGGAAACCTTTGGCCTGAGAAAATGACTGAGGTTTCATTGTGTAAACATGTGGCCTGGGATCATGACTGAGGTTTGATGGTGGAACACTCTGGCCTGGCAAAATGACTGAGGCTTGATTCTGGAACCCTGTGGCCCGGGAACGTGACTGAGGTTTGATGGCAGAAACCTGTGGCCTGGGATCATGTCTGAGGTTTGATGGTGGAACACTCTGGCCTGGCAAAATGACTGAGGCTTGATTCTGGAACCCTGTGGCCCGGGAACGTGACTGAGGTTTGATGGCAGAAACCTGTGGCCTGGCAACATGACTGACGTTTGATTCTGGATCCCGGTGGCCTGGGAACATGACTGAGGCGTGATTCTGGAAAACTGTGGCCTGGGAACATGACATCTGTTTAGATTGTGGAATACTGTGCCCCGGGAAGCTGACTGAGCCTGGGTTCTGAAACCCTGTGGACTGGGAACATGACTGAGGATTTATTCTGGAACCCTGTAGCCTGGGAACATAACTGAGGATTGATTCTGGAACCCTGTGGCCTGGGAACATGATACCGGTGGATTCTGGAACCCTGGGGACTGGGCATGTGACATCTGTTTAGATTGTGGAATACTGTGCCCCGGGAACCTGACTGAGCCTTGGTTCTGGAACCCTGTGGATTGGGAACATGACTGAGGTTTTATTCTAGAACCCTGTAGCCTGGAAACATAACTGAGGATTGATTCTCGAACCCTGTGGCCTGGCAACATGACATCGGTGGATTCTAGAACCCTGTGGCCTGGGAACATGTCTGAGGTTTGATGGTGGAAACCTGTGGCTTGGCAACATGACTAAGGTTTGATTCTGGAAGACTGTGGCCAGGAAGCATGATATCTGGTTGATTCTGGAAACTTGTGTCCTGGGAACATGACTGAGGTTTGTTTCTGGAAGCCTGTGCCCTGGGAACATGACTGAGGTTTGATTCTGGACACCTGTGTCCTGGGAACATGACTGAGGTTTGATGGTTGAAACCTGTGGCCCGCGAACATGACTCAGGTTTGATTCTGGAACCATGTGTCCTGGGAACATGACTGAGGTTTGATTTTGGAAACCTTTGGCCTGGGAAAATGACTGAGGTTTCATTGTGGAAACATGTGGCCTGGGATCATGACTGAGGTTTGATGGTGGAACACTCTGGCCTGGCAAAATGACTGAGGCTTGATTCTGGAACCCTGTGGCCGGGAACGTGACTGAGGTTTGATGGCAGAAACCTGTGGCCTGGCAACATGACTGACGTTTGATTCGGGATCCCTGTGGCCTGGGAACATGACTGAGGCGTGATTCTGGAAAACTGTGGCCTGGGAACATGACATCTGTTTAGATTGTGGAATACTGTGCCCCGGGAACCTGACTGAGCCTTGGTTCTGAAACCCTGTGGACTGGGAACATGACTGAGGATTTATTCTGGAACCCTGTAGCCTGGGAACATAACTGAGGATTGATTCTGGAACCCTGTGGCCTGGGAACATGATACCGGTGGATTCTGGAACCCTGGGGACTGGGCATGTGACATCTGTTTAGATTGTGGAATACTGTGGCCCGGGAACCTGACTGAGCCTTGGTTCTGGAACCCTGTGGATTGGGAACATGACTGAGGTTTTATTCTAGAACCCTGTAGCCTGGAAACATAACTGAGGATTGATTCTCGAACCCTGTGGCCTGGCAACATGACATCGGTGGATTCTAGAACCCTGTGGCCTGGGAACATGTCTGAGGTTTGATGGTGGAAACCTGTGGCTTGGCAACATGACTAAGGTTTGATTCTGGAAGACTGTGGCCAGGAAGCATGATATCTGGTTGATTCTGGAAACTTGTGTCCTGGGAACATGACTGAGGTTTGTTTCTGGAAGCCTGTGCCCTGGGAACATGACTGAGGTTTGATTCTGGACACCTGTGTCCTGGGAACATGACTGAGGTTTGATGGTTGAAACCTGTGGCCCGCGAACATGACTCAGGTTTGATTCTGGAACCATGTGTCCTGGGAACATGACTGAGGTTTGATTTTGGAAACCTTTGGCCTGGGAAAATGACTGAGGTTTCATTGTGGAAACATGTGGCCTGGGATCATGACTGAGGTTTGATGGTGGAACACTCTGGCCTGGCAAAATGACTGAGGCTTGATTCTGGAACCCTGTGGCCCGGGAACATGAGAACGGTTTGATTCTGGAACCCTGTGGCCTTTAACATGACATCGGTGGATTCTGGAACCCTGTGGCCTGGGAACATGAGAACGGTTTGATTCTGGAACCCTGTGGCCTGGGAACATGAGTGAGGATTGATGGTGGAACCCTGTGGCCTGGCAACATGACTGAGGTTTGATACTGGAAGACTGTGGCCAGGAAACATGATATCGGGTTGATTCTGGAAACTTCTGTCCTGGGAACAAGACTGAGGTTTGATTCTGGAACCCTGTGTCCTGGGAATATGACAAAGGTTTGTTGCTGGAAGCCTGTTCCCTGGGTACATGACTGAGGTTTGATTCTGGACACCTGTGTCCTGGGAACATGAGTGATGTTTGATGGTTGAAACCTGTGGCCTGCGAACATGACTCAGGTTTGATTCTGGAACCATGTGTCCTGGGAATATGACTGAGGTTTGATTCTGGAAACCTTTGGCCTGAGAAAATGACTGAGGTTTCATTGTGGAAACATGTGGCCTGGGATCATGACTGAGGTTTGATGGTGGAACACTCTGGCCTGGCAAAATGACTGAGGCTTGATTCTGGAACCCTGTGGCCCGGGAACGTGACTGAGGTTTGATGGCAGAAACCTGTGGCCTGGCAACATGACTGACGTTTGATTCTGGATCCCGGTGGCCTGGGAACATGACTGAGGCGTGATTCTGGAAAACTGTGGCCTGGGAACATGACATCTGTTTAGATTGTGGAATACTGTGCCCCGGGAACCTGACTGAGCCTTGGTTCTGAAACCCTGTGGACTGGGAACATGACTGAGGTTTTATTCTGGAACCCTGTAGCCTGGGAACATAACTGAGGATTGATTCTGGAACCCTGTGGCCTGGGAACATGATACCGGTGGATTCTGGAACCCTGGGGACTGGGCATGTGACATCTGTTTAGATTGTGGAATACTGTGCCCCGGGAACCTGACTGAGCCTTGGTTCTGGAACCCTGTGGATTGGGAACATGACTGAGGTTTTATTCTAGAACCCTGTAGCCTGGAAACATAACTGAGGATTGATTCTCGAACCCTGTGGCCTGGCAACATGACATCGGTGGATTCTAGAACCCTGTGGCCTGGGAACATGTCTGAGGTTTGATGGTGGAAACCTGTGGCTTGGCAACATGACTAAGGTTTGATTCTGGAAGACTGTGGCCAGGAAGCATGATATCTGGTTGATTCTGGAAACTTGTGTCCTGGGAACATGACTGAGGTTTGTTTCTGGAAGCCTGTGCCCTGGGAACATGACTGAGGTTTGATTCTGGACACCTGTGTCCTGGGAACATGACTGAGGTTTGATGGTTGAAACCTGTGGCCCGCGAACATGACTCAGGTTTGATTCTGGAACCATGTGTCCTGGGAACATGACTGAGGTTTGATTTTGGAAACCTTTGGCCTGGGAAAATGACTGAGGTTTCATTGTGGAAACATGTGGCCTGGGATCATGACTGAGGTTTGATGGTGGAACACTCTGGCCTGGCAAAATGACTGAGGCTTGATTCTGGAACCCTGTGGCCCGGGAACATGAGAACGGTTTGATTCTGGAACCCTGTGGCCTTTAACATGACATCGGTGGATTCTGGAACCCTGTGGCCTGGGAACATGAGAACGGTTTGATTCTGGAACCCTGTGGCCTGGGAACATGAGTGAGGATTGATGGTGGAACCCTGTGGCCTGGCAACATGACTGAGGTTTGATACTGGAAGACTGTGGCCAGGAAACATGATATCGGGTTGATTCTGGAAACTTCTGTCCTGGGAACAAGACTGAGGTTTGATTCTGGAACCCTGTGTCCTGGGAATATGACAAAGGTTTGTTGCTGGAAGCCTGTTCCCTGGGTACATGACTGAGGTTTGATTCTGGACACCTGTGTCCTGGGAACATGAGTGATGTTTGATGGTTGAAACCTGTGGCCTGCGAACATGACTCAGGTTTGATTCTGGAACCATGTGTCCTGGGAATATGACTGAGGTTTGATTCTGGAAACCTTTGGCCTGAGAAAATGACTGAGGTTTCATTGTGGAAACATGTGGCCTGGGATCATGACTGAGGTTTGATGGTGGAACACTCTGGCCTGGCAAAATGACTGAGGCTTGATTCTGGAACCCTGTGGCCCGGGAACGTGACTGAGGTTTGATGGCAGAAACCTGTGGCCTGGCAACATGACTGACGTTTGATTCTGGATCCCGGTGGCCTGGGAACATGACTGAGGCGTGATTCTGGAAAACTGTGGCCTGGGAACATGACATCTGTTTAGATTGTGGAATACTGTGCCCCGGGAACCTGACTGAGCCTTGGTTCTGAAACCCTGTGGACTGGGAACATGACTGAGGATTTATTCTGGAACCCTGTAGCCTGGGAACATAACTGAGGATTGATTCTGGAACCCTGTGGCCTGGGAACATGATACCGGTGGATTCTGGAACCCTGGGGACTGGGCATGTGACATCTGTTTAGATTGTGGAATACTGTGCCCCGGGAACCTGACTGAGCCTTGGTTCTGGAACCCTGTGGATTGGGAACATGACTGAGGTTTTATTCTAGAACCCTGTAGCCTGGAAACATAACTGAGGATTGATTCTCGAACCCTGTGGCCTGGCAACATGACATCGGTGGATTCTAGAACCCTGTGGCCTGGGAACATGCCTGAGGTTTGATGGTGGAAACCTGTGGCTTGGCAACATGACTAAGGTTTGATTCTGGAAGACTGTGGCCAGGAAGCATGATATCTGGTTGATTCTGGAAACTTGTGTCCTGGGAACATGACTGAGGTTTGTTTCTGGAAGCCTGTGCCCTGGGAACATGACTGAGGTTTGATTCTGGACACCTGTGTCCTGGGAACATGACTGAGGTTTGATGGTTGAAACCTGTGGCCCGCGAACTTGACTCAGGTTTGATTCTGGAACCATGTGTCCTGGGAACATGACTGAGGTTTGATTTTGGAAACCTTTGGCCTGGGAAAATGACTGAGGTTTCATTGTGGAAACATGTGGCCTGGGATCATGACTGAGGTTTGATGGTGGAACACTCTGGCCTGGCAAAATGACTGAGGCTTGATTCTGGAACCCTGTGGCCCGGGAACATGAGAACGGTTTGATTCTGGAACCCTGTGGCCTTTAACATGACATCGGTGGATTCTGGAACCCTGTGGCCTGGGAACATGAGAACGGTTTGATTCTGGAACCCTGTGGCCTGGGAACATGAGTGAGGATTGATGGTGGAACCCTGTGGCCTGGCAACATGACTGAGGTTTGATACTGGAAGACTGTGGCCAGGAAACATGATATCGGGTTGATTCTGGAAACTTCTGTCCTGGGAACAAGACTGAGGTTTGATTCTGGAACCCTGTGTCCTGGGAATATGACAAAGGTTTGTTGCTGGAAGCCTGTTCCCTGGGTACATGACTGAGGTTTGATTCTGGACACCTGTGTCCTGGGAACATGAGTGATGTTTGATGGTTGAAACCTGTGGCCTGCGAACATGACTCAGGTTTGATTCTGGAACCATGTGTCCTGGGAATATGACTGAGGTTTGATTCTGGAAACCTTTGGCCTGAGAAAATGACTGAGGTTTCATTGTGTAAACATGTGGCCTGGGATCATGACTGAGGTTTGATGGTGGAACACTCTGGCCTGGCAAAATGACTGAGGCTTGATTCTGGAACCCTGTGGCCCGGGAACGTGACTGAGGTTTGATGGCAGAAACCTGTGGCCTGGGATCATGTCTGAGGTTTGATGGTGGAACACTCTGGCCTGGCAAAATGACTGAGGCTTGATTCTGGAACCCTGTGGCCCGGGAACGTGACTGAGGTTTGATGGCAGAAACCTGTGGCCTGGCAACATGACTGACGTTTGATTCTGGATCCCGGTGGCCTGGGAACATGACTGAGGCGTGATTCTGGAAAACTGTGGCCTGGGAACATGACATCTGTTTAGATTGTGGAATACTGTGCCCCGGGAAGCTGACTGAGCCTGGGTTCTGAAACCCTGTGGACTGGGAACATGACTGAGGATTTATTCTGGAACCCTGTAGCCTGGGAACATAACTGAGGATTGATTCTGGAACCCTGTGGCCTGGGAACATGATACCGGTGGATTCTGGAACCCTGGGGACTGGGCATGTGACATCTGTTTAGATTGTGGAATACTGTGCCCCGGGAACCTGACTGAGCCTTGGTTCTGGAACCCTGTGGATTGGGAACATGACTGAGGTTTTATTCTAGAACCCTGTAGCCTGGAAACATAACTGAGGATTGATTCTCGAACCCTGTGGCCTGGCAACATGACATCGGTGGATTCTAGAACCCTGTGGCCTGGGAACATGTCTGAGGTTTGATGGTGGAAACCTGTGGCTTGGCAACATGACTAAGGTTTGATTCTGGAAGACTGTGGCCAGGAAGCATGATATCTGGTTGATTCTGGAAACTTGTGTCCTGGGAACATGACTGAGGTTTGTTTCTGGAAGCCTGTGCCCTGGGAACATGACTGAGGTTTGATTCTGGACACCTGTGTCCTGGGAACATGACTGAGGTTTGATGGTTGAAACCTGTGGCCCGCGAACTTGACTCAGGTTTGATTCTGGAACCATGTGTCCTGGGAACATGACTGAGGTTTGATTTTGGAAACCTTTGGCCTGGGAAAATGACTGAGGTTTCATTGTGGAAACATGTGGCCTGGGATCATGACTGAGGTTTGATGGTGGAACACTCTGGCCTGGCAAAATGACTGAGGCTTGATTCTGGAACCCTGTGGCCGGGAACGTGACTGAGGTTTGATGGCAGAAACCTGTGGCCTGGCAACATGACTGACGTTTGATTCGGGATCCCTGTGGCCTGGGAACATGACTGAGGCGTGATTCTGGAAAACTGTGGCCTGGGAACATGACATCTGTTTAGATTGTGGAATACTGTGCCCCGGGAACCTGACTGAGCCTTGGTTCTGAAACCCTGTGGACTGGGAACATGACTGAGGATTTATTCTGGAACCCTGTAGCCTGGGAACATAACTGAGGATTGATTCTGGAACCCTGTGGCCTGGGAACATGATACCGGTGGATTCTGGAACCCTGGGGACTGGGCATGTGACATCTGTTTAGATTGTGGAATACTGTGGCCCGGGAACCTGACTGAGCCTTGGTTCTGGAACCCTGTGGATTGGGAACATGACTGAGGTTTTATTCTAGAACCCTGTAGCCTGGAAACATAACTGAGGATTGATTCTCGAACCCTGTGGCCTGGCAACATGACATCGGTGGATTCTAGAACCCTGTGGCCTGGGAACATGTCTGAGGTTTGATGGTGGAAACCTGTGGCTTGGCAACATGACTAAGGTTTGATTCTGGAAGACTGTGGCCAGGAAGCATGATATCTGGTTGATTCTGGAAACTTGTGTCCTGGGAACATGACTGAGGTTTGTTTCTGGAAGCCTGTGCCCTGGGAACATGACTGAGGTTTGATTCTGGACACCTGTGTCCTGGGAACATGACTGAGGTTTGATGGTTGAAACCTGTGGCCCGCGAACATGACTCAGGTTTGATTCTGGAACCATGTGTCCTGGGAACATGACTGAGGTTTGATTTTGGAAACCTTTGGCCTGGGAAAATGACTGAGGTTTCATTGTGGAAACATGTGGCCTGGGATCATGACTGAGGTTTGATGGTGGAACACTCTGGCCTGGCAAAATGACTGAGGCTTGATTCTGGAACCCTGTGGCCCGGGAACATGAGAACGGTTTGATTCTGGAACCCTGTGGCCTTTAACATGACATCGGTGGATTCTGGAACCCTGTGGCCTGGGAACATGAGAACGGTTTGATTCTGGAACCCTGTGGCCTGGGAACATGAGTGAGGATTGATGGTGGAACCCTGTGGCCTGGCAACATGACTGAGGTTTGATACTGGAAGACTGTGGCCAGGAAACATGATATCGGGTTGATTCTGGAAACTTCTGTCCTGGGAACAAGACTGAGGTTTGATTCTGGAACCCTGTGTCCTGGGAATATGACAAAGGTTTGTTGCTGGAAGCCTGTTCCCTGGGTACATGACTGAGGTTTGATTCTGGACACCTGTGTCCTGGGAACATGAGTGATGTTTGATGGTTGAAACCTGTGGCCTGCGAACATGACTCAGGTTTGATTCTGGAACCATGTGTCCTGGGAATATGACTGAGGTTTGATTCTGGAAACCTTTGGCCTGAGAAAATGACTGAGGTTTCATTGTGGAAACATGTGGCCTGGGATCATGACTGAGGTTTGATGGTGGAACACTCTGGCCTGGCAAAATGACTGAGGCTTGATTCTGGAACCCTGTGGCCCGGGAACGTGACTGAGGTTTGATGGCAGAAACCTGTGGCCTGGCAACATGACTGACGTTTGATTCTGGATCCCGGTGGCCTGGGAACATGACTGAGGCGTGATTCTGGAAAACTGTGGCCTGGGAACATGACATCTGTTTAGATTGTGGAATACTGTGCCCCGGGAACCTGACTGAGCCTTGGTTCTGAAACCCTGTGGACTGGGAACATGACTGAGGTTTTATTCTGGAACCCTGTAGCCTGGGAACATAACTGAGGATTGATTCTGGAACCCTGTGGCCTGGGAACATGATACCGGTGGATTCTGGAACCCTGGGGACTGGGCATGTGACATCTGTTTAGATTGTGGAATACTGTGCCCCGGGAACCTGACTGAGCCTTGGTTCTGGAACCCTGTGGATTGGGAACATGACTGAGGTTTTATTCTAGAACCCTGTAGCCTGGAAACATAACTGAGGATTGATTCTCGAACCCTGTGGCCTGGCAACATGACATCGGTGGATTCTAGAACCCTGTGGCCTGGGAACATGTCTGAGGTTTGATGGTGGAAACCTGTGGCTTGGCAACATGACTAAGGTTTGATTCTGGAAGACTGTGGCCAGGAAGCATGATATCTGGTTGATTCTGGAAACTTGTGTCCTGGGAACATGACTGAGGTTTGTTTCTGGAAGCCTGTGCCCTGGGAACATGACTGAGGTTTGATTCTGGACACCTGTGTCCTGGGAACATGACTGAGGTTTGATGGTTGAAACCTGTGGCCCGCGAACATGACTCAGGTTTGATTCTGGAACCATGTGTCCTGGGAACATGACTGAGGTTTGATTTTGGAAACCTTTGGCCTGGGAAAATGACTGAGGTTTCATTGTGGAAACATGTGGCCTGGGATCATGACTGAGGTTTGATGGTGGAACACTCTGGCCTGGCAAAATGACTGAGGCTTGATTCTGGAACCCTGTGGCCCGGGAACATGAGAACGGTTTGATTCTGGAACCCTGTGGCCTTTAACATGACATCGGTGGATTCTGGAACCCTGTGGCCTGGGAACATGAGAACGGTTTGATTCTGGAACCCTGTGGCCTGGGAACATGAGTGAGGATTGATGGTGGAACCCTGTGGCCTGGCAACATGACTGAGGTTTGATACTGGAAGACTGTGGCCAGGAAACATGATATCGGGTTGATTCTGGAAACTTCTGTCCTGGGAACAAGACTGAGGTTTGATTCTGGAACCCTGTGTCCTGGGAATATGACAAAGGTTTGTTGCTGGAAGCCTGTTCCCTGGGTACATGACTGAGGTTTGATTCTGGACACCTGTGTCCTGGGAACATGAGTGATGTTTGATGGTTGAAACCTGTGGCCTGCGAACATGACTCAGGTTTGATTCTGGAACCATGTGTCCTGGGAATATGACTGAGGTTTGATTCTGGAAACCTTTGGCCTGAGAAAATGACTGAGGTTTCATTGTGGAAACATGTGGCCTGGGATCATGACTGAGGTTTGATGGTGGAACACTCTGGCCTGGCAAAATGACTGAGGCTTGATTCTGGAACCCTGTGGCCCGGGAACGTGACTGAGGTTTGATGGCAGAAACCTGTGGCCTGGCAACATGACTGACGTTTGATTCTGGATCCCGGTGGCCTGGGAACATGACTGAGGCGTGATTCTGGAAAACTGTGGCCTGGGAACATGACATCTGTTTAGATTGTGGAATACTGTGCCCCGGGAACCTGACTGAGCCTTGGTTCTGAAACCCTGTGGACTGGGAACATGACTGAGGATTTATTCTGGAACCCTGTAGCCTGGGAACATAACTGAGGATTGATTCTGGAACCCTGTGGCCTGGGAACATGATACCGGTGGATTCTGGAACCCTGGGGACTGGGCATGTGACATCTGTTTAGATTGTGGAATACTGTGCCCCGGGAACCTGACTGAGCCTTGGTTCTGGAACCCTGTGGATTGGGAACATGACTGAGGTTTTATTCTAGAACCCTGTAGCCTGGAAACATAACTGAGGATTGATTCTCGAACCCTGTGGCCTGGCAACATGACATCGGTGGATTCTAGAACCCTGTGGCCTGGGAACATGCCTGAGGTTTGATGGTGGAAACCTGTGGCTTGGCAACATGACTAAGGTTTGATTCTGGAAGACTGTGGCCAGGAAGCATGATATCTGGTTGATTCTGGAAACTTGTGTCCTGGGAACATGACTGAGGTTTGTTTCTGGAAGCCTGTGCCCTGGGAACATGACTGAGGTTTGATTCTGGACACCTGTGTCCTGGGAACATGACTGAGGTTTGATGGTTGAAACCTGTGGCCCGCGAACTTGACTCAGGTTTGATTCTGGAACCATGTGTCCTGGGAACATGACTGAGGTTTGATTTTGGAAACCTTTGGCCTGGGAAAATGACTGAGGTTTCATTGTGGAAACATGTGGCCTGGGATCATGACTGAGGTTTGATGGTGGAACACTCTGGCCTGGCAAAATGACTGAGGCTTGATTCTGGAACCCTGTGGCCCGGGAACATGAGAACGGTTTGATTCTGGAACCCTGTGGCCTTTAACATGACATCGGTGGATTCTGGAACCCTGTGGCCTGGGAACATGAGAACGGTTTGATTCTGGAACCCTGTGGCCTGGGAACATGAGTGAGGATTGATGGTGGAACCCTGTGGCCTGGCAACATGACTGAGGTTTGATACTGGAAGACTGTGGCCAGGAAACATGATATCGGGTTGATTCTGGAAACTTCTGTCCTGGGAACAAGACTGAGGTTTGATTCTGGAACCCTGTGTCCTGGGAATATGACAAAGGTTTGTTGCTGGAAGCCTGTTCCCTGGGTACATGACTGAGGTTTGATTCTGGACACCTGTGTCCTGGGAACATGAGTGATGTTTGATGGTTGAAACCTGTGGCCTGCGAACATGACTCAGGTTTGATTCTGGAACCATGTGTCCTGGGAATATGACTGAGGTTTGATTCTGGAAACCTTTGGCCTGAGAAAATGACTGAGGTTTCATTGTGTAAACATGTGGCCTGGGATCATGACTGAGGTTTGATGGTGGAACACTCTGGCCTGGCAAAATGACTGAGGCTTGATTCTGGAACCCTGTGGCCCGGGAACGTGACTGAGGTTTGATGGCAGAAACCTGTGGCCTGGGATCATGTCTGAGGTTTGATGGTGGAACACTCTGGCCTGGCAAAATGACTGAGGCTTGATTCTGGAACCCTGTGGCCCGGGAACGTGACTGAGGTTTGATGGCAGAAACCTGTGGCCTGGCAACATGACTGACGTTTGATTCTGGATCCCGGTGGCCTGGGAACATGACTGAGGCGTGATTCTGGAAAACTGTGGCCTGGGAACATGACATCTGTTTAGATTGTGGAATACTGTGCCCCGGGAAGCTGACTGAGCCTGGGTTCTGAAACCCTGTGGACTGGGAACATGACTGAGGATTTATTCTGGAACCCTGTAGCCTGGGAACATAACTGAGGATTGATTCTGGAACCCTGTGGCCTGGGAACATGATACCGGTGGATTCTGGAACCCTGGGGACTGGGCATGTGACATCTGTTTAGATTGTGGAATACTGTGCCCCGGGAACCTGACTGAGCCTTGGTTCTGGAACCCTGTGGATTGGGAACATGACTGAGGTTTTATTCTAGAACCCTGTAGCCTGGAAACATAACTGAGGATTGATTCTCGAACCCTGTGGCCTGGCAACATGACATCGGTGGATTCTAGAACCCTGTGGCCTGGGAACATGTCTGAGGTTTGATGGTGGAAACCTGTGGCTTGGCAACATGACTAAGGTTTGATTCTGGAAGACTGTGGCCAGGAAGCATGATATCTGGTTGATTCTGGAAACTTGTGTCCTGGGAACATGACTGAGGTTTGTTTCTGGAAGCCTGTGCCCTGGGAACATGACTGAGGTTTGATTCTGGACACCTGTGTCCTGGGAACATGACTGAGGTTTGATGGTTGAAACCTGTGGCCCGCGAACATGACTCAGGTTTGATTCTGGAACCATGTGTCCTGGGAACATGACTGAGGTTTGATTTTGGAAACCTTTGGCCTGGGAAAATGACTGAGGTTTCATTGTGGAAACATGTGGCCTGGGATCATGACTGAGGTTTGATGGTGGAACACTCTGGCCTGGCAAAATGACTGAGGCTTGATTCTGGAACCCTGTGGCCGGGAACGTGACTGAGGTTTGATGGCAGAAACCTGTGGCCTGGCAACATGACTGACGTTTGATTCGGGATCCCTGTGGCCTGGGAACATGACTGAGGCGTGATTCTGGAAAACTGTGGCCTGGGAACATGACATCTGTTTAGATTGTGGAATACTGTGCCCCGGGAACCTGACTGAGCCTTGGTTCTGAAACCCTGTGGACTGGGAACATGACTGAGGATTTATTCTGGAACCCTGTAGCCTGGGAACATAACTGAGGATTGATTCTGGAACCCTGTGGCCTGGGAACATGATACCGGTGGATTCTGGAACCCTGGGGACTGGGCATGTGACATCTGTTTAGATTGTGGAATACTGTGGCCCGGGAACCTGACTGAGCCTTGGTTCTGGAACCCTGTGGATTGGGAACATGACTGAGGTTTTATTCTAGAACCCTGTAGCCTGGAAACATAACTGAGGATTGATTCTCGAACCCTGTGGCCTGGCAACATGACATCGGTGGATTCTAGAACCCTGTGGCCTGGGAACATGTCTGAGGTTTGATGGTGGAAACCTGTGGCTTGGCAACATGACTAAGGTTTGATTCTGGAAGACTGTGGCCAGGAAGCATGATATCTGGTTGATTCTGGAAACTTGTGTCCTGGGAACATGACTGAGGTTTGTTTCTGGAAGCCTGTGCCCTGGGAACATGACTGAGGTTTGATTCTGGACACCTGTGTCCTGGGAACATGACTGAGGTTTGATGGTTGAAACCTGTGGCCCGCGAACATGACTCAGGTTTGATTCTGGAACCATGTGTCCTGGGAACATGACTGAGGTTTGATTTTGGAAACCTTTGGCCTGGGAAAATGACTGAGGTTTCATTGTGGAAACATGTGGCCTGGGATCATGACTGAGGTTTGATGGTGGAACACTCTGGCCTGGCAAAATGACTGAGGCTTGATTCTGGAACCCTGTGGCCCGGGAACATGAGAACGGTTTGATTCTGGAACCCTGTGGCCTTTAACATGACATCGGTGGATTCTGGAACCCTGTGGCCTGGGAACATGAGAACGGTTTGATTCTGGAACCCTGTGGCCTGGGAACATGAGTGAGGATTGATGGTGGAACCCTGTGGCCTGGCAACATGACTGAGGTTTGATACTGGAAGACTGTGGCCAGGAAACATGATATCGGGTTGATTCTGGAAACTTCTGTCCTGGGAACAAGACTGAGGTTTGATTCTGGAACCCTGTGTCCTGGGAATATGACAAAGGTTTGTTGCTGGAAGCCTGTTCCCTGGGTACATGACTGAGGTTTGATTCTGGACACCTGTGTCCTGGGAACATGAGTGATGTTTGATGGTTGAAACCTGTGGCCTGCGAACATGACTCAGGTTTGATTCTGGAACCATGTGTCCTGGGAATATGACTGAGGTTTGATTCTGGAAACCTTTGGCCTGAGAAAATGACTGAGGTTTCATTGTGGAAACATGTGGCCTGGGATCATGACTGAGGTTTGATGGTGGAACCCTCTGGCCTGGCAAAATGACTGAGGCTTGATTCTGGAACCCTGTGGCCCGGGAACGTGACTGAGGTTTGATGGCAGAAACCTGTGGCCTGGCAACATGACTTGACGTTTGATTCTGGATCCCGGTGGCCTGGGAACATGACTGAGGCGTGATTCTGGAAAACTGTGGCCTGGGAACATGACATCTGTTTAGATTGTGGAATACTGTGCCCCGGGAACCTGACTGAGCCTTGGTTCTGAAACCCTGTGGACTGGGAACATGACTGAGGATTTATTCTGGAACCCTGTAGCCTGGGAACATAACTGAGGATTGATTCTGGAACCCTGTGGCCTGGGAACATGATACCGGTGGATTCTGGAACCCTGGGGACTGGGCATGTGACATCTGTTTAGATTGTGGAATACTGTGGCCCGGGAACCTGACTGAGCCTTGGTTCTGGAACCCTGTGGATTGGGAACATGACTGAGGTTTTATTCTAGAACCCTGTAGCCTGGAAACATAACTGAGGATTGATTCTCGAACCCTGTGGCCTGGCAACATGACATCGGTGGATTCTAGAACCCTGTGGCCTGGGAACATGTCTGAGGTTTGATGGTGGAAACCTGTGGCTTGGCAACATGACTAAGGTTTGATTCTGGAAGACTGTGGCCAGGAAGCATGATATCTGGTTGATTCTGGAAACTTGTGTCCTGGGAACATGACTGAGGTTTGTTTCTGGAAGCCTGTGCCCTGGGAACATGACTGAGGTTTGATTCTGGACACCTGTGTCCTGGGAACATGACTGAGGTTTGATGGTTGAAACCTGTGGCCCGCGAACATGACTCAGGTTTGATTCTGGAACCATGTGTCCTGGGAACATGACTGAGGTTTGATTTTGGAAACCTTTGGCCTGGGAAAATGACTGAGGTTTCATTGTGGAAACATGTGGCCTGGGATCATGACTGAGGTTTGATGGTGGAACACTCTGGCCTGGCAAAATGACTGAGGCTTGATTCTGGAACCCTGTGGCCCGGGAACATGAGAACGGTTTGATTCTGGAACCCTGTGGCCTTTAACATGACATCGGTGGATTCTGGAACCCTGTGGCCTGGGAACATGAGAACGGTTTGATTCTGGAACCCTGTGGCCTGGGAACATGAGTGAGGATTGATGGTGGAACCCTGTGGCCTGGCAACATGACTGAGGTTTGATACTGGAAGACTGTGGCCAGGAAACATGATATCGGGTTGATTCTGGAAACTTCTGTCCTGGGAACAAGACTGAGGTTTGATTCTGGAACCCTGTGTCCTGGGAATATGACAAAGGTTTGTTGCTGGAAGCCTGTTCCCTGGGTACATGACTGAGGTTTGATTCTGGACACCTGTGTCCTGGGAACATGAGTGATGTTTGATGGTTGAAACCTGTGGCCTGCGAACATGACTCAGGTTTGATTCTGGAACCATGTGTCCTGGGAATATGACTGAGGTTTGATTCTGGAAACCTTTGGCCTGAGAAAATGACTGAGGTTTCATTGTGGAAACATGTGGCCTGGGATCATGACTGAGGTTTGATGGTGGAACACTCTGGCCTGGCAAAATGACTGAGGCTTGATTCTGGAACCCTGTGGCCCGGGAACGTGACTGAGGTTTGATGGCAGAAACCTGTGGCCTGGCAACATGACTGACGTTTGATTCTGGATCCCGGTGGCCTGGGAACATGACTGAGGCGTGATTCTGGAAAACTGTGGCCTGGGAACATGACATCTGTTTAGATTGTGGAATACTGTGCCCCGGGAACCTGACTGAGCCTTGGTTCTGAAACCCTGTGGACTGGGAACATGACTGAGGTTTTATTCTGGAACCCTGTAGCCTGGGAACATAACTGAGGATTGATTCTGGAACCCTGTGGCCTGGGAACATGATACCGGTGGATTCTGGAACCCTGGGGACTGGGCATGTGACATCTGTTTAGATTGTGGAATACTGTGCCCCGGGAACCTGACTGAGCCTTGGTTCTGGAACCCTGTGGATTGGGAACATGACTGAGGTTTTATTCTAGAACCCTGTAGCCTGGAAACATAACTGAGGATTGATTCTCGAACCCTGTGGCCTGGCAACATGACATCGGTGGATTCTAGAACCCTGTGGCCTGGGAACATGTCTGAGGTTTGATGGTGGAAACCTGTGGCTTGGCAACATGACTAAGGTTTGATTCTGGAAGACTGTGGCCAGGAAGCATGATATCTGGTTGATTCTGGAAACTTGTGTCCTGGGAAAATGACTGAGGTTTGTTTCTGGAAGCCTGTGCCCTGGGAACATGACTGAGGTTTGATTCTGGACACCTGTGTCCTGGGAACATGACTGAGGTTTGATGGTTGAAACCTGTGGCCCGCGAACATGACTCAGGTTTGATTCTGGAACCATGTGTCCTGGGAACATGACTGAGGTTTGATTTTGGAAACCTTTGGCCTGGAAAAATGACTGAGGTTTCATTGTGGAAACATGTGGCCTGGGATCATGACTGAGGTTTGATGGTGGAACACTCTGGCCTGGCAAAATGACTGAGGCTTGATTCTGGAACCCTGTGGCCCGGGAACATGAGAACGGTTTGATTCTGGAACCCTGTGGCCTTTAACATGACATCAGTGGATTCTGGAACCCTGTGGCCTGGGAACATGAGAACGGTTTGATTCTGGAACCCTGTGGCCTGGGAACATGAGTGAGGATTGATGGTGGAACCCTGTGGCCTGGCAACATGACTGAGGTTTGATACTGGAAGACTGTGGCCAGGAAACATGATATCGGGTTGATTCTGGAAACTTCTGTCCTGGGAACAAGACTGAGGTTTGATTCTGGAACCCTGTGTCCTGGGAATATGACAAAGGTTTGTTGCTGGAAGCCTGTTCCCTGGGTACATGACTGAGGTTTGATTCTGGACACCTGTGTCCTGGGAACATGAGTGATGTTTGATTGTTGAAACCTGTGGCCTGCGAACATGACTCAGGTTTGATTCGGGAACCATGTGTCCTGGGAATATGACTGAGGTTTGTTTCTGGAAACCTTTGGCCTGAGAAAATGACTGAGGTTTCATTGTGGAAACATGTGGCCTGGGATCATGACTGAGGTTTGATGGTGGAACACTCTGGCCTGGCAAAATGACTGAGGCTTGATTCTGGAACCCTGTGGCCCGGGAACGTGACTGAGGTTTGATGGCAGAAACCTGTGGCCTGGCAACATGACTGACGTTTGATTCTGGATCCCGGTGGCCTGGGAACATGACTGAGGCGTGATTCTGGAAAACTGTGGCCTGGGAACATGACATCTGTTTAGATTGTGGAATACTGTGCCCCGGGAAGCTGACTGAGCCTTGGTTCTGAAACCCTGTGGACTGGGAACATGACTGAGGTTTTATTCTGGAACCCTGTAGCCTGGGAACATAACTGAGGATTGATTCTGGAACCCTGTGGCCTGGGAACATGATACCGGTGGATTCTGGAACCCTGGGGACTGGGCATGTGACATCTGTTTAGATTGTGGAATACTGTGCCCCGGGAACCTGACTGAGCCTTGGTTCTGGAACCCTGTGGATTGGGAACATGACTGAGGTTTTATTCTAGAAACCTGTAGCCTGGAAACATAACTGAGGATTGATTCTCGAACCCTGTGGCCTGGGAACATGACATCGGTGGATTCTAGAACCCTGTGGCCTGGGAACATGTCTGAGGTTTGATGGTGGAAACCTGTGGCTTGGCAACATGACTAAGGTTTGATTCTGGAAGACTGTGGCCAGGAAGCATGATATCTGGTTGATTCTGGAAACTTGTGTCCTGGGAGCATGACTGAGGTTTGTTTCTGGAAGCCTGTGCCCTGGGAACATGACTGAGGTTTGATTCTGGACACCTGTGTCCTGGGAACATGACTGAGGTTTGATGGTTGAAACCTGTGGCCCGCGAACATGACTCAGGTTTGATTCTGGAACCATGTGTCCTGGGAACATGACTGAGGTTTGATTTTGGAAACCTTTGGCCTGGTAAAATGACTGAGGTTTCATTGTGGAAACATGTGGCCTGGGATCATGACTGAGGTTTGATGGTGGAACACTCTGGCCTGGCAAAATGACTGAGGCTTGATTCTGGAACCCTGTGGCCCGGGAACATGAGAAAGGTTTGATTCTGGAACCCTGTGGCCTTTAACATGACATCGGTGGATTCTGGAACCCTGTGGCCTGGGAACATGAGAACGGTTTGATTCTGGAACCCTGTGGCCTGGGAACATGAGTGAGGATTGATGGTGGAACCCTGTGGCCTGGCAACATGACTGAGGTTTGATACTGGAAGACTGTGGCCAGGAAACATGATATCGGGTTGATTCTGGAAACTTCTGTCCTGGGAACAAGACTGAGGTTTGATTCTGGAACCCTGTGTCCTGGGAATATGACAAAGGTTTGTTGCTGGAAGCCTGTTCCCTGGGTACATGACTGAGGTTTGATTCTGGACACCTGTGTCCTGGGAACATGAGTGATGTTTGATTGTTGAAACCTGTGGCCTGCGAACATGACTCAGGTTTGATTCTGGAACCATGTGTCCTGGGAATATGACTGAGGTTTGATTCTGGAAACCTTTGGCCTGAGAAAATGACTGAGGTTTCATTGTGGAAACATGTGGCCTGGGATCATGACTGAGGTTTGATGGTGGAACACTCTGGCCTGGCAAAATGACTGAGGCTTGATTCTGGAACCCTGTGGCCCGGGAACGTGACTGAGGTTTGATGGCAGAAACCTGTGGCCTGGCAACATGACTGACGTTTGATTCTGGATCCCGGTGGCCTGGGAACATGACTGAGGCGTGATTCTGGAAAACTGTGGCCTGGGAACATGACATCTGTTTAGATTGTGGAATACTGTGCCCCGGGAACCTGACTGAGCCTTGGTTCTGAAACCCTGTGGACTGGGAACATGACTGAGGTTTTATTCTGGAACCCTGTAGCCTGGGAACATAACTGAGGATTGATTCTGGAACCCTGTGGCCTGGGAACATGATACCGGTGGATTCTGGAACCCTGGGGACTGGGCATGTGACATCTGTTTAGATTGTGGAATACTGTGCCCCGGGAACCTGACTGAGCCTTGGTTCTGGAACCCTGTGGATTGGGAACATGACTGAGGTTTTATTCTAGAACCCTGTAGCCTGGAAACATAACTGAGGATTGATTCTCGAACCCTGTGGCCTGGCAACATGACATCGGTGGATTCTAGAACCCTGTGGCCTGGGAACATGTCTGAGGTTTGATGGTGGAAACCTGTGGCTTGGCAACATGACTAAGGTTTGATTCTGGAAGACTGTGGCCAGGAAGCATGATATCTGGTTGATTCTGGAAACTTGTGTCCTGGGAACATGACTGAGGTTTGTTTCTGGAAGCCTGTGCCCTGGGAACATGACTGAGGTTTGATTCTGGACACCTGTGTCCTGGGAACATGACTGAGGTTTGATGGTTGAAACCTGTGGCCCGCGAACATGACTCAGGTTTGATTCTGGAACCATGTGTCCTGGGAACATGACTGAGGTTTGATTTTGGAAACCTTTGGCCTGGAAAAATGACTGAGGTTTCATTGTGGAACCATGTGGCCTGGGATCATGACTGAGGTTTGATGGTGGAACACTCTGGCCTGGCAAAATGACTGAGGCTTGATTCTGGAACCCTGTGGCCCGGGAACATGAGAACGGTTTGATTCTGGAACCCTGTGGCCTTTAACATGACATCGGTGGATTCTGGAACCCTGTGGCCTGGGAACATGAGAACGGTTTGATTCTGGAACCCTGTGGTCTGGGAACATGAGTGAGGATTGATGGTGGAACCCTGTGGCCTGGCAACATGACTGAGGTTTGATACTGGAAGACTGTGGCCAGGAAACATGATATCGGGTTGATTCTGGAAACTTCTGTCCTGGGAACAAGACTGAGGTTTGATTCTGGAACCCTGTGTCCTGGGAATATGACAAAGGTTTGTTGCTGGAAGCCTGTTCCCTGGGTACATGACTGAGGTTTGATTCTGGACACCTGTGTCCTGGGAACATGAGTGATGTTTGATTGTTGAAACCTGTGGCCTGCGAACATGACTCAGGTTTGATTCTGGAACCATGTGTCCTGGGAATATGACTGAGGTTTGTTTCTGGAAACCTTTGGCCTGAGAAAATGACTGAGGTTTCATTGTGGAAACATGTGGCCTGGGATCATGACTGAGGTTTGATGGTGGAACACTCTGGCCTGGCAAAATGACTGAGGCTTGATTCTGGAACCCTGTGGCCCGGGAACGTGACTGAGGTTTGATGGCAGAAACCTGTGGCCTGGCAACATGACTGACGTTTGATTCTGGATCCCGGTGGCCTGGGAACATGACTGAGGCGTGATTCTGGAAAACTGTGGCCTGGGAACATGACATCTGTTTAGATTGTGGAATACTGTGACCCGGGAACCTGACTGAGCCTTGGTTCTGAAACCCTGTGGACTGGGAACATGACTGAGGTTTTATTCTGGAACCCTGTAGCCTGGGAACATAACTGAGGATTGATTCTGGAACCCTGTGGCCTGGGAACATGATACCGGTGGATTCTGGAACCCTGGGGACTGGGCATGTGACATCTGTTTAGATTGTGGAATACTGTGCCCCGGGAACCTGACTGAGCCTTGGTTCTGGAACCCTGTGGATTGGGAACATGACTGAGGTTTTATTCTAGAAACCTGTAGCCTGGAAACATAACTGAGGATTGATTCTCGAACCCTGTGGCCTGGGAACATGACATCGGTGGATTCTAGAACCCTCTGGCCTGGGAACATGTCTGAGGTTTGATGGTGGAAACCTGTGGCTTGGCAACATGACTAAGGTTTGATTCTGGAAGACTGTGGCCAGGAAGCATGATATCTGGTTGATTCTGGAAACTTGTGTCCTGGGAGCATGACTGAGGTTTGTTTCTGGAAGCCTGTGCCCTGGGAACATGACTGAGGTTTGATTCTGGACACCTGTGTCCTGGGAACATGACTGAGGTTTGATGGTTGAAACCTGTGGCCCGCGAACATGACTCAGGTTTGATTCTGGAACCATGTGTCCTGGGAACATGACTGAGGTTTGATTTTGGAAACCTTTGGCCTGGGAAAATGACTGAGGTTTCATTGTGGAAACATGTGGCCTGGGATCATGACTGAGGTTTGATGGTGGAACACTCTGGCCTGGCAAAATGACTGAGGCTTGATTCTGGAACCCTGTGGCCCGGGAACATGAGAACGGTTTGATTCTGGAACCCTGTGGCCTTTAACATGACATCGGTGGATTCTGGAACCCTGTGGCCTGGGAACATGAGAACGGTTTGATTCTGGAACCCTGTGGCCTGGGAACATGAGTGAGGATTGATGGTGGAACCCTGTGGCCTGGCAACATGACTGAGGTTTGATACTGGAAGACTGTGGCCAGGAAACATGATATCGGGTTGATTCTGGAAACTTCTGTCCTGGGAACAAGACTGAGGTTTGATTCTGGAACCCTGTGTCCTGGGAATATGACAAAGGTTTGTTGCTGGAAGCCTGTTCCCTGGGTACATGACTGAGGTTTGATTCTGGACACCTGTGTCCTGGGAACATGAGTGATGTTTGATGGTTGAAACCTGTGGCCTGCGAACATGACTCAGGTTTGATTCTGGAACCATGTGTCCTGGGAATATGACTGAGGTTTGATTCTGGAAACCTTTGGCCTGAGAAAATGACTGAGGTTTCATTGTGGAAACATGTGGCCTGGGATCATGACTGAGGTTTGATGGTGGAACACTCTGGCCTGGCAAAATGACTGAGGCTTGATTCTGGAACCCTGTGGCCCGGGAACGTGACTGAGGTTTGATGGCAGAAACCTGTGGCCTGGCAACATGACTGACGTTTGATTCTGGATCCCGGTGGCCTGGGAACATGACTGAGGCGTGATTCTGGAAAACTGTGGCCTGGGAACATGACATCTGTTTAGATTGTGGAATACTGTGCCCCGGGAACCTGACTGAGCCTTGGTTCTGAAACCCTGTGGACTGGGAACATGACTGAGGTTTTATTCTGGAACCCTGTAGCCTGGGAACATAACTGAGGATTGATTCTGGAACCCTGTGGCCTGGGAACATGATACCGGTGGATTCTGGAACCCTGGGGACTGGGCATGTGACATCTGTTTAGATTGTGGAATACTGTGCCCCGGGAACCTGACTGAGCCTTGGTTCTGGAACCCTGTGGATTGGGAACATGACTGAGGTTTTATTCTAGAACCCTGTAGCCTGGAAACATAACTGAGGATTGATTCTCGAACCCTGTGGCCTGGCAACATGACATCGGTGGATTCTAGAACCCTGTGGCCTGGGAACATGTCTGAGGTTTGATGGTGGAAACCTGTGGCTTGGCAACATGACTAAGGTTTGATTCTGGAAGACTGTGGCCAGGAAGCATGATATCTGGTTGATTCTGGAAACTTGTGTCCTGGGAACATGACTGAGGTTTGTTTCTGGAAGCCTGTGCCCTGGGAACATGACTGAGGTTTGATTCTGGACACCTGTGTCCTGGGAACATGACTGAGGTTTGATGGTTGAAACCTGTGGCCCGCGAACATGACTCAGGTTTGATTCTGGAACCATGTGTCCTGGGAACATGACTGAGGTTTGATTTTGGAAACCTTTGGCCTGGGAAAATGACTGAGGTTTCATTGTGGAAACATGTGGCCTGGGATCATGACTGAGGTTTGATGGTGGAACACTCTGGCCTGGCAAAATGACTGAGGCTTGATTCTGGAACCCTGTGGCCCGGGAACATGAGAACGGTTTGATTCTGGAACCCTGTGGCCTTTAACATGACATCGGTGGATTCTGGAACCCTGTGGCCTGGGAACATGAGAACGGTTTGATTCTGGAACCCTGTGGCCTGGGAACATGAGTGAGGATTGATGGTGGAACCCTGTGGCCTGGCAACATGACTGAGGTTTGATACTGGAAGACTGTGGCCAGGAAACATGATATCGGGTTGATTCTGGAAACTTCTGTCCTGGGAACAAGACTGAGGTTTGATTCTGGAACCCTGTGTCCTGGGAATATGACAAAGGTTTGTTGCTGGAAGCCTGTTCCCTGGGTACATGACTGAGGTTTGATTCTGGACACCTGTGTCCTGGGAACATGAGTGATGTTTGATTGTTGAAACCTGTGGCCTGCGAACATGACGCAGGTTTGATTCTGGAACCATGTGTCCTGGGAATATGACTGAGGTTTGATTCTGGAAACCTTTGGCCTGAGAAAATGACTGAGGTTTCATTGTGGAAACATGTGGCCTGGGATCATGACTGAGGTTTGATGGTGGAACACTCTGGCCTGGCAAAATGACTGAGGCTTGATTCTGGAACCCTGTGGCACGGGAACGTGACTGAGGTTTCATGGCAGAAACCTGTGGCCTGGCAACATGACTGACGTTTGATTCTGGATCCCTGTGGCCTGGGAACATGACTGAGGCGTGATTCTGGAAAACTGTGGCCTGGGAACATGACATCTGTTTAGATTGTGGAATACTGTGCCCCGGGAACCTGACTGAGCCTTGGTTCTGAAACCCTGTGGACTGGGAACATGACTGAGGTTTTATTCTGGAACCCTGTAGCCTGGGAACATAACTGAGGATTGATTCTGGAACCCTGTGGCCTGGGAACATGATACCGGTGGATTCTGGAACCCTGGGGACTGGGCATGTGACATCTGTTTAGATTGTGGAATACTGTGCACCGGGAACCTGACTGAGCCTTGGTTCTGGAACCCTGTGGATTGGGAACATGACTGAGGTTTTATTCTAGAACCCTGTAGCCTGGAAACATAACTGAGGATTGATTCTCGAACCCTGTGGCCTGGCAACATGACATCGGTGGATTCTAGAACCCTGTGGCCTGGGAACATGTCTGAGGTTTGATGGTGGAAACCTGTGGCTTGGCAACATGACTAAGGTTTGATTCTGGAAGACTGTGGCCAGGAAGCATGATATCTGGTTGATTCTGGAAACTTGTGTCCTGGGAACATGACTGAGGTTTGTTTCTGGAAGCCTGTGCCCTGGGAACATGACTGAGGTTTGATTCTGGACACCTGTGTCCTGGGAACATGACTGAGGTTTGATGGTTGAAACCTGTGGCCCGCGAACATGACTCAGGTTTGATTCTGGAACCATGTGTCCTGGGAACATGACTGAGGTTTGATTTTGGAAACCTTTGGCCTGGGAAAATGACTGAGGTTTCATTGTGGAAACATGTGGCCTGGGATCATGACTGAGGTTTGATGGTGGAACACTCTGGCCTGGCAAAATGACTGAGGCTTGATTCTGGAACCCTGTGGCCCGGGAACATGAGAACGGTTTGATTCTGGAACCCTGTGGCCTTTAACATGACATCGGTGGATTCTGGAACCCTGTGGCCTGGGAACATGAGAACGGTTTGATTCTGGAACCCTGTGGCCTGGGAACATGAGTGAGGATTGATGGTGGAACCCTGTGGCCTGGCAACATGACTGAGGTTTGATACTGGAAGACTGTGGCCAGGAAACATGATATCGGGTTGATTCTGGAAACTTCTGTCCTGGGAACAAGACTGAGGTTTGATTCTGGAACCCTGTGTCCTGGGAATATGACAAAGGTTTGTTGCTGGAAGCCTGTTCCCTGGGTACATGACTGAGGTTTGATTCTGGACACCTGTGTCCTGGGAACATGAGTGATGTTTGATGGTTGAAACCTGTGGCCTGCGAACATGACTCAGGTTTGATTCTGGAACCATGTGTCCTGGGAATATGACTGAGGTTTGATTCTGGAAACCTTTGGCCTGAGAAAATGACTGAGGTTTCATTGTGGAAACATGTGGCCTGGGATCATGACTGAGGTTTGATGGTGGAACACTCTGGCCTGGCAAAATGACTGAGGCTTGATTCTGGAACCCTGTGGCCCGGGAACGTGACTGAGGTTTCATGGCAGAAACCTGTGGCCTGGCAACATGACTGACGTTTGATTCTGGATCCCGGTGGCCTGGGAACATGACTGAGGCGTGATTCTGGAAAACTGTGGCCTGGGAACATGACATCTGTTTAGATTGTGGAATACTGTGCCCCGGGAACCTGACTGAGCCTTGGTTCTGAAACCCTGTGGACTGGGAACATGACTGAGGATTTATTCTGGAACCCTGTAGCCTGGGAACATAACTGAGGATTGATTCTGGAACCCTGTGGCCTGGGAACATGATACCGGTGGATTCTGGAACCCTGGGGACTGGGCATGTGACATCTGTTTAGATTGTGGAATACTGTGCCCCGGGAACCTGACTGAGCCTTGGTTCTGGAACCCTGTGGATTGGGAACATGACTGAGGTTTTATTCTAGAACCCTGTAGCCTGGAAACATAACTGAGGATTGATTCTCGAACCCTGTGGCCTGGCAACATGACATCGGTGGATTCTAGAACCCTGTGGCCTGGGAACATGTCTGAGGTTTGATGGTGGAAACCTGTGGCTTGGCAACATGACTAAGGTTTGATTCTGGAAGACTGTGGCCAGGAAGCATGATATCTGGTTGATTCTGGAAAATTGTTTGCTGGGAACATGACTGAGGTTTGTTTCTGGAAGCCTGTGCCCTGGGAACATGACTGAGGTTTGATTCTGGACACCTGTGTCCTGGGAACATGACTGAGGTTTGATGGTTGAAACCTGTGGCCCGCGAACATGACTCAGGTTTGATTCTGGAACCATGTGTCCTGGGAACATGACTGAGGTTTGATTTTGGAAACCTTTGGCCTGGGAAAATGACTGAGGTTTCATTGTGGAAACATGTGGCCTGGGATCATGACTGAGGTTTGATGGTGGAACACTCTGGCCTGGCAAAATGACTGAGGCTTGATTCTGGAACCCTGTGGCCCGGGAACGTGACTGAGGTTTGATGGCAGAAACCTGTGGCCTGGCAACATGACTGACGTTTGATTCCGGATCCCTGTGGCCTGGGAACATGACTGAGGCGTGATTCTGGAAAACTGTGGCCTGGGAACATGACATCTGTTTAGATTGTGGAATACTGTGCCCCGGGAACCTGACTGAGCCTTGGTTCTGAAACCCTGTGGACTGGGAACATGACTGAGGATTTATTCTGGAACCCTGTAGCCTGGGAACATAACTGAGGATTGATTCTGGAAACCTGTGGCCTGGGAACATGATACCGGTGGATTCTGGAACCCTGGGGACTGAGCATGTGACATCTGTTTAGATTGTGGAATACTGTGCCCCGGGAACCTGACTGAGCCTTGGTTCTGGAACCCTGTGGATTGGGAACATGACTGAGGTTTTATTCTAGAACCCTGTAGCCTGGAAACATAACTGAGGATTGATTCTCGAACCCTGTGGCCTGGCAACATGACATCGGTGGATTCTAGAACCCTGTGGCCTGGGAACATGTCTGAGGTTTGATGGTGGAAACCTGTGGCTTGGCAACATGACTAAGGTTTGATTCTGGAAGACTGTGGCCAGGAAGCATGATATCTGGTTGATTCTGGAAACTTGTGTCCTGGGAACATGACTGAGGTTTGTTTCTGGAAGCCTGTGCCCTGGGAACATGACTGAGGTTTGATTCTGGACACCTGTGTCCTGGGAACATGACTGAGGTTTGATGGTTGAAACCTGTGGCCCGCGAACATGACTCAGGTTTGATTCTGGAACCATGTGTCCTGGGAACATGACTGAGGTTTGATTTTGGAAACCTTTGGCCTGGGAAAATGACTGAGGTTTCATTGTGGAAACATGTGGCCTGGGATCATGACTGAGGTTTGATGGTGGAACACTCTGGCCTGGCAAAATGACTGAGGCTTGATTCTGGAACCCTGTGGCCCGGGAACATGAGAACGGTTTGATTCTGGAACCCTGTGGCCTTTAACATGACATCGGTGGATTCTGGAACCCTGTGGCCTGGGAACATGAGAACGGTTTGATTCTGGAACCCTGTGGCCTGGGAACATGAGTGAGGATTGATGGTGGAACCCTGTGGCCTGGCAACATGACTGAGGTTTGATACTGGAAGACTGTGGCCAGGAAACATGATATCGGGTTGATTCTGGAAACTTCTGTCCTGGGAACAAGACTGAGGTTTGATTCTGGAACCCTGTGTCCTGGGAATATGACAAAGGTTTGTTGCTGGAAGCCTGTTCCCTGGGTACATGACTGAGGTTTGATTCTGGACACCTGTGTCCTGGGAACATGAGTGATGTTTGATGGTTGAAACCTGTGGCCTGCGAACATGACTCAGGTTTGATTCTGGAACCATGTGTCCTGGGAATATGACTGAGGTTTGATTCTGGAAACCTTTGGCCTGAGAAAATGACTGAGGTTTCATTGTGGAAACATGTGGCCTGGGATCATGACTGAGGTTTGATGGTGGAACACTCTGGCCTGGCAAAATGACTGAGGCTTGATTCTGGAACCCTGTGGCCCGGGAACGTGACTGAGGTTTGATGGCAGAAACCTGTGGCCTGGCAACATGACTGACGTTTGATTCTGGATCCCGGTGGCCTGGGAACATGACTGAGGCGTGATTCTGGAAAACTGTGGCCTGGGAACATGACATCTGTTTAGATTGTGGAATACTGTGCCCCGGGAACCTGACTGAGCCTTGGTTCTGAAACCCTGTGGACTGGGAACATGACTGAGGATTTATTCTGGAACCCTGTAGCCTGGGAACATAACTGAGGATTGATTCTGGAACCCTGTGGCCTGGGAACATGATACCGGTGGATTCTGGAACCCTGGGGACTGGGCATGTGACATCTGTTTAGATTGTGGAATACTGTGCCCCGGGAACCTGACTGAGCCTTGGTTCTGGAACCCTGTGGATTGGGAACATGACTGAGGATTTATTCTAGAACCCTGTAGCCTGGAAACATAACTGAGGATTGATTCTCGAACCCTGTGGCCTGGCAACATGACATCGGTGGATTCTAGAACCCTGTGGCCTGGGAACATGTCTGAGGTTTGATGGTGGAAACCTGTGGCTTGGCAACATGACTAAGGTTTGATTCTGGAAGACTGTGGCCAGGAAGCATGATATCTGGTTGATTCTGGAAACTTGTGTCCTGGGAACATGACTGAGGTTTGTTTCTGGAAGCCTGTGCCCTGGGAACATGACTGAGGTTTGATTCTGGACACCTGTGTCCTGGGAACATGACTGAGGTTTGATGGTTGAAACCTGTGGCCCGCGAACATGACTCAGGTTTGATTCTGGAACCATGTGTCCTGGGGACATGACTGAGGTTTGATTTTGGAAACCTTTGGCCTGGGAAAATGACTGAGGTTTCATTGTGGAAACATGTGGCCTGGGATCATGATTGAGGTTTGATGGTGGAACACTCTGGCCTGGCAAAATGACTGAGGCTTGATTCTGGAACCCTGTGGCCCGGGAACATGAGAACGGTTTGATTCTGGAACCCTGTGGCCTTTAACATGACATCGGTGGATTCTGGAACCCTGTGGCCTGGGAACATGAGAACGGTTTGATTCTGGAACCCTGTGGCCTGGGAACATGAGTGAGGATTGATGGTGGAACCCTGTGGCCTGGCAACATGACTGAGGTTTGATACTGGAAGACTGTGGCCAGGAAACATGATATCGGGTTGATTCTGGAAACTTCTGTCCTGGGAACAAGACTGAGGTTTGATTCTGGAACCCTGTGTCCTGGGAATATGACAAAGGTTTGTTGCTGGAAGCCTGTTCCCTGGGTACATGACTGAGGTTTGATTCTGGACACCTGTGTCCTGGGAACATGACTGAGGTTTGATGGTTGAAACCTGTGGCCCGCGAACATGACTCAGGTTTGATTCTGGAACCATGTGTCCTGGGAACATGACTGAGGTTTGATTTTGGAAACCTTTGGCCTGGGAAAATGACTGAGGTTTCATTGTGGAAACATGTGGCCTGGGATCATGACTGAGGTTTGATGGTGGAACACTCTGGCCTGGCAAAATGACTGAGGCTTGATTCTGGAACCCTGTGGCCCGGGAACGTGACTGAGGTTTGATGGCAGAAACCTGTGGCCTGGCAACATGACTGACGTTTGATTCCGGATCCCTGTGGCCTGGGAACATGACTGAGGCGTGATTCTGGAAAACTGTGGCCTGGGAACATGACATCTGTTTAGATTGTGGAATACTGTGCCCCGGGAACCTGACTGAGCCTTGGTTCTGAAACCCTGTGGACTGGGAACATGACTGAGGATTTATTCTGGAACCCTGTAGCCTGGGAACATAACTGAGGATTGATTCTGGAACCCTGTGGCCTGGGAACATGATACCGGTGGATTCTGGAACCCTGGGGACTGGGCATGTGACATCTGTTTAGATTGTGGAATACTGTGCCCCGGGAACCTGACTGAGCCTTGGTTCTGGAACCCTGTGGATTGGGAACATGACTGAGGTTTTATTCTAGAACCCTGTAGCCTGGAAACATAACTGAGGATTGATTCTCGAACCCTGTGGCCTGGCAACATGACATCGGTGGATTCTAGAACCCTGTGGCCTGGGAACATGTCTGAGGTTTGATGGTGGAAACCTGTGGCTTGGCAACATGACTAAGGTTTGATTCTGGAAGACTGTGGCCAGGAAGCATGATATCTGGTTGATTCTGGAAACTTGTGTCCTGGGAACATGACTGAGGTTTGTTTCTGGAAGCCTGTGCCCTGGGAACATGACTGAGGTTTGATTCTGGACACCTGTGTCCTGGGAACATGACTGAGGTTTGATGGTTGAAACCTGTGGCCCGCGAACATGACTCAGGTTTGATTCTGGAACCATGTGTCCTGGGAACATGACTGAGGTTTGATTTTGGAAACCTTTGGCCTGGGAAAATGACTGAGGTTTCATTGTGGAAACATGTGGCCTGGGATCATGACTGAGGTTTGATGGTGGAACACTCTGGCCTGGCAAAATGACTGAGGCTTGATTCTGGAACCCTGTGGCCCGGGAACATGAGAACGGTTTGATTCTGGAACCCTGTGGCCTTTAACATGACATCGGTGGATTCTGGAACCCTGTGGCCTGGGAACATGAGAACGGTTTGATTCTGGAACCCTGTGGCCTGGGAACATGAGTGAGGATTGATGGTGGAACCCTGTGGCCTGGCAACATGACTGAGGTTTGATACTGGAAGACTGTGACCAGGAAACATGATATCGGGTTGATTCTGGAAACTTCTGTCCTGGGAACAAGACTGAGGTTTGATTCTGGAACCCTGTGTCCTGGGAATATGACAAAGGTTTGTTGCTGGAAGCCTGTTCCCTGGGTACATGACTGAGGTTTGATTCTGGACACCTGTGTCCTGGGAACATGAGTGATGTTTGATGGTTGAAACCTGTGGCCTGCGAACATGACTCAGGTTTGATTCTGGAACCATGTGTCCTGGGAATATGACTGAGGTTTGATTCTGGAAACCTTTGGCCTGAGAAAATGACTGAGGTTTCATTGTGGAAACATGTGGCCTGGGATCATGACTGAGGTTTGATGGTGGAACACTCTGGCCTGGCAAAATGACTGAGGCTTGATTCTGGAACCCTGTGGCCCGGGAACGTGACTGAGGTTTGATGGCAGAAACCTGTGGCCTGGCAACATGACTGACGTTTGATTCTGGATCCCGGTGGCCTGGGAACATGACTGAGGCGTGATTCTGGAAAACTGTGGCCTGGGAACATGACATCTGTTTAGATTGTGGAATACTGTGCCCCGGGAACCTGACTGAGCCTTGGTTCTGAAACCCTGTGGACTGGGAACATGACTGAGGATTTATTCTGGAACCCTGTAGCCTGGGAACATAACTGAGGATTGATTCTGGAACCCTGTGGCCTGGGAACATGATACCGGTGGATTCTGGAACCCTGGGGACTGGGCATGTGACATCTGTTTAGATTGTGGAATACTGTGCCCCGGGAACCTGACTGAGCCTTGGTTCTGGAACCCTGTGGATTGGGAACATGACTGAGGATTTATTCTAGAACCCTGTAGCCTGGAAACATAACTGAGGATTGATTCTCGAACCCTGTGGCCTGGCAACATGACATCGGTGGATTCTAGAACCCTGTGGCCTGGGAACATGTCTGAGGTTTGATGGTGGAAACCTGTGGCTTGGCAACATGACTAAGGTTTGATTCTGGAAGACTGTGGCCAGGAAGCATGATATCTGGTTGATTCTGGAAACTTGTGTCCTGGGAACATGACTGAGGTTTGTTTCTGGAAGCCTGTGCCCTGGGAACATGACTGAGGTTTGATTCTGGACATCTGTGTCCTGGGAACATGACTGAGGTTTGATGGTTGAAACCTGTGGCCCGCGAACATGACTCAGGTTTGATTCTGGAACCATGTGTCCTGGGGACATGACTGAGGTTTGATTTTGGAAACCTTTGGCCTGGGAAAATGACTGAGGTTTCATTGTGGAAACATGTGGCCTGGGATCATGACTGAGGTTTGATGGTGGAACACTCTGGCCTGGCAAAATGACTGAGGCTTGATTCTGGAACCCTGTGGCCCGGGAACATGAGAACGGTTTGATTCTGGAACCCTGTGGCCTTTAACATGACATCGGTGGATTCTGGAACCCTGTGGCCTGGGAACATGAGAACGGTTTGATTCTGGAACCCTGTGGCCTGGGAACATGAGTGAGGATTGATGGTGGAACCCTGTGGCCTGGCAACATGACTGAGGTTTGATACTGGAAGACTGTGGCCAGGAAACATGATATCGGGTTGATTCTGGAAACTTCTGTCCTGGGAACAAGACTGAGGTTTGATTCTGGAACCCTGTGTCCTGGGAATATGACAAAGGTTTGTTGCTGGAAGCCTGTTCCCTGGGTACATGACTGAGGTTTGATTCTGGACACCTGTGTCCTGGGAACATGAGTGATGTTTGATTGTTGAAACCTGTGGCCTGCGAACATGACTCAGGTTTGATTCTGGAACCATGTGTCCTGGGAATATGACTGAGGTTTGATTCTGGAAACCTTTGGCCTGAGAAAATGACTGAGGTTTCATTGTGGAAACATGTGGCCTGGGATCATGACTGAGGTTTGATGGTGGAACACTCTGGCCTGGCAAAATGACTGAGGCTTGATTCTGGAACCCTGTGGCCCGGGAACGTGACTGAGGTTTGATGGCAGAAACCTGTGGCCTGGCAACATGACTGACGTTTGATTCTGGATCCCGGTGGCCTGGGAACATGACTGAGGCGTGATTCTGGAAAACTGTGGCCTGGGAACATGACATCTGTTTAGATTGTGGAATACTGTGCCCCGGGAACCTGACTGAGCCTTGGTTCTGAAACCCTGTGGACTGGGAACATGACTGAGGTTTTATTCTGGAACCCTGTAGCCTGGGAACATAACTGAGGATTGATTCTGGAACCCTGTGGCCTGGGAACATGATACCGGTGGATTCTGGAACCCTGGGGACTGGGCATGTGACATCTGTTTAGATTGTGGAATACTGTGCCCCGGGAACCTGACTGAGCCTTGGTTCTGGAACCCTGTGGATTGGGAACATGACTGAGGTTTTATTCTAGAACCCTGTAGCCTGGAAACATAACTGAGGATTGATTCTCGAACCCTGTGGCCTGGCAACATGACATCGGTGGATTCTAGAACCCTGTGGCCTGGGAACATGTCTGAGGTTTGATGGTGGAAACCTGTGGCTTGGCAACATGACTAAGGTTTGATTCTGGAAGACTGTGGCCAGGAAGCATGATATCTGGTTGATTCTGGAAACTTGTGTCCTGGGAACATGACTGAGGTTTGTTTCTGGAAGCCTGGGCCCTGGGAACATGACTGAGGTTTGATTCTGGACACCTGTGTCCTGGGAACATGACTGAGGTTTGATGGTTGAAACCTGTGGCCCGCGAACATGACTCAGGTTTGATTCTGGAACCATGTGTCCTGGGAACATGACTGAGGTTTGATTTTGGAAACCTTTGGCCTGGAAAAATGACTGAGGTTTCATTGTGGAAACATGTGGCCTGGGATCATGACTGAGGTTTGATGGTGGAACACTCTGGCCTGGCAAAATGACTGAGGCTTGATTCTGGAACCCTGTGGCCCGGGAACATGAGAACGGTTTGATTCTGGAACCCTGTGGCCTTTAACATGACATCGGTGGATTCTGGAACCCTGTGGCCTGGGAACATGAGAACGGTTTGATTCTGGAACCCTGTGGCCTGGGAACATGAGTGAGGATTGATGGTGGAACCCTGTGGCCTGGCAACATGACTGAGGTTTGATACTGGAAGACTGTGGCCAGGAAACATGATATCGGGTTGATTCTGGAAACTTCTGTCCTGGGAACAAGACTGAGGTTTGATTCTGGAACCCTGTGTCCTGGGAATATGACAAAGGTTTGTTGCTGGAAGCCTGTTCCCTGGGTACATGACTGAGGTTTGATTCTGGACACCTGTGTCCTGGGAACATGAGTGATGTTTGATGGTTGAAACCTGTGGCCTGCGAACATGACTCAGGTTTGATTCTGGAACCATGTGTCCTGGGAATATGACTGAGGTTTGATTCTGGAAAACTTTGGCCTGAGAAAATGACTGAGGTTTCATTGTGGAAACATGTGGCCTGGGATCATGACTGAGGTTTGATGGTGGAACACTCTGGCCTGGCAAAATGACTGAGGCTTGATTCTGGAAACCTGTGGCCCGGGAACGTGACTGAGGTTTGATGGCAGAAACCTGTGGCCTGGCAACATGACTGACGTTTGATTCTGGATCCCGGTGGCCTGGGAACATGACTGAGGCGTGATTCTGGAAAACTGTGGCCTGGGAACATGACATCTGTTTATATTGTGGAATACTGTGCCCTGGCAACCTGACTGAGCCTTGGTTCTGAAACCCTGTGGACTGGGAACATGACTGATGTTTTATTCTGGAACCCTGTAGCCTGGGAACATAACTGAGGATTGATTCTGGAACCCTGTGGCCTGGGAACATGATACCGGTGGATTCTGGAACCCTGGGGACTGGGCATGTGACATCTGTTTAGATTGTGGAATACTGTGCCCCGGGAACCTGACTGAGCCTTGGTTCTGGAACCCTGTGGATTGGGAACATGACTGAGGTTTTATTCTAGAACCCTGTAGCCGGGAAACATAACTGAGGATTGATTCTCGAACCCTGTGGCCTGGGAACATGACATCGGTGGATTCTACAACCCTGTGGCCTGGGAACATGCCTGAGGTTTGATGGTGGAAACCTGTGGCTTGGCAACATGACTAAGGTTTGATTCTGGAAGACTGTGGCCAGGAAGCATGATATCTGGTTGATTCTGGAAACTTGTGTCCTGGGAACATGACTGAGGTTTGTTTCTGGAAGCCTGTGCCCTGGGAACATGACTGAGGTTTGATTCTGGACACCTGTGTCCTGGGAACATGACTGAGGTTTGATGGTTGAAACCTGTGGCCCGCGAACATGACTCAGGGTTGATTCTGGAACCATGTGTCCTGGGAATATGACTGAGGTTTGATTCTGGAAACCTTTGACCTGAGAAAATGACTGAGGTTTCATTGTGGAAACATGTGGCCTGGGATCATGACTGAGGTTTGATGGTGGAACACTCTGGCCTGGCAAAATGACTGAGGCTTGATTCTGGAACCCTGTGGCCCGGGAACGTGACTGAGGTTTGATGGCAGAAACCTGTGGCCTGGCAACATGACTGACGTTTGATTCTGGATCCCGGTGGCCTGGGAACATGACTGAGGCGTGATTCTGGAAAACTGTGGCCTGGGAACATGACATCTGTTTAGATTGTGGAATACTGTGCCCCGGGAACCTGACTGAGCCTTGGTTCTGAAACCCTGTGGACTGGGAACATGACTGAGGTTTTATTCTGGAACCCTGTAGCCTGGGAACATAACTGAGGATTGATTCTGGAACCCTGTGGCCTGGGAACATGATACCGGTGGATTCTGGAACCCTGGGGACTGGGCATGTGACATCTGTTTAGATTGTGGAATACTGTGCCCCGGGAACCTGACTGAGCCTTGGTTCTGGAACCCTGTGGATTGGGAACATGACTGAGGTTTTATTCTAGAACCCTGTAGCCTGGAAACATAACTGAGGATTGATTCTCGAACCCTGTGGCCTGGCAACATGACATCGGTGGATTCTAGAACCCTGTGGCCTGGGAACATGTCTGAGGTTTGATGGTGGAAACCTGTGGCTTGGCAACATGACTAAGGTTTGATTCTGGAAGACTGTGGACAGGAAGCATGATATCTGGTTGATTCTGGAAACTTGTGTCCTGGGAACATGACTGAGGTTTGTTTCTGGAAGCCTGTGCCCTGGGAACATGACTGAGGTTTGATTCTGGAAGCCTGTGTCCTGGGAACATGACTGAGGTTTGATGGTTGAAACCTGTGGCCCGCGAACATGACTCAGGTTTGATTCTGGAACCATGTGTCCTGGGAACATGACTGAGGTTTGATTTTGGAAACCTTTGGCCTGGGAAAATGACTGAGGTTTCATTGTGGAAACATGTGGCCTGGGATCATGACTGAGGTTTGATGGTGGAACACTCTGGCCTGGCAAAATGACTGAGGCTTGATTCTGGAACCCTGTGGCCCGGGAACATGAGAACGGTTTGATTCTGGAACCCTGTGGCCTTTAACATGACATCGGTGGATTCTGGAACCCTGTGGCCTGGGAACATGAGAACGGTTTGATTCTGGAACCCTGTGGCCTGGGAACATGAGTGAGGATTGATGGTGGAACCCTGTGGCCTGGCAACATGACTGAGGTTTGATACTGGAAGACTGTGGCCAGGAAACATGATATCGGGTTGATTCTGGAAACTTCTGTCCTGGGAACAAGACTGAGGTTTGATTCTGGAACCCTGTGTCCTGGGAATATGACAAAGGTTTGTTGCTGGAAGCCTGTTCCCTGGGTACATGACTGAGGTTTGATTCTGGACACCTGTGTCCTGGGAACATGAGTGATGTTTGATGGTTGAAACCTGTGGCCTGCGAACATGACTCAGGTTTGATTCTGGAACCATGTGTCCTGGGAATATGACTGAGGTTTGATTCTGGAAAACTTTGGCCTGAGAAAATGACTGAGGTTTCATTGTGGAAACATGTGGCCTGGGATCATGACTGAGGTTTGATGGTGGAACACTCTGGCCTGGCAAAATGACTGAGGCTTGATTCTGGAAACCTGTGGCCCGGGAACGTGACTGAGGTTTGATGGCAGAAACCTGTGGCCTGGCAACATGACTGACGTTTGATTCTGGATCCCGGTGGCCTGGGAACATGACTGAGGCGTGATTCTGGAAAACTGTGGCCTGGGAACATGACATCTGTTTATATTGTGGAATACTGTGCCCTGGGAACCTGACTGAGCCTTGGTTCTGAAACCCTGTGGACTGGGAACATGACTGATGTTTTATTCTGGAACCCTGTAGCCTGGGAACATAACTGAGGATTGATTCTGGAACCCTGTGGCCTGGGAACATGATACCGGTGGATTCTGGAACCCTGGGGACTGGGCATGTGACATCTGTTTAGATTGTGGAATACTGTGCCCCGGGAACCTGACTGAGCCTTGGTTCTGGAACCCTGTGGATTGGGAACATGACTGAGGTTTTATTCTAGAACCCTGTAGCCGGGAAACATAACTGAGGATTGATTCTCGAACCCTGTGGCCTGGGAACATGACATCGGTGGATTCTACAACCCTGTGGCCTGGGAACATGCCTGAGGTTTGATGGTGGAAACCTGTGGCTTGGCAACATGACTAAGGTTTGATTCTGGAAGACTGTGGCCAGGAAGCATGATATCTGGTTGATTCTGGAAACTTGTGTCCTGGGAACATGACTGAGGTTTGTTTCTGGAAGCCTGTGCCCTGGGAACATGACTGAGGTTTGATTCTGGACACCTGTGTCCTGGGAACATGACTGAGGTTTGATGGTTGAAACCTGTGGCCCGCGAACATGACTCAGGGTTGATTCTGGAACCATGTGTCCTGGGAATATGACTGAGGTTTGATTCTGGAAACCTTTGACCTGAGAAAATGACTGAGGTTTCATTGTGGAAACATGTGGCCTGGGATCATGACTGAGGTTTGATGGTGGAACACTCTGGCCTGGCAAAATGACTGAGGCTTGATTCTGGAACCCTGTGGCCCGGGAACGTGACTGAGGTTTGATGGCAGAAACCTGTGGCCTGGCAACATGACTGACGTTTGATTCTGGATCCCGGTGGCCTGGGAACATGACTGAGGCGTGATTCTGGAAAACTGTGGCCTGGGAACATGACATCTGTTTAGATTGTGGAATACTGTGCCCCGGGAACCTGACTGAGCCTTGGTTCTGAAACCCTGTGGACTGGGAACATGACTGAGGTTTTATTCTGGAACCCTGTAGCCTGGGAACATAACTGAGGATTGATTCTGGAACCCTGTGGCCTGGGAACATGATACCGGTGGATTCTGGAACCCTGGGGACTGGGCATGTGACATCTGTTTAGATTGTGGAATACTGTGCCCCGGGAACCTGACTGAGCCTTGGTTCTGGAACCCTGTGGATTGGGAACATGACTGAGGTTTTATTCTAGAACCCTGTAGCCTGGAAACATAACTGAGGATTGATTCTCGAACCCTGTGGCCTGGCAACATGACATCGGTGGATTCTAGAACCCTGTGGCCTGGGAACATGTCTGAGGTTTGATGGTGGAAACCTGTGGCTTGGCAACATGACTAAGGTTTGATTCTGGAAGACTGTGGACAGGAAGCATGATATCTGGTTGATTCTGGAAACTTGTGTCCTGGGAACATGACTGAGGTTTGTTTCTGGAAGCCTGTGCCCTGGGAACATGACTGAGGTTTGATTCTGGAAGCCTGTGTCCTGGGAACATGACTGAGGTTTGATGGTTGAAACCTGTGGCCCGCGAACATGACTCAGGTTTGATTCTGGAACCATGTGTCCTGGGAACATGACTGAGGTTTGATTTTGGAAACCTTTGGCCTGGGAAAATGACTGAGGTTTCATTGTGGAAACATGTGGCCTGGGATCATGACTGAGGTTTGATGGTGGAACACTCTGGCCTGGCAAAATGACTGAGGCTTGATTCTGGAACCCTGTGGCCCGGGAACATGAGAACGGTTTGATTCTGGAACCCTGTGGCCTTTAACATGACATCGGTGGATTCTGGAACCCTGTGGCCTGGGAACATGAGAACGGTTTGATTCTGGAACCCTGTGGCCTGGGAACATGAGTGAGGATTGATGGTGGAACCCTGTGGCCTGGCAACATGACTGAGGTTTGATACTGGAAGACTGTGGCCAGGAAACATGATATCGGGTTGATTCTGGAAACTTCTGTCCTGGGAACAAGACTGAGGTTTGATTCTGGAACCCTGTGTCCTGGGAATATGACAAAGGTTTGTTGCTGGAAGCCTGTTCCCTGGGTACATGACTGAGGTTTGATTCTGGACACCTGTGTCCTGGGAACATGAGTGATGTTTGATGGTTGAAACCTGTGGCCTGCGAACATGACTCAGGTTTGATTCTGGAACCATGTGTCCTGGGAATATGACTGAGGTTTGATTCTGGAAAACTTTGGCCTGAGAAAATGACTGAGGTTTCATTGTGGAAACATGTGGCCTGGGATCATGACTGAGGTTTGATGGTGGAACACTCTGGCCTGGCAAAATGACTGAGGCTTGATTCTGGAAACCTGTGGCCCGGGAACGTGACTGAGGTTTGATGGCAGAAACCTGTGGCCTGGCAACATGACTGACGTTTGATTCTGGATCCCGGTGGCCTGGGAACATGACTGAGGCGTGATTCTGGAAAACTGTGGCCTGGGAACATGACATCTGTTTATATTGTGGAATACTGTGCCCTGGGAACCTGACTGAGCCTTGGTTCTGAAACCCTGTGGACTGGGAACATGACTGATGTTTTATTCTGGAACCCTGTAGCCTGGGAACATAACTGAGGATTGATTCTGGAACCCTGTGGCCTGGGAACATGATACCGGTGGATTCTGGAACCCTGGGGACTGGGCATGTGACATCTGTTTAGATTGTGGAATACTGTGCCCCGGGAACCTGACTGAGCCTTGGTTCTGGAACCCTGTGGATTGGGAACATGACTGAGGTTTTATTCTAGAACCCTGTAGCCGGGAAACATAACTGAGGATTGATTCTCGAACCCTGTGGCCTGGGAACATGACATCGGTGGATTCTACAACCCTGTGGCCTGGGAACATGCCTGAGGTTTGATGGTGGAAACCTGTGGCTTGGCAACATGACTAAGGTTTGATTCTGGAAGACTGTGGCCAGGAAGCATGATATCTGGTTGATTCTGGAAACTTGTGTCCTGGGAACATGACTGAGGTTTGTTTCTGGAAGCCTGTGCCCTGGGAACATGACTGAGGTTTGATTCTGGACACCTGTGTCCTGGGAACATGACTGAGGTTTGATGGTTGAAACCTGTGGCCCGCGAACATGACTCAGGGTTGATTCTGGAACCATGTGTCCTGGGGACATGACTGAGGTTTGATTTTGGAAACCTTTGGCCTGGGAAAATGACTGAGGTTTCATTGTGGAAACATGTGGCCTGGGATCATGACTGAGGTTTGATGGTGGAACACTCTGGCCTGGCAAAATGACTGAGGCTTGATTCTGGAACCCTGTGGCCCGGGAACATGAGAACGGTTTGATTCTGGAACCCTGTGGCCTTTAACATGACATCGGTGGATTCTGGAACCCTGTGGCCTGGGAACATGAGAACGGTTTGATTCTGGAACCCTGTGGCCTGGGAACATGAGTGAGGATTGATGGTGGAACCCTGTGGCCTGGCAACATGACTGAGGTTTGATACTGGAAGACTGTGGCCAGGAAACATGATATCGGGTTGATTCTGGAAACTTCTGTCCTGGGAACAAGACTGAGGTTTGATTCTGGAACCCTGTGTCCTGGGAATATGACAAAGGTTTGTTGCTGGAAGCCTGTTCCCTGGGTACATGACTGAGGTTTGATTCTGGACACCTGTGTCCTGGGAACATGAGTGATGTTTGATTGTTGAAACCTGTGGCCTGCGAACATGACTCAGGTTTGATTCTGGAACCATGTGTCCTGGGAATATGACTGAGGTTTGATTCTGGAAACCTTTGGCCTGAGAAAATGACTGAGGTTTCATTGTGGAAACATGTGGCCTGGGATCATGACTGAGGTTTGATGGTGGAACACTCTGGCCTGGCAAAATGACTGAGGCTTGATTCTGGAACCCTGTGGCCCGGGAACGTGACTGAGGTTTGATGGCAGAAACCTGTGGCCTGGCAACATGACTGACGTTTGATTCTGGATCCCGGTGGCCTGGGAACATGACTGAGGCGTGATTCTGGAAAACTGTGGCCTGGGAACATGACATCTGTTTAGATTGTGGAATACTGTGCCCCGGGAACCTGACTGAGCCTTGGTTCTGAAACCCTGTGGACTGGGAACATGACTGAGGTTTTATTCTGGAACCCTGTAGCCTGGGAACATAACTGAGGATTGATTCTGGAACCCTGTGGCCTGGGAACATGATACCGGTGGATTCTGGAACCCTGGGGACTGGGCATGTGACATCTGTTTAGATTGTGGAATACTGTGCCCCGGGAACCTGACTGAGCCTTGGTTCTGGAACCCTGTGGATTGGGAACATGACTGAGGTTTTATTCTAGAACCCTGTAGCCTGGAAACATAACTGAGGATTGATTCTCGAACCCTGTGGCCTGGCAACATGACATCGGTGGATTCTAGAACCCTGTGGCCTGGGAACATGTCTGAGGTTTGATGGTGGAAACCTGTGGCTTGGCAACATGACTAAGGTTTGATTCTGGAAGACTGTGGCCAGGAAGCATGATATCTGGTTGATTCTGGAAACTTGTGTCCTGGGAACATGACTGAGGTTTGTTTCTGGAAGCCTGGGCCCTGGGAACATGACTGAGGTTTGATTCTGGACACCTGTGTCCTGGGAACATGACTGAGGTTTGATGGTTGAAACCTGTGGCCCGCGAACATGACTCAGGTTTGATTCTGGAACCATGTGTCCTGGGAACATGACTGAGGTTTGATTTTGGAAACCTTTGGCCTGGAAAAATGACTGAGGTTTCATTGTGGAAACATGTGGCCTGGGATCATGACTGAGGTTTGATGGTGGAACACTCTGGCCTGGCAAAATGACTGAGGCTTGATTCTGGAACCCTGTGGCCCGGGAACATGAGAACGGTTTGATTCTGGAACCCTGTGGCCTTTAACATGACATCGGTGGATTCTGGAACCCTGTGGCCTGGGAACATGAGAACGGTTTGATTCTGGAACCCTGTGGCCTGGGAACATGAGTGAGGATTGATGGTGGAACCCTGTGGCCTGGCAACATGACTGAGGTTTGATACTGGAAGACTGTGGCCAGGAAACATGATATCGGGTTGATTCTGGAAACTTCTGTCCTGGGAACAAGACTGAGGTTTGATTCTGGAACCCTGTGTCCTGGGAATATGACAAAGGTTTGTTGCTGGAAGCCTGTTCCCTGGGTACATGACTGAGGTTTGATTCTGGACACCTGTGTCCTGGGAACATGAGTGATGTTTGATGGTTGAAACCTGTGGCCTGCGAACATGACTCAGGTTTGATTCTGGAACCATGTGTCCTGGGAATATGACTGAGGTTTGATTCTGGAAAACTTTGGCCTGAGAAAATGACTGAGGTTTCATTGTGGAAACATGTGGCCTGGGATCATGACTGAGGTTTGATGGTGGAACACTCTGGCCTGGCAAAATGACTGAGGCTTGATTCTGGAAACCTGTGGCCCGGGAACGTGACTGAGGTTTGATGGCAGAAACCTGTGGCCTGGCAACATGACTGACGTTTGATTCTGGATCCCGGTGGCCTGGGAACATGACTGAGGCGTGATTCTGGAAAACTGTGGCCTGGGAACATGACATCTGTTTATATTGTGGAATACTGTGCCCTGGCAACCTGACTGAGCCTTGGTTCTGAAACCCTGTGGACTGGGAACATGACTGATGTTTTATTCTGGAACCCTGTAGCCTGGGAACATAACTGAGGATTGATTCTGGAACCCTGTGGCCTGGGAACATGATACCGGTGGATTCTGGAACCCTGGGGACTGGGCATGTGACATCTGTTTAGATTGTGGAATACTGTGCCCCGGGAACCTGACTGAGCCTTGGTTCTGGAACCCTGTGGATTGGGAACATGACTGAGGTTTTATTCTAGAACCCTGTAGCCGGGAAACATAACTGAGGATTGATTCTCGAACCCTGTGGCCTGGGAACATGACATCGGTGGATTCTACAACCCTGTGGCCTGGGAACATGCCTGAGGTTTGATGGTGGAAACCTGTGGCTTGGCAACATGACTAAGGTTTGATTCTGGAAGACTGTGGCCAGGAAGCATGATATCTGGTTGATTCTGGAAACTTGTGTCCTGGGAACATGACTGAGGTTTGTTTCTGGAAGCCTGTGCCCTGGGAACATGACTGAGGTTTGATTCTGGACACCTGTGTCCTGGGAACATGACTGAGGTTTGATGGTTGAAACCTGTGGCCCGCGAACATGACTCAGGGTTGATTCTGGAACCATGTGTCCTGGGAATATGACTGAGGTTTGATTCTGGAAACCTTTGACCTGAGAAAATGACTGAGGTTTCATTGTGGAAACATGTGGCCTGGGATCATGACTGAGGTTTGATGGTGGAACACTCTGGCCTGGCAAAATGACTGAGGCTTGATTCTGGAACCCTGTGGCCCGGGAACGTGACTGAGGTTTGATGGCAGAAACCTGTGGCCTGGCAACATGACTGACGTTTGATTCTGGATCCCGGTGGCCTGGGAACATGACTGAGGCGTGATTCTGGAAAACTGTGGCCTGGGAACATGACATCTGTTTAGATTGTGGAATACTGTGCCCCGGGAACCTGACTGAGCCTTGGTTCTGAAACCCTGTGGACTGGGAACATGACTGAGGTTTTATTCTGGAACCCTGTAGCCTGGGAACATAACTGAGGATTGATTCTGGAACCCTGTGGCCTGGGAACATGATACCGGTGGATTCTGGAACCCTGGGGACTGGGCATGTGACATCTGTTTAGATTGTGGAATACTGTGCCCCGGGAACCTGACTGAGCCTTGGTTCTGGAACCCTGTGGATTGGGAACATGACTGAGGTTTTATTCTAGAACCCTGTAGCCTGGAAACATAACTGAGGATTGATTCTCGAACCCTGTGGCCTGGCAACATGACATCGGTGGATTCTAGAACCCTGTGGCCTGGGAACATGTCTGAGGTTTGATGGTGGAAACCTGTGGCTTGGCAACATGACTAAGGTTTGATTCTGGAAGACTGTGGACAGGAAGCATGATATCTGGTTGATTCTGGAAACTTGTGTCCTGGGAACATGACTGAGGTTTGTTTCTGGAAGCCTGTGCCCTGGGAACATGACTGAGGTTTGATTCTGGAAGCCTGTGTCCTGGGAACATGACTGAGGTTTGATGGTTGAAACCTGTGGCCCGCGAACATGACTCAGGTTTGATTCTGGAACCATGTGTCCTGGGAACATGACTGAGGTTTGATTTTGGAAACCTTTGGCCTGGGAAAATGACTGAGGTTTCATTGTGGAAACATGTGGCCTGGGATCATGACTGAGGTTTGATGGTGGAACACTCTGGCCTGGCAAAATGACTGAGGCTTGATTCTGGAACCCTGTGGCCCGGGAACATGAGAACGGTTTGATTCTGGAACCCTGTGGCCTTTAACATGACATCGGTGGATTCTGGAACCCTGTGGCCTGGGAACATGAGAACGGTTTGATTCTGGAACCCTGTGGCCTGGGAACATGAGTGAGGATTGATGGTGGAACCCTGTGGCCTGGCAACATGACTGAGGTTTGATACTGGAAGACTGTGGCCAGGAAACATGATATCGGGTTGATTCTGGAAACTTCTGTCCTGGGAACAAGACTGAGGTTTGATTCTGGAACCCTGTGTCCTGGGAATATGACAAAGGTTTGTTGCTGGAAGCCTGTTCCCTGGGTACATGACTGAGGTTTGATTCTGGACACCTGTGTCCTGGGAACATGAGTGATGTTTGATGGTTGAAACCTGTGGCCTGCGAACATGACTCAGGTTTGATTCTGGAACCATGTGTCCTGGGAATATGACTGAGGTTTGATTCTGGAAAACTTTGGCCTGAGAAAATGACTGAGGTTTCATTGTGGAAACATGTGGCCTGGGATCATGACTGAGGTTTGATGGTGGAACACTCTGGCCTGGCAAAATGACTGAGGCTTGATTCTGGAAACCTGTGGCCCGGGAACGTGACTGAGGTTTGATGGCAGAAACCTGTGGCCTGGCAACATGACTGACGTTTGATTCTGGATCCCGGTGGCCTGGGAACATGACTGAGGCGTGATTCTGGAAAACTGTGGCCTGGGAACATGACATCTGTTTATATTGTGGAATACTGTGCCCTGGGAACCTGACTGAGCCTTGGTTCTGAAACCCTGTGGACTGGGAACATGACTGATGTTTTATTCTGGAACCCTGTAGCCTGGGAACATAACTGAGGATTGATTCTGGAACCCTGTGGCCTGGGAACATGATACCGGTGGATTCTGGAACCCTGGGGACTGGGCATGTGACATCTGTTTAGATTGTGGAATACTGTGCCCCGGGAACCTGACTGAGCCTTGGTTCTGGAACCCTGTGGATTGGGAACATGACTGAGGTTTTATTCTAGAACCCTGTAGCCGGGAAACATAACTGAGGATTGATTCTCGAACCCTGTGGCCTGGGAACATGACATCGGTGGATTCTACAACCCTGTGGCCTGGGAACATGCCTGAGGTTTGATGGTGGAAACCTGTGGCTTGGCAACATGACTAAGGTTTGATTCTGGAAGACTGTGGCCAGGAAGCATGATATCTGGTTGATTCTGGAAACTTGTGTCCTGGGAACATGACTGAGGTTTGTTTCTGGAAGCCTGTGCCCTGGGAACATGACTGAGGTTTGATTCTGGACACCTGTGTCCTGGGAACATGACTGAGGTTTGATGGTTGAAACCTGTGGCCCGCGAACATGACTCAGGGTTGATTCTGGAACCATGTGTCCTGGGAATATGACTGAGGTTTGATTCTGGAAACCTTTGACCTGAGAAAATGACTGAGGTTTCATTGTGGAAACATGTGGCCTGGGATCATGACTGAGGTTTGATGGTGGAACACTCTGGCCTGGCAAAATGACTGAGGCTTGATTCTGGAACCCTGTGGCCCGGGAACGTGACTGAGGTTTGATGGCAGAAACCTGTGGCCTGGCAACATGACTGACGTTTGATTCTGGATCCCGGTGGCCTGGGAACATGACTGAGGCGTGATTCTGGAAAACTGTGGCCTGGGAACATGACATCTGTTTAGATTGTGGAATACTGTGCCCCGGGAACCTGACTGAGCCTTGGTTCTGAAACCCTGTGGACTGGGAACATGACTGAGGTTTTATTCTGGAACCCTGTAGCCTGGGAACATAACTGAGGATTGATTCTGGAACCCTGTGGCCTGGGAACATGATACCGGTGGATTCTGGAACCCTGGGGACTGGGCATGTGACATCTGTTTAGATTGTGGAATACTGTGCCCCGGGAACCTGACTGAGCCTTGGTTCTGGAACCCTGTGGATTGGGAACATGACTGAGGTTTTATTCTAGAACCCTGTAGCCTGGAAACATAACTGAGGATTGATTCTCGAACCCTGTGGCCTGGCAACATGACATCGGTGGATTCTAGAACCCTGTGGCCTGGGAACATGTCTGAGGTTTGATGGTGGAAACCTGTGGCTTGGCAACATGACTAAGGTTTGATTCTGGAAGACTGTGGACAGGAAGCATGATATCTGGTTGATTCTGGAAACTTGTGTCCTGGGAACATGACTGAGGTTTGTTTCTGGAAGCCTGTGCCCTGGGAACATGACTGAGGTTTGATTCTGGAAGCCTGTGTCCTGGGAACATGACTGAGGTTTGATGGTTGAAACCTGTGGCCCGCGAACATGACTCAGGTTTGATTCTGGAACCATGTGTCCTGGGAACATGACTGAGGTTTGATTTTGGAAACCTTTGGCCTGGGAAAATGACTGAGGTTTCATTGTGGAAACATGTGGCCTGGGATCATGACTGAGGTTTGATGGTGGAACACTCTGGCCTGGCAAAATGACTGAGGCTTGATTCTGGAACCCTGTGGCCCGGGAACATGAGAACGGTTTGATTCTGGAACCCTGTGGCCTTTAACATGACATCGGTGGATTCTGGAACCCTGTGGCCTGGGAACATGAGAACGGTTTGATTCTGGAACCCTGTGGCCTGGGAACATGAGTGAGGATTGATGGTGGAACCCTGTGGCCTGGCAACATGACTGAGGTTTGATACTGGAAGACTGTGGCCAGGAAACATGATATCGGGTTGATTCTGGAAACTTCTGTCCTGGGAACAAGACTGAGGTTTGATTCTGGAACCCTGTGTCCTGGGAATATGACAAAGGTTTGTTGCTGGAAGCCTGTTCCCTGGGTACATGACTGAGGTTTGATTCTGGACACCTGTGTCCTGGGAACATGAGTGATGTTTGATGGTTGAAACCTGTGGCCTGCGAACATGACTCAGGTTTGATTCTGGAACCATGTGTCCTGGGAATATGACTGAGGTTTGATTCTGGAAAACTTTGGCCTGAGAAAATGACTGAGGTTTCATTGTGGAAACATGTGGCCTGGGATCATGACTGAGGTTTGATGGTGGAACACTCTGGCCTGGCAAAATGACTGAGGCTTGATTCTGGAAACCTGTGGCCCGGGAACGTGACTGAGGTTTGATGGCAGAAACCTGTGGCCTGGCAACATGACTGACGTTTGATTCTGGATCCCGGTGGCCTGGGAACATGACTGAGGCGTGATTCTGGAAAACTGTGGCCTGGGAACATGACATCTGTTTATATTGTGGAATACTGTGCCCTGGGAACCTGACTGAGCCTTGGTTCTGAAACCCTGTGGACTGGGAACATGACTGATGTTTTATTCTGGAACCCTGTAGCCTGGGAACATAACTGAGGATTGATTCTGGAACCCTGTGGCCTGGGAACATGATACCGGTGGATTCTGGAACCCTGGGGACTGGGCATGTGACATCTGTTTAGATTGTGGAATACTGTGCCCCGGGAACCTGACTGAGCCTTGGTTCTGGAACCCTGTGGATTGGGAACATGACTGAGGTTTTATTCTAGAACCCTGTAGCCGGGAAACATAACTGAGGATTGATTCTCGAACCCTGTGGCCTGGGAACATGACATCGGTGGATTCTACAACCCTGTGGCCTGGGAACATGCCTGAGGTTTGATGGTGGAAACCTGTGGCTTGGCAACATGACTAAGGTTTGATTCTGGAAGACTGTGGCCAGGAAGCATGATATCTGGTTGATTCTGGAAACTTGTGTCCTGGGAACATGACTGAGGTTTGTTTCTGGAAGCCTGTGCCCTGGGAACATGACTGAGGTTTGATTCTGGACACCTGTGTCCTGGGAACATGACTGAGGTTTGATGGTTGAAACCTGTGGCCCGCGAACATGACTCAGGGTTGATTCTGGAACCATGTGTCCTGGGAATATGACTGAGGTTTGATTCTGGAAACCTTTGACCTGAGAAAATGACTGAGGTTTCATTGTGGAAACATGTGGCCTGGGATCATGACTGAGGTTTGATGGTGGAACACTCTGGCCTGGCAAAATGACTGAGGCTTGATTCTGGAACCCTGTGGCCCGGGAACGTGACTGAGGTTTGATGGCAGAAACCTGTGGCCTGGCAACATGACTGACGTTTGATTCTGGATCCCGGTGGCCTGGGAACATGACTGAGGCGTGATTCTGGAAAACTGTGGCCTGGGAACATGACATCTGTTTAGATTGTGGAATACTGTGCCCCGGGAACCTGACTGAGCCTTGGTTCTGAAACCCTGTGGACTGGGAACATGACTGAGGTTTTATTCTGGAACCCTGTAGCCTGGGAACATAACTGAGGATTGATTCTGGAACCCTGTGGCCTGGGAACATGATACCGGTGGATTCTGGAACCCTGGGGACTGGGCATGTGACATCTGTTTAGATTGTGGAATACTGTGCCCCGGGAACCTGACTGAGCCTTGGTTCTGGAACCCTGTGGATTGGGAACATGACTGAGGTTTTATTCTAGAACCCTGTAGCCTGGAAACATAACTGAGGATTGATTCTCGAACCCTGTGGCCTGGCAACATGACATCGGTGGATTCTAGAACCCTGTGGCCTGGGAACATGTCTGAGGTTTGATGGTGGAAACCTGTGGCTTGGCAACATGACTAAGGTTTGATTCTGGAAGACTGTGGACAGGAAGCATGATATCTGGTTGATTCTGGAAACTTGTGTCCTGGGAACATGACTGAGGTTTGTTTCTGGAAGCCTGTGCCCTGGGAACATGACTGAGGTTTGATTCTGGACACCTGTGTCCTGGGAACATGACTGAGGTTTGATGGTTGAAACCTGTGGCCCGCGAACATGACTCAGGTTTGATTCTGGAACCATGTGTCCTGGGAACATGACTGAGGTTTGATTTTGGAAACCTTTGGCCTGGGAAAATGACTGAGGTTTCATTGTGGAAACATGTGGCCTGGGATCATGACTGAGGTTTGATGGTGGAACACTCTGGCCTGGCAAAATGACTGAGGCTTGATTCTGGAACCCTGTGGCCCGGGAACATGAGAACGGTTTGATTCTGGAACCCTGTGGCCTTTAACATGACATCGGTGGATTCTGGAACCCTGTGGCCTGGGAACATGAGAACGGTTTGATTCTGGAACCCTGTGGCCTGGGAACATGAGTGAGGATTGATGGTGGAACCCTGTGGCCTGGCAACATGACTGAGGTTTGATACTGGAAGACTGTGGCCAGGAAACATGATATCGGGTTGATTCTGGAAACTTCTGTCCTGGGAACAAGACTGAGGTTTGATTCTGGAACCCTGTGTCCTGGGAATATGACAAAGGTTTGTTGCTGGAAGCCTGTTCCCTGGGTACATGACTGAGGTTTGATTCTGGACACCTGTGTCCTGGGAACATGAGTGATGTTTGATGGTTGAAACCTGTGGCCTGCGAACATGACTCAGGTTTGATTCTGGAACCATGTGTCCTGGGAATATGACTGAGGTTTGTTTCTGGAAACCTTTGGCCTGAGAAAATGACTGAGGTTTCATTGTGGAAACATGTGGCCTGGGATCATGACTGAGGTTTGATGGTGGAACACTCTGGCCTGGCAAAATGACTGAGGCTTGATTCTGGAACCCTGTGGCCCGGGAACGTGACTGAGGTTTGATGGCAGAAACCTGTGGCCTGGCAACATGACTGACGTTTGATTCTGGATCCCGGTGGCCTAGGAACATGACTGAGGCGTGATTCTGGAAAACTGTGGCCTGGGAACATGACATCTGTTTAGATTGTGGAATACTGTGCCCCGGGAACCTGACTGAGCCTTGGTTCTGAAACCCTGTGGACTGGGAACATGACTGAGGTTTTATTCTGGAACCCTGTAGCCTGGGAACATAACTGAGGATTGATTCTGGAACCCTGTGGCCTGGGAACATGATACCGGTGGATTCTGGAACCCTGGGGACTGGGCATGTGACATCTGTTTAGATTGTGGAATACTGTGCCCCGGGAACCTGACTGAGCCTTGGTTCTGGAACCCTGTGGATTGGGAACATGACTGAGGTTTTATTCTAGAACCCTGTAGCCTGGAAACATAACTGAGGATTGATTCTCGAACCCTGTGGCCTGGGAACATGACATCGGTGGATTCTAGAACCCTGTGGCCTGGGAACATGTCTGAGGTTTGATGGTGGAAACCTGTGGCTTGGCAACATGACTAAGGTTTGATTCTGGAAGACTGTGGCCAGGAAGCATGATATCTGGTTGATTCTGGAAACTTGTGTCCTGGGAGCATGACTGAGGTTTGTTTCTGGAAGCCTGTGCCCTGGGAACATGACTGAGGTTTGATTCTGGACACCTGTGTCCTGGGAACATGACTGAGGTTTGATGGTTGAAACCTGTGGCCCGCGAACATGACTCAGGTTTGATTCTGGAACCATGTGTCCTTGGAACATGACTGAGGTTTGATTTTGGAAACCTTTGGCCTGGGAAAATGACTGAGGTTTCATTGTGGAAACATGTGGCCTGGGATCATGACTGAGGTTTGATGTTGGAACACTCTGGCCTGGCAAAATGACTGAGGCTTGATTCTGGAACCCTGTGGCCCGGGAACATGAGAACGGTTTGATTCTGGAACCCTGTGGCCTTTAACATGACATCGGTGGATTCTGGAACCCTGTGGCCTGGGAACATGAGAACGGTTTGATTCTGGAACCCTGTGGCCTGGGAACATGAGTGAGGATTGATGGTGGAACCCTGTGGCCTGGCAACATGACTGAGGTTTGATACTGGAAGACTGTGGCCAGGAAACATGATATCGGGTTGATTCTGTAAACTTCTGTCCTGGGAACAAGACTGAGGTTTGATTCTGGAACCCTGTGTCCTGGGAATATGACAAAGGTTTGTTGCTGGAAGCCTGTTCCCTGGGTACATGACTGAGGTTTGATTCTGGACACCTGTGTCCTGGGAACATGAGTGATGTTTGATGGTTGAAACCTGTGGCCTGCGAACATGACTCAGGTTTTATTCTGGAACCATGTGTCCTGGGAATATGACTGAGGTTTGTTTCTGGAAACCTTTGGCCTGAGAAAATGACTGAGGTTTCATTGTGGAAACATGTGGCCTGGGATCATGACTGAGGTTTGATGGTGGAACACTCTGGCCTGGCAAAATGACTGAGGCTTGATTCTGGAACCCTGTGGCCCGGGAACGTGACTGAGGTTTGATGGCAGAAACCTGTGGCCTGGCAACATGACTGACGTTTGATTCTGGATCCCTGTGGCCTGGGAACATGACTGAGGCGTGATTCTGGAAAACTGTGGCCTGGGAACATGACATCTGTTTAGATTGTGGAATACTGTGCCCCGGGAACCTGACTGAGCCTTGGTTCTGAAACCCTGTGGACTGGGAACATGACTGAGGTTTTATTCTGGAACCCTGTAGCCTGGGAACATAACTGAGGATTGATTCTGGAACCCTGTGGCCTGGGAACATGATACCGGTGGATTCTGGAACCCTGGGGACTGGGCATGTGACATCTGTTTAGATTGTGGAATACTGTGCCCCGGGAACCTGACTGAGCCTTGGTTCTGGAACCCTGTGGATTGGGAACATGACTGAGGTTTTATTCTAGAACCCTGTAGCCTGGAAACATAACTGAGGATTGATTCTCGAACCCTGTGGCCTGGGAACATGACATCGGTGGAATCTAGAACCCTGTGGCCTGGGAACATGTCTGAGGTTTGATGGTGGAAACCTGTGGCTTGGCAACATGACTAAGGTTTGATTCTGGAAGACTGTGGCCAGGAAGCATGATATCTGGTTGATTCTGGAAACTTGTGTCCTGGGAGCATGACTGAGGTTTGTTTCTGGAAGCCTGTGCCCTGGGAACATGACTGAGGTTTGATTCTGGACACCTGTGTCCTGGGAACATGACTGAGGTTTGATGGTTGAAACCTGTGGCCCGCGAACATGACTCAGGTTTGATTCTGGAACCATGTGTCCTGGGAACATGACTGAGGTTTGATTTTGGAAACCTTTGGCCTGGGAAAATGACTGAGGTTTCATTGTGGAAACATGTGGCCTGGGATCATGACTGAGGTTTGATGGTGGAACACTCTGGCCTGGCAAAATGACTGAGGCTTGATTCTGGAACCCTGTGGCCCGGGAAAATGAGAACGGTTTGATTCTGGAACCCTGTGGCCTTTAACATGACATCGGTGGATTCTGGAACCCTGTGGCCTGGGAACATGAGAACGGTTTGATTCTGGAACCCTGTGGCCTGGGAACATGAGTGAGGATTGATGGTGGAACCCTGTGGCCTGGCAACATGACTGAGGTTTGATACTGGAAGACTGTGGCCAGGAAACATGATATCGGGTTGATTCTGGAAACTTCTGTCCTGGGAACAAGACTGAGGTTTGATTCTGGAACCCTGTGTCCTGGGAATATGACAAAGGTTTGTTGCTGGAAGCCTGTTCCCTGGGTACATGACTGAGGTTTGATTCTGGACACCTGTGTCCTGGGAACATGAGTGATGTTTGATGGTTGAAACCTGTGGCCTGCGAACATGACTCAGGTTTTATTCTGGAACCATGAGTCCTGGGAATATGACTGAGGTTTGATTCTGGAAACCTTTGGCCTGAGAAAATGACTGAGGTTTCATTGTGGAAACATGTGGCCTGGGATCATGACTGAGGTTTGATGGTGGAACACTCTGGCCTGGCAAAATGACTGAGGCTTGATTCTGGAACCCTGTGGCCCGGGAACGTGACTGAGGTTTGATGGCAGAAACCTGTGGCCTGGCAACATGACTGACGTTTGATTCTGGATCCCGGTGGCCTGGGAACATGACTGAGGCGTGATTCTGGAAAACTGTGGCCTGGGAACATGACATCTGTTTAGATTGTGGAATACTGTGCCCCGGGAACCTGACTGAGCCTTGGTTCTGAAACCCTGTGGACTGGGAACATGACTGAGGTTTTATTCTGGAACCCTGTAGCCTGGGAACATAACTGAGGATTGATTCTCGAACCCTGTGGCCTGGGAACATGATACCGGTGGATTCTGGAACCTTGGGGACTGGGCATGTGACATCTGTTTAGATTGTGGAATACTGTGCCCCGGGAACCTGACTGAGCCTTGGTTCTGGAACCCTGTGGATTGGGAGCATGACTGAGGTTTTATTCTAGAACCCTGTAGCCTGGAAACATAACTGAGGATTGATTCTCGAACCCTGTGGCCTGGCAACATGACATCGGTGGATTCTACAACCCTGTGGCCTGGGAACATGTCTGAGGTTTGATGGTGGAAACCTGTGGCTTGGCAACATGACTAAGGTTTGATTCTGGAAGACTGTGGCCAGGAAGCATGATATCTGGTTGATTCTGGAAACTTGTGTCCTGGGAACATGACTGAGGTTTGTTTCTGGAAGCCTGTGCCCTGGGAACATGACTGAGGTTTGATTCTGGACACCTGTGTCCTGGGAACATGACTGAGGTTTGATGGTTGAAACCTGTGGCCCGCGAACATGACTCAGGTTTGATTCTGGAACCATGTGTCCTGGGAACATGACTGAGGTTTGATTTTGGAAACCTTTGGCCTGGGAAAATGACTGAGGTTTCATTGTGGAAACATGTGGCCTGGGATCATGACTGAGGTTTGATGGTGGAACACTCTGGCCTGGCAAAATGACTGAGGCTTGATTCTGGAACCCTGTGGCCCGGGAACATGAGAACGGTTTGATTCTGGAACCCTGTGGCCTTTAACATGACATCGGTGGATTCTGGAACCCTGTGGCCTGGGAACATGAGAACGGTTTGATTCTGGAACCCTGTGGCCTGGGAACATGAGTGAGGATTGATGGTGGAACCCTGTGGCCTGGCAACATGACTGAGGTTTGATACTGGAAGACTGTGGCCAGGAAACATGATATCGGGTTGATTCTGGAAACTTCTGTCCTGGGAACAAGACTGAGGTTTGATTCTGGAACCCTGTGTCCTGGGAATATGACAAAGGTTTGTTGCTGGAAGCCTGTTCCCTGGGTACATGACTGAGGTTTGATTCTGGACACCTGTGTCCTGGGAACATGAGTGATGTTTGATGGTTGAAACCTGTGGCCTGCGAACATGACGCAGGTTTGATTCTGGAACCATGAGTCCTGGGAATATGACTGAGGTTTGATTCTGGAAACCTTTGGCCTGAGAAAATGACTGAGGTTTCATTGTGGAAACATGTGGCCTGGGATCATGACTGAGGTTTGATGGTGGAACACTCTGGCCTGGCAAAATGACTGAGGCTTGATTCTGGAACCCTGTGGCCCGGGAACGTGACTGAGGTTTGATGGCAGAAACCTGTGGCCTGGCAACATGACTGACGTTTGATTCTGGATCCCGGTGGCCTGGGAACATGACTGAGGCGTGATTCTGGAAAACTGTGGCCTGGGAACATGACATCTGTTTAGATTGTGGAATACTGTGCCCCGGGAACCTGACTGAGCCTTGGTTCTGAAACCCTGTGGACTGGGAACATGACTGAGGTTTTATTCTGGAACCCTGTAGCCTGGGAACATAACTGAGGATTGATTCTGGAACCCTGTGGCCTGGGAACATGATACCGGTGGATTCTGGAACCCTGGGGACTGGGCATGTGACATCTGTTTAGATTGTGGAATACTGTGCCCCGGGAACCTGACTGAGCCTTGGTTCTGGAACCCTGTGGATTGGGAGCATGACTGAGGTTTTATTCTAGAACGCTGTAGCCTGGAAACATAACTGAGGATTGATTCTCGAACCCTGTGGCCTGGCAACATGACATCGGTGGATTCTACAACCCTGTGGCCTGGGAACATGTCTGAGGTTTGATGGTGGAAACCTGTGGCTTGGCAACATGACTAAGGTTTGATTCTGGAAGACTGTGGCCAGGAAGCATGATATCTGGTTGATTCTGGAAACTTGTGTCCTGGGAACATGACTGAGGTTTGTTTCTGGAAGCCTGTGCCCTGGGAACATGACTGAGGTTTGATTCTGGACACCTGTGTCCTGGGAACATGACTGAGGTTTGATGGTTGAAACCTGTGGCCCGCGAACATGACTCAGGTTTGATTCTGGAACCATGTGTCCTGGGAACATGACTGAGGTTTGATTTTGGAAACCTTTGGCCTGGGAAAATGACTGAGGTTTCATTGTGGAAACATGTGGCCTGGGATCATGACTGAGGTTTGATGGTGGAACACTCTGGCCTGGCAAAATGACTGAGGCTTGATTCTGGAACCCTGTGGCCCGGGAACATGAGAACGGTTTGATTCTGGAACCCTGTGGCCTTTAACATGACATCGGTGGATTCTGGAACCCTGTGGCCTGGGAACATGAGAACGGTTTGATTCTGGAACCCTGTGGCCTGGGAACATGAGTGAGGATTGATGGTGGAACCCTGTGGCCTGGCAACATGACTGAGGTTTGATACTGGAAGACTGTGGCCAGGAAACATGATATCGGGTTGATTCTGGAAACTTCTGTCCTGGGAACAAGACTGAGGTTTGATTCTGGAACCCTGTGTCCTGGGAATATGACAAAGGTTTGTTGCTGGAAGCCTGTTCCCTGGGTACATGACTGAGGTTTGATTCTGGACACCTGTGTCCTGGGAACATGAGTGATGTTTGATGGTTGAAACCTGTGGCCTGCGAACATGACTCAGGTTTTATTCTGGAACCATGAGTCCTGGGAATATGACTGAGGTTTGATTCTGGAAACCTTTGGCCTGAGAAAATGACTGAGGTTTCATTGTGGAAACATGTGGCCTGGGATCATGACTGAGGTTTGATGGTGGAACACTCTGGCCTGGCAAAATGACTGAGGCTTGATTCTGGAACCCTGTGGCCCGGGAACGTGACTGAGGTTTGATGGCAGAAACCTGTGGCCTGGCAACATGACTGACGTTTGATTCTGGATCCCGGTGGCCTGGGAACATGACTGAGGCGTGATTCTGGAAAACTGTGGCCTGGGAACATGACATCTGTTTAGATTGTGGAATACTGTGCCCCGGGAACCTGACTGAGCCTTGGTTCTGAAACCCTGTGGACTGGGAACATGACTGAGGTTTTATTCTGGAACCCTGTAGCCTGGGAACATAACTGAGGATTGATTCTCGAACCCTGTGGCCTGGGAACATGATACCGGTGGATTCTGGAACCTTGGGGACTGGGCATGTGACATCTGTTTAGATTGTGGAATACTGTGCCCCGGGAACCTGACTGAGCCTTGGTTCTGGAACCCTGTGGATTGGGAGCATGACTGAGGTTTTATTCTAGAACCCTGTAGCCTGGAAACATAACTGAGGATTGATTCTCGAACCCTGTGGCCTGGCAACATGACATCGGTGGATTCTACAACCCTGTGGCCTGGGAACATGTCTGAGGTTTGATGGTGGAAACCTGTGGCTTGGCAACATGACTAAGGTTTGATTCTGGAAGACTGTGGCCAGGAAGCATGATATCTGGTTGATTCTGGAAACTTGTGTCCTGGGAACATGACTGAGGTTTGTTTCTGGAAGCCTGTGCCCTGGGAACATGACTGAGGTTTGATTCTGGACACCTGTGTCCTGGGAACATGACTGAGGTTTGATGGTTGAAACCTGTGGCCCGCGAACATGACTCAGGTTTGATTCTGGAACCATGTGTCCTGGGAACATGACTGAGGTTTGATTTTGGAAACCTTTGGCCTGGGAAAATGACTGAGGTTTCATTGTGGAAACATGTGGCCTGGGATCATGACTGAGGTTTGATGGTGGAACACTCTGGCCTGGCAAAATGACTGAGGCTTGATTCTGGAACCCTGTGGCCCGGGAACATGAGAACGGTTTGATTCTGGAACCCTGTGGCCTTTAACATGACATCGGTGGATTCTGGAACCCTGTGGCCTGGGAACATGAGAACGGTTTGATTCTGGAACCCTGTGGCCTGGGAACATGAGTGAGGATTGATGGTGGAACCCTGTGGCCTGGCAACATGACTGAGGTTTGATACTGGAAGACTGTGGCCAGGAAACATGATATCGGGTTGATTCTGGAAACTTCTGTCCTGGGAACAAGACTGAGGTTTGATTCTGGAACCCTGTGTCCTGGGAATATGACAAAGGTTTGTTGCTGGAAGCCTGTTCCCTGGGTAAATGACTGAGGTTTGATTCTGGACACCTGTGTCCTGGGAACATGAGTGATGTTTGATGGTTGAAACCTGTGGCCTGCGAACATGACGCAGGTTTGATTCTGGAACCATGAGTCCTGGGAATATGACTGAGGTTTGATTCTGGAAACCTTTGGCCTGAGAAAATGACTGAGGTTTCATTGTGGAAACATGTGGCCTGGGATCATGACTGAGGTTTGATGGTGGAACACTCTGGCCTGGCAAAATGACTGAGGCTTGATTCTGGAACCCTGTGGCCCGGGAACGTGACTGAGGTTTGATGGCAGAAACCTGTGGCCTGGCAACATGACTGACGTTTGATTCTGGATCCCGGTGGCCTGGGAACATGACTGAGGCGTGATTCTGGAAAACTGTGGCCTGGGAACATGACATCTGTTTAGATTGTGGAATACTGTGCCCCGGGAACCTGACTGAGCCTTGGTTCTGAAACCCTGTGGACTGGGAACATGACTGAGGTTTTATTCTGGAACCCTGTAGCCTGGGAACATAACTGAGGATTGATTCTGGAACCCTGTGGCCTGGGAACATGATACCGGTGGATTCTGGAACCCTGGGGACTGGGCATGTGACATCTGTTTAGATTGTGGAATACTGTGCCCCGGGAACCTGACTGAGCCTTGGTTCTGGAACCCTGTGGATTGGGAGCATGACTGAGGTTTTATTCTAGAACGCTGTAGCCTGGAAACATAACTGAGGATTGATTCTCGAACCCTGTGGCCTGGCAACATGACATCGGTGGATTCTACAACCCTGTGGCCTGGGAACATGTCTGAGGTTTGATGGTGGAAACCTGTGGCTTGGCAACATGACTAAGGTTTGATTCTGGAAGACTGTGGCCAGGAAGCATGATATCTGGTTGATTCTGGAAACTTGTGTCCTGGGAACATGACTGAGGTTTGTTTCTGGAAGCCTGTGCCCTGGGAACATGACTGAGGTTTGATTCTGGACACCTGTGTCCTGGGAACATGACTGAGGTTTGATGGTTGAAACCTGTGGCCCGCGAACATGACTCAGGTTTGATTCTGGAACCATGTGTCCTGGGAACATGACTGAGGTTTGATTTTGGAAACCTTTGGCCTGGGAAAATGACTGAGGTTTCATTGTGGAAACATGTGGCCTGGGATCATGACTGAGGTTTGATGGTGGAACACTCTGGCCTGGCAAAATGACTGAGGCTTGATTCTGGAACCCTGTGGCCCGGGAACATGAGAACGGTTTGATTCTGGAACCCTGTGGCCTGGGAACATGAGTGAGGATTGATGGTGGAACCCTGTGGCCTTTAACATGACATCGGTGGATTCTGGAACCCTGTGGCCTGGGAACATGAGAACGGTTTGATTCTGGAACCCTGTGGCCTGGGAACATGAGTGAGGATTGATGGTGGAACCCTGTGGCCTGGCAACATGACTGAGGTTTGATACTGGAAGACTGTGGCCAGGAAACATGATATCGGGTTGATTCTGGAAACTTCTGTCCTCGGAAGAAGACTGAGGTTTGATTCTGGAACCCTGTGTCCTGGGAATATGACAAAGGTTTGTTGCTGGAAGCCTGTTCCCTGGGTACATGACTGAGGTTTGATTCTGGACACCTGTGTCCTGGGAACATGAGTGATGTTTGATGGTTGAAACCTGTGGCCTGCGAACATGACGCAGGTTTGATTCTGGAACCATGTGTCCTGGGAATATGACTGAGGTTTGATTCTGGAAACCTTTGGCCTGAGAAAATGACTGAGGTTTCATTGTGGAAACATGTGGCCTGGGATCATGACTGAGGTTTGATGGTGGAACACTCTGGCCTGGCAAAATGACTGAGGCTTGATTCTGGAACCCTGTGGCCCGGGAACGTGACTGAGGTTTGATGGCAGAAACCTGTGGCCTGGCAACATGACTGACGTTTGATTCTGGATCCCTGTGGCCTGGGAACATGACTGAGGCGTGATTCTGGAAAACTGTGGCCTGGGAACATGACATCTGTTTAGATTGTGGAATACTGTGCCCCGGGAACCTGACTGAGCCTTGGTTCTGAAACCCTGTGGACTGGGAACATGACTGAGGATTTATTCTGGAACCCTGTAGCCTGGGAACATAACTGAGGATTGATTCTGGAACCCTGTGGCCTGGGAACATGATACCGGTGGATTCTGGAACCCTGGGGACTGGGCATGTGACATCTGTTTAGATTGTGGAATACTGTGCCCCGGGAACCTGACTGAGCCTTGGTTCTGGAACCCTGTGGATTGGGAACATGACTGAGGATTTATTCTAGAACCCTGTAGCCTGGAAACATAACTGAGGATTGATTCTCGAACCCTGTGGCCTGGCAACATGACATCGGTGGATTCTAGAACCCTGTGGCCTGGGAACATGTCTGAGGTTTGATGGTGGAAACCTGTGGCTTGGCAACATGACTAAGGTTTGATTCTGGAAGACTGTGGCCAGGGAGCATGATATCTGGTTGATTCTGGAAACTTGTGTCCTGGGAACATGACTGAGGTTTGTTTCTGGAAGCCTGTGCCCTGGGAACATGACTGAGGTTTGATTCTGGACACCTGTGTCCTGGGAACATGACTGAGGATTGATGGTTGAAACCTGTGGCCCGCGAACATGACTCAGGTTTGATTCTGGAACCATGTGTCCTGGGAACATGACTGAGGTTTGATTTTGGAAACCTTTGGCCTGGGAAAATGACTGAGGTTTCACTGTGGAAACATGTGGCCTGGGATCATGACTGAGGTTTGATGGTGGAACACTCTGGCCTGGCAAAATGACTGAGGCTTGATTCTGGAACCCTGTGGCCCGGGAACATGAGAACGGTTTGATTCTGGAACCCTGTGGCCTTTAACATGACATCGGTGGATTCTGGAACCCTGTGGCCTGGGAACATGAGAACGGTTTGATTCTGGAACCCTGTGGCCTGGGAACATGAGTGAGGATTGATGGTGGAACCCTGTGGCCTGGCAACATGACTGAGGTTTGATACTGTAAGACTGTGGCCAGGAAACATGATATCGGGTTGATTCTGGAAACTTCTGTCCTGGGAACAAGACTGAGGTTTGATTCTGGAACCCTGTGTCCTGGGAATATGACAAAGGTTTGTTGCTGGAAGCCTGTTCCCTGGGTACATGACTGAGGTTTGATTCTGGACACCTGTGTCCTGGGAACATGAGTGATGTTTGATTGTTGAAACCTGTGGCCTGCGAACATGACGCAGGTTTGATTCTGGAACCATGTGTCCTGGGAATATGACTGAGGTTTGATTCTGGAAACCTTTGGCCTGAGAAAATGACTGAGGTTTCATTGTGGAAACATGTGGCCTGGGATCATGACTGAGGTTTGATGGTGGAACACTCTGGCCTGGCAAAATGACTGAGGCTTGATTCTGGAACCCTGTGGCCCGGGAACGTGACTGAGGTTTGATGGCAGAAACCTGTGGCCTGGCAACATGACTGACGTTTGATTCTGGATCCCGGTGGCCTGGGAACATGACTGAGGCGTGATTCTGGAAAACTGTGGCCTGGGAACATGACATCTGTTTAGATTGTGGAATACTGTGCCCCGGGAACCTGACTGAGCCTTGGTTCTGAAACCCTGTGGACTGGGAACATGACTGAGGTTTTATTCTGGAACCCTGTAGCCTGGGAACATAACTGAGGATTGATTCTGGAACCCTGTGGCCTGGGAACATGATACCGGTGGATTCTGGAACCCTGGGGACTGGGCATGTGACATCTGTTTAGATTGTGGAATACTGTGCCCCGGGAACCTGACTGAGCCTTGGTTCTGGAACCCTGTGGATTGGGAACATGACTGAGGTTTTATTCTAGAACCCTGTAGCCTGGAAACATAACTGAGGATTGATTCTCGAACCCTGTGGCCTGGCAACATGACATTGGTGGATTCTAGAACCCTGTGGCCTGGGAACATGTCTGAGGTTTGATGGTGGAAACCTGTGGCTTGGCAACATGACTAAGGTTTGATTCTGGAAGACTGTGGCCAGGAAGCATGATATCTGGTTGATTCTGGAAACTTGTGTCCTGGGAACATGACTGAGGTTTGTTTCTGGAAGCCTGTGCCCTGGGAACATGACTGAGGTTTGATTCTGGACACCTGTGTCCTGGGAACATGACTGAGGTTTGATGGTTGAAACCTGTGGCCCGCGAACATGACTCAGGTTTGATTCTGGAACCATGTGTCCTGGGAACATGACTGAGGTTTGATTTTGGAAACCTTTGGCCTGGGAAAATGACTGAGGTTTCATTGTGGAAACATGTGGCCTGGGATCATGACTGAGGTTTGATGGTGGAACACTCTGGCCTGGCAAAATGACTGAGGCTTGATTCTGGAACCCTGTGGCCCGGGAACATGAGAACGGTTTGATTCTGGAACCCTGTGGCCTTTAACATGACATCGGTGGATTCTGGAACCCTGTGGCCTGGGAACATGAGAACGGTTTGATTCTGGAACCCTGTGGCCTGGGAACATGAGTGAGGATTGATGGTGGAACCCTGTGGCCTGGCAACATGACTGAGGTTTGATACTGGAAGACTGTGGCCAGGAAACATGATATCGGGTTGATTCTGGAAACTTCTGTCCTGGGAACAAGACTGAGGTTTGATTCTGGAACCCTGTGTCCTGGGAATATGACAAAGGTTTGTTGCTGGAAGCCTGTTCCCTGGGTACATGACTGAGGTTTGATTCTGGACACCTGTGTCCTGGGAACATGAGTGATGTTTGATTGTTGAAACCTGTGGCCTGCGAACATGACTCAGGTTTGATTCTGGAACCATGTGTCCTGGGAATATGACTGAGGTTTGATTCTGGAAACCTTTGGCCTGAGAAAATGACTGAGGTTTCATTGTGGAAACATGTGGCCTGGGATCATGACTGAGGTTTGATGGTGGAACACTCTGGCCTGGCAAAATGACTGAGGCTTGATTCTGGAACCCTGTGGCCCGGGAACGTGACTGAGGTTTGATGGCAGAAACCTGTGGCCTGGCAACATGACTGACGTTTGATTCTGGATCCCGGTGGCCTGGGAACATGACTGAGGCGTGATTCTGGAAAACTGTGGCCTGGGAACATGACATCTGTTTAGATTGTGGAATACTGTGCCCCGGGAACCTGACTGAGCCTTGGTTCTGAAACCCTGTGGACTGGGAACATGACTGAGGTTTTATTCTGGAACCCTGTAGCCTGGGAACATAACTGAGGATTGATTCTGGAACCCTGTGGCCTGGGAACATGATACCGGTGGATTCTGGAACCCTGGGGACTGGGCATGTGACATCTGTTTAGATTGTGGAATACTGTGCCCCGGGAACCTGACTGAGCCTTGGTTCTGGAACCCTGTGGATTGGGAACATGACTGAGGTTTTATTCTAGAACCCTGTAGCCTGGACACATAACTGAGGATTGATTCTCGAACCCTGTGGCCTGGCAACATGACATCGGTGGATTCTAGAACCCTGTGGCCTGGGAACATGTCTGAGGTTTGATGGTGGAAACCTGTGGCTTGGCAACATGACTAAGGTTTGATTCTGGAAGACTGTGGCCAGGAAGCATGATATCTGGTTGATTCTGGAAACTTGTGTCCTGGGAACATGACTGAGGTTTGTTTCTGGAAGCCTGTGCCCTGGGAACATGACTGAGGTTTGATTCTGGACACCTGTGTCCTGGGAACATGACTGAGGTTTGATGGTTGAAACCTGTGGCCCGCGAACATGACTCAGGTTTGATTCTGGAACCATGTGTCCTGGGAACATGACTGAGGTTTGATTTTGGAAACCTTTGGCCTGGAAAAATGACTGAGGTTTCATTGTGGAAACATGTGGCCTGGGATCATGACTGAGGTTTGATGGTGGAACACTCTGGCCTGGCAAAATGACTGAGGCTTGATTCTGGAACCCTGTGGCCCGGGAACATGAGAACGGTTTGATTCTGGAACCCTGTGGCCTTTAACATGACATCGGTGGATTCTGGAACCCTGTGGCCTGGGAACATGAGAACGGTTTGATTCTGGAACCCTGTGGCCTGGGAACATGAGTGAGGATTGATGGTGGAACCCTGTGGCCTGGCAACATGACTGAGGTTTGATACTGGAAGACTGTGGCCAGGAAACATGATATCGGGTTGATTCTGGAAACTTCTGTCCTGGGAACAAGACTGAGGTTTGATTCTGGAACCCTGTGTCCTGGGAATATGACAAAGGTTTGTTGCTGGAAGCCTGTTCCCTGGGTACATGACTGAGGTTTGATTCTGGACACCTGTGTCCTGGGAACATGAGTGATGTTTGATTGTTGAAACCTGTGGCCTGCGAACATGACTCAGGTTTGATTCTGGAACCATGTGTCCTGGGAATATGACTGAGGTTTGTTTCTGGAAACCTTTGGCCTGAGAAAATGACTGAGGTTTCATTGTGGAAACATGTGGCCTGGGATCATGACTGAGGTTTGATGGTGGAACACTCTGGCCTGGCAAAATGACTGAGGCTTGATTCTGGAACCCTGTGGCCCGGGAACGTGACTGAGGTTTGATGGCAGAAACCTGTGGCCTGGCAACATGACTGACGTTTGATTCTGGATCCCGGTGGCCTGGGAACATGACTGAGGCGTGATTCTGGAAAACTGTGGCCTGGGAACATGACATCTGTTTAGATTGTGGAATACTGTGCCCCGGGAACCTGACTGAGCCTTGGTTCTGAAACCCTGTGGACTGGGAACATGACTGAGGTTTTATTCTGGAACCCTGTAGCCTGGGAACATAACTGAGGATTGATTCTGGAACCCTGTGGCCTGGGAACATGATACCGGTGGATTCTGGAACCCTGGGGACTGGGCATGTGACATCTGTTTAGATTGTGGAATACTGTGCCCCGGGAACCTGACTGAGCCTTGGTTCTGGAACCCTGTGGATTGGGAACATGACTGAGGTTTTATTCTAGAAACCTGTAGCCTGGAAACATAACTGAGGATTGATTCTCGAACCCTGTGGCCTGGGAACATGACATCGGTGGATTCTAGAACCCTGTGGCCTGGGAACATGTCTGAGGTTTGATGGTGGAAACCTGTGGCTTGGCAACATGACTAAGGTTTGATTCTGGAAGACTGTGGCCAGGAAGCATGATATCTGGTTGATTCTGGAAACTTGTGTCCTGGGAGCATGACTGAGGTTTGTTTCTGGAAGCCTGTGCCCTGGGAACATGACTGAGGTTTGATTCTGGACACCTGTGTCCTGGGAACATGACTGAGGTTTGATGGTTGAAACCTGTGGCCCGCGAACATGACTCAGGTTTGATTCTGGAACCATGTGTCCTGGGAACATGACTGAGGTTTGATTTTGGAAACCTTTGGCCTGGGAAAATGACTGAGGTTTCATTGTGGAAACATGTGGCCTGGGATCATGACTGAGGTTTGATGGTGGAACACTCTGGCCTGGCAAAATGACTGAGGCTTGATTCTGGAACCCTGTGGCCCGGGAACATGAGAACGGTTTGATTCTGGAACCCTGTGGCCTTTAACATGACATCGGTGGATTCTGGAACCCTGTGGCCTGGGAACATGAGAACGGTTTGATTCTGGAACCCTGTGGCCTGGGAACATGAGTGAGGATTGATGGTGGAACCCTGTGGCCTGGCAACATGACTGAGGTTTGATACTGGAAGACTGTGGCCAGGAAACATGATATCGGGTTGATTCTGGAAACTTCTGTCCTGGGAACAAGACTGAGGTTTGATTCTGGAACCCTGTGTCCTGGGAATATGACAAAGGTTTGTTGCTGGAAGCCTGTTCCCTGGGTACATGACTGAGGTTTGATTCTGGACACCTGTGTCCTGGGAACATGAGTGATGTTTGATGGTTGAAACCTGTGGCCTGCGAACATGACTCAGGTTTTATTCTGGAACCATGAGTCCTGGGAATATGACTGAGGTTTGATTCTGGAAACCTTTGGCCTGAGAAAATGACTGAGGTTTCATTGTGGAAACATGTGGCCTGGGATCATGACTGAGGTTTGATGGTGGAACACTCTGGCCTGGCAAAATGACTGAGGCTTGATTCTGGAACCCTGTGGCCCGGGAACGTGACTGAGGTTTGATGGCAGAAACCTGTGGCCTGGCAACATGACTGACGTTTGATTCTGGATCCCGGTGGCCTGGGAACATGACTGAGGCGTGATTCTGGAAAACTGTGGCCTGGGAACATGACATCTGTTTAGATTGTGGAATACTGTGCCCCGGGAACCTGACTGAGCCTTGGTTCTGAAACCCTGTGGACTGGGAACATGACTGAGGTTTTATTCTGGAACCCTGTAGCCTGGGAACATAACTGAGGATTGATTCTCGAACCCTGTGGCCTGGGAACATGATACCGGTGGATTCTGGAACCTTGGGGACTGGGCATGTGACATCTGTTTAGATTGTGGAATACTGTGCCCCGGGAACCTGACTGAGCCTTGGTTCTGGAACCCTGTGGATTGGGAGCATGACTGAGGTTTTATTCTAGAACCCTGTAGCCTGGAAACATAACTGAGGATTGATTCTCGAACCCTGTGGCCTGGCAACATGACATCGGTGGATTCTACAACCCTGTGGCCTGGGAACATGTCTGAGGTTTGATGGTGGAAACCTGTGGCTTGGCAACATGACTAAGGTTTGATTCTGGAAGACTGTGGCCAGGAAGCATGATATCTGGTTGATTCTGGAAACTTGTGTCCTGGGAACATGACTGAGGTTTGTTTCTGGAAGCCTGTGCCCTGGGAACATGACTGAGGTTTGATTCTGGACACCTGTGTCCTGGGAACATGACTGAGGTTTGATGGTTGAAACCTGTGGCCCGCGAACATGACTCAGGTTTGATTCTGGAACCATGTGTCCTGGGAACATGACTGAGGTTTGATTTTGGAAACCTTTGGCCTGGGAAAATGACTGAGGTTTCATTGTGGAAACATGTGGCCTGGGATCATGACTGAGGTTTGATGGTGGAACACTCTGGCCTGGCAAAATGACTGAGGCTTGATTCTGGAACCCTGTGGCCCGGGAACATGAGAACGGTTTGATTCTGGAACCCTGTGGCCTTTAACATGACATCGGTGGATTCTGGAACCCTGTGGCCTGGGAACATGAGAACGGTTTGATTCTGGAACCCTGTGGCCTGGGAACATGAGTGAGGATTGATGGTGGAACCCTGTGGCCTGGCAACATGACTGAGGTTTGATACTGGAAGACTGTGGCCAGGAAACATGATATCGGGTTGATTCTGGAAACTTCTGTCCTGGGAACAAGACTGAGGTTTGATTCTGGAACCCTGTGTCCTGGGAATATGACAAAGGTTTGTTGCTGGAAGCCTGTTCCCTGGGTAAATGACTGAGGTTTGATTCTGGACACCTGTGTCCTGGGAACATGAGTGATGTTTGATGGTTGAAACCTGTGGCCTGCGAACATGACGCAGGTTTGATTCTGGAACCATGAGTCCTGGGAATATGACTGAGGTTTGATTCTGGAAACCTTTGGCCTGAGAAAATGACTGAGGTTTCATTGTGGAAACATGTGGCCTGGGATCATGACTGAGGTTTGATGGTGGAACACTCTGGCCTGGCAAAATGACTGAGGCTTGATTCTGGAACCCTGTGGCCCGGGAACGTGACTGAGGTTTGATGGCAGAAACCTGTGGCCTGGCAACATGACTGACGTTTGATTCTGGATCCCGGTGGCCTGGGAACATGACTGAGGCGTGATTCTGGAAAACTGTGGCCTGGGAACATGACATCTGTTTAGATTGTGGAATACTGTGCCCCGGGAACCTGACTGAGCCTTGGTTCTGAAACCCTGTGGACTGGGAACATGACTGAGGTTTTATTCTGGAACCCTGTAGCCTGGGAACATAACTGAGGATTGATTCTGGAACCCTGTGGCCTGGGAACATGATACCGGTGGATTCTGGAACCCTGGGGACTGGGCATGTGACATCTGTTTAGATTGTGGAATACTGTGCCCCGGGAACCTGACTGAGCCTTGGTTCTGGAACCCTGTGGATTGGGAGCATGACTGAGGTTTTATTCTAGAACGCTGTAGCCTGGAAACATAACTGAGGATTGATTCTCGAACCCTGTGGCCTGGCAACATGACATCGGTGGATTCTACAACCCTGTGGCCTGGGAACATGTCTGAGGTTTGATGGTGGAAACCTGTGGCTTGGCAACATGACTAAGGTTTGATTCTGGAAGACTGTGGCCAGGAAGCATGATATCTGGTTGATTCTGGAAACTTGTGTCCTGGGAACATGACTGAGGTTTGTTTCTGGAAGCCTGTGCCCTGGGAACATGACTGAGGTTTGATTCTGGACACCTGTGTCCTGGGAACATGACTGAGGTTTGATGGTTGAAACCTGTGGCCCGCGAACATGACTCAGGTTTGATTCTGGAACCATGTGTCCTGGGAACATGACTGAGGTTTGATTTTGGAAACCTTTGGCCTGGGAAAATGACTGAGGTTTCATTGTGGAAACATGTGGCCTGGGATCATGACTGAGGTTTGATGGTGGAACACTCTGGCCTGGCAAAATGACTGAGGCTTGATTCTGGAACCCTGTGGCCCGGGAACATGAGAACGGTTTGATTCTGGAACCCTGTGGCCTTTAACATGACATCGGTGGATTCTGGAACCCTGTGGCCTGGGAACATGAGAACGGTTTGATTCTGGAACCCTGTGGCCTGGGAACATGAGTGAGGATTGATGGTGGAACCCTGTGGCCTGGCAACATGACTGAGGTTTGATACTGGAAGACTGTGGCCAGGAAACATGATATCGGGTTGATTCTGGAAACTTCTGTCCTGGGAACAAGACTGAGGTTTGATTCTGGAACCCTGTGTCCTGGGAATATGACAAAGGTTTGTTGCTGGAAGCCTGTTCCCTGGGTACATGACTGAGGTTTGATTCTGGACACCTGTGTCCTGGGAACATGAGTGATGTTTGATTGTTGAAACCTGTGGCCTGCGAACATGACTCAGGTTTGATTCTGGAACCATGTGTCCTGGGAATATGACTGAGGTTTGATTCTGGAAACCTTTGGCCTGAGAAAATGACTGAGGTTTCATTGTGGAAACATGTGGCCTGGGATCATGACTGAGGTTTGATGGTGGAACACTCTGGCCTGGCAAAATGACTGAGGCTTGATTCTGGAACCCTGTGGCCCGGGAACGTGACTGAGGTTTGATGGCAGAAACCTGTGGCCTGGCAACATGACTGACGTTTGATTCTGGATCCCGGTGGCCTGGGAACATGACTGAGGCGTGATTCTGGAAAACTGTGGCCTGGGAACATGACATCTGTTTAGATTGTGGAATACTGTGCCCCGGGAACCTGACTGAGCCTTGGTTCTGAAACCCTGTGGACTGGGAACATGACTGAGGTTTTATTCTGGAACCCTGTAGCCTGGGAACATAACTGAGGATTGATTCTGGAACCCTGTGGCCTGGGAACATGATACCGGTGGATTCTGGAACCCTGGGGACTGGGCATGTGACATCTGTTTAGATTGTGGAATACTGTGCCCCGGGAACCTGACTGAGCCTTGGTTCTGGAACCCTGTGGATTGGGAACATGACTGAGGTTTTATTCTAGAACCCTGTAGCCTGGAAACATAACTGAGGATTGATTCTCGAACCCTGTGGCCTGGCAACATGACATCGGTGGATTCTAGAACCCTGTGGCCTGGGAACATGTCTGAGGTTTGATGGTGGAAACCTGTGGCTTGGCAACATGACTAAGGTTTGATTCTGGAAGACTGTGGCCAGGAAGCATGATATCTGGTTGATTCTGGAAACTTGTGTCCTGGGAACATGACTGAGGTTTGTTTCTGGAAGCCTGTGCCCTGGGAACATGACTGAGGTTTGATTCTGGACACCTGTGTCCTGGGAACATGACTGAGGTTTGATGGTTGAAACCTGTGGCCCGCGAACATGACTCAGGTTTGATTCTGGAACCATGTGTCCTGGGAACATGACTGAGGTTTGATTTTGGAAACCTTTGGCCTGGGAAAATGACTGAGGTTTCATTGTGGAAACATGTGGCCTGGGATCATGACTGAGGTTTGATGGTGGAACACTCTGGCCTGGCAAAATGACTGAGGCTTGATTCTGGAACCCTGTGGCCCGGGAACATGAGAACGGTTTGATTCTGGAACCCTGTGGCCTTTAACATGACATCGGTGGATTCTGGAACCCTGTGGCCTGGGAACATGAGAACGGTTTGATTCTGGAACCCTGTGGCCTGGGAACATGAGTGAGGATTGATGGTGGAACCCTGTGGCCTGGCAACATGACTGAGGTTTGATACTGGAAGACTGTGGCCAGGAAACATGATATCGGGTTGATTCTGGAAACTTCTGTCCTGGGAACAAGACTGAGGTTTGATTCTGGAACCCTGTGTCCTGGGAATATGACAAAGGTTTGTTGCTGGAAGCCTGTTCCCTGGGTACATGACTGAGGTTTGATTCTGGACACCTGTGTCCTGGGAACATGAGTGATGTTTGATTGTTGAAACCTGTGGCCTGCGAACATGACTCAGGTTTGATTCTAGAACCATGTGTCCTGGGAACATGACTGAGGTTTGATTCTGGAAACCTTTGGCCTGAGAAAATGACTGAGGTTTCATTGTGGAAACATGTGGCCTGGGATCATGACTGAGGTTTGATGGTGGAACACTCTGGCCTGGCAAAATGACTGAGGCTTGATTCTGGAACCCTGTGGCCCGGGAACGTGACTGAGGTTTGATGGCAGAAACCTGTGGCCTGGCAACATGACTGACGTTTGATTCTGGATCCCGGTGGCCTGGGAACATGACTGAGGCGTGATTCTGGAAAACTGTGGCCTGGGAACATGACATCTGTTTAGATTGTGGAATACTGTGCCCCGGGAACCTGACTGAGCCTTGGTTCTGAAACCCTGTGGACTGGGAACATGACTGAGGTTTTATTCTGGAACCCTGTAGCCTGGGAACATAACTGAGGATTGATTCTGGAACCCTGTGGCCTGGGAACATGATACCGGTGGATTCTGGAACCCTGGGGACTGGGCATGTGACATCTGTTTAGATTGTGGAATACTGTGCCCCGGGAACCTGACTGAGCCTTGGTTCTGGAACCCTGTGGATTGGGAACATGACTGAGGTTTTATTCTAGAACCCTGTAGCCTGGAAACATAACTGAGGATTGATTCTCGAACCCTGTGGCCTGGCAACATGACATCGGTGGATTCTAGAACCCTGTGGCCTGGGAACATGTCTGAGGTTTGATGGTGGAAACCTGTGGCTTGGCAACATGACTAAGGTTTGATTCTGGAAGACTGTGGCCAGGAAGCATGATATCTGGTTGATTCTGGAAACTTGTGTCCTGGGAACATGACTGAGGTTTGTTTCTGGAAGCCTGTGCCCTGGGAACATGACTGAGGTTTGATTCTGGACACCTGTGTCCTGGGAACATGACTGAGGTTTGATGGTTGAAACCTGTGGCCCGCGAACATGACTCAGGTTTGATTCTGGAACCATGTGTCCTGGGAACATGACTGAGGTTTGATTTTGGAAACCTTTGGCCTGGGAAAATGACTGAGGTTTCATTGTGGAAACATGTGGCCTGGGATCATGACTGAGGTTTGATGGTGGAACACTCTGGCCTGGCAAAATGACTGAGGCTTGATTCTGGAACCCTGTGGCCCGGGAACATGAGAACGGTTTGATTCTGGAACCCTGTGGCCTTTAACATGACATCGGTGGATTCTGGAACCCTGTGGCCTGGGAACATGAGAACGGTTTGATTCTGGAACCCTGTGGCCTGGGAACATGAGTGAGGATTGATGGTGGAACCCTGTGGCCTGGCAACATGACTGAGGTTTGATACTGGAAGACTGTGGCCAGGAAACATGATATCGGGTTGATTCTGGAAACTTCTGTCCTGGGAACAAGACTGAGGTTTGATTCTGGAACCCTGTGTCCTGGGAATATGACAAAGGTTTGTTGCTGGAAGCCTGTTCCCTGGGTACATGACTGAGGTTTGATTCTGGACACCTGTGTCCTGGGAACATGAGTGATGTTTGATGGTTGAAACCTGTGGCCTGCGAACATGACTCAGGTTTGATTCTGGAACCATGTGTCCTGGGAATATGACTGAGGTTTGATTCTGGAAACCTTTGGCCTGAGAAAATGACTGAGGTTTCATTGTGGAAACATGTGGCCTGGGATCATGACTGAGGTTTGATGGTGGAACACTCTGGCCTGGCAAAATGACTGAGGCTTGATTCTGGAACCCTGTGGCCCGGGAACGTGACTGAGGTTTGATGGCAGAAACCTGTGGCCTGGCAACATGACTGACGTTTGATTCTGGATCCCTGTGGCCTGGGAACATGACTGAGGCGTGATTCTGGAAAACTGTGGCCTGGGAACATGACATCTGTTTAGATTGTGGAATACTGTGCCCCGGGAACCTGACTGAGCCTTGGTTCTGAAACCCTGTGGACTGGGAACATGACTGAGGTTTTATTCTGGAACCCTGTAGCCTGGGAACATAACTGAGGATTGATTCTGGAACCCTGTGGCCTGGGAACATGATACCGGTGGATTCTGGAACCCTGGGGACTGGGCATGTGACATCTGTTTAGATTGTGGAATACTCTGCCCCTGGAACCTGACTGAGCCTTGGTTCTGGAACCCTGTGGATTGGGAACATGACTGAGGTTTTATTCTAGAACCCTGTAGCCTGGAAACATAACTGAGGATTGATTCTCGAACCCTGTGGCCTGGCAACATGACATCGGTGGATTCTAGAACCCTGTGGCCTGGGAACATGTCTGAGGTTTGATGGTGGAAACCTGTGGCTTGGCAACATGACTAAGGTTTGATTCTGGAAGACTGTGGCCAGTAAGCATGATATCTGGTTGATTCTGGAAACTTGTGTCCTGGGAACATGACTGAGGTTTGTTTCTGGAAGCCTGTGCCCTGGGAACATGACTGAGGTTTGATTCTGGACACCTGTGTCCTGGGAACATGACTGAGGTTTGATGGTTGAAACCTGTGGCCCGCGAACATGACTCAGGTTTGATTCTGGAACCATGTGTCCTGGGAACATGACTGAGGTTTGATTTTGGAAACCTTTGGCCTGGGAAAATGACTGAGGTTTCATTGTGGAAACATGTGGCCTGGGATCATGACTGAGGTTTGATGGTGGAACACTCTGGCCTGGCAAAATGACTGAGGCTTGATTCTGGAACCCTGTGGCCCGGGAACATGAGAACGGTTTGATTCTGGAACCCTGTGGCCTTTAACATGACATCGGTGGATTCTGGAACCCTGTGGCCTGGGAACATGAGAACGGTTTGATTCTGGAACCCTGTGGCCTGGGAACATGAGTGAGGATTGATGGTGGAACCCTGTGGCCTGGCAACATGACTGAGGTTTGATACTGGAAGACTGTGGCCAGGAAACATGATATCGGGTTGATTCTGGAAACTTCTGTCCTGGGAACAAGACTGAGGTTTGATTCTGGAACCCTGTGTCCTGGGAATATGACAAAGGTTTGTTGCTGGAAGCCTGTTCCCTGGGTACATGACTGAGGTTTGATTCTGGACACCTGTGTCCTGGGAACATGAGTGATGTTTGATTGTTGAAACCTGTGGCCTGCGAACATGACTCAGGTTTGATTCTGGAACCATGTGTCCTGGGAATATGACTGAGGTTTGATTCTGGAAACCTTTGGCCTGAGAAAATGACTGAGGTTTCATTGTGGAAACATGTGGCCTGGGATCATGACTGAGGTTTGATGGTGGAACACTCTGGCCTGGCAAAATGACTGAGGCTTGATTCTGGAACCCTGTGGCCCGGGAACGTGACTGAGGTTTGATGGCAGAAACCTGTGGCCTGGCAACATGACTGACGTTTGATTCTGGATCCCGGTGGCCTGGGAACATGACTGAGGCGTGATTCTGGAAAACTGTGGCCTGGGAAAATGACATCTGTTTAGATTGTGGAATACTGTGCCCCGGGAACCTGACTGAGCCTTGGTTCTGAAACCCTGTGGACTGGGAACATGACTGAGGATTTATTCTGGAACCCTGTAGCCTGGGAACATAACTGAGGATTGATTCTGGAACCCTGTGGCCTGGGAACATGATACCGGTGGATTCTGGAACCCTGGGGACTGGGCATGTGACATCTGTTTAGATTGTGGAATACTGTGCCCCGGGAACCTGACTGAGCCTTGGTTCTGGAACCCTGTGGATTGGGAACATGACTGAGGATTTATTCTAGAACCCTGTAGCCTGGAAACATAACTGAGGATTGATTCTCGAACCCTGTGGCCTGGCAACATGACATCGGTGGATTCTAGAACCCTGTGGCCTGGGAACATGTCTGAGGTTTGATGGTGGAAACCTGTGGCTTGGCAACATGACTAAGGTTTGATTCTGGAAGACTGTGGCCAGGAAGCATGATATCTGGTTGATTCTGGAAACTTGTGTCCTGGGAACATGACTGAGGTTTGTTTCTGGAAGCCTGTGCCCTGGGAACATGACTGAGGTTTGATTCTGGACACCTGTGTCCTGGGAACATGACTGAGGTTTGATGGTTGAAACCTGTGGCCCGCGAACATGACTCAGGTTTGATTCTGGAACCATGTGTCCTGGGAACATGACTGAGGTTTGATTTTGGAAACCTTTGGCCTGGGAAAATGACTGAGGTTTCATTGTGGAAACATGTGGCCTGGGATCATGACTGAGGTTTGATGGTGGAACACTCTGGCCTGGCAAAATGACTGAGGCTTGATTCTGGAACCCTGTGGCCCGGGAACATGAGAACGGTTTGATTCTGGAACCCTGTGGCCTTTAACATGACATCGGTGGATTCTGGAACCCTGTGGCCTGGGAACATGAGAACGGTTTGATTCTGGAACCCTGTGGCCTGGGAACATGAGTGAGGATTGATGGTGGAACCCTGTGGCCTGGCAACATGACTGAGGTTTGATACTGGAAGACTGTGGCCAGGAAACATGATATCGGGTTGATTCTGGAAACTTCTGTCCTGCGAACAAGACTGAGGTTTGATTCTGGAACCCTGTGTCCTGGGAATATGACAAAGGTTTGTTGCTGGAAGCCTGTTCCCTGGGTACATGACTGAGGTTTGATTCTGGACACCTGTGTCCTGGGAACATGAGTGATGTTTGATTGTTGAAACCTGTGGCCTGCGAACATGACTCAGGTTTGATTCTGGAACCATGTGTCCTGGGAATATGACTGAGGTTTGATTCTGGAAACCTTTGGCCTGAGAAAATGACTGAGGTTTCATTGTGGAAACATGTGGCCTGGGATCATGACTGAGGTTTGATGGTGGAACACTCTGGCCTGGCAAAATGACTGAGGATTGATTCTGGAACCCTGTGGCCCGGGAACGTGACTGAGGTTTGATGGCAGAAACCTGTGGCCTGGCAACATGACTGACGTTTGATTCTGGATCCCTGTGTCCTGGGAACATGACTGAGGCGTGATTCTGGAAAACTGTGGCCTGGGAACATGACATCTGTTTAGATTGTGGAATACTGTGCCCCGGGAACCTGACTGAGCCTTGGTTCTGAAACCCTGTGGACTGGGGACATGACTGAGGATTTATTCTGGAACCCTGTAGCCTGGGAACATAACTGAGGATTGATTCTGGAACCCTGTGGCCTGGGAACATGATACCGGTGGATTCTGGAACCCTGGGGACTGGGCATGTGACATCTGTTTAGATTGTGGAATACTGTGCCCCGGGAACCTGACTGAGCCTTGGTTCTGGAACCCTGTGGATTGGGAACATGACTGAGGATTTATTCTAGAACCCTGTAGCCTGGAAACATAACTGAGGATTGATTCTCGAACCCTGTGGCCTGGCAACATGACATCGGTGGATTCTAGAACCCTGTGGCCTGGGAACATGTCTGAGGTTTGATGGTGGAAACCTGTGGCTTGGCAACATGACTAAGGTTTGATTCTGGAAGACTGTGTCCAGGAAGCATGATATCTGGTTGATTCTGGAAACTTGTGTCCTGGGAACATGACTGAGGTTTGTTTCTGGAAGCCTGTGCCCTGGGAACATGACTGAGGTTTGATTCTGGACACCTGTGTCCTGGGAACATGACTGAGGTTTGATGGTTGAAACCTGTGGCCCGCGAACATGACTCAGGTTTGATTCTGGAACCATGTTTCCTGGGAACATGACTGAGGTTTGATTTTGGAAACCTTTGGCCTGGGAAAATGACTGAGGTTTCATTGTGGAAACATGTGGCCTGGGATCATGACTGAGGTTTGATGGTGGAACACTCTGGCCTGGCAAAATGACTGAGGCTTGATTCTGGAACCCTGTGGCCCGGGAACATGAGAACGGTTTGATTCTGGAACCCTGTGGCCTTTAACATGACATCGGTGGATTCTGGAACCCTGTGGCCTGGGAACATGAGAACGGTTTGATTCTGGAACCCTGTGGCCTGGGAACATGAGTGAGGATTGATGGTGGAACCCTGTGGCCTGGCAACATGACTGAGGTTTGATACTGGAAGACTGTGGCCAGGAAACATGATATCGGGTTGATTCTGGAAACTTCTGTCCTGGGAACAAGACTGAGGTTTGATTCTGGAACCCTGTGTCCTGGGAATATGACAAAGGTTTGTTGCTGGAAGCCTGTTCCCTGGGTACATGACTGAGGTTTGATTCTGGACACCTGTGTCCTGGGAACATGAGTGATGTTTGATTGTTGAAACCTGTGGCCTGCGAACATGACTCAGGTTTGATTCTGGAACCATGTGTCCTGGGAATATGACTGAGGTTTGAATCTGGAAACCTTTGGCCTGAGAAAATGACTGAGGTTTCATTGTGGAAACATGTGGCCTGGGATCATGACTGAGGTTTGATGGTGGAACACTCTGGCCTGGCAAAATGACTGAGGCTTGATTCTGGAACCCTGTGGCCCGGGAACGTGACTGAGGTTTGATGGCAGAAACCTGTGGCCTGGCAACATGACTGACGTTTGATTCTGGATCCCGGTGGCCTGGGAACATGACTGAGGCGTGATTCTGGAAAACTGTGGCCTGGGAACATGACATCTGTTTAGATTGTGGAATACTGTGCCCCGGGAACCTGACTGAGCCTTGGTTCTGAAACCCTGTGGACTGGGAACATGACTGAGGTTTTATTCTGGAACCCTGTAGCCTGGGAACATAACTGAGGATTGATTCTGGAACCCTGTGGCCTGGGAACATGATACCGGTGGATTCTGGAACCCTGGGGACTGGGCATGTGACATCTGTTTAGATTGTGGAATACTGTGCCCCGGGAAACTGACTGAGCCTTGGTTCTGGAACCCTGTGGATTGGGAACATGACTGAAGATTTATTCTAGAACCCTGTAGCCTGGAAACATAACTGAGGATTGATTCTCGAACCCTGTGGCCTGGGAACATGACATCGGTGGATTCTACAACCCTGTGGCCTGGGAACATGCCTGAGGTTTGATGGTGGAAACCTGTGGCTTGGCAACATGACTAAGGTTTGATTCTGGAAGACTGTGGCCAGGAAGCATGATATCTGGTTGATTCTGGAAACTTGTGTCCTGGGAACATGACTGAGGTTTGTTTCTGGAAGCCTGTGCCCTGGGAACATGACTGAGGTTTGATTCTGGACACCTGTGTCCTGGGAACATGACTGAGGTTTGATGGTTGAAACCTGTGGCCCGCGAACATGACTCAGGTTTGATTCTGGAACCATGTGTCCTGGGAACATGACTGAGGTTTGATTTTGGAAACCTTTGGCCTGGGAAAATGACTGAGGTTTCATTGTGGAAACATGTGGCCTGGGATCATGACTGAGGTTTGATGGTGGAACACTCTGGCCTGGCAAAATGACTGAGGCTTGATTCTGGAACCCTGTGGCCCGGGAACATGAGAACGGTTTGATTCTGGAACCCTGTGGCCTTTAACATGACATCGGTGGATTCTGGAACCCTGTGGCCTGGGAACATGAGAACGGTTTGATTCTGGAACCCTGTGGCCTGGGAACATGAGTGAGGATTGATGGTGGAACCCTGTGGCCTGGCAACATGACTGAGGTTTGATACTGGAAGACTGTGGCCAGGAAACATGATATCGGGTTGATTCTGGAAACTTCTGTCCTGGGAACAAGACTGAGGTTTGATTCTGGAACCCTGTGTCCTGGGAATATGACAAAGGTTTGTTGCTGGAAGCCTGTTCCCTGGGTACATGACTGAGGTTTGATTCTGGACACCTGTGTCCTGGGAACATGAGTGATGTTTGATGGTTGAAACCTGTGGCCTGCGAACATGACTCAGGTTTGATTCTGGAACCATGTGTCCTGGGAATATGACTGAGGTTTGATTCTGGAAACCTTTGGCCTGAGAAAATGACTGAGCTTTCATTGTGGAAACATGTGGCCTGGGATCATGACTGAGGTTTGATGGTGGAACACTCTGGCCTGGCAAAATGACTGAGGCTTGATTCTGGAACCCTGTGGCCCGGGAACGTGACTGAGGTTTGATGGCAGAAACCTGTGGCCTGGCAACATGACTGACGTTTGATTCTGGATCCCTGTGGCCTGGGAACATGACTGAGGCGTGATTCTGGAAAACTGTGGCCTGGGAACATGACATCTGTTTAGATTGTGGAATACTGTGCCCCGGGAACCTGACTGAGCCTTGGTTCTGAAACCCTGTGGACTGGGAACATGACTGAGGATTTATTCTGGAACCCTGTAGCCTGGGAACATAACTGAGGATTGATTCTGGAACCCTGTGGCCTGGGAACATGATACCGGTGGATTCTGGAACCCTGGGGACTGGGCATGTGACATCTGTTTAGATTGTGGAATACTGTGCCCCGGGAACCTGACTGAGCCTTGGTTCTGGAACCCTGTGGATTGGGAACATGACTGAGGATTTATTCTAGAACCCTGTAGCCTGGAAACATAACTGAGGATTGATTCTCGAACCCTGTGGCCTGGCAACATGACATCGGTGGATTCTAGAACCCTGTGGCCTGGGAACATGTCTGAGGTTTGATGGTGGAAACCTGTGGCTTGGCAACATGACTAAGGTTTGATTCTGGAAGACTGTGGCCAGGAAGCATGATATCTGGTTGATTCTGGAAACTTGTGTCCTGGGAACATGACTGAGGTTTGTTTCTGGAAGCCTGTGCCCTGGGAACATGACTGAGGTTTGATTCTGGACACCTGTGTCCTGGGAACATGACTGAGGTTTGATGGTTGAAACCTGTGGCCCGCGAACATGACTCAGGTTTGATTCTGGAACCATGTGTCCTGGGAACATGACTGAGGTTTGATTTTGGAAACCTTTGGCCTGGGAAAATGACTGAGGTTTCATTGTGGAAACATGTGGCCTGGGATCATGACTGAGGTTTGATGGTGGAACACTCTGGCCTGGCAAAATGACTGAGGCTTGATTCTGGAACCCTGTGGCCCGGGAACATGAGAACGGTTTGATTCTGGAACCCTGTGGCCTTTAACATGACATCGGTGGATTCTGGAACCCTGTGGCCTGGGAACATGAGAACGGTTTGATTCTGGAACCCTGTGGCCTGGGAACATGAGTGAGGATTGATGGTGGAACCCTGTGGCCTGGCAACATGACTGAGGTTTGATACTGGAAGACTGTGGCCAGGAAACATGATATCGGGTTGATTCTGGAAACTTCTGTCCTGGGAACAAGACTGAGGTTTGATTCTGGAACCCTGTGTCCTGGGAATATGACAAAGGTTTGTTGCTGGAAGCCTGTTCCCTGGGTAAATGACTGAGGTTTGATTCTGGACACCTGTGTCCTGGGAACATGAGTGATGTTTGATGGTTGAAACCTGTGGCCTGCGAACATGACGCAGGTTTGATTCTGGAACCATGAGTCCTGGGAATATGACTGAGGTTTGATTCTGGAAACCTTTGGCCTGAGAAAATGACTGAGGTTTCATTGTGGAAACATGTGGCCTGGGATCATGACTGAGGTTTGATGGTGGAACACTCTGGCCTGGCAAAATGACTGAGGCTTGATTCTGGAACCCTGTGGCCCGGGAACGTGACTGAGGTTTGATGGCAGAAACCTGTGGCCTGGCAACATGACTGACGTTTGATTCTGGATCCCGGTGGCCTGGGAACATGACTGAGGCGTGATTCTGGAAAACTGTGGCCTGGGAACATGACATCTGTTTAGATTGTGGAATACTGTGCCCCGGGAACCTGACTGAGCCTTGGTTCTGAAACCCTGTGGACTGGGAACATGACTGAGGTTTTATTCTGGAACCCTGTAGCCTGGGAACATAACTGAGGATTGATTCTGGAACCCTGTGGCCTGGGAACATGATACCGGTGGATTCTGGAACCCTGGGGACTGGGCATGTGACATCTGTTTAGATTGTGGAATACTGTGCCCCGGGAACCTGACTGAGCCTTGGTTCTGGAACCCTGTGGATTGGGAGCATGACTGAGGTTTTATTCTAGAACGCTGTAGCCTGGAAACATAACTGAGGATTGATTCTCGAACCCTGTGGCCTGGCAACATGACATCGGTGGATTCTACAACCCTGTGGCCTGGGAACATGTCTGAGGTTTGATGGTGGAAACCTGTGGCTTGGCAACATGACTAAGGTTTGATTCTGGAAGACTGTGGCCAGGAAGCATGATATCTGGTTGATTCTGGAAACTTGTGTCCTGGGAACATGACTGAGGTTTGTTTCTGGAAGCCTGTGCCCTGGGAACATGACTGAGGTTTGATTCTGGACACCTGTGTCCTGGGAACATGACTGAGGTTTGATGGTTGAAACCTGTGGCCCGCGAACATGACTCAGGTTTGATTCTGGAACCATGTGTCCTGGGAACATGACTGAGGTTTGATTTTGGAAACCTTTGGCCTGGGAAAATGACTGAGGTTTCATTGTGGAAACATGTGGCCTGGGATCATGACTGAGGTTTGATGGTGGAACACTCTGGCCTGGCAAAATGACTGAGGCTTGATTCTGGAACCCTGTGGCCCGGGAACATGAGAACGGTTTGATTCTGGAACCCTGTGGCCTGGGAACATGAGTGAGGATTGATGGTGGAACCCTGTGGCCTTTAACATGACATCGGTGGATTCTGGAACCCTGTGGCCTGGGAACATGAGAACGGTTTGATTCTGGAACCCTGTGGCCTGGGAACATGAGTGAGGATTGATGGTGGAACCCTGTGGCCTGGCAACATGACTGAGGTTTGATACTGGAAGACTGTGGCCAGGAAACATGATATCGGGTTGATTCTGGAAACTTCTGTCCTCGGAAGAAGACTGAGGTTTGATTCTGGAACCCTGTGTCCTGGGAATATGACAAAGGTTTGTTGCTGGAAGCCTGTTCCCTGGGTACATGACTGAGGTTTGATTCTGGACACCTGTGTCCTGGGAACATGAGTGATGTTTGATGGTTGAAACCTGTGGCCTGCGAACATGACGCAGGTTTGATTCTGGAACCATGTGTCCTGGGAATATGACTGAGGTTTGATTCTGGAAACCTTTGGCCTGAGAAAATGACTGAGGTTTCATTGTGGAAACATGTGGCCTGGGATCATGACTGAGGTTTGATGGTGGAACACTCTGGCCTGGCAAAATGACTGAGGCTTGATTCTGGAACCCTGTGGCCCGGGAACGTGACTGAGGTTTGATGGCAGAAACCTGTGGCCTGGCAACATGACTGACGTTTGATTCTGGATCCCTGTGGCCTGGGAACATGACTGAGGCGTGATTCTGGAAAACTGTGGCCTGGGAACATGACATCTGTTTAGATTGTGGAATACTGTGCCCCGGGAACCTGACTGAGCCTTGGTTCTGAAACCCTGTGGACTGGGAACATGACTGAGGATTTATTCTGGAACCCTGTAGCCTGGGAACATAACTGAGGATTGATTCTGGAACCCTGTGGCCTGGGAACATGATACCGGTGGATTCTGGAACCCTGGGGACTGGGCATGTGACATCTGTTTAGATTGTGGAATACTGTGCCCCGGGAACCTGACTGAGCCTTGGTTCTGGAACCCTGTGGATTGGGAACATGACTGAGGATTTATTCTAGAACCCTGTAGCCTGGAAACATAACTGAGGATTGATTCTCGAACCCTGTGGCCTGGCAACATGACATCGGTGGATTCTAGAACCCTGTGGCCTGGGAACATGTCTGAGGTTTGATGGTGGAAACCTGTGGCTTGGCAACATGACTAAGGTTTGATTCTGGAAGACTGTGGCCAGGGAGCATGATATCTGGTTGATTCTGGAAACTTGTGTCCTGGGAACATGACTGAGGTTTGTTTCTGGAAGCCTGTGCCCTGGGAACATGACTGAGGTTTGATTCTGGACACCTGTGTCCTGGGAACATGACTGAGGATTGATGGTTGAAACCTGTGGCCCGCGAACATGACTCAGGTTTGATTCTGGAACCATGTGTCCTGGGAACATGACTGAGGTTTGATTTTGGAAACCTTTGGCCTGGGAAAATGACTGAGGTTTCACTGTGGAAACATGTGGCCTGGGATCATGACTGAGGTTTGATGGTGGAACACTCTGGCCTGGCAAAATGACTGAGGCTTGATTCTGGAACCCTGTGGCCCGGGAACATGAGAACGGTTTGATTCTGGAACCCTGTGGCCTTTAACATGACATCGGTGGATTCTGGAACCCTGTGGCCTGGGAACATGAGAACGGTTTGATTCTGGAACCCTGTGGCCTGGGAACATGAGTGAGGATTGATGGTGGAACCCTGTGGCCTGGCAACATGACTGAGGTTTGATACTGGAAGACTGTGGCCAGGAAACATGATATCGGGTTGATTCTGGAAACTTCTGTCCTGGGAACAAGACTGAGGTTTGATTCTGGAACCCTGTGTCCTGGGAATATGACAAAGGTTTGTTGCTGGAAGCCTGTTCCCTGGGTACATGACTGAGGTTTGATTCTGGACACCTGTGTCCTGGGAACATGAGTGATGTTTGATTGTTGAAACCTGTGGCCTGCGAACATGACGCAGGTTTGATTCTGGAACCATGTGTCCTGGGAATATGACTGAGGTTTGATTCTGGAAACCTTTGGCCTGAGAAAATGACTGAGGTTTCATTGTGGAAACATGTGGCCTGGGATCATGACTGAGGTTTGATGGTGGAACACTCTGGCCTGGCAAAATGACTGAGGCTTGATTCTGGAACCCTGTGGCCCGGGAACGTGACTGAGGTTTGATGGCAGAAACCTGTGGCCTGGCAACATGACTGACGTTTGATTCTGGATCCCGGTGGCCTGGGAACATGACTGAGGCGTGATTCTGGAAAACTGTGGCCTGGGAACATGACATCTGTTTAGATTGTGGAATACTGTGCCCCGGGAACCTGACTGAGCCTTGGTTCTGAAACCCTGTGGACTGGGAACATGACTGAGGTTTTATTCTGGAACCCTGTAGCCTGGGAACATAACTGAGGATTGATTCTGGAACCCTGTGGCCTGGGAACATGATACCGGTGGATTCTGGAACCCTGGGGACTGGGCATGTGACATCTGTTTAGATTGTGGAATACTGTGCCCCGGGAACCTGACTGAGCCTTGGTTCTGGAACCCTGTGGATTGGGAACATGACTGAGGTTTTATTCTAGAACCCTGTAGCCTGGAAACATAACTGAGGATTGATTCTCGAACCCTGTGGCCTGGCAACATGACATCGGTGGATTCTAGAACCCTGTGGCCTGGGAACATGTCTGAGGTTTGATGGTGGAAACTTGTGGCTTGGCAACATGACTAAGGTTTGATTCTGGAAGACTGTGGCCAGGAAGCATGATATCTGGTTGATTCTGGAAACTTGTGTCCTGGGAACATGACTGAGGTTTGTTTCTGGAAGCCTGTGCCCTGGGAACATGACTGAGGTTTGATTCTGGACACCTGTGTCCTGGGAACATGACTGAGGTTTGATGGTTGAAACCTGTGGCCCGCGAACATGACTCAGGTTTGATTCTGGAACCATGTGTCCTGGGAACATGACTGAGGTTTGATTTTGGAAACCTTTGGCCTGGGAAAATGACTGAGGTTTCATTGTGGAAACATGTGGCCTGGGATCATGACTGAGGTTTGATGGTGGAACACTCTGGCCTGGCAAAATGACTGAGGCTTGATTCTGGAACCCTGTGGCCCGGGAACATGAGAACGGTTTGATTCTGGAACCCTGTGGCCTTTAACATGACATCGGTGGATTCTGGAACCCTGTGGCCTGGGAACATGAGAACGGTTTGATTCTGGAACCCTGTGGCCTGGGAACATGAGTGAGGATTGATGGTGGAACCCTGTGGCCTGGCAACATGACTGAGGTTTGATACTGGAAGACTGTGGCCAGGAAACATGATATCGGGTTGATTCTGGAAACTTCTGTCCTGGGAACAAGACTGAGGTTTGATTCTGGAACCCTGTGTCCTGGGAATATGACAAAGGTTTGTTGCTGGAAGCCTGTTCCCTGGGTACATGACTGAGGTTTGATTCTGGACACCTGTGTCCTGGGAACATGAGTGATGTTTGATTGTTGAAACCTGTGGCCTGCGAACATGACTCAGGTTTGATTCTGGAACCATGTGTCCTGGGAATATGACTGAGGTTTGATTCTGGAAACCTTTGGCCTGAGAAAATGACTGAGGTTTCATTGTGGAAACATGTGGCCTGGGATCATGACTGAGGTTTGATGGTGGAACACTCTGGCCTGGCAAAATGACTGAGGCTTGATTCTGGAACCCTGTGGCCCGGGAACGTGACTGAGGTTTGATGGCAGAAACCTGTGGCCTGGCAACATGACTGACGTTTGATTCTGGATCCCGGTGGCCTGGGAACATGACTGAGGCGTGATTCTGGAAAACTGTGGCCTGGGAACATGACATCTGTTTAGATTGTGGAATACTGTGCCCCGGGAACCTGACTGAGCCTTGGTTCTGAAACCCTGTGGACTGGGAACATGACTGAGGTTTTATTCTGGAACCCTGTAGCCTGGGAACATAACTGAGGATTGATTCTGGAACCCTGTGGCCTGGGAACATGATACCGGTGGATTCTGGAACCCTGGGGACTGGGCATGTGACATCTGTTTAGATTGTGGAATACTGTGCCCCGGGAACCTGACTGAGCCTTGGTTCTGGAACCCTGTGGATTGGGAACATGACTGAGGTTTTATTCTAGAACCCTGTAGCCTGGAAACATAACTGAGGATTGATTCTCGAACCCTGTGGCCTGGCAACATGACATCGGTGGATTCTAGAACCCTGTGGCCTGGGAACATGTCTGAGGTTTGATGGTGGAAACCTGTGGCTTGGCAACATGACTAAGGTTTGATTCTGGAAGACTGTGGCCAGGAAGCATGATATCTGGTTGATTCTGGAAACTTGTGTCCTGGGAACATGACTGAGGTTTGTTTCTGGAAGCCTGTGCCCTGGGAACATGACTGAGGTTTGATTCTGGACACCTGTGTCCTGGGAACATGACTGAGGTTTGATGGTTGAAACCTGTGGCCCGCGAACATGACTCAGGTTTGATTCTGGAACCATGTGTCCTGGGAACATGACTGAGGTTTGATTTTGGAAACCTTTGGCCTGGGAAAATGACTGAGGTTTCATTGTGGAAACATGTGGCCTGGGATCATGACTGAGGTTTGATGGTGGAACACTCTGGCCTGGCAAAATGACTGAGGCTTGATTCTGGAACCCTGTGGCCCGGGAACATGAGAACGGTTTGATTCTGGAACCCTGTGGCCTTTAACATGACATCGGTGGATTCTGGAACCCTGTGGCCTGGGAACATGAGAACGGTTTGATTCTGGAACCCTGTGGCCTGGGAACATGAGTGAGGATTGATGGTGGAACCCTGTGGCCTGGCAACATGACTGAGGTTTGATACTGGAAGACTGTGGCCAGGAAACATGATATCGGGTTGATTCTGGAAACTTCTGTCCTGGGAACAAGACTGAGGTTTGATTCTGGAACCCTGTGTCCTGGGAATATGACAAAGGTTTGTTGCTGGAAGCCTGTTCCCTGGGTACATGACTGAGGTTTGATTCTGGACACCTGTGTCCTGGGAACATGAGTGATGTTTGATTGTTGAAACCTGTGGCCTGCGAACATGACTCAGGTTTGATTCTAGAACCATGTGTCCTGGGAACATGACTGAGGTTTGATTCTGGAAACCTTTGGCCTGAGAAAATGACTGAGGTTTCATTGTGGAAACATGTGGCCTGGGATCATGACTGAGGTTTGATGGTGGAACACTCTGGCCTGGCAAAATGACTGAGGCTTGATTCTGGAACCCTGTGGCCCGGGAACGTGACTGAGGTTTGATGGCAGAAACCTGTGGCCTGGCAACATGACTGACGTTTGATTCTGGATCCCGGTGGCCTGGGAACATGACTGAGGCGTGATTCTGGAAAACTGTGGCCTGGGAACATGACATCTGTTTAGATTGTGGAATACTGTGCCCCGGGAACCTGACTGAGCCTTGGTTCTGAAACCCTGTGGACTGGGAACATGACTGAGGTTTTATTCTGGAACCCTGTAGCCTGGGAACATAACTGAGGATTGATTCTGGAACCCTGTGGCCTGGGAACATGATACCGGTGGATTCTGGAACCCTGGGGACTGGGCATGTGACATCTGTTTAGATTGTGGAATACTGTGCCCCGGGAACCTGACTGAGCCTTGGTTCTGGAACCCTGTGGATTGGGAACATGACTGAGGTTTTATTCTAGAACCCTGTAGCCTGGAAACATAACTGAGGATTGATTCTCGAACCCTGTGGCCTGGCAACATGACATCGGTGGATTCTAGAACCCTGTGGCCTGGGAACATGTCTGAGGTTTGATGGTGGAAACCTGTGGCTTGGCAACATGACTAAGGTTTGATTCTGGAAGACTGTGGCCAGGAAGCATGATATCTGGTTGATTCTGGAAACTTGTGTCCTGGGAACATGACTGAGGTTTGTTTCTGGAAGCCTGTGCCCTGGGAACATGACTGAGGTTTGATTCTGGACACCTGTGTCCTGGGAACATGACTGAGGTTTGATGGTTGAAACCTGTGGCCCGCGAACATGACTCAGGTTTGATTCTGGAACCATGTGTCCTGGGAACATGACTGAGGTTTGATTTTGGAAACCTTTGGCCTGGGAAAATGACTGAGGTTTCATTGTGGAAACATGTGGCCTGGGATCATGACTGAGGTTTGATGGTGGAACACTCTGGCCTGGCAAAATGACTGAGGCTTGATTCTGGAACCCTGTGGCCCGGGAACATGAGAACGGTTTGATTCTGGAACCCTGTGGCCTTTAACATGACATCGGTGGATTCTGGAACCCTGTGGCCTGGGAACATGAGAACGGTTTGATTCTGGAACCCTGTGGCCTGGGAACATGAGTGAGGATTGATGGTGGAACCCTGTGGCCTGGCAACATGACTGAGGTTTGATACTGGAAGACTGTGGCCAGGAAACATGATATCGGGTTGATTCTGGAAACTTCTGTCCTGGGAACAAGACTGAGGTTTGATTCTGGAACCCTGTGTCCTGGGAATATGACAAAGGTTTGTTGCTGGAAGCCTGTTCCCTGGGTACATGACTGAGGTTTGATTCTGGACACCTGTGTCCTGGGAACATGAGTGATGTTTGATGGTTGAAACCTGTGGCCTGCGAACATGACTCAGGTTTGATTCTGGAACCATGTGTCCTGGGAATATGACTGAGGTTTGATTCTGGAAACCTTTGGCCTGAGAAAATGACTGAGGTTTCATTGTGGAAACATGTGGCCTGGGATCATGACTGAGGTTTGATGGTGGAACACTCTGGCCTGGCAAAATGACTGAGGCTTGATTCTGGAACCCTGTGGCCCGGGAACGTGACTGAGGTTTGATGGCAGAAACCTGTGGCCTGGCAACATGACTGACGTTTGATTCTGGATCCCTGTGGCCTGGGAACATGACTGAGGCGTGATTCTGGAAAACTGTGGCCTGGGAACATGACATCTGTTTAGATTGTGGAATACTGTGCCCCGGGAACCTGACTGAGCCTTGGTTCTGAAACCCTGTGGACTGGGAACATGACTGAGGTTTTATTCTGGAACCCTGTAGCCTGGGAACATAACTGAGGATTGATTCTGGAACCCTGTGGCCTGGGAACATGATACCGGTGGATTCTGGAACCCTGGGGACTGGGCATGTGACATCTGTTTAGATTGTGGAATACTCTGCCCCTGGAACCTGACTGAGCCTTGGTTCTGGAACCCTGTGGATTGGGAACATGACTGAGGTTTTATTCTAGAACCCTGTAGCCTGGAAACATAACTGAGGATTGATTCTCGAACCCTGTGGCCTGGCAACATGACATCGGTGGATTCTAGAACCCTGTGGCCTGGGAACATGTCTGAGGTTTGATGGTGGAAACCTGTGGCTTGGCAACATGACTAAGGTTTGATTCTGGAAGACTGTGGCCAGTAAGCATGATATCTGGTTGATTCTGGAAACTTGTGTCCTGGGAACATGACTGAGGTTTGTTTCTGGAAGCCTGTGCCCTGGGAACATGACTGAGGTTTGATTCTGGACACCTGTGTCCTGGGAACATGACTGAGGTTTGATGGTTGAAACCTGTGGCCCGCGAACATGACTCAGGTTTGATTCTGGAACCATGTGTCCTGGGAACATGACTGAGGTTTGATTTTGGAAACCTTTGGCCTGGGAAAATGACTGAGGTTTCATTGTGGAAACATGTGGCCTGGGATCATGACTGAGGTTTGATGGTGGAACACTCTGGCCTGGCAAAATGACTGAGGCTTGATTCTGGAACCCTGTGGCCCGGGAACATGAGAACGGTTTGATTCTGGAACCCTGTGGCCTTTAACATGACATCGGTGGATTCTGGAACCCTGTGGCCTGGGAACATGAGAACGGTTTGATTCTGGAACCCTGTGGCCTGGGAACATGAGTGAGGATTGATGGTGGAACCCTGTGGCCTGGCAACATGACTGAGGTTTGATACTGGAAGACTGTGGCCAGGAAACATGATATCGGGTTGATTCTGGAAACTTCTGTCCTGGGAACAAGACTGAGGTTTGATTCTGGAACCCTGTGTCCTGGGAATATGACAAAGGTTTGTTGCTGGAAGCCTGTTCCCTGGGTACATGACTGAGGTTTGATTCTGGACACCTGTGTCCTGGGAACATGAGTGATGTTTGATTGTTGAAACCTGTGGCCTGCGAACATGACTCAGGTTTGATTCTGGAACCATGTGTCCTGGGAATATGACTGAGGTTTGATTCTGGAAACCTTTGGCCTGAGAAAATGACTGAGGTTTCATTGTGGAAACATGTGGCCTGGGATCATGACTGAGGTTTGATGGTGGAACACTCTGGCCTGGCAAAATGACTGAGGCTTGATTCTGGAACCCTGTGGCCCGGGAACGTGACTGAGGTTTGATGGCAGAAACCTGTGGCCTGGCAACATGACTGACGTTTGATTCTGGATCCCGGTGGCCTGGGAACATGACTGAGGCGTGATTCTGGAAAACTGTGGCCTGGGAAAATGACATCTGTTTAGATTGTGGAATACTGTGCCCCGGGAACCTGACTGAGCCTTGGTTCTGAAACCCTGTGGACTGGGAACATGACTGAGGATTTATTCTGGAACCCTGTAGCCTGGGAACATAACTGAGGATTGATTCTGGAACCCTGTGGCCTGGGAACATGATACCGGTGGATTCTGGAACCCTGGGGACTGGGCATGTGACATCTGTTTAGATTGTGGAATACTGTGCCCCGGGAACCTGACTGAGCCTTGGTTCTGGAACCCTGTGGATTGGGAACATGACTGAGGATTTATTCTAGAACCCTGTAGCCTGGAAACATAACTGAGGATTGATTCTCGAACCCTGTGGCCTGGCAACATGACATCGGTGGATTCTAGAACCCTGTGGCCTGGGAACATGTCTGAGGTTTGATGGTGGAAACCTGTGGCTTGGCAACATGACTAAGGTTTGATTCTGGAAGACTGTGGCCAGGAAGCATGATATCTGGTTGATTCTGGAAACTTGTGTCCTGGGAACATGACTGAGGTTTGTTTCTGGAAGCCTGTGCCCTGGGAACATGACTGAGGTTTGATTCTGGACACCTGTGTCCTGGGAACATGACTGAGGTTTGATGGTTGAAACCTGTGGCCCGCGAACATGACTCAGGTTTGATTCTGGAACCATGTGTCCTGGGAACATGACTGAGGTTTGATTTTGGAAACCTTTGGCCTGGGAAAATGACTGAGGTTTCATTGTGGAAACATGTGGCCTGGGATCATGACTGAGGTTTGATGGTGGAACACTCTGGCCTGGCAAAATGACTGAGGCTTGATTCTGGAACCCTGTGGCCCGGGAACATGAGAACGGTTTGATTCTGGAACCCTGTGGCCTTTAACATGACATCGGTGGATTCTGGAACCCTGTGGCCTGGGAACATGAGAACGGTTTGATTCTGGAACCCTGTGGCCTGGGAACATGAGTGAGGATTGATGGTGGAACCCTGTGGCCTGGCAACATGACTGAGGTTTGATACTGGAAGACTGTGGCCAGGAAACATGATATCGGGTTGATTCTGGAAACTTCTGTCCTGCGAACAAGACTGAGGTTTGATTCTGGAACCCTGTGTCCTGGGAATATGACAAAGGTTTGTTGCTGGAAGCCTGTTCCCTGGGTACATGACTGAGGTTTGATTCTGGACACCTGTGTCCTGGGAACATGAGTGATGTTTGATTGTTGAAACCTGTGGCCTGCGAACATGACTCAGGTTTGATTCTGGAACCATGTGTCCTGGGAATATGACTGAGGTTTGATTCTGGAAACCTTTGGCCTGAGAAAATGACTGAGGTTTCATTGTGGAAACATGTGGCCTGGGATCATGACTGAGGTTTGATGGTGGAACACTCTGGCCTGGCAAAATGACTGAGGATTGATTCTGGAACCCTGTGGCCCGGGAACGTGACTGAGGTTTGATGGCAGAAACCTGTGGCCTGGCAACATGACTGACGTTTGATTCTGGATCCCTGTGTCCTGGGAACATGACTGAGGCGTGATTCTGGAAAACTGTGGCCTGGGAACATGACATCTGTTTAGATTGTGGAATACTGTGCCCCGGGAACCTGACTGAGCCTTGGTTCTGAAACCCTGTGGACTGGGGACATGACTGAGGATTTATTCTGGAACCCTGTAGCCTGGGAACATAACTGAGGATTGATTCTGGAACCCTGTGGCCTGGGAACATGATACCGGTGGATTCTGGAACCCTGGGGACTGGGCATGTGACATCTGTTTAGATTGTGGAATACTGTGCCCCGGGAACCTGACTGAGCCTTGGTTCTGGAACCCTGTGGATTGGGAACATGACTGAGGATTTATTCTAGAACCCTGTAGCCTGGAAACATAACTGAGGATTGATTCTCGAACCCTGTGGCCTGGCAACATGACATCGGTGGATTCTAGAACCCTGTGGCCTGGGAACATGTCTGAGGTTTGATGGTGGAAACCTGTGGCTTGGCAACATGACTAAGGTTTGATTCTGGAAGACTGTGTCCAGGAAGCATGATATCTGGTTGATTCTGGAAACTTGTGTCCTGGGAACATGACTGAGGTTTGTTTCTGGAAGCCTGTGCCCTGGGAACATGACTGAGGTTTGATTCTGGACACCTGTGTCCTGGGAACATGACTGAGGTTTGATGGTTGAAACCTGTGGCCCGCGAACATGACTCAGGTTTGATTCTGGAACCATGTTTCCTGGGAACATGACTGAGGTTTGATTTTGGAAACCTTTGGCCTGGGAAAATGACTGAGGTTTCATTGTGGAAACATGTGGCCTGGGATCATGACTGAGGTTTGATGGTGGAACACTCTGGCCTGGCAAAATGACTGAGGCTTGATTCTGGAACCCTGTGGCCCGGGAACATGAGAACGGTTTGATTCTGGAACCCTGTGGCCTTTAACATGACATCGGTGGATTCTGGAACCCTGTGGCCTGGGAACATGAGAACGGTTTGATTCTGGAACCCTGTGGCCTGGGAACATGAGTGAGGATTGATGGTGGAACCCTGTGGCCTGGCAACATGACTGAGGTTTGATACTGGAAGACTGTGGCCAGGAAACATGATATCGGGTTGATTCTGGAAACTTCTGTCCTGGGAACAAGACTGAGGTTTGATTCTGGAACCCTGTGTCCTGGGAATATGACAAAGGTTTGTTGCTGGAAGCCTGTTCCCTGGGTACATGACTGAGGTTTGATTCTGGACACCTGTGTCCTGGGAACATGAGTGATGTTTGATTGTTGAAACCTGTGGCCTGCGAACATGACTCAGGTTTGATTCTGGAACCATGTGTCCTGGGAATATGACTGAGGTTTGAATCTGGAAACCTTTGGCCTGAGAAAATGACTGAGGTTTCATTGTGGAAACATGTGGCCTGGGATCATGACTGAGGTTTGATGGTGGAACACTCTGGCCTGGCAAAATGACTGAGGCTTGATTCTGGAACCCTGTGGCCCGGGAACGTGACTGAGGTTTGATGGCAGAAACCTGTGGCCTGGCAACATGACTGACGTTTGATTCTGGATCCCGGTGGCCTGGGAACATGACTGAGGCGTGATTCTGGAAAACTGTGGCCTGGGAACATGACATCTGTTTAGATTGTGGAATACTGTGCCCCGGGAACCTGACTGAGCCTTGGTTCTGAAACCCTGTGGACTGGGAACATGACTGAGGTTTTATTCTGGAACCCTGTAGCCTGGGAACATAACTGAGGATTGATTCTGGAACCCTGTGGCCTGGGAACATGATACCGGTGGATTCTGGAACCCTGGGGACTGGGCATGTGACATCTGTTTAGATTGTGGAATACTGTGCCCCGGGAAACTGACTGAGCCTTGGTTCTGGAACCCTGTGGATTGGGAACATGACTGAAGATTTATTCTAGAACCCTGTAGCCTGGAAACATAACTGAGGATTGATTCTCGAACCCTGTGGCCTGGGAACATGACATCGGTGGATTCTACAACCCTGTGGCCTGGGAACATGCCTGAGGTTTGATGGTGGAAACCTGTGGCTTGGCAACATGACTAAGGTTTGATTCTGGAAGACTGTGGCCAGGAAGCATGATATCTGGTTGATTCTGGAAACTTGTGTCCTGGGAACATGACTGAGGTTTGTTTCTGGAAGCCTGTGCCCTGGGAACATGACTGAGGTTTGATTCTGGACACCTGTGTCCTGGGAACATGACTGAGGTTTGATGGTTGAAACCTGTGGCCCGCGAACATGACTCAGGTTTGATTCTGGAACCATGTGTCCTGGGAACATGACTGAGGTTTGATTTTGGAAACCTTTGGCCTGGGAAAATGACTGAGGTTTCATTGTGGAAACATGTGGCCTGGGATCATGACTGAGGTTTGATGGTGGAACACTCTGGCCTGGCAAAATGACTGAGGCTTGATTCTGGAACCCTGTGGCCCGGGAACATGAGAACGGTTTGATTCTGGAACCCTGTGGCCTTTAACATGACATCGGTGGATTCTGGAACCCTGTGGCCTGGGAACATGAGAACGGTTTGATTCTGGAACCCTGTGGCCTGGGAACATGAGTGAGGATTGATGGTGGAACCCTGTGGCCTGGCAACATGACTGAGGTTTGATACTGGAAGACTGTGGCCAGGAAACATGATATCGGGTTGATTCTGGAAACTTCTGTCCTGGGAACAAGACTGAGGTTTGATTCTGGAACCCTGTGTCCTGGGAATATGACAAAGGTTTGTTGCTGGAAGCCTGTTCCCTGGGTACATGACTGAGGTTTGATTCTGGACACCTGTGTCCTGGGAACATGAGTGATGTTTGATGGTTGAAACCTGTGGCCTGCGAACATGACTCAGGTTTGATTCTGGAACCATGTGTCCTGGGAATATGACTGAGGTTTGATTCTGGAAACCTTTGGCCTGAGAAAATGACTGAGCTTTCATTGTGGAAACATGTGGCCTGGGATCATGACTGAGGTTTGATGGTGGAACACTCTGGCCTGGCAAAATGACTGAGGCTTGATTCTGGAACCCTGTGGCCCGGGAACGTGACTGAGGTTTGATGGCAGAAACCTGTGGCCTGGCAACATGACTGACGTTTGATTCTGGATCCCTGTGGCCTGGGAACATGACTGAGGCGTGATTCTGGAAAACTGTGGCCTGGGAACATGACATCTGTTTAGATTGTGGAATACTGTGCCCCGGGAACCTGACTGAGCCTTGGTTCTGAAACCCTGTGGACTGGGAACATGACTGAGGATTTATTCTGGAACCCTGTAGCCTGGGAACATAACTGAGGATTGATTCTGGAACCCTGTGGCCTGGGAACATGATACCGGTGGATTCTGGAACCCTGGGGACTGGGCATGTGACATCTGTTTAGATTGTGGAATACTGTGCCCCGGGAACCTGACTGAGCCTTGGTTCTGGAACCCTGTGGATTGGGAACATGACTGAGGATTTATTCTAGAACCCTGTAGCCTGGAAACATAACTGAGGATTGATTCTCGAACCCTGTGGCCTGGCAACATGACATCGGTGGATTCTAGAACCCTGTGGCCTGGGAACATGTCTGAGGTTTGATGGTGGAAACCTGTGGCTTGGCAACATGACTAAGGTTTGATTCTGGAAGACTGTGGCCAGGAAGCATGATATCTGGTTGATTCTGGAAACTTGTGTCCTGGGAACATGACTGAGGTTTGTTTCTGGAAGCCTGTGCCCTGGGAACATGACTGAGGTTTGATTCTGGACACCTGTGTCCTGGGAACATGACTGAGGTTTGATGGTTGAAACCTGTGGCCCGCGAACATGACTCAGGTTTGATTCTGGAACCATGTGTCCTGGGAACATGACTGAGGTTTGATTTTGGAAACCTTTGGCCTGGGAAAATGACTGAGGTTTCATTGTGGAAACATGTGGCCTGGGATCATGACTGAGGTTTGATGGTGGAACACTCTGGCCTGGCAAAATGACTGAGGCTTGATTCTGGAACCCTGTGGCCCGGGAACATGAGAACGGTTTGATTCTGGAACCCTGTGGCCTTTAACATAACATCGGTGGATTCTGGAACCCTGTGGCCTGGGAACATGAGAACGGTTTGATTCTGGAACCCTGTGGCCTGGGAACATGAGTGAGGATTGATGGTGGAACCCTGTGGCCTGGCAACATGACTGAGGTTTGATACTGGAAGACTGTGGCCAGGAAACATGATATCGGGTTGATTCTGGAAACTTCTGTCCTGGGAACAAGACTGAGGTTTGATTCTGGAACCCTGTGTCCTGGGAATATGACAAAGGTTTGTTGCTGGAAGCCTGTTCCCTGGGTACATGACTGAGGTTTGATTCTGGACACCTGTGTCCTGGGAACATGAGTGATGTTTGATTGTTGAAACCTGTGGCCTGCGAACATGACTCAGGTTTGATTCTGGAACCATGTGTCCTGGGAATATGACTGAGGTTTGAATCTGGAAACCTTTGGCCTGAGAAAATGACTGAGGTTTCATTGTGGAAACATGTGGCCTGGGATCATGACTGAGGTTTGATGGTGGAACACTCTGGCCTGGCAAAATGACTGAGGCTTGATTCTGGAACCCTGTGGCCCGGGAACGTGACTGAGGTTTGATGGCAGAAACCTGTGGCCTGGCAACATGACTGACGTTTGATTCTGGATCCCGGTGGCCTGGGAACATGACTGAGGCGTGATTCTGGAAAACTGTGGCCTGGGAACATGACATCTGTTTAGATTGTGGAATACTGTGCCCCGGGAACCTGACTGAGCCTTGGTTCTGAAACCCTGTGGACTGGGAACATGACTGAGGTTTTATTCTGGAACCCTGTAGCCTGGGAACATAACTGAGGATTGATTCTGGAACCCTGTGGCCTGGGAACATGATACCGGTGGATTCTGGAACCCTGGGGACTGGGCATGTGACATCTGTTTAGATTGTGGAATACTGTGCCCCGGGAACCTGACTGAGCCTTGGTTCTGGAACCCTGTGGATTGGGAACATGACTGAGGTTTTATTCTAGAACCCTGTAGCCTGGAAACATAACTGAGGATTGATTCTCGAACCCTGTGGCCTGGGAACATGACATCGGTGGATTCTACAACCCTGTGGCCTGGGAACATGCCTGAGGTCTGATGGTGGAAACCTGTGGCTTGGCAACATGACTAAGGTTTGATTCTGGAAGACTGTGGCCAGGAAGCATGATATCTGGTTGATTCTGGAAACTTGTGTCCTGGGAACATGACTGAGGTTTGTTTCTGGAAGCCTGTGCCCTGGGAACATGACTGAGGTTTGATTCTGGACACCTGTGTCCTGGGAACATGACTGAGGTTTGATGGTTGAAACCTGTGGCCCGCGAACATGACTCAGGTTTGATTCTGGAACCATGTGTCCTGGGAACATGACTGAGGTTTGATTTTGGAAACCTTTGGCCTGGGAAAATGACTGAGGTTTCATTGTGGAAACATGTGGCCTGGGATCATGACTGAGGTTTGATGGTGGAACACTCTGGCCTGGCAAAATGACTGAGGCTTGATTCTGGAACCCTGTGGCCCGGGAACATGAGAACGGTTTGATTCTGGAACCCTGTGGCCTTTAACATGACATCGGTGGATTCTGGAACCCTGTGGCCTGGGAACATGAGAACGGTTTGATTCTGGAACCCTGTGGCCTGGGAACATGAGTGAGGATTGATGGTGGAACCCTGTGGCCTGGCAACATGACTGAGGTTTGATACTGGAAGACTGTGGCCAGGAAACATGATATCGGGTTGATTCTGGAAACTTCTGTCCTGGGAACAAGACTGAGGTTTGATTCTGGAACCCTGTGTCCTGGGAATATGACAAAGGTTTGTTGCTGGAAGCCTGTTCCCTGGGTACATGACTGAGGTTTGATTCTGGACACCTGTGTCCTGGGAACATGAGTGATGTTTGATGGTTGAAACCTGTGGCCTGCGAACATGACTCAGGTTTGATTCTGGAACCATGTGTCCTGGGAATATGACTGAGGTTTGATTCTGGAAACCTTTGGCCTGAGAAAATGACTGAGCTTTCATTGTGGAAACATGTGGCCTGGGATCATGACTGAGGTTTGATGGTGGAACACTCTGGCCTGGCAAAATGACTGAGGCTTGATTCTGGAACCCTGTGGCCCGGGAACGTGACTGAGGTTTGATGGCAGAAACCTGTGGCCTGGCAACATGACTGACGTTTGATTCTGGATCCCTGTGGCCTGGGAACATGACTGAGGCGTGATTCTGGAAAACTGTGGCCTGGGAACATGACATCTGTTTAGATTGTGGAATACTGTGCCCCGGGAACCTGACTGAGCCTTGGTTCTGAAACCCTGTGGACTGGGAACATGACTGAGGATTTATTCTGGAACCCTGTAGCCTGGGAACATAACTGAGGATTGATTCTGGAACCCTGTGGCCTGGGAACATGATACCGGTGGATTCTGGAACCCTGGGGACTGGGCATGTGACATCTGTTTAGATTGTGGAATACTGTGCCCCGGGAACCTGACTGAGCCTTGGTTCTGGAACCCTGTGGATTGGGAACATGACTGAGGATTTATTCTAGAACCCTGTAGCCTGGAAACATAACTGAGGATTGATTCTCGAACCCTGTGGCCTGGCAACATGACATCGGTGGATTCTAGAACCCTGTGGCCTGGGAACATGTCTGAGGTTTGATGGTGGAAACCTGTGGCTTGGCAACATGACTAAGGTTTGATTCTGGAAGACTGTGGCCAGGAAGCATGATATCTGGTTGATTCTGGAAACTTGTGTCCTGGGAACATGACTGAGGTTTGTTTCTGGAAGCCTGTGCCCTGGGAACATGACTGAGGTTTGATTCTGGACACCTGTGTCCTGGGAACATGACTGAGGTTTGATGGTTGAAACCTGTGGCCCGCGAACATGACTCAGGTTTGATTCTGGAACCATGTGTCCTGGGAACATGACTGAGGTTTGATTTTGGAAACCTTTGGCCTGGGAAAATGACTGAGGTTTCATTGTGGAAACATGTGGCCTGGGATCATGACTGAGGTTTGATGGTGGAACACTCTGGCCTGGCAAAATGACTGAGGCTTGATTCTGGAACCCTGTGGCCCGGGAACATGAGAACGGTTTGATTCTGGAACCCTGTGGCCTTTAACATGACATCGGTGGATTCTGGAACCCTGTGGCCTGGGAACATGAGAACGGTTTGATTCTGGAACCCTGTGGCCTGGGAACATGAGTGAGGATTGATGGTGGAACCCTGTGGCCTGGCAACATGACTGAGGTTTGATACTGGAAGACTGTGGCCAGGAAACATGATATCGGGTTGATTCTGGAAACTTCTGTCCTGGGAACAAGACTGAGGTTTGATTCTGGAACCCTGTGTCCTGGGAATATGACAAAGGTTTGTTGCTGGAAGCCTGTTCCCTGGGTACATGACTGAGGTTTGATTCTGGACACCTGTGTCCTGGGAACATGAGTGATGTTTGATTGTTGAAACCTGTGGCCTGCGAACATGACTCAGGTTTGATTCTGGAACCATGTGTCCTGGGAATATGACTGAGGTTTGAATCTGGAAACCTTTGGCCTGAGAAAATGACTGAGGTTTCATTGTGGAAACATGTGGCCTGGGATCATGACTGAGGTTTGATGGTGGAACACTCTGGCCTGGCAAAATGACTGAGGCTTGATTCTGGAACCCTGTGGCCCGGGAACGTGACTGAGGTTTGATGGCAGAAACCTGTGGCCTGGCAACATGACTGACGTTTGATTCTGGATCCCGGTGGCCTGGGAACATGACTGAGGCGTGATTCTGGAAAACTGTGGCCTGGGAACATGACATCTGTTTAGATTGTGGAATACTGTGCCCCGGGAACCTGACTGAGCCTTGGTTCTGAAACCCTGTGGACTGGGAACATGACTGAGGTTTTATTCTGGAACCCTGTAGCCTGGGAACATAACTGAGGATTGATTCTGGAACCCTGTGGCCTGGGAACATGATACCGGTGGATTCTGGAACCCTGGGGACTGGGCATGTGACATCTGTTTAGATTGTGGAATACTGTGCCCCGGGAACCTGACTGAGCCTTGGTTCTGGAACCCTGTGGATTGGGAACATGACTGAGGATTTATTCTAGAACCCTGTAGCCTGGAAACATAACTGAGGATTGATTCTCGAACCCTGTGGCCTGGGAACATGACATCGGTGGATTCTACAACCCTGTGGCCTGGGAACATGCCTGAGGTCTGATGGTGGAAACCTGTGGCTTGGCAACATGACTAAGGTTTGATTCTGGAAGACTGTGGCCAGGAAGCATGATATCTGGTTGATTCTGGAAACTTGTGTCCTGGGAACATGACTGAGGTTTGTTTCTGGAAGCCTGTGCCCTGGGAACATGACTGAGGTTTGATTCTGGACACCTGTGTCCTGGGAACATGACTGAGGTTTGATGGTTGAAACCTGTGGCCCGCGAACATGACTCAGGTTTGATTCTGGAACCATGTGTCCTGGGAACATGACTGAGGTTTGATTTTGGAAACCTTTGGCCTGGGAAAATGACTGAGGTTTCATTGTGGAAACATGTGGCCTGGGATCATGACTGAGGTTTGATGGTGGAACACTCTGGCCTGGCAAAATGACTGAGGCTTGATTCTGGAACCCTGTGGCCCGGGAACATGAGAACGGTTTGATTCTGGAACCCTGTGGCCTTTAACATGACATCGGTGGATTCTGGAACCCTGTGGCCTGGGAACATGAGAACGGTTTGATTCTGGAACCCTGTGGCCTGGGAACATGAGTGAGGATTGATGGTGGAACCCTGTGGCCTGGCAACATGACTGAGGTTTGATACTGGAAGACTGTGGCCAGGAAACATGATATCGGGTTGATTCTGGAAACTTCTGTCCTGGGAACAAGACTGAGGTTTGATTCTGGAACCCTGTGTCCTGGGAATATGACAAAGGTTTGTTGCTGGAAGCCTGTTCCCTGGGTACATGACTGAGGTTTGATTCTGGACACCTGTGTCCTGGGAACATGAGTGATGTTTGATTGTTGAAACCTGTGGCCTGCGAACATGACTCAGGTTTGATTCTGGAACCATGTGTCCTGGGAACATGACTGAGGTTTGATTCTGGAAACCTTTGGCCTGAGAAAATGACTGAGGTTTCATTGTGGAAACATGTGGCCTGGGATCATGACTGAGGTTTGATGGTGGAACACTCTGGCCTGGCAAAATGACTGAGGCTTGATTCTGGAACCCTGTGGCCCGGGAACGTGACTGAGGTTTGATGGCAGAAACCTGTGGCCTGGCAACATGACTGACGTTTGATTCTGGATCCCGGTGGCCTGGGAACATGACTGAGGCGTGATTCTGGAAAACTGTGGCCTGGGAACATGACATCTGTTTAGATTGTGGAATACTGTGCCCCGGGAACCTGACTGAGCCTTGGTTCTGAAACCCTGTGGACTGGGAACATGACTGAGGTTTTATTCTGGAACCCTGTAGCCTGGGAACATAACTGAGGATTGATTCTGGAACCCTGTGGCCTGGGAACATGATACCGGTGGATTCTGGAACCCTGGGGACTGGGCATGTGACATCTGTTTAGATTGTGGAATACTGTGCCCCGGGAACCTGACTGAGCCTTGGTTCTGGAACCCTGTGGATTGGGAACATGACTGAGGTTTTATTCTAGAACCCTGTAGCCTGGAAACATAACTGAGGATTGATTCTCGAACCCTGTGGCCTGGCAACATGACATCGGTGGATTCTAGAACCCTGTGGCCTGGGAACATGTCTGAGGTTTGATGGTGGAAACCTGTGGCTTGGCAACATGACTAAGGTTTGATTCTGGAAGACTGTGGCCAGGAAGCATGATATCTGGTTGATTCTGGAAACTTGTGTCCTGGGAACATGACTGAGGTTTGTTTCTGGAAGCCTGTGCCCTGGGAACATGACTGAGGTTTGATTCTGGACACCTGTGTCCTGGGAACATGACTGAGGTTTGATGGTTGAAACCTGTGGCCCGCGAACATGACTCAGGTTTGATTCTGGAACCATGTGTCCTGGGAACATGACTGAGGTTTGATTTTGGAAACCTTTGGCCTGGGAAAATGACTGAGGTTTCATTGTGGAAACATGTGGCCTGGGATCATGACTGAGGTTTGATGGTGGAACACTCTGGCCTGGCAAAATGACTGAGGCTTGATTCTGGAACCCTGTGGCCCGGGAACATGAGAACGGTTTGATTCTGGAACCCTGTGGCCTTTAACATGACATCGGTGGATTCTGGAACCCTGTGGCCTGGGAACATGAGAACGGTTTGATTCTGGAACCCTGTGGCCTGGGAACATGAGTGAGGATTGATGGTGGAACCCTGTGGCCTGGCAACATGACTGAGGTTTGATACTGGAAGACTGTGGCCAGGAAACATGATATCGGGTTGATTCTGGAAACTTCTGTCCTGGGAACAAGACTGAGGTTTGATTCTGGAACCCTGTGTCCTGGGAATATGACAAAGGTTTGTTGCTGGAAGCCTGTTCCCTGGGTACATGACTGAGGTTTGATTCTGGACACCTGTGTCCTGGGAACATGAGTGATGTTTGATGGTTGAAACCTGTGGCCTGCGAACATGACTCAGGTTTGATTCTGGAACCATGTGTCCTGGGAATATGACTGAGGTTTGATTCTGGAAACCTTTGGCCTGAGAAAATGACTGAGGTTTCATTGTGGAAACATGTGGCCTGGGATCATGACTGAGGTTTGATGGTGGAACACTCTGGCCTGGCAAAATGACTGAGGCTTGATTCTGGAACCCTGTGGCCCGGGAACGTGACTGAGGTTTGATGGCAGAAACCTGTGGCCTGGCAACATGACTGACGTTTGATTCTGGATCCCTGTGGCCTGGGAACATGACTGAGGCGTGATTCTGGAAAACTGTGGCCTGGGAACATGACATCTGTTTAGATTGTGGAATACTGTGCCCCGGGAACCTGACTGAGCCTTGGTTCTGAAACCCTGTGGACTGGGAACATGACTGAGGTTTTATTCTGGAACCCTGTAGCCTGGGAACATAACTGAGGATTGATTCTGGAACCCTGTGGCCTGGGAACATGATACCGGTGGATTCTGGAACCCTGGGGACTGGGCATGTGACATCTGTTTAGATTGTGGAATACTGTGCCCCGGGAACCTGACTGAGCCTTGGTTCTGGAACCCTGTGGATTGGGAACATGACTGAGGTTTTATTCTAGAACCCTGTAGCCTGGAAACATAACTGAGGATTGATTCTCGAACCCTGTGGCCTGGCAACATGACATCGGTGGATTCTAGACCCCTGTGGCCTGGGAACATGTCTGAGGTTTGATGGTGGAAACCTGTGGCTTGGCAACATGACTAAGGTTTGATTCTGGAAGACTGTGGCCAGGAAGCATGATATCTGGTTGATTCTGGAAACTTGTGTCCTGGGAACATGACTGAGGTTTGTTTCTGGAAGCCTGTGCCCTGGGAACATGACTGAGGTTTGATTCTGGACACCTGTGTCCTGGGAACATGACTGAGGTTTGATGGTTGAAACCTGTGGCCCGCGAACATGACTCAGGTTTGATTCTGGAACCATGTGTCCTGGGAACATGACTGAGGTTTGATTTTGGAAACCTTTGGCCTGGGAAAATGACTGAGGTTTCATTGTGGAAACATGTGGCCTGGGATCATGGCTGAGGTTTGATGGTGGAACACTCTGGCCTGGCAAAATGACTGAGGCTTGATTCTGGAACCCTGTGGCCCGGGAACATGAGAACGGTTTGATTCTGGAACCCTGTGGCCTTTAACATGACATCGGTGGATTCTGGAACCCTGTGGCCTGGGAACATGAGAACGGTTTGATTCTGGAACCCTGTGGCCTGGGAACATGAGTGAGGATTGATGGTGGAACCCTGTGTCCTGGCAACATGACTGAGGTTTGATACTGGAAGACTGTGGCCAGGAAACATGATATCGGGTTGATTCTGGAAACTTCTGTCCTGGGAACAAGACTGAGGTTTGATTCTGGAACCCTGTGTCCTGGGAATATGACAAAGGTTTGTTGCTGGAAGCCTGTTCCCTGGGTACATGACTGAGGTTTTTATTCTGGACACCTGTGTCCTGGGAACATGAGTGATGTTTGATTGTTGAAACCTGTGGCCTGCGAACATGACTCAGGTTTGATTCTGGAACCATGTGTCCTGGGAATATGACTGAGGTTTGATTCTGGAAACCTTTGGCCTTAGAAAATGACTGAGGTTTCATTGTGGAAACATGTGGCCTGGGATCATGACTGAGGTTTGATGGTGGAACACTCTGGCCTGGCAAAATGACTGAGGCTTGATTCTGGAACCCTGTGGCCCGGGAACGTGACTGAGGTTTGATGGCAGAAACCTGTGGCCTGGCAACATGACTGACGTTTGATTCTGGATCCCGGTGGCCTGGGAACATGACTGAGGCGTGATTCTGGAAAACTGTGGCCTGGGAACATGACATCTGTTTAGATTGTGGAATACTGTGCCCCGGGAACCTGACTGAGCCTTGGTTCTGAAACCCTGTGGACTGGGAACATGACTGAGGTTTTATTCTGGAACCCTGTAGCCTGGGAACATAACTGAGGATTGATTCTGGAACCCTGTGGCCTGGGAACATGATACCGGTGGATTCTGGAACCCTGGGGACTGGGCATGTGACATCTGTTTAGATTGTGGAATACTGTGCCCCGGGAAACTGACTGAGCCTTGGTTCTGGAACCCTGTGGATTGGGAACATGACTGAGGATTTATTCTAGAACCCTGTAGCCTGGAAACATAACTGAGGATTGATTCTCGAACCCTGTGGCCTGGGAACATGACATCGGTGGATTCTACAACCCTGTGGCCTGGGAACATGCCTGAGGTTTGATGGTGGAAACCTGTGGCTTGGCAACATGACTAAGGTTTGATTCTGGAAGACTGTGGCCAGGAAGCATGATATCTGGTTGATTCTGGAAACTTGTGTCCTGGGAACATGACTGAGGTTTGTTTCTGGAAGCCTGTGCCCTGGGAACATGACTGAGGTTTGATTCTGGACACCTGTGTCCTGGGAACATGACTGAGGTTTGATGGTTGAAACCTGTGGCCCGCGAACATGACTCAGGTTTGATTCTGGAACCATGTGTCCTGGGAACATGACTGAGGTTTGATTTTGGAAACCTTTGGCCTGGGAAAATGACTGAGGTTTCATTGTGGAAACATGTGGCCTGGGATCATGACTGAGGTTTGATGGTGGAACACTCTGGCCTGGCAAAATGACTGAGGCTTGATTCTGGAACCCTGTGGCCCGGGAACATGAGAACGGTTTGATTCTGGAACCCTGTGGCCTTTAACATGACATCGGTGGATTCTGGAACCCTGTGGCCTGGGAACATGAGAACGGTTTGATTCTGGAACCCTGTGGCCTGGGAACATGAGTGAGGATTGATGGTGGAACCCTGTGGCCTGGCAACATGACTGAGGTTTGATACTGGAAGACTGTGGCCAGGAAACATGATATCGGGTTGATTCTGGAAACTTCTGTCCTGGGAACAAGACTGAGGTTTGATTCTGGAACCCTGTGTCCTGGGAATATGACAAAGGTTTGTTGCTGGAAGCCTGTTCCCTGGGTACATGACTGAGGTTTGATTCTGGACACCTGTGTCCTGGGAACATGAGTGATGTTTGATGGTTGAAACCTGTGGCCTGCGAACATGACTCAGGTTTTATTCTGGAACCATGTGTCCTGGGAATATGACTGAGGTTTGATTCTGGAAACCTTTGGCCTGAGAAAATGACTGAGGTTTCATTGTGGAAACATGTGGCCTGGGATCATGACTGAGGTTTGATGGTGGAACACTCTGGCCTGGCAAAATGACTGAGGCTTGATTCTGGAACCCTGTGGCCCGGGAACGTGACTGAGGTTTGATGGCAGAAACCTGTGGCCTGGCAACATGACTGACGTTTGATTCTGGATCCCTGTGGCCTGGGAACATGACTGAGGCGTGATTCTGGAAAACTGTGGCCTGGGAACATGACATCTGTTTAGATTGTGGAATACTGTGCCCCGGGAACCTGACTGAGCCTTGGTTCTGAAACCCTGTGGACTGGGAACATGACTGAGGATTTATTCTGGAACCCTGTAGCCTGGGAACATAACTGAGGATTGATTCTGGAACCCTGTGGCCTGGGAACATGATACCGGTGGATTCTGGAACCCTGGGGACTGGGCATGTGACATCTGTTTAGATTGTGGAATACTGTGCCCCGGGAACCTGACTGAGCCTTGGTTCTGGAACCCTGTGGATTGGGAACATGACTGAGGATTTATTCTAGAACCCTGTAGCCTGGAAACATAACTGAGGATTGATTCTCGAACCCTGTGGCCTGGCAACATGACATCGGTGGATTCTAGAACCCTGTGGCCTGGGAACATGTCTGAGGTTTGATGGTGGAAACCTGTGGCTTGGCAACATGACTAAGGTTTGATTCTGGAAGACTGTGGCCAGGAAGCATGATATCTGGTTGATTCTGGAAACTTGTGTCCTGGGAACATGACTGAGGTTTGTTTCTGGAAGCCTGTGCCCTGGGAACATGACTGAGGTTTGATTCTGGACACCTGTGTCCTGGGAACATGACTGAGGTTTGATGGTTGAAACCTGTGGCCCGCGAACATGACTCAGGTTTGATTCTGGAACCATGTGTCCTGGGAACATGACTGAGGTTTGATTTTGGAAACCTTTGGCCTGGGAAAATGACTGAGGTTTCATTGTGGAAACATGTGGCCTGGGATCATGACTGAGGTTTGATGGTGGAACACTCTGGCCTGGCAAAATGACTGAGGCTTGATTCTGGAACCCTGTGGCCCGGGAACATGAGAACGGTTTGATTCTGGAACCCTGTGGCCTTTAACATGACATCGGTGGATTCTGGAACCCTGTGGCCTGGGAACATGAGAACGGTTTGATTCTGGAACCCTGTGGCCTGGGAACATGAGTGAGGATTGATGGTGGAACCCTGTGACCTGGCAACATGACTGAGGTTTGATACTGGAAGACTGTGGCCAGGAAACATGATATCGGGTTGATTCTGGAAACTTCTGTCCTGGGAACAAGACTGAGGTTTGATTCTGGAACCCTGTGTCCTGGGAATATGACAAAGGTTTGTTGCTGGAAGCCTGTTCCCTGGGTACATGACTGAGGTTTTTATTCTGGACACCTGTGTCCTGGGAACATGAGTGATGTTTGATTGTTGAAACCTGTGGCCTGCGAACATGACTCAGGTTTGATTCTGGAACCATGTGTCCTGGGAATATGACTGAGGTTTGATTCTGGAAACCTTTGGCCTGAGAAAATGACTGAGGTTTCATTGTGGAAACATGTGGCCTGGCATCATGACTGAGGTTTGATGGTGGAACACTCTGGCCTGGCAAAATGACTGAGGCTTGATTCTGGAACCCTGTGGCCCGGGAACGTGACTGAGGTTTGATGGCAGAAACCTGTGGCCTGGCAACATGACTGACGTTTGATTCTGGATCCCGGTGGCCTGGGAACATGACTGAGGCGTGATTCTGGAAAACTGTGGCCTGGGAACATGACATCTGTTTAGATTGTGGAATACTGTGCCCCGGGAAGCTGACTGAGCCTTGGTTCTGAAACCCTGTGGACTGGGAACATGACTGAGGTTTTATTCTGGAACCCTGTAGCCTGGGAACATAACTGAGGATTGATTCTGGAACCCTGTGGCCTGGGAACATGATACCGGTGGATTCTGGAACCCTGGGGACGGGGCATGTGACATCTGTTTAGATTGTGGAATACTGTGCCCCGGGAAACTGACTGAGCCTTGGTTCTGGAACCCTGTGGATTGGGAACATGACTGAGGTTTTATTCTAGAACCCTGTAGCCTGGAAACATAACTGAGGATTGATTCTCGAACCCTGTGGCCTGGGAACATGACATCGGTGGATTCTACAACCCTGTGGCCTGGGAACATGCCTGAGGTTTGATGGTGGAAACCTGTGGCTTGGCAACATGACTAAGGTTTGATTCTGGAAGACTGTGGCCAGGAAGCATGATATCTGGTTGATTCTGGAAACTTGTGTCCTGGGAACATGACTGAGGTTTGTTTCTGGAAGCCTGTGCCCTGGGAACATGACTGAGGTTTGATTCTGGACACCTGTGTCCTGGGAACATGACTGAGGTTTGATGGTTGAAACCTGTGGCCCGCCAACATGACTCAGGTTTGATTCTGGAACCATGTGTCCTTGGAACATGACTGAGGTTTGATTTTGGAAATCTTTGGCCTGGGAAAATGACTGAGGTTTCATTGTGGAAACATGTGGCCTGGGATCATGACTGAGGTTTGATGGTGGAACACTCTGGCCTGGCAAAATGACTGAGGCTTGATTCTGGAACCCTGTGGCCCGGGAACATGAGAACGGTTTGATTCTGGAACCCTGTGGCCTTTAACATGACATCGGTGGATTCTGGAACCCTGTGGCCTGGGAACATGAGAACGGTTTGATTCTGGAACCCTGTGGCCTGGGAACATGAGTGAGGATTGATGGTGGAACCCTGTGGCCTGGCAACATGACTGAGGTTTGATACTGGAAGACTGTGGCCAGGAAACATGATATCGGGTTGATTCTGGAAACTTCTGTCCTGGGAACAAGACTGAGGTTTGATTCTGGAACCCTGTGTCCTGGGAATATGACAAAGGTTTGTTGCTGGAAGCCTGTTCCCTGGGTACATGACTGAGGTTTGATTCTGGACACCTGTGTCCTGGGAACATGAGTGATGTTTGATGGTTGAAACCTGTGGCCTGCGAACATGACTCAGGTTTTATTCTGGAACCATGTGTCCTGGGAATATGACTGAGGTTTGATTCTGGAAACCTTTGGCCTGAGAAAATGACTGAGGTTTCATTGTGGAAACATGTGGCCTGGGATCATGACTGAGGTTTGATGGTGGAACACTCTGGCCTGGCAAAATGACTGAGGCTTGATTCTGGAACCCTGTGGCCCGGGAACGTGACTGAGGTTTGATGGCAGAAACCTGTGGCCTGGCAACATGACTGACGTTTGATTCTGGATCCCTGTGGCCTGGGAACATGACTGAGGCGTGATTCTGGAAAACTGTGGCCTGGGAACATGACATCTGTTTAGATTGTGGAATACTGTGCCCCGGGAACCTGACTGAGCCTTGGTTCTGAAACCCTGTGGACTGGGAACATGACTGAGGATTTATTCTGGAACCCTGTAGCCTGGGAACATAACTGAGGATTGATTCTGGAACCCTGTGGCCTGGGAACATGATACCGGTGGATTCTGGAACCCTGGGGACTGGGCATGTGACATCTGTTTAGATTGTGGAATACTGTGCCCCGGGAACCTGACTGAGCCTTGGTTCTGGAACCCTGTGGATTGGGAACATGACTGAGGATTTATTCTAGAACCCTGTAGCCTGGAAACATAACTGAGGATTGATTCTCGAACCCTGTGGCCTGGCAACATGACATCGGTGGATTCTAGAACCCTGTGGCCTGGGAACATGTCTGAGGTTTGATGGTGGAAACCTGTGGCTTGGCAACATGACTAAGGTTTGATTCTGGAAGACTGTGGCCAGGAAGCATGATATCTGGTTGATTCTGGAAACTTGTGTCCTGGGAACATGACTGAGGTTTGTTTCTGGAAGCCTGTGCCCTGGGAACATGACTGAAGTTTGATTCTGGACACCTGTGTCCTGGGAACATGACTGAGGTTTGATGGTTGAAACCTGTGGCCCGCGAACATGACTCAGGTTTGATTCTGGAACCATGTGTCCTGGGAACATGACTGAGGTTTGATTTTGGAAACCTTTGGCCTGGGAAAATGACTGAGGTTTCATTGTGGAAACATGTGGCCTGGGATCATGACTGAGGTTTGATGGTGGAACACTCTGGCCTGGCAAAATGACTGAGGCTTGATTCTGGAACCCTGTGGCCCGGGAACATGAGAACGGTTTGATTCTGGAACCCTGTGGCCTTTAACATGACATCGGTGGATTCTGGAACCCTGTGGCCTGGGAACATGAGAACGGTTTGATTCTGGAACCCTGTGGCCTGGGAACATGAGTGAGGATTGATGGTGGAACCCTGTGGCCTGGCAACATGACTGAGGTTTGATACTGGAAGACTGTGGCCAGGAAACATGATATCGGGTTGATTCTGGAAACTTCTGTCCTGGGAACAAGACTGAGGTTTGATTCTGGAACCCTGTGTCCTGGGAATATGACAAAGGTTTGTTGCTGGAAGCCTGTTCCCTGGGTACATGACTGAGGTTTGATTCTGGACACCTGTGTCCTGGGAACATGAGTGATGTTTGATGGTTGAAACCTGTGGCCTGCGAACATGACTCAGGTTTGATTCTGGAACCATGTGTCCTGGGAATATGACTGAGGTTTGATTCTGGAAACCTTTGGCCTGAGAAAATGACTGAGGTTTCATTGTGGAAACATGTGGCCTGGGATCATGACTGAGGTTTGATGGTGGAACACTCTGGCCTGGCAAAATGACTGAGGCTTGATTCTGGAACCCTGTGGCCCGGGAACGTGACTGAGGTTTGATGGCAGAAACCTGTGGCCTGGCAACATGACTGACGTTTGATTCTGGATCCCGGTGGCCTGGGAACATGACTGAGGCGTGATTCTGGAAAACTGTGGCCTGGGAACATGACATCTGTTTAGATTGTGGAATACTGTGCCCCGGGAACCTGACTGAGCCTTGGTTCTGAAACCCTGTGGACTGGGAACATGACTGAGGTTTTATTCTGGAACCCTGTAGCCTGGGAACATAACTGAGGATTGATTCTGGAACCCTGTGGCCTGGGAACATGATACCGGTGGATTCTGGAACCCTGGGGACTGGGCATGTGACATCTGTTTAGATTGTGGAATACTGTGCCCCGGGAACCTGACTGAGCCTTGGTTCTGGAACCCTGTGGATTGGGAACATGACTGAGGTTTTATTCTAGAACCCTGTAGCCTGGAAACATAACTGAGGATTGATTCTCGAACCCTGTGTCCTGGCAACATGACATCGGTGGATTCTAGACCCCTGTGGCCTGGGAACATGTCTGAGGTTTGATGGTGGAAACCTGTGGCTTGGCAACATGACTAAGGTTTGATTCTGGAAGACTGTGGCCAGGAAGCATGATATCTGATTGATTCTGGAAACTTGTGTCCTGGGAACATGACTGAGGTTTGTTTCTGGAAGCCTGTGCCCTGGGAACATGACTGAGGTTTGATTCTGGACACCTGTGTCCTGGGAACATGACTGAGGTTTGATGGTTGAAACCTGTGGCCCGCGAACATGACTCAGGTTTGATTCTGGAACCATGTGTCCTGGGAACATGACTGAGGTTTGATTTTGGAAACCTTTGGCCTGGGAAAATGACTGAGGTTTCATTGTGGAAACATGTGGCCTGGGATCATGACTGAGGTTTGATGGTGGAACACTCTGGCCTGGCAAAATGACTGAGGCTTGATTCTGGAACCCTGTGGCCCGGGAACATGAGAACGGTTTGATTCTGGAACCCTGTGGCCTTTAACATGACATCGGTGGATTCTGGAACCCTGTGGCCTGGGAACATGAGAACGGTTTGATTCTGGAACCCTGTGGCCTGGGAACATGAGTGAGGATTGATGGTGGAACCCTGTGTCCTGGCAACATGACTGAGGTTTGATACTGGAAGACTGTGGCCAGGAAACATGATATCGGGTTGATTCTGGAAACTTCTGTCCTGGGAACAAGACTGAGGTTTGATTCTGGAACCCTGTGTCCTGGGAATATGACAAAGGTTTGTTGCTGGAAGCCTGTTCCCTGGGTACATGACTGAGGTTTTTATTCTGGACACCTGTGTCCTGGGAACATGAGTGATGTTTGATTGTTGAAACCTGTGGCCTGCGAACATGACTCAGGTTTGATTCTGGAACCATGTGTCCTGGGAATATGACTGAGGTTTGATTCTGGAAACCTTTGGCCTGAGAAAATGACTGAGGTTTCATTGTGGAAACATGTGGCCTGGGATCATGACTGAGGTTTGATGGTGGAACACTCTGGCCTGGCAAAATGACTGAGGCTTGATTCTGGAACCCTGTGGCCCGGGAACGTGACTGAGGTTTGATGGCAGAAACCTGTGGCCTGGCAACATGAGTGACGTTTGATTCTGGATCCCGGTGGCCTGGGAACATGACTGAGGCGTGATTCTGGAAAACTGTGGCCTGGGAACATGACATCTGTTTAGATTGTGGAATACTGTGCCCCGGGAAGCTGACTGAGCCTTGGTTCTGAAACCCTGTGGACTGGGAACATGACTGAGGTTTTATTCTGGAACCCTGTAGCCTGGGAACATAACTGAGGATTGATTCTGGAACCCTGTGGCCTGGGAACATGATACCGGTGGATTCTGGAACCCTGGGGACGGGGCATGTGACATCTGTTTAGATTGTGGAATACTGTGCCCCGGGAAACTGACTGAGCCTTGGTTCTGGAACCCTGTGGATTGGGAACATGACTGAGGTTTTATTCTAGAACCCTGTAGCCTGGAAACATAACTGAGGATTGATTCTCGAACCCTGTGGCCTGGGAACATGACATCGGTGGATTCTACAACCCTGTGGCCTGGGAACATGCCTGAGGTTTGATGGTGGAAACCTGTGGCTTGGCAACATGACTAAGGTTTGATTCTGGAAGACTGTGGCCAGGAAGCATGATATCTGGTTGATTCTGGAAACTTGTGTCCTGGGAACATGACTGAGGTTTGTTTCTGGAAGCCTGTGCCCTGGGAACATGACTGAGGTTTGATTCTGGACACCTGTGTCCTGGGAACATGACTGAGGTTTGATGGTTGAAACCTGTGGCCCGCCAACATGACTCAGGTTTGATTCTGGAACCATGTGTCCTTGGAACATGACTGAGGTTTGATTTTGGAAATCTTTGGCCTGGGAAAATGACTGAGGTTTCATTGTCGAAACATGTGGCCTGGGATCATGACTGAGGTTTGATGGTGGAACACTCTGGCCTGGCAAAATGACTGAGGCTTGATTCTGGAACCCTGTGGCCCGGGAACATGAGAACGGTTTGATTCTGGAACCCTGTGGCCTTTAACATGACATCGGTGGATTCTGGAACCCTGTGGCCTGGGAACATGAGAACGGTTTGATTCTGGAACCCTGTGGCCTGGGAACATGAGTGAGGATTGATGGTGGAACCCTGTGGCCTGGCAACATGACTGAGGTTTGATACTGGAAGACTGTGGCCAGGAAACATGATATCGGGTTGATTCTGGAAACTTCTGTCCTGGGAACAAGACTGAGGTTTGATTCTGGAACCCTGTGTCCTGGGAATATGACAAAGGTTTGTTGCTGGAAGCCTGTTCCCTGGGTACATGACTGAGGTTTGATTCTGGACACCTGTGTCCTGGGAACATGAGTGATGTTTGATGGTTGAAACCTGTGGCCTGCGAACATGACTCAGGTTTTATTCTGGAACCATGTGTCCTGGGAATATGACTGAGGTTTGATTCTGGAAACCTTTGGCCTGAGAAAATGACTGAGGTTTCATTGTGGAAACATGTGGCCTGGGATCATGACTGAGGTTTGATGGTGGAACACTCTGGCCTGGCAAAATGACTGAGGCTTGATTCTGGAACCCTGTGGCCCGGGAACGTGACTGAGGTTTGATGGCAGAAACCTGTGGCCTGGCAACATGACTGACGTTTGATTCTGGATCCCTGTGGCCTGGGAACATGACTGAGGCGTGATTCTGGAAAACTGTGGCCTGGGAACATGACATCTGTTTAGATTGTGGAATACTGTGCCCCGGGAACCTGACTGAGCCTTGGTTCTGAAACCCTGTGGACTGGGAACATGACTGAGGATTTATTCTGGAACCCTGTAGCCTGGGAACATAACTGAGGATTGATTCTGGAACCCTGTGGCCTGGGAACATGATACCGGTGGATTCTGGAACCCTGGGGACTGGGCATGTGACATCTGTTTAGATTGTGGAATACTGTGCCCCGGGAACCTGACTGAGCCTTGGTTCTGGAACCCTGTGGATTGGGAACATGACTGAGGATTTATTCTAGAACCCTGTAGCCTGGAAACATAACTGAGGATTGATTCTCGAACCCTGTGGCCTGGCAACATGACATCGGTGGATTCTAGAACCCTGTGGCCTGGGAACATGTCTGAGGTTTGATGGTGGAAACCTGTGGCTTGGCAACATGACTAAGGTTTGATTCTGGAAGACTGTGGCCAGGAAGCATGATATCTGGTTGATTCTGGAAACTTGTGTCCTGGGAACATGACTGAGGTTTGTTTCTGGAAGCCTGTGCCCTGGGAACATGACTGAAGTTTGATTCTGGACACCTGTGTCCTGGGAACATGACTGAGGTTTGATGGTTGAAACCTGTGGCCCGCCAACATGACTCAGGTTTGATTCTGGAACCATGTGTCCTGGGAACATGACTGAGGTTTGATTTTGGAAACCTTTGGCCTGGGAAAATGACTGAGGTTTCATTGTGGAAACATGTGGCCTGGGATCATGACTGAGGTTTGATGGTGGAACACTCTGGCCTGGCAAAATGACTGAGGCTTGATTCTGGAACCCTGTGGCCCGGGAACATGAGAACGGTTTGATTCTGGAACCCTGTGGCCTTTAACATGACATCGGTGGATTCTGGAACCCTGTGGCCTGGGAACATGAGAACGGTTTGATTCTGGAACCCTGTGGCCTGGGAACATGAGTGAGGATTGATGGTGGAACCCTGTGGCCTGGCAACATGACTGAGGTTTGATACTGGAAGACTGTGGCCAGGAAACATGATATCGGGTTGATTCTGGAAACTTCTGTCCTGGGAACAAGACTGAGGTTTGATTCTGGAACCCTGTGTCCTGGGAATATGACAAAGGTTTGTTGCTGGAAGCCTGTTCCCTGGGTACATGACTGAGGTTTGATTCTGGACACCTGTGTCCTGGGAACATGAGTGATGTTTGATTGTTGAAACCTGTGGCCTGCGAACATGACGCAGGTTTGATTCTGGAACCATGTGTCCTGGGAATATGACTGAGGTTTGATTCTGGAAACCTTTGGCCTGAGAAAATGACTGAGGTTTCATTGTGGAAACATGTGGCCTGGGATCATGACTGAGGTTTGATGGTGGAACACTCTGGCCTGGCAAAATGACTGAGGCTTGATTCTGGAACCCTGTGGCCCGGGAACGTGACTGAGGTTTGATGGCAGAAACCTGTGGCCTGGCAACATGACTGACGTTTGATTCTGGATCCCGGTGGCCTGGGAACATGACTGAGGCGTGATTCTGGAAAACTGTGGCCTGGGAACATGACATCTGTTTAGATTGTGGAATACTGTGCCCCGGGAACCTGACTGAGCCTTGGTTCTGAAACCCTGTGGACTGGGAACATGACTGAGGTTTTATTCTGGAACCCTGTAGCCTGGGAACATAACTGAGGATTGATTCTGGAACCCTGTGGCCTGGGAACATGATACCGGTGGATTCTGGAACCCTGGGGACTGGGCATGTGACATCTGTTTAGATTGTGGAATACTGTGCCCCGGGAACCTGACTGAGCCTTGGTTCTGGAACCCTGTGGATTGGGAACATGACTGAGGTTTTATTCTAGAACCCTGTAGCCTGGAAACATAACTGAGGATTGATTCTCGAACCCTGTGGCCTGGCAACATGACATCGGTGGATTCTAGACCCCTGTGGCCTGGGAACATGTCTGAGGTTTGATGGTGGAAACCTGTGGCTTGGCAACATGACTAAGGTTTGATTCTGGAAGACTGTGACCAGGAAGCATGATATCTGATTGATTCTGGAAACTTGTGTCCTGGGAACATGACTGAGGTTTGTTTCTGGAAGCCTGTGCCCTGGGAACATGACTGAGGTTTGATTCTGGACACCTGTGTCCTGGGAACATGACTGAGGTTTGATGGTTGAAACCTGTGGCCCGCGAACATGACTCAGGTTTGATTCTGGAACCATGTGTCCTGGGAACATGACTGAGGTTTGATTTTGGAAACCTTTGGCCTGGGAAAATGACTGAGGTTTCATTGTGGAAACATGTGGCCTGGGATCATGACTGAGGTTTGATGGTGGAACACTCTGGCCTGGCAAAATGACTGAGGCTTGATTCTGGAACCCTGTGGCCCGGGAACATGAGAACGGTTTGATTCTGGAACCCTGTGGCCTTTAACATGACATCGGTGGATTCTGGAACCCTGTGGCCTGGGAACATGAGAACGGTTTGATTCTGGAACCCTGTGGCCTGGGAACATGAGTGAGGATTGATGGTGGAACCCTGTGTCCTGGCAACATGACTGAGGTTTGATACTGGAAGACTGTGGCCAGGAAACATGATATCGGGTTGATTCTGGAAACTTCTGTCCTGGGAACAAGACTGAGGTTTGATTCTGGAACCCTGTGTCCTGGGAATATGACAAAGGTTTGTTGCTGGAAGCCTGTTCCCTGGGTACATGACTGAGGTTTTTATTCTGGACACCTGTGTCCTGGGAACATGAGTGATGTTTGATTGTTGAAACCTGTGGCCTGCGAACATGACTCAGGTTTGATTCTGGAACCATGTGTCCTGGGAATATGACTGAGGTTTGATTCTGGAAACCTTTGGCCTGAGAAAATGACTGAGGTTTCATTGTGGAAACATGTGGCCTGGGATCATGACTGAGGTTTGATGGTGGAACACTCTGGCCTGGCAAAATGACTGAGGCTTGATTCTGGAACCCTGTGGCCCGGGAACGTGACTGAGGTTTGATGGCAGAAACCTGTGGCCTGGCAACATGAGTGACGTTTGATTCTGGATCCCGGTGGCCTGGGAACATGACTGAGGCGTGATTCTGGAAAACTGTGGCCTGGGAACATGACATCTGTTTAGATTGTGGAATACTGTGCCCCGGGAACCTGACTGAGCCTTGGTTCTGAAACCCTGTGGACTGGGAACATGACTGAGGTTTTATTCTGGAACCCTGTAGCCTGGGAACATAACTGAGGATTGATTCTGGAACCCTGTGGCCTGGGAACATGATACCGGTGGATTCTGGAACCCTGGGGACTGGGCATGTGACATCTGTTTAGATTGTGGAATACTGTGCCCCGGGAAACTGACTGAGCCTTGGTTCTGGAACCCTGTGGATTGGGAACATGACTGAGGATTTATTCTAGAACCCTGTAGCCTGGAAACATAACTGAGGATTGATTCTCGAACCCTGTGGCCTGGGAACATGACATCGGTGGATTCTACAACCCTGTGGCCTGGGAACATGCCTGAGGTTTGATGGTGGAAACCTGTGGCTTGGCAACATGACTAAGGTTTGATTCTGGAAGACTGTGGCCAGGAAGCATGATATCAGGTTGATTCTGGAAACTTGTGTCCTGGGAACATGACTGAGGTTTGTTTCTGGAAGCCTGTGCCCTGGGAACATGACTGAGGTTTGATTCTGGACACCTGTGTCCTGGGAACATGACTGAGGTTTGATGGTTGAAACCTGTGGCCCGCGAACATGACTCAGGTTTGATTCTGGAACAATGTGTCCTTGGAACATGACTGAGGTTTGATTTTGGAAACCTTTGGCCTGGGAAAATGACTGAGGTTTCATTGTGGAAACATGTGGCCTGGGATCATGACTGAGGTTTGATGGTGGAACACTCTGGCCTGGCAAAATGACTGAGGCTTGATTCTGGAACCCTGTGGCCCGGGAACATGAGAACGGTTTGATTCTGAAACCCTGTGGCCTTTAACATGACATCGGTGGATTCTGGAACCCTGTGGCCTGGGAACATGAGAACGGTTTGATTCTGGAACCCTGTGGCCTGGGAACATGAGTGAGGATTGATGGTGGAACCCTGTGGCCTGGCAACATGACTGAGGTTTGATACTGGAAGACTGTGGCCAGGAAACATGATATCGGGTTGATTCTGGAAACTTCTGTCCTGGGAACAAGACTGAGGTTTGATTCTGGAACCCTGTGTCCTGGGAATATGACAAAGGTTTGTTGCTGGAAGCCTGTTCCCTGGGTACATGACTGAGGTTTTTATTCTGGACACCTGTGTCCTGGGAACATGAGTGATGTTTGATGGTTGAAACCTGTGGCCTGCGAACATGACTCAGGTTTTATTCTGGAACCATGTGTCCTGGGAATATGACTGAGGTTTGATTCTGGAAACCTTTGGCCTGAGAAAATGACTGAGGTTTCATTGTGGAAACATGTGGCCTGGGATCATGACTGAGGTTTGATGGTGGAACACTCTGGCCTGGCAAAATGACTGAGGCTTGATTCTGGAACCCTGTGGCCCGGGAACGTGACTGAGGTTTGATGGCAGAAACCTGTGGCCTGGCAACATGACTGACGTTTGATTCTGGATCCCTGTGGCCTGGGAACATGACTGAGGCGTGATTCTGGAAAACTGTGGCCTGGGAACATGACATCTGTTTAGATTGTGGAATACTGTGCCCCGGGAACCTGACTGAGCCTTGGTTCTGAAACCCTGTGGACTGGGAACATGACTGAGGATTTATTCTGGAACCCTGTAGCCTGGGAACATAACTGAGGATTGATTCTGGAACCCTGTGGCCTGGGAACATGATACCGGTGGATTCTGGAACCCTGGGGACTGGGCATGTGACATCTGTTTAGATTGTGGAATACTGTGCCCCGGGAACCTGACTGAGCCTTGGTTCTGGAACCCTGTGGATTTGGAACATGACTGAGGATTTATTCTAGAACCCTGGAGCCTGGAAACATAACTGAGGATTGATTCTCGAACCCTGTGGCCTGGCAACATGACATCGGTGGATTCTAGAACCCTGTGGCCTGGGAACATGTCTGAGGTTTGATGGTGGAAACCTGTGGCTTGGCAACATGACTAAGGTTTGATTCTGGAAGACTGTGGCCAGGAAGCATGATATCTGGTTGATTCTGGAAACTTGTGTCCTGGGAACATGACTGAGGTTTGTTTCTGGAAGCCTGTGCCCTGGGAACATGACTGAGGTTTGATTCTGGACACCTGTGTCCTGGGAACATGACTGAGGTTTGATGGTTGAAACCTGTGGCCCGCGAACATGACTCAGGTTTGATTCTGGAACCATGTGTCCTGGGAACATGACTGAGGTTTGATTTTGGAAACCTTTGGCCTGGGAAAATGACTGAGGTTTCATTGTGGAAACATGTGGCCTGGGATCATGACTGAGGTTTGATGGTGGAACACTCTGGCCTGGCAAAATGACTGAGGCTTGATTCTGGAACCCTGTGGCCCGGGAACATGAGAACGGTTTGATTCTGGAACCCTGTGGCCTTTAACATGACATCGGTGGATTCTGGAACCCTGTGGCCTGGGAACATGAGAACGGTTTGATTCTGGAACCCTGTGGCCTGGGAACATGAGTGAGGATTGATGGTGGAACCCTGTGGCATGGCAACATGACTGAGGTTTGATACTGGAAGACTGTGGCCAGGAAACATGATATCGGGTTGATTCTGGAAACTTCTGTCCTGGGAACAAGACTGAGGTTTGATTCTGGAACCCTGTGTCCTGGGAATATGACAAAGGTTTGTTGCTGGAAGCCTGTTCCCTGGGTACATGACTGAGGTTTTTATTCTGGACACCTGTGTCCTGGGAACATGAATGATGTTTGATGGTTGAAACCTGTGGCCTGCGAACATGACTCAGGTTTGATTCTGGAACCATGTGTCCTGGGAATATGACTGAGGTTTGATTCTGGAAACCTTTGGCCTGAGAAAATGACTGAGGTTTCATTGTGGAAACATGTGGCCTGGCATCATGACTGAGGTTTGATGGTGGAACACTCTGGCCTGGCAAAATGACTGAGGCTTGATTCTGGAACCCTGTGGCCCGGGAACGTGACTGAGGTTTGATGGCAGAAACCTGTGGCCTGGCAACATGACTGACGTTTGATTCTGGATCCCGGTGGCCTGGGAACATGACTGAGGCGTGATTCTGGAAAACTGTGGCCTGGGAACATGACATCTGTTTAGATTGTGGAATACTGTGCCCCGGGAACCTGACTGAGCCTTGGTTCTGAAACCCTGTGGACTGGGAACATGACTGAGGTTTTATTCTGGAACCCTGTAGCCTGGGAACATAACTGAGGATTGATTCTGGAACCCTGTGGCCTGGGAACATGATACCGGTGGATTCTGGAACCCTGGGGACTGGGCATGTGACATCTGTTTAGATTGTGGAATACTGTGCCCCGGGAACCTGACTGAGCCTTGGTTCTGGAACCCTGTGGATTGGGAACATGACTGAGGTTTTATTCTAGAACCCTGTAGCCTGGAAACATAACTGAGGATTGATTCTCGAACCCTGTGGCCTGGCAACATGACATCGGTGGATTCTAGACCCCTGTGGCCTGGGAACATGTCTGAGGTTTGATGGTGGAAACCTGTGGCTTGGCAACATGACTAAGGTTTGATTCTGGAAGACTGTGGCCAGGAAGCATGATATCTGGTTGATTCTGGAAACTTGTGTCCTGGGAACATGACTGAGGTTTGTTTCTGGAAGCCTGTGCCCTGGGAACATGACTGAGGTTTGATTCTGGACACCTGTGTCCTGGGAACATGACTGAGGTTTGATGGTTGAAACCTGTGGCCCGCGAACATGACTCAGGTTTGATTCTGGAACCATGTGTCCTGGGAACATGACTGAGGTTTGATTTTGGAAACCTTTGGCCTGGGAAAATGACTGAGGTTTCATTGTGGAAACATGTGGCCTGGGATCATGACTGAGGTTTGATGGTGGAACACTCTGGCCTGGCAAAATGACTGAGGCTTGATTCTGGAACCCTGTGGCCCGGGAACATGAGAACGGTTTGATTCTGGAACCCTGTGGCCTTTAACATGACATCGGTGGATTCTGGAACCCTGTGGCCTGGGAACATGAGAACGGTTTGATTCTGGAACCCTGTGGCCTGGGAACATGAGTGAGGATTGATGGTGGAACCCTGTGGCCTGGCAACATGACTGAGGTTTGATACTGGAAGACTGTGGCCAGGAAACATGATATCGGGTTGATTCTGGAAACTTCTGTCCTGGGAACAAGACTGAGGTTTGATTCTGGAACCCTGTGTCCTGGGAATATGACAAAGGTTTGTTGCTGGAAGCCTGTTCCCTGGGTACATGACTGAGGTTTTTATTCTGGACACCTGTGTCCTGGGAACATGAATGATGTTTGATGGTTGAAACCTGTGGCCTGCGAACATGACTCAGGTTTGATTCTGGAACCATGTGTCCTGGGAATATGACTGAGGTTTGATTCTGGAAACCTTTGGCCTGAGAAAATGACTGAGGTTTCATTGTGGAAACATGTGGCCTGGCATCATGACTGAGGTTTGATGGTGGAACACTCTGGCCTGGCAAAATGACTGAGGCTTGATTCTGGAACCCTGTGGCCCGGGAACGTGACTGAGGTTTGATGGCAGAAACCTGTGGCCTGGCAACATGACTGACGTTTGATTCTGGATCCCTGTGGCCTGGGAACATGATACCGGTGGATTCTGGAACCCTGGGGACTGGGCATGTGACATCTGTTTAGATTGTGGAATACTGTGCCCCGGGAACCTGACTGAGCCTTGGTTGTGGAACCCTGTGGATTGGGAACATGACTGAGGTTTTATTCTAGAACCCTGTAGCCTGGAAACATAACTGAGGATTGATTCTCGAACCCTGTGGCCTGGCAACATGACATCGGTGGATTCTAGACCCCTGTGGCCTGGGAACATGTCTGAGGTTTGATGGTGGAAACCTGTGGCTTGGCAACATGACTAAGGTTTGATTCTGGAAGACTGTGGCCAGGAAGCATGATATCTGGTTGATTCTGGAAACTTGTGTCCTGGGAACATGACTGAGGTTTGTTTCTGGAAGCCTGTGCCCTGGGAACATGACTGAGGTTTGATTCTGGACACCTGTGTCCTGGGAACATGACTGAGGTTTGATGGTTGAAACCTGTGGCCCGCGAACATGACTCAGGTTTGATTCTGGAACCATGTGTCCTGGGAACATGACTGAGGTTTGATTTTGGAAACCTTTGGCCTGGGAAAATGACTGAGGTTTCATTGTGGAAACATGTGGCCTGGGATCATGACTGAGGTTTGATGGTGGAACACTCTGGCCTGGCAAAATGACTGAGGCTTGATTCTGGAACCCTGTGGCCCGGGAACATGAGAACGGTTTGATTCTGGAACCCTGTGGCCTTTAACATGACATCGGTGGATTCTGGAACCCTGTGGCCTGGGAACATGAGAACGGTTTGATTCTGGAACCCTGTGGCCTGGGAACATGAGTGAGGATTGATGGTGGAACCCTGTGGCCTGGCAACATGACTGAGGTTTGATACTGGAAGACTGTGGCCAGGAAACATGATATCGGGTTGATTCTGGAAACTTCTGTCCTGGGAACAAGACTGAGGTTTGATTCTGGAACCCTGTGTCCTGGGAATATGACAAAGGTTTGTTGCTGGAAGCCTGTTCCCTGGGTACATGACTGAGGTTTTTATTCTGGACACCTGTGTCCTGGGAACATGAGTGATGTTTGATTGTTGAAACCTGTGGCCTGCGAACATGACTCAGGTTTGATTCTGGAACCATGTGTCCTGGGAATATGACTGAGGTTTGATTCTGGAAACCTTTGGCCTGAGAAAATGACTGAGGTTTCATTGTGGAAACATGTGGCCTGGGATCATGACTGAGGTTTGATGGTGGAACACTCTGGCCTGGCAAAATGACTGAGGCTTGATTCTGGAACCCTGTGGCCCGGGAACGTGACTGAGGTTTGATGGCAGAAACCTGTGGCCTGGCAACATGAGTGACGTTTGATTCTGGATCCCGGTGGCCTGGGAACATGACTGAGGCGTGATTCTGGAAAACTGTGGCCTGGGAACATGACATCTGTTTAGATTGTGGAATACTGTGCCCCGGGAACCTGACTGAGCCTTGGTTCTGAAACCCTGTGGACTGGGAACATGACTGAGGTTTTATTCTGGAACCCTGTAGCCTGGGAACATAACTGAGGATTGATTCTGGAACCCTGTGGCCTGGGAACATGATACCGGTGGATTCTGGAACCCTGGGGACTGGGCATGTGACATCTGTTTAGATTGTGGAATACTGTGCCCCGGGAAACTGACTGAGCCTTGGTTCTGGAACCCTGTGGATTGGGAACATGACTGAGGATTTATTCTAGAACCCTGTAGCCTGGAAACATAACTGAGGATTGATTCTCGAACCCTGTGGCCTGGGAACATGACATCGGTGGATTCTACAACCCTGTGGCCTGGGAACATGCCTGAGGTTTGATGGTGGAAACCTGTGGCTTGGCAACATGACTAAGGTTTGATTCTGGAAGACTGTGGCCAGGAAGCATGATATCAGGTTGATTCTGGAAACTTGTGTCCTGGGAACATGACTGAGGTTTGTTTCTGGAAGCCTGTGCCCTGGGAACATGACTGAGGTTTGATTCTGGACACCTGTGTCCTGGGAACATGACTGAGGTTTGATGGTTGAAACCTGTGGCCCGCGAACATGACTCAGGTTTGATTCTGGAACAATGTGTCCTTGGAACATGACTGAGGTTTGATTTTGGAAACCTTTGGCCTGGGAAAATGACTGAGGTTTCATTGTGGAAACATGTGGCCTGGGATCATGACTGAGGTTTGATGGTGGAACACTCTGGCCTGGCAAAATGACTGAGGCTTGATTCTGGAACCCTGTGGCCCGGGAACATGAGAACGGTTTGATTCTGAAACCCTGTGGCCTTTAACATGACATCGGTGGATTCTGGAACCCTGTGGCCTGGGAACATGAGAACGGTTTGATTCTGGAACCCTGTGGCCTGGGAACATGAGTGAGGATTGATGGTGGAACCCTGTGGCCTGGCAACATGACTGAGGTTTGATACTGGAAGACTGTGGCCAGGAAACATGATATCGGGTTGATTCTGGAAACTTCTGTCCTGGGAACAAGACTGAGGTTTGATTCTGGAACCCTGTGTCCTGGGAATATGACAAAGGTTTGTTGCTGGAAGCCTGTTCCCTGGGTACATGACTGAGGTTTTTATTCTGGACACCTGTGTCCTGGGAACATGAGTGATGTTTGATGGTTGAAACCTGTGGCCTGCGAACATGACTCAGGTTTTATTCTGGAACCATGTGTCCTGGGAATATGACTGAGGTTTGATTCTGGAAACCTTTGGCCTGAGAAAATGACTGAGGTTTCATTGTGGAAACATGTGGCCTGGGATCATGACTGAGGTTTGATGGTGGAACACTCTGGCCTGGCAAAATGACTGAGGCTTGATTCTGGAACCCTGTGGCCCGGGAACGTGACTGAGGTTTGATGGCAGAAACCTGTGGCCTGGCAACATGACTGACGTTTGATTCTGGATCCCTGTGGCCTGGGAACATGACTGAGGCGTGATTCTGGAAAACTGTGGCCTGGGAACATGACATCTGTTTAGATTGTGGAATACTGTGCCCCGGGAACCTGACTGAGCCTTGGTTCTGAAACCCTGTGGACTGGGAACATGACTGAGGATTTATTCTGGAACCCTGTAGCCTGGGAACATAACTGAGGATTGATTCTGGAACCCTGTGGCCTGGGAACATGATACCGGTGGATTCTGGAACCCTGGGGACTGGGCATGTGACATCTGTTTAGATTGTGGAATACTGTGCCCCGGGAACCTGACTGAGCCTTGGTTCTGGAACCCTGTGGATTTGGAACATGACTGAGGATTTATTCTAGAACCCTGGAGCCTGGAAACATAACTGAGGATTGATTCTCGAACCCTGTGGCCTGGCAACATGACATCGGTGGATTCTAGAACCCTGTGGCCTGGGAACATGTCTGAGGTTTGATGGTGGAAACCTGTGGCTTGGCAACATGACTAAGGTTTGATTCTGGAAGACTGTGGCCAGGAAGCATGATATCTGGTTGATTCTGGAAACTTGTGTCCTGGGAACATGACTGAGGTTTGTTTCTGGAAGCCTGTGCCCTGGGAACATGACTGAGGTTTGATTCTGGACACCTGTGTCCTGGGAACATGACTGAGGTTTGATGGTTGAAACCTGTGGCCCGCGAACATGACTCAGGTTTGATTCTGGAACCATGTGTCCTGGGAACATGACTGAGGTTTGATTTTGGAAACCTTTGGCCTGGGAAAATGACTGAGGTTTCATTGTGGAAACATGTGGCCTGGGATCATGACTGAGGTTTGATGGTGGAACACTCTGGCCTGGCAAAATGACTGAGGCTTGATTCTGGAACCCTGTGGCCCGGGAACATGAGAACGGTTTGATTCTGGAACCCTGTGGCCTTTAACATGACATCGGTGGATTCTGGAACCCTGTGGCCTGGGAACATGAGAACGGTTTGATTCTGGAACCCTGTGGCCTGGGAACATGAGTGAGGATTGATGGTGGAACCCTGTGGCATGGCAACATGACTGAGGTTTGATACTGGAAGACTGTGGCCAGGAAACATGATATCGGGTTGATTCTGGAAACTTCTGTCCTGGGAACAAGACTGAGGTTTGATTCTGGAACCCTGTGTCCTGGGAATATGACAAAGGTTTGTTGCTGGAAGCCTGTTCCCTGGGTACATGACTGAGGTTTTTATTCTGGACACCTGTGTCCTGGGAACATGAATGATGTTTGATGGTTGAAACCTGTGGCCTGCGAACATGACTCAGGTTTGATTCTGGAACCATGTGTCCTGGGAATATGACTGAGGTTTGATTCTGGAAACCTTTGGCCTGAGAAAATGACTGAGGTTTCATTGTGGAAACATGTGGCCTGGCATCATGACTGAGGTTTGATGGTGGAACACTCTGGCCTGGCAAAATGACTGAGGCTTGATTCTGGAACCCTGTGGCCCGGGAACGTGACTGAGGTTTGATGGCAGAAACCTGTGGCCTGGCAACATGACTGACGTTTGATTCTGGATCCCGGTGGCCTGGGAACATGACTGAGGCGTGATTCTGGAAAACTGTGGCCTGGGAACATGACATCTGTTTAGATTGTGGAATACTGTGCCCCGGGAACCTGACTGAGCCTTGGTTCTGAAACCCTGTGGACTGGGAACATGACTGAGGTTTTATTCTGGAACCCTGTAGCCTGGGAACATAACTGAGGATTGATTCTGGAACCCTGTGGCCTGGGAACATGATACCGGTGGATTCTGGAACCCTGGGGACTGGGCATGTGACATCTGTTTAGATTGTGGAATACTGTGCCCCGGGAACCTGACTGAGCCTTGGTTCTGGAACCCTGTGGATTGGGAACATGACTGAGGTTTTATTCTAGAACCCTGTAGCCTGGAAACATAACTGAGGATTGATTCTCGAACCCTGTGGCCTGGCAACATGACATCGGTGGATTCTAGACCCCTGTGGCCTGGGAACATGTCTGAGGTTTGATGGTGGAAACCTGTGGCTTGGCAACATGACTAAGGTTTGATTCTGGAAGACTGTGGCCAGGAAGCATGATATCTGGTTGATTCTGGAAACTTGTGTCCTGGGAACATGACTGAGGTTTGTTTCTGGAAGCCTGTGCCCTGGGAACATGACTGAGGTTTGATTCTGGACACCTGTGTCCTGGGAACATGACTGAGGTTTGATGGTTGAAACCTGTGGCCCGCGAACATGACTCAGGTTTGATTCTGGAACCATGTGTCCTGGGAACATGACTGAGGTTTGATTTTGGAAACCTTTGGCCTGGGAAAATGACTGAGGTTTCATTGTGGAAACATGTGGCCTGGGATCATGACTGAGGTTTGATGGTGGAACACTCTGGCCTGGCAAAATGACTGAGGCTTGATTCTGGAACCCTGTGGCCCGGGAACATGAGAACGGTTTGATTCTGGAACCCTGTGGCCTTTAACATGACATCGGTGGATTCTGGAACCCTGTGGCCTGGGAACATGAGAACGGTTTGATTCTGGAACCCTGTGGCCTGGGAACATGAGTGAGGATTGATGGTGGAACCCTGTGTCCTGGCAACATGACTGAGGTTTGATACTGGAAGACTGTGGCCAGGAAACATGATATCGGGTTGATTCTGGAAACTTCTGTCCTGGGAACAAGACTGAGGTTTGATTCTGGAACCCTGTGTCCTGGGAATATGACAAAGGTTTGTTGCTGGAAGCCTGTTCCCTGGGTACATGACTGAGGTTTTTATTCTGGACACCTGTGTCCTGGGAACATGAGTGATGTTTGATGGTTGAAACCTGTGGCCTGCGAACATGACTCAGGTTTGATTCTGGAACCATGTGTCCTGGGAATATGACTGAGGTTTGATTCTGGAAACCTTTGGCCTGAGAAAATGACTGAGGTTTCATTGTGGAAACATGTGGCCTGGGATCATGACTGAGGTTTGATGGTGGAACACTCTGGCCTGGCAAAATGACTGAGGCTTGATTCTGGAACCCTGTGGCCCGGGAACGTGACTGAGGTTTGATGGCAGAAACCTGTGGCCTGGCAACATGACTGACGTTTGATTCTGGATCCCGGTGGCCTGGGAACATGACTGAGGCGTGATTCTGGAAAACTGTGGCCTGGGAACATGACATCTGTTTAGATTGTGGAATACTGTGCCCCGGGAACCTGACTGAGCCTTGGTTCTGAAACCCTGTGGACTGGGAACATGACTGAGGTTTTATTCTGGAACCCTGTAGCCTGGGAACATAACTGAGGATTGATTCTGGAACCCTGTGGCCTGGGAACATGATACCGGTGGATTCTGGAACCCTGGGGACTGGGCATGTGACATCTGTTTAGATTGTGGAATACTGTGCCCCGGGAAACTGACTGAGCCTTGGTTCTGGAACCCTGTGGATTGGGAACATGACTGAGGATTTATTCTAGAACCCTGTAGCCTGGAAACATAACTGAGGATTGATTCTCGAACCCTGTGGCCTGGGAACATGACATCGGTGGATTCTACAAACCTGTGGCCTGGGAACATGCCTGAGGTTTGATGGTGGAAACCTGTGGCTTGGCAACATGACTAAGGTTTGATTCTGGAAGACTGTGGCCAGGAAGCATGATATCAGGTTGATTCTGGAAACTTGTGTCCTGGGAACATGACTGAGGTTTGTTTCTGGAAGCCTGTGCCCTGGGAACATGACTGAGGTTTGATTCTGGACACCTGTGTCCTGGGAACATGACTGAGGTTTGATGGTTGAAACCTGTGGCCCGCGAACATGACTCAGGTTTGATTCTGGAACCATGTGTCCTTGGAACATGACTGAGGTTTGATTTTGGAAACCTTTGGCCTGGGAAAATGACTGAGGTTTCATTGTGGAAACATGTGGCCTGGGATCATGACTGAGGTTTGATGGTGGAACACTCTGGCCTGGCAAAATGACTGAGGCTTGATTCTGGAACCCTGTGGCCCGGGAACATGAGAACGGTTTGATTCTGGAACCCTGTGGCCTTTAACATGACATCGGTGGATTCTGGAACCCTGTGGCCTGGGAACATGAGAACGGTTTGATTCTGGAACCCTGTGGCCTGGGAACATGAGTGAGGATTGATGGTGGAACCCTGTGGCCTGGCAACATGACTGAGGTTTGATACTGGAAGACTGTGGCCAGGAAACATGATATCGGGTTGATTCTGGAAACTTCTGTCCTGGGAACAAGACTGAGGTTTGATTCTGGAACCCTGTGTCCTGGGAATATGACAAAGGTTTGTTGCTGGAAGCCTGTTCCCTGGGTACATGACTGAGGTTTTTATTCTGGACACCTGTGTCCTGGGAACATGAGTGATGTTTGATGGTTGAAACCTGTGGCCTGCGAACATGACTCAGGTTTTATTCTGGAACCATGTGTCCTGGGAATATGACTGAGGTTTGATTCTGGAAACCTTTGGCCTGAGAAAATGACTGAGGTTTCATTGTGGAAACATGTGGCCTGGGATCATGACTGAGGTTTGATGGTGGAACACTCTGGCCTGGCAAAATGACTGAGGCTTGATTCTGGAACCCTGTGGCCCGGGAACGTGACTGAGGTTTGATGGCAGAAACCTGTGGCCTGGCAACATGACTGACGTTTGATTCTGGATCCCGGTGGCCTGGGAACATGACTGAGGCGTGATTCTGGAAAACTGTGGCCTGGGAACATGACATCTGTTTAGATTGTGGAATACTGTGCCCCGGGAACCTGACTGAGCCTTGGTTCTGAAACCCTGTGGACTGGGAACATGACTGAGGATTTATTCTGGAACCCTGTAGCCTGGGAACATAACTGAGGATTGATTCTGGAACCCTGTGGCCTGGGAACATGATACCGGTGGATTCTGGAACCCTGGGGACTGGGCATGTGACATCTGTTTAGATTGTGGAATACTGTGCCCCGGGAACCTGACTGAGCCTTGGTTCTGGAACCCTGTGGATTGGGAACATGACTGAGGATTTATTCTAGAACCCTGGAGCCTGGAAACATAACTGAGGATTGATTCTCGAACCCTGTGGCCTGGGAACATGACATCGGTGGATTCTACAACCCTGTGGCCTGGGAACATGCCTGAGGTTTGATGGTGGAAACCTGTGGCTTGGCAACATGACTAAGGTTTGATTCTGGAAGACTGTGGCCAGGAAGCATGATATCAGGTTGATTCTGGAAACTTGTGTCCTGGGAACATGACTGAGGTTTGTTTCTGGAAGCCTGTGCCCTGGGAACATGACTGAGGTTTGATTCTGGACACCTGTGTCCTGGGAACATGACTGAGGTTTGATGGTTGAAACCTGTGGCCCGCGAACATGACTCAGGTTTGATTCTGGAACCATGTGTCCTTGGAACATGACTGAGGTTTGATTTTGGAAACCTTTGGCCTGGGAAAATGACTGAGGTTTCATTGTGGAAACATGTGGCCTGGGATCATGACTGAGGTTTGATGGTGGAACACTCTGGCCTGGCAAAATGACTGAGGCTTGATTCTGGAACCCTGTGGCCCGGGAACATGAGAACGGTTTGATTCTGAAACCCTGTGGCCTTTAACATGACATCGGTGGATTCTGGAACCCTGTGGCCTGGGAACATGAGAACGGTTTGATTCTGGAACCCTGTGGCCTGGGAACATGAGTGAGGATTGATGGTGGAACCCTGTGGCCTGGCAACATGACTGAGGTTTGATACTGGAAGACTGTGGCCAGGAAACATGATATCGGGTTGATTCTGGAAACTTCTGTCCTGGGAACAAGACTGAGGTTTGATTCTGGAACCCTGTGTCCTGGGAATATGACAAAGGTTTGTTGCTGGAAGCCTGTTCCCTGGGTACATGACTGAGGTTTTTATTCTGGACACCTGTGTCCTGGGAACATGAGTGATGTTTGATGGTTGAAACCTGTGGCCTGCGAACATGACTCAGGTTTGATTCTGGAACCATGTGTCCTGGGAATATGACTGAGGTTTGATTCTGGAAACCTTTGGCCTGAGAAAATGACTGAGGTTTCATTGTGGAAACATGTGGCCTGGGATCATGACTGAGGTTTGATGGTGGAACACTCTGGCCTGGCAAAATGACTGAGGCTTGATTCTGGAACCCTGTGGCCCGGGAACGTGACTGAGGTTTGATGGCAGAAACCTGTGGCCTGGCAACATGACTGACGTTTGATTCTGGATCCCTGTGGCCTGGGAACATGACTGAGGCGTGATTCTGGAAAACTGTGGCCTGGGAACATGACATCTGTTTAGATTGTGGAATACTGTGCCCCGGGAACCTGACTGAGCCTTGGTTCTGAAACCCTGTGGACTGGGAACATGACTGAGGATTTATTCTGGAACCCTGTAGCCTGGGAACATAACTGAGGATTGATTCTGGAACCCTGTGGCCTGGGAACATGATACCGGTGGATTCTGGAACCCTGGGGACTGGGCATGTGACATCTGTTTAGATTGTGGAATACTGTGCCCCGGGAACCTGACTGAGCCTTGGTTCTGGAACCCTGTGGATTTGGAACATGACTGAGGATTTATTCTAGAACCCTGGAGCCTGGAAACATAACTGAGGATTGATTCTCGAACCCTGTGGCCTGGCAACATGACATCGGTGGATTCTAGAACCCTGTGGCCTGGGAACATGTCTGAGGTTTGATGGTGGAAACCTGTGGCTTGGCAACATGACTAAGGTTTGATTCTGGAAGACTGTGGCCAGGAAGCATGATATCTGGTTGATTCTGGAAACTTGTGTCCTGGGAACATGACTGAGGTTTGTTTCTGGAAGCCTGTGCCCTGGGAACATGACTGAGGTTTGATTCTGGACACCTGTGTCCTGGGAACATGACTGAGGTTTGATGGTTGAAACCTGTGGCCCGCGAACATGACTCAGGTTTGATTCTGGAACCATGTGTCCTTGGAACATGACTGAGGTTTGATTTTGGAAACCTTTGGCCTGGGAAAATGACTGAGGTTTCATTGTGGAAACATGTGGCCTGGGATCATGACTGAGGTTTGATGGTGGAACACTCTGGCCTGGCAAAATGACTGAGGCTTGATTCTGGAACCCTGTGGCCCGGGAACATGAGAACGGTTTGATTCTGGAACCCTGTGGCCTTTAACATGACATCGGTGGATTCTGGAACCCTGTGGCCTGGGAACATGAGAACGGTTTGATTCTGGAACCCTGTGGCCTGGGAACATGAGTGAGGATTGATGGTGGAACCCTGTGGCCTGGCAACATGACTGAGGTTTGATACTGGAAGACTGTGGCCAGGAAACATGATATCGGGTTGATTCTGGAAACTTCTGTCCTGGGAACAAGACTGAGGTTTGATTCTGGAACCCTGTGTCCTGGGAATATGACAAAGGTTTGTTGCTGGAAGCCTGTTCCCTGGGTACATGACTGAGGTTTTTATTCTGGACACCTGTGTCCTGGGAACATGAGTGATGTTTGATGGTTGAAACCTGTGGCCTGCGAACATGACTCAGGTTTGATTCTGGAACCATGTGTCCTGGGAATATGACTGAGGTTTGATTCTGGAAACCTTTGGCCTGAGAAAATGACTGAGGTTTCATTGTGGAAACATGTGGCCTGGGATCATGACTGAGGTTTGATGGTGGAACACTCTGGCCTGGCAAAATGACTGAGGCTTGATTCTGGAACCCTGTGGCCCGGGAACGTGACTGAGGTTTGATGGCAGAAACCTGTGGCCTGGCAACATGACTGACGTTTGATTCTGGATCCCTGTGGCCTGGGAACATGACTGAGGCGTGATTCTGGAAAACTGTGGCCTGGGAACATGACATCTGTTTAGATTGTGGAATACTGTGCCCCGGGAACCTGACTGAGCCTTGGTTCTGAAACCCTGTGGACTGGGAACATGACTGAGGATTTATTCTGGAACCCTGTAGCCTGGGAACATAACTGAGGATTGATTCTGGAACCCTGTGGCCTGGGAACATGATACCGGTGGATTCTGGAACCCTGGGGACTGGGCATGTGACATCTGTTTAGATTGTGGAATACTGTGCCCCGGGAACCTGACTGAGCCTTGGTTCTGGAACCCTGTGGATTGGGAACATGACTGAGGATTTATTCTAGAACCCTGGAGCCTGGAAACATAACTGAGGATTGATTCTCGAACCCTGTGGCCTGGGAACATGACATCGGTGGATTCTACAACCCTGTGGCCTGGGAACATGCCTGAGGTTTGATGGTGGAAACCTGTGGCTTGGCAACATGACTAAGGTTTGATTCTGGAAGACTGTGGCCAGGAAGCATGATATCAGGTTGATTCTGGAAACTTGTGTCCTGGGAACATGACTGAGGTTTGTTTCTGGAAGCCTGTGCCCTGGGAACATGACTGAGGTTTGATTCTGGACACCTGTGTCCTGGGAACATGACTGAGGTTTGATGGTTGAAACCTGTGGCCCGCGAACATGACTCAGGTTTGATTCTGGAACCATGTGTCCTTGGAACATGACTGAGGTTTGATTTTGGAAACCTTTGGCCTGGGAAAATGACTGAGGTTTCATTGTGGAAACATGTGGCCTGGGATCATGACTGAGGTTTGATGGTGGAACACTCTGGCCTGGCAAAATGACTGAGGCTTGATTCTGGAACCCTGTGGCCCGGGAACATGAGAACGGTTTGATTCTGAAACCCTGTGGCCTTTAACATGACATCGGTGGATTCTGGAACCCTGTGGCCTGGGAACATGAGAACGGTTTGATTCTGGAACCCTGTGGCCTGGGAACATGAGTGAGGATTGATGGTGGAACCCTGTGGCCTGGCAACATGACTGAGGTTTGATACTGGAAGACTGTGGCCAGGAAACATGATATCGGGTTGATTCTGGAAACTTCTGTCCTGGGAACAAGACTGAGGTTTGATTCTGGAACCCTGTGTCCTGGGAATATGACAAAGGTTTGTTGCTGGAAGCCTGTTCCCTGGGTACATGACTGAGGTTTTTATTCTGGACACCTGTGTCCTGGGAACATGAGTGATGTTTGATGGTTGAAACCTGTGGCCTGCGAACATGACTCAGGTTTGATTCTGGAACCATGTGTCCTGGGAATATGACTGAGGTTTGATTCTGGAAACCTTTGGCCTGAGAAAATGACTGAGGTTTCATTGTGGAAACATGTGGCCTGGGATCATGACTGAGGTTTGATGGTGGAACACTCTGGCCTGGCAAAATGACTGAGGCTTGATTCTGGAACCCTGTGGCCCGGGAACGTGACTGAGGTTTGATGGCAGAAACCTGTGGCCTGGCAACATGACTGACGTTTGATTCTGGATCCCTGTGGCCTGGGAACATGACTGAGGCGTGATTCTGGAAAACTGTGGCCTGGGAACATGACATCTGTTTAGATTGTGGAATACTGTGCCCCGGGAACCTGACTGAGCCTTGGTTCTGAAACCCTGTGGACTGGGAACATGACTGAGGATTTATTCTGGAACCCTGTAGCCTGGGAACATAACTGAGGATTGATTCTGGAACCCTGTGGCCTGGGAACATGATACCGGTGGATTCTGGAACCCTGGGGACTGGGCATGTGACATCTGTTTAGATTGTGGAATACTGTGCCCCGGGAACCTGACTGAGCCTTGGTTCTGGAACCCTGTGGATTTGGAACATGACTGAGGATTTATTCTAGAACCCTGGAGCCTGGAAACATAACTGAGGATTGATTCTCGAACCCTGTGGCCTGGCAACATGACATCGGTGGATTCTAGAACCCTGTGGCCTGGGAACATGTCTGAGGTTTGATGGTGGAAACCTGTGGCTTGGCAACATGACTAAGGTTTGATTCTGGAAGACTGTGGCCAGGAAGCATGATATCTGGTTGATTCTGGAAACTTGTGTCCTGGGAACATGACTGAGGTTTGTTTCTGGAAGCCTGTGCCCTGGGAACATGACTGAGGTTTGATTCTGGACACCTGTGTCCTGGGAACATGACTGAGGTTTGATGGTTGAAACCTGTGGCCCGCGAACATGACTCAGGTTTGATTCTGGAACCATGTGTCCTGGGAACATGACTGAGGTTTGATTTTGGAAACCTTTGGCCTGGGAAAATGACTGAGGTTTCATTGTGGAAACATGTGGCCTGGGATCATGACTGAGGTTTGATGGTGGAACACTCTGGCCTGGCAAAATGACTGAGGCTTGATTCTGGAACCCTGTGGCCCGGGAACATGAGAACGGTTTGATTCTGGAACCCTGTGGCCTTTAACATGACATCGGTGGATTCTGGAACCCTGTGGCCTGGGAACATGAGAACGGTTTGATTCTGGAACCCTGTGGCCTGGGAACATGAGTGAGGATTGATGGTGGAACCCTGTGGCCTGGCAACATGACTGAGGTTTGATACTGGAAGACTGTGGCCAGGAAACATGATATCGGGTTGATTCTGGAAACTTCTGTCCTGGGAACAAGACTGAGGTTTGATTCTGGAACCCTGTGTCCTGGGAATATGACAAAGGTTTGTTGCTGGAAGCCTGTTCCCTGGGTACATGACTGAGGTTTTTATTCTGGACACCTGTGTCCTGGGAACATGAATGATGTTTGATGGTTGAAACCTGTGGCCTGCGAACATGACTCAGGTTTGATTCTGGAACCATGTGTCCTGGGAATATGACTGAGGTTTGATTCTGGAAACCTTTGGCCTGAGAAAATGACTGAGGTTTCATTGTGGAAACATGTGGCCTGGCATCATGACTGAGGTTTGATGGTGGAACACTCTGGCCTGGCAAAATGACTGAGGCTTGATTCTGGAACCCTGTGGCCCGGGAACGTGACTGAGGTTTGATGGCAGAAACCTGTGGCCTGGCAACATGACTGACGTTTGATTCTGGATCCCGGTGGCCTGGGAACATGACTGAGGCGTGATTCTGGAAAACTGTGGCCTGGGAACATGACATCTGTTTAGATTGTGGAATACTGTGCCCCGGGAACCTGACTGAGCCTTGGTTCTGAAACCCTGTGGACTGGGAACATGACTGAGGTTTTATTCTGGAACCCTGTAGCCTGGGAACATAACTGAGGATTGATTCTGGAACCCTGTGGCCTGGGAACATGATACCGGTGGATTCTGGAACCCTGGGGACTGGGCATGTGACATCTGTTTAGATTGTGGAATACTGTGCCCCGGGAACCTGACTGAGCCTTGGTTCTGGAACCCTGTGGATTGGGAACATGACTGAGGTTTTATTCTAGAACCCTGTAGCCTGGAAACATAACTGAGGATTGATTCTCGAACCCTGTGGCCTGGCAACATGACATCGGTGGATTCTAGACCCCTGTGGCCTGGGAACATGTCTGAGGTTTGATGGTGGAAACCTGTGGCTTGGCAACATGACTAAGGTTTGATTCTGGAAGACTGTGGCCAGGAAGCATGATATCTGGTTGATTCTGGAAACTTGTGTCCTGGGAACATGACTGAGGTTTGTTTCTGGAAGCCTGTGCCCTGGGAACATGACTGAGGTTTGATTCTGGACACCTGTGTCCTGGGAACATGACTGAGGTTTGATGGTTGAAACCTGTGGCCCGCGAACATGACTCAGGTTTGATTCTGGAACCATGTGTCCTGGGAACATGACTGAGGTTTGATTTTGGAAACCTTTGGCCTGGGAAAATGACTGAGGTTTCATTGTGGAAACATGTGGCCTGGGATCATGACTGAGGTTTGATGGTGGAACACTCTGGCCTGGCAAAATGACTGAGGCTTGATTCTGGAACCCTGTGGCCCGGGAACATGAGAACGGTTTGATTCTGGAACCCTGTGGCCTTTAACATGACATCGGTGGATTCTGGAACCCTGTGGCCTGGGAACATGAGAACGGTTTGATTCTGGAACCCTGTGGCCTGGGAACATGAGTGAGGATTGATGGTGGAACCCTGTGTCCTGGCAACATGACTGAGGTTTGATACTGGAAGACTGTGGCCAGGAAACATGATATCGGGTTGATTCTGGAAACTTCTGTCCTGGGAACAAGACTGAGGTTTGATTCTGGAACCCTGTGTCCTGGGAATATGACAAAGGTTTGTTGCTGGAAGCCTGTTCCCTGGGTACATGACTGAGGTTTTTATTCTGGACACCTGTGTCCTGGGAACATGAGTGATGTTTGATTGTTGAAACCTGTGGCCTGCGAACATGACTCAGGTTTGATTCTGGAACCATGTGTCCTGGGAATATGACTGAGGTTTGATTCTGGAAACCTTTGGCCTGAGAAAATGACTGAGGTTTCATTGTGGAAACATGTGGCCTGGGATCATGACTGAGGTTTGATGGTGGAACACTCTGGCCTGGCAAAATGACTGAGGCTTGATTCTGGAACCCTGTGGCCCGGGAACGTGACTGAGGTTTGATGGCAGAAACCTGTGGCCTGGCAACATGACTGACGTTTGATTCTGGATCCCGGTGGCCTGGGAACATGACTGAGGCGTGATTCTGGAAAACTGTGGCCTGGGAACATGACATCTGTTTAGATTGTGGAATACTGTGCCCCGGGAACCTGACTGAGCCTTGGTTCTGAAACCCTGTGGACTGGGAACATGACTGAGGTTTTATTCTGGAACCCTGTAGCCTGGGAACATAACTGAGGATTGATTCTGGAACCCTGTGGCCTGGGAACATGATACCGGTGGATTCTGGAACCCTGGGGACTGGGCATGTGACATCTGTTTAGATTGTGGAATACTGTGCCCCGGGAAACTGACTGAGCCTTGGTTCTGGAACCCTGTGGATTGGGAACATGACTGAGGATTTATTCTAGAACCCTGTAGCCTGGAAACATAACTGAGGATTGATTCTCGAACCCTGTGGCCTGGGAACATGACATCGGTGGATTCTACAAACCTGTGGCCTGGGAACATGCCTGAGGTTTGATGGTGGAAACCTGTGGCTTGGCAACATGACTAAGGTTTGATTCTGGAAGACTGTGGCCAGGAAGCATGATATCAGGTTGATTCTGGAAACTTGTGTCCTGGGAACATGACTGAGGTTTGTTTCTGGAAGCCTGTGCCCTGGGAACATGACTGAGGTTTGATTCTGGACACCTGTGTCCTGGGAACATGACTGAGGTTTGATGGTTGAAACCTGTGGCCCGCGAACATGACTCAGGTTTGATTCTGGAACCATGTGTCCTTGGAACATGACTGAGGTTTGATTTTGGAAACCTTTGGCCTGGGAAAATGACTGAGGTTTCATTGTGGAAACATGTGGCCTGGGATCATGACTGAGGTTTGATGGTGGAACACTCTGGCCTGGCAAAATGACTGAGGCTTGATTCTGGAACCCTGTGGCCCGGGAACATGAGAACGGTTTGATTCTGGAACCCTGTGGCCTTTAACATGACATCGGTGGATTCTGGAACCCTGTGGCCTGGGAACATGAGAACGGTTTGATTCTGGAACCCTGTGGCCTGGGAACATGAGTGAGGATTGATGGTGGAACCCTGTGGCCTGGCAACATGACTGAGGTTTGATACTGGAAGACTGTGGCCAGGAAACATGATATCGGGTTGATTCTGGAAACTTCTGTCCTGGGAACAAGACTGAGGTTTGATTCTGGAACCCTGTGTCCTGGGAATATGACAAAGGTTTGTTGCTGGAAGCCTGTTCCCTGGGTACATGACTGAGGTTTTTATTCTGGACACCTGTGTCCTGGGAACATGAGTGATGTTTGATGGTTGAAACCTGTGGCCTGCGAACATGACTCAGGTTTGATTCTGGAACCATGTGTCCTGGGAATATGACTGAGGTTTGATTCTGGAAACCTTTGGCCTGAGAAAATGACTGAGGTTTCATTGTGGAAACATGTGGCCTGGGATCATGACTGAGGTTTGATGGTGGAACACTCTGGCCTGGCAAAATGACTGAGGCTTGATTCTGGAACCCTGTGGCCCGGGAACGTGACTGAGGTTTGATGGCAGAAACCTGTGGCCTGGCAACATGACTGACGTTTGATTCTGGATCCCTGTGGCCTGGGAACATGACTGAGGCGTGATTCTGGAAAACTGTGGCCTGGGAACATGACATCTGTTTAGATTGTGGAATACTGTGCCCCGGGAACCTGACTGAGCCTTGGTTCTGAAACCCTGTGGACTGGGAACATGACTGAGGATTTATTCTGGAACCCTGTAGCCTGGGAACATAACTGAGGATTGATTCTGGAACCCTGTGGCCTGGGAACATGATACCGGTGGATTCTGGAACCCTGGGGACTGGGCATGTGACATCTGTTTAGATTGTGGAATACTGTGCCCCGGGAACCTGACTGAGCCTTGGTTCTGGAACCCTGTGGATTGGGAACATGACTGAGGATTTATTCTAGAACCCTGGAGCCTGGAAACATAACTGAGGATTGATTCTCGAACCCTGTGGCCTGGCAACATGACATCGGTGGATTCTAGAACCCTGTGGCCTGGGAACATGTCTGAGGTTTGATGGTGGAAACCTGTGGCTTGGCAACATGACTAAGGTTTGATTCTGGAAGACTGTGGCCAGGAAGCATGATATCTGGTTGATTCTGGAAACTTGTGTCCTGGGAACATGACTGAGGTTTGTTTCTGGAAGCCTGTGCCCTGGGAACATGACTGAGGTTTGATTCTGGACACCTGTGTCCTGGGAACATGACTGAGGTTTGATGGTTGAAACCTGTGGCCCGCGAACATGACTCAGGTTTGATTCTGGAACCATGTGTCCTGGGAACATGACTGAGGTTTGATTTTGGAAACCTTTGGCCTGGGAAAATGACTGAGGTTTCATTGTGGAAACATGTGGCCTGGGATCATGACTGAGGTTTGATGGTGGAACACTCTGGCCTGGCAAAATGACTGAGGCTTGATTCTGGAACCCTGTGGCCCGGGAACATGAGAACGGTTTGATTCTGGAACCCTGTGGCCTTTAACATGACATCGGTGGATTCTGGAACCCTGTGGCCTGGGAACATGAGAACGGTTTGATTCTGGAACCCTGTGGCCTGGGAACATGAGTGAGGATTGATGGTGGAACCCTGTGGCCTGGCAACATGACTGAGGTTTGATACTGGAAGACTGTGGCCAGGAAACATGATATCGGGTTGATTCTGGAAACTTCTGTCCTGGGAACAAGACTGAGGTTTGATTCTGGAACCCTGTGTCCTGGGAATATGACAAAGGTTTGTTGCTGGAAGCCTGTTCCCTGGGTACATGACTGAGGTTTTTATTCTGGACACCTGTGTCCTGGGAACATGAGTGATGTTTGATGGTTGAAACCTGTGGCCTGCGAACATGACTCAGGTTTTATTCTGGAACCATGTGTCCTGGGAATATGACTGAGGTTTGATTCTGGAAACCTTTGGCCTGAGAAAATGACTGAGGTTTCATTGTGGAAACATGTGGCCTGGGATCATGACTGAGGTTTGATGGTGGAACACTCTGGCCTGGCAAAATGACTGAGGCTTGATTCTGGAACCCTGTGGCCCGGGAACGTGACTGAGGTTTGATGGCAGAAACCTGTGGCCTGGCAACATGACTGACGTTTGATTCTGGATCCCTGTGGCCTGGGAACATGACTGAGGCGTGATTCTGGAAAACTGTGGCCTGGGAACATGACATCTGTTTAGATTGTGGAATACTGTGCCCCGGGAACCTGACTGAGCCTTGGTTCTGAAACCCTGTGGACTGGGAACATGACTGAGGATTTATTCTGGAACCCTGTAGCCTGGGAACATAACTGAGGATTGATTCTGGAACCCTGTGGCCTGGGAACATGATACCGGTGGATTCTGGAACCCTGGGGACTGGGCATGTGACATCTGTTTAGATTGTGGAATACTGTGCCCCGGGAACCTGACTGAGCCTTGGTTCTGGAACCCTGTGGATTGGGAACATGACTGAGGATTTATTCTAGAACCCTGGAGCCTGGAAACATAACTGAGGATTGATTCTCGAACCCTGTGGCCTGGCAACATGACATCGGTGGATTCTAGAACCCTGTGGCCTGGGAACATGTCTGAGGTTTGATGGTGGAAACCTGTGGCTTGGCAACATGACTAAGGTTTGATTCTGGAAGACTGTGGCCAGGAAGCATGATATCTGGTTGATTCTGGAAACTTGTGTCCTGGGAACATGACTGAGGTTTGTTTCTGGAAGCCTGTGCCCTGGGAACATGACTGAGGTTTGATTCTGGACACCTGTGTCCTGGGAACATGACTGAGGTTTGATGGTTGAAACCTGTGGCCCGCGAACATGACTCAGGTTTGATTCTGGAACCATGTGTCCTGGGAACATGACTGAGGTTTGATTTTGGAAACCTTTGGCCTGGGAAAATGACTGAGGTTTCATTGTGGAAACATGTGGCCTGGGATCATGACTGAGGTTTGATGGTGGAACACTCTGGCCTGGCAAAATGACTGAGGCTTGATTCTGGAACCCTGTGGCCCGGGAACATGAGAACGGTTTGATTCTGGAACCCTGTGGCCTTTAACATGACATCGGTGGATTCTGGAACCCTGTGGCCTGGGAACATGAGAACGGTTTGATTCTGGAACCCTGTGGCCTGGGAACATGAGTGAGGATTGATGGTGGAACCCTGTGGCCTGGCAACATGACTGAGGTTTGATACTGGAAGACTGTGGCCAGGAAACATGATATCGGGTTGATTCTGGAAACTTCTGTCCTGAGAACAAGACTGAGGTTTGATTCTGGAACCCTGTGTCCTGGGAATATGACAAAGGTTTGTTGCTGGAAGCCTGTTCCCTGGGTACATGACTGAGGTTTTTATTCTGGACACCTGTGTCCTGGGAACATGAGTGATGTTTGATTGTTGAAACCTGTGGCCTGCGAACATGACTCAGGTTTGATTCTGGAACCATGTGTCCTGGGAATATGACTGAGGTTTGATTCTGGAAACCTTTGGCCTGAGAAAATGACTGAGGTTTCATTGTGGAAACATGTGGCCTGGCATCATGACTGAGGTTTGATGGTGGAACACTCTGGCCTGGCAAAATGACTGAGGCTTGATTCTGGAACCCTGTGGCCCGGGAACGTGACTGAGGTTTGATGGCAGAAACCTGTGGCCTGGCAACATGACTGACGTTTGATTCTGGATCCCGGTGGCCTGGGAACATGACTGAGGCGTGATTCTGGAAAACTGTGGCCTGGGAACATGACATCGGTTTAGATTGTGGAATACTGTGCCCCGGGAACCTGACTGAGCCTTGGTTCTGAAACCCTGTGGACTGGGAACATGACTGAGGTTTTATTCTGGAACCCTGTAGCCTGGGAACATAACTGAGGATTGATTCTGGAACCCTGTGGCCTGGGAACATGATACCGGTGGATTCTGGAACCCTGGGGACGGGGCATGTGACATCTGTTTAGATTGTGGAATACTGTGCCCCGGGAACCTGACTGAGCCTTGGTTCTGGAACCCTGTGGATTGGGAACATGACTGAGGTTTTATTCTAGAACCCTGTAGCCTGGAAACATAACTGAGGATTGATTCTCGAACCCTGTGGCCTGGCAACATGACATCGGTGGATTCTAGACCCCTGTGGCCTGGGAACATGTCTGAGGTTTGATGGTGGAAACCTGTGGCTTGGCAACATGACTAAGGTTTGATTCTGGAAGACTGTGGCCAGGAAGCATGATATCTGGTTGATTCTGGAAACTTGTGTCCTGGGAACATGACTGAGGTTTGTTTCTGGAAGCCTGTGCCCTGGGAACATGACTGAGGTTTGATTCTGGACACCTGTGTCCTGGGAACATGACTGAGGTTTGATGGTTGAAACCTGTGGCCCGCGAACATGACTCAGGGTTGATTCTGGAACCATGTGTCCTGGGAACATGACTGAGGTTTGATTTTGGAAACCTTTGGCCTGGGAAAATGACTGAGGTTTCATTGTGGAAACATGTGGCCTGGGATCATGACTGAGGTTTGATGGTGGAACACTCTGGCCTGGCAAAATGACTGAGGCTTGATTCTGGAACCCTGTGGCCCGGGAACATGAGAACGGTTTGATTCTGGAACCCTGTGGCCTTTAACATGACATCGGTGGATTCTGGAACCCTGTGGCCTGGGAACATGAGAACGGTTTGATTCTGGAACCCTGTGGCCTGGGAACATGAGTGAGGATTGATGGTGGAACCCTGTGGCCTGGCAACATGACTGAGGTTTGATACTGGAAGACTGTGGCCAGGAAACATGATATCGGGTTGATTCTGGAAACTTCTGTCCTGGGAACAAGACTGAGGTTTGATTCTGGAACCCTGTGTCCTGGGAATATGACAAAGGTTTGTTGCTGGAAGCCTGTTCCCTGGGTACATGACTGAGGTTTGATTCTGGACACCTGTGTCCTGGGAACATGAGTGATGTTTGATGGTTGAAACCTGTGGCCTGCGAACATGACTCAGGTTTTATTCTGGAACCATGTGTCCTGGGAATATGACTGAGGTTTGATTCTGGAAACCTTTGGCCTGAGAAAATGACTGAGGTTTCATTGTGGAAACATGTGGCCTGGGATCATGACTGAGGTTTGATGGTGGAACACTCTGGCCTGGCAAAATGACTGAGGCTTGATTCTGGAACCCTGTGGCCCGGGAACGTGACTGAGGTTTGATGGCAGAAACCTGTGGCCTGGCAACATGACTGACGTTTGATTCTGGATCCCTGTGGCCTGGGAACATGACTGAGGCGTGATTCTGGAAAACTGTGGCCTGGGAACATGACATCTGTTTAGATTGTGGAATACTGTGCCCCGGGAACCTGACTGAGCCTTGGTTCTGAAACCCTGTGGACTGGGAACATGACTGAGGATTTATTCTGGAACCCTGTAGCCTGGGAACATAACTGAGGATTGATTCTGGAACCCTGTGGCCTGGGAACATGATACCGGTGGATTCTGGAACCCTGGGGACTGGGCATGTGACATCTGTTTAGATTGTGGAATACTGTGCCCCGGGAACCTGACTGAGCCTTGGTTCTGGAACCCTGTGGATTTGGAACATGACTGAGGATTTATTCTAGAACCCTGGAGCCTGGAAACATAACTGAGGATTGATTCTCGAACCCTGTGGCCTGGCAACATGACATCGGTGGATTCTAGAACCCTGTGGCCTGGGAACATGTCTGAGGTTTGATGGTGGAAACCTGTGGCTTGGCAACATGACTAAGGTTTGATTCTGGAAGACTGTGGCCAGGAAGCATGATATCTGGTTGATTCTGGAAACTTGTGTCCTGGGAACATGACTGAGGTTTGTTTCTGGAAGCCTGTGCCCTGGGAACATGACTGAGGTTTGATTCTGGACACCTGTGTCCTGGGAACATGACTGAGGTTTGATGGTTGAAACCTGTGGCCCGCGAACATGACTCAGGTTTGATTCTGGAACCATGTGTCCTGGGAACATGACTGAGGTTTGATTTTGGAAACCTTTGGCCTGGGAAAATGACTGAGGTTTCATTGTGGAAACATGTGGCCTGGGATCATGACTCAGGTTTGATGGTGGAACACTCTGGCCTGGCAAAATGACTGAGGCTTGATTCTGGAACCCTGTGGCCCGGGAACATGAGAACGGTTTGATTCTGGAACCCTGTGGCCTTTAACATGACATCGGTGGATTCTGGAACCCTGTGGCCTGGGAACATGAGAACGGTTTGATTCTGGAACCCTGTGGCCTGGGAACATGAGTGAGGATTGATGGTGGAACCCTGTGGCCTGGCAACATGACTGAGGTTTGATACTGGAAGACTGTGGCCAGGAAACATGATATCGGGTTGATTCTGGAAACTTCTGTCCTGGGAACAAGACTGAGGTTTGATTCTGGAACCCTGTGTCCTGGGAATATGACAAAGGTTTGTTGCTGGAAGCCTGTTCCCTGGGTACATGACTGAGGTTTTTATTCTGGACACCTGTGTCCTGGGAACATGAGTGATGTTTGATTGTTGAAACCTGTGGCCTGCGAACATGACTCAGGTTTGATTCTGGAACCATGTGTCCTGGGAATATGACTGAGGTTTGATTCTGGAAACCTTTGGCCTGAGAAAATGACTGAGGTTTCATTGTGGAAACATGTGGCCTGGCATCATGACTGAGGTTTGATGGTGGAACACTCTGGCCTGGCAAAATGACTGAGGCTTGATTCTGGAACCCTGTGGCCCGGGAACGTGACTGAGGTTTGATGGCAGAAACCTGTGGCCTGGCAACATGACTGACGTTTGATTCTGGATCCCGGTGGCCTGGGAACATGACTGAGGCGTGATTCTGGAAAACTGTGGCCTGGGAACATGACATCTGTTTAGATTGTGGAATACTGTGCCCCGGGAACCTGACTGAGCCTTGGTTCTGAAACCCTGTGGACTGGGAACATGACTGAGGTTTTATTCTGGAACCCTGTAGCCTGGGAACATAACTGAGGATTGATTCTGGAACCCTGTGGCCTGGGAACATGATACCGGTGGATTCTGGAACCCTGGGGACTGGGCATGTGACATCTGTTTAGATTGTGGAATACTGTGCCCCGGGAAACTGACTGAGCCTTGGTTCTGGAACCCTGTGGATTGGGAACATGACTGAGGATTTATTCTAGAACCCTGTAGCATGGAAACATAACTGAGGATTGATTCTCGAACCCTGTGGCCTGGGAACATGACATCGGTGGATTCTACAACCCTGTGGCCTGGGAACATGCCTGAGGTTTGATGGTGGAAACCTGTGGCTTGGCAACATGACTAAGGTTTGATTCTGGAAGACTGTGGCCAGGAAGCATGATATCTGGTTGATTCTGGAAACTTGTGTCCTGGGAACATGACTGAGGTTTGTTTCTGGAAGCCTGTGCCCTGGGAACATGACTGAGGTTTGATTCTGGACACCTGTGTCCTGGGAACATGACTGAGGTTTGATGGTTGAAACCTGTGGCCCGCGAACATGACTCAGGTTTGATTCTGGAACCATGTGTCCTGGGAACATGACTGAGGTTTGATTTTGGAAACCTTTGGCCTGGGAAAATGACTGAGGTTTCATTGTGGAAACATGTGGCCTGGGATCATGACTGAGGTTTGATGGTGGAACACTCTGGCCTGGCAAAATGACTGAGGCTTGATTCTGGAACCCTGTGGCCCGGGAACATGAGAACGGTTTGATTCTGGAACCCTGTGGCCTTTAACATGACATCGGTGGATTCTGGAACCCTGTGGCCTGGGAACATGAGAACGGTTTGATTCTGGAACCCTGTGGCCTGGGAACATGAGTGAGGATTGATGGTGGAACCCTGTGGCCTGGCAACATGACTGAGGTTTGATACTGGAAGACTGTGGCCAGGAAACATGATATCGGGTTGATTCTGGAAACTTCTGTCCTGGGAACAAGACTGAGGTTTGATTCTGGAACCCTGTGTCCTGGGAATATGACAAAGGTTTGTTGCTGGAAGCCTGTTCCCTGGGTACATGACTGAGGTTTGATTCTGGACACCTGTGTCCTGGGAACATGAGTGATGTTTGATTGTTGAAACCTGTGGCCTGCGAACATGACGCAGGTTTGATTCTGGAACCATGTGTCCTGGCAATATGACTGAGGTTTGATTCTGGAAACCTTTGGCCTGAGAAAATGACTGAGGTTTCATTGTGGAAACATGTGGCCTGGGATCATGACTGAGGTTTGATGGTGGAACACTCTGGCCTGGCAAAATGACTGAGGCTTGATTCTGGAACCCTGTGGCCCGGGAACGTGACTGAGGTTTGATGGCAGAAACCTGTGGCCTGGCAACATGACTGACGTTTGATTCTGGATCCCGGTGGCCTGGGAACATGACTGAGGCGTGATTCTGGAAAACTGTGGCCTGGGAACATGACATCTGTTTAGATTGTGGAATACTGTGCCCCGGGAACCTGACTGAGCCTTGGTTCTGAAACCCTGTGGACTGGGAACATGACTGAGGTTTTATTCTGGAACCCTGTAGCCTGGGAACATAACTGAGGATTGATTCTGGAACCCTGTGGCCTGGGAACATGATACCGGTGGATTCTGGAACCCTGGGGACTGGGCATGTGACATCTGTTTAGATTGTGGAATACTGTGCCCCGGGAACCTGACTGAGCCTTGGTTCTGGAACCCTGTGGATTGGGAACATGACTGAGGATTTATTCTAGAACCCTGTAGCCTGGAAACATAACTGAGGATTGATTCTCGAACCCTGTGGCCTGGCAACATGACATCGGTGGATTCTAGAACCCTGTGGCCTGGGAACATGTCTGAGGTTTGATGGTGGAAACCGGTGGCTTGGCAACATGACTAAGGTTTGATTCTGGAAGACTGTGGCCAGGAAGGATGATATCTGGTTGATTCTGGAAACTTGTGTCCTGGGAACATGACTGAGGTTTGTTTCTGGAAGCCTGTGCCCTGGGAACATGACTGAGGTTTGATTCTGGACACCTGTGTCCTGGGAACATGACTGAGGTTTGATGGTTGAAACCTGTGGCCCGCGAACATGACTCAGGTTTGATTCTGGAACCATGTGTCCTGGGAACATGACTGAGGTTTGATTTTGGAAACCTTTGGCCTGGGAAAATGACTGAGGTTTCATTGTGGAAACATGTGGCCTGGGATCATGACTGAGGTTTGATGGTGGAACACTCTGGCCTGGCAAAATGACTGAGGCTTGATTCTGGAACCCTGTGGCCCGGGAACATGAGAACGGTTTGATTCTGGAACCCTGTGGCCTTTAACATGACATCGGTGGATTCTGGAACCCTGTGGCCTGGGAACATGAGAACGGTTTGATTCTGTAACCCTGTGGCCTGGGGACATGAGTGAGGATTGATTTTGGAACCCTGTGGCCTGGCAACATGACTGAGATTTGATACTGGAAGACTGTGGCCAGGAAACATGATATCGGGTTGATTCTGGAAACTTCTGTCCTGGGAACAAGACTGAGGTTTGATTCTGGAACCCTGTGTCCTGGGAATATGACAAAGGTTTGTTGCTGGAAGCCTGTTCCCTGGGTACATGACTGAGGTTTGATTCTGGACACCTGTGTCCTGGGAACATGAGTGATGTTTGATTGTTGAAACCTGTGGCCTGCGAACATGACTCAGGTTTGATTCTGGAACCATGTGTCCTGGGAATATGACTGAGGTTTGTTTCTGGAAACCTTTGGCCTGAGAAAATTACTGAGGTTTCATTGTGGAAACATGTGGCCTGGGATCATGACTGAGGTTTGATGGTGGAACACTCTGGCCTGGCAAAATGACTGAGGCTTGATTCTGGAACCCTGTGGCCCGGGAACGTGACTGAGGTTTGATGGCAGAAACCTGTGGCCTGGCAACATGACTGACGTTTGATTCTGGATCCCGGTGGCCTGGGAACATGACTGAGGCGTGATTCTGGAAAACTGTGGCCTGGGAACATGACATCTGTTTAGATTGTGGAATACTGTGCCCCGGGAACCTGACTGAGCCTTGGTTCTGAAACCCTGTGGACTGGGAACATGACTGAGGTTTTATTCTGGAACCCTGTAGCCTGGGAACATAACTGAGGATTGATTCTGGAACCCTGTGGCCTGGGAACATGATACCGGTGGATTCTGGAACCCTGGGGACTGGGCATGTGACATCTGTTTAGATTGTGGAATACTGTGCCCCGGGAACCTGACTGAGCCTTGGTTCTGGAACCCTGTGGATTGGGAACATGACTGAGGTTTTATTCTAGAACCCTGTAGCCTGGAAACATAACTGAGGATTGATTCTCGAACCCTGTGGCCTGGCAACATGACATCGGTGGATTCTAGAACCCTGTGGCCTGGGAACATGTCTGAGGTTTGATGGTGGAAACCTGTGGCTTGGCAACATGACTAAGGTTTGATTCTGGAAGACTGTGGCCAGGAAGCATGATATCTGGTTGATTCTGGAAACTTGTGTCCTGGAAGCATGACTGAGGTTTGTTTCTGGAAGCCTGTGCCCTGGGAACATGACTGAGGTTTGATTCTGGACACCTGTGTCCTGGGAACATGACTGAGGTTTGATGGTTGAAACCTGTGGCCCGCGAACATGACTCAGGTTTGATTCTGGAACCATGTGTCCTGGGAACATGACTGAGGTTTGATTTTGGAAACCTTTGGCCTGGGAAAATGACTGAGGTTTCATTGTGGAAACATGTGGCCTGGGATCATGACTGAGGTTTGATGGTGGAACACTCTGGCCTGGCAAAATGACTGAGGCTTGATTCTGGAACCCTGTGGCCCGGGAACGTGACTGAGGTTTGATGGCAGAAACCTGTGGCCTGGCAACATGACTGACGTTTGATTCTGGATCCCTGTGGCCTGGGAACATGACTGAGGCGTGATTCTGGAAAACTGTGGCCTGGGAACATGACATCTGTTTAGATTGTGGAATACTGTGCCCCGGGAACCTGACTGAGCCTTGGTTCTGAAACCCTGTGGACTGGGAACATGACTGAGGATTTATTCTGGAACCCTGTAGCCTGGGAACATAACTGAGGATTGATTCTGGAGCCCTGTGGCCTGGGAACATGATACCGGTGGATTCTGGAACCCTGGGGACTGGGCATGTGACATCTGTTTAGATTGTGGAATACTGTGCCCCGGGAACCTGACTGAGCCTTGGTTCTGGAACCCTGTGGATTTGAAACATGACTGAGGATTTATTCTAGAACCCTGTAGCCTGGAAACATAACTGAGGATTGATTCTCGAACCCTGTGGCCTGGCAACATGACATCGGTGGATTCTAGAACCCTGTGGCCTGGGAACATGTCTGAGGTTTGATGGTGGAAACCTGTGGCTTGGCAACATGACTAAGGTTTGATTCTGGAAGACTGTGGCCAGGAAGCATGATATCTGGTTGATTCTGGAAACTTGTGTCCTGGGAACATGACTGAGGTTTGTTTCTGGAAGCCTGTGCCCTGGGAACATGACTGAGGTTTGATTCTGGACACCTGTGTCCTGGGAACATGACTGAGGTTTGATGGTTGAAACCTGTGGCCCGCGAACATGACTCAGGTTTGATTCTGGAACCATGTGTCCTGGGAACATGACTGAGGTTTGATTTTGGAAACCTTTGGCCTGGGAAAATGACTGAGGTTTCATTGTGGAAACATGTGGCCTGGGATCATGACTGAGGTTTGATGGTGGAACACTCTGGCCTGGCAAAATGACTGAGGCTTGATTCTGGAACCCTGTGGCCCGGGAACATGAGAACGGTTTGATTCTGGAACCCTGTGGCCTTTAACATGACATCGGTGGATTCTGGAACCCTGTGGCCTGGGAACATGAGAACGGTTTGATTCTGGAACCCTGTGGCCTGGGAACATGAGTGAGGATTGATGGTGGAACCCTGTGGCCTGGCAACATGACTGAGGTTTGATACTGGAAGACTGTGGCCAGGAAACATGATATCGGGTTGATTCTGGAAACTTCTGTCCTGGGAACAAGACTGAGGTTTGATTCTGGAACCCTGTGTCCTGGGAATATGACAAAGGTTTGTTGCTGGAAGCCTGTTCCCTGGGTACATGACTGAGGTTTTTATTCTGGACACCTGTGTCCTGGGAACATGAGTGATGTTTGATTGTTGAAACCTGTGGCCTGCGAACATGACTCAGGTTTGATTCTGGAACCATGTGTCCTGGGAATATGACTGAGGTTTGATTCTGGAAACCTTTGGCCTGAGAAAATGACTGAGGTTTCATTGTGGAAACATGTGGCCTGGCATCATGACTGAGGTTTGATGGTGGAACACTCTGGCCTGGCAAAATGACTGAGGCTTGATTCTGGAACCCTGTGGCCCGGGAACGTGACTGAGGTTTGATGGCAGAAACCTGTGGCCTGGCAACATGACTGACGTTTGATTCTGGATCCCGGTGGCCTGGGAACATGACTGAGGCGTGATTCTGGAAAACTGTGGCCTGGGAACATGACATCTGTTTAGATTGTGGAATACTGTGCCCCGGGAACCTGACTGAGCCTTGGTTCTGAAACCCTGTGGACTGGGAACATGACTGAGGTTTTATTCTGGAACCCTGTAGCCTGGGAACATAACTGAGGATTGATTCTGGAACCCTGTGGCCTGGGAACATGATACCGGTGGATTCTGGAACCCTGGGGACTGGGCATGTGACATCTGTTTAGATTGTGGAATACTGTGCCCCGGGAAACTGACTGAGCCTTGGTTCTGGAACCCTGTGGATTGGGAACATGACTGAGGATTTATTCTAGAACCCTGTAGCCTGGAAACATAACTGAGGATTGATTCTCGAACCCTGTGGCCTGGGAACATGACATCGGTGGATTCTACAACCCTGTGGCCTGGGAACATGCCTGAGGTTTGATGGTGGAAACCTGTGGCTTGGCAACATGACTAAGGTTTGATTCTGGAAGACTGTGGCCAGGAAGCATGATATCTGGTTGATTCTGGAAACTTGTGTCCTGGGAACATGACTGAGGTTTGTTTCTGGAAGCCTGTGCCCTGGGAACATGACTGAGGTTTGATTCTGGACACCTGTGTCCTGGGAACATGACTGAGGTTTGATGGTTGAAACCTGTGGCCCGCGAACATGACTCAGGTTTGATTCTGCAACCATGTGTCCTGGGAACATGACTGAGGTTTGATTTTGGAAACCTTTGGCCTGGGAAAATGACTGAGGTTTCATTGTGGAAACATGTGGCCTGGGATCATGACTGAGGTTTGATGGTGGAACACTCTGGCCTGGCAAAATGACTGAGGCTTGATTCTGGAACCCTGTGGCCCGGGAACATGAGAACGGTTTGATTCTGGAACCCTGTGGCCTTTAACATGACATCGGTGGATTCTGGAACCCTGTGGCCTGGGAACATGAGAACGGTTTGATTCTGGAACCCTGTGGCCTGGGAACATGAGTGAGGATTGATGGTGGAACCCTGTGGCCTGGCAACATGACTGAGGTTTGATACTGGAAGACTGTGGCCAGGAAACATGATATCGGGTTGATTCTGGAAACTTCTGTCCTGGGAACAAGACTGAGGTTTGATTCTGGAACCCTGTGTCCTGGGAATATGACAAAGGTTTGTTGCTGGAAGCCTGTTCCCTGGGTACATGACTGAGGTTTTTATTCTGGACACCTGTGTCCTGGGAACATGAGTGATGTTTGATTGTTGAAACCTGTGGCCTGCGAACATGACTCAGGTTTGATTCTGGAACCATGTGTCCTGGGAATATGACTGAGGTTTGATTCTGGAAACCTTTGGCCTGAGAAAATGACTGAGGTTTCATTGTGGAAACATGTGGCCTGGCATCATGACTGAGGTTTGATGGTGGAACACTGTGGCCTGGCAAAATGACTGAGGCTTGATTCTGGAACCCTGTGGCCCGGGAACGTGACTGAGGTTTGATGGCAGAAACCTGTGGCCTGGCAACATGACTGACGTTTGATTCTGGATCCCGGTGGCCTGGGAACATGACTGAGGCGTGATTCTGGAAAACTGTGGCCTGGGAACATGACATCTGTTTAGATTGTGGAATACTGTGCCCCGGGAACCTGACTGAGCCTTGGTTCTGAAACCCTGTGGACTGGGAACATGACTGAGGTTTTATTCTGGAACCCTGTAGCCTGGGAACATAACTGAGGATTGATTCTGGAACCCTGTGGCCTGGGAACATGATACCGGTGGATTCTGGAACCCTGGGGACTGGGCATGTGACATCTGTTTAGATTGTGGAATACTGTGCCCCGGGAAACTGACTGAGCCTTGGTTCTGGAACCCTGTGGATTGGGAACATGACTGAGGATTTATTCTAGAACCCTGTAGCCTGGAAACATAACTGAGGATTGATTCTCGAACCCTGTGGCCTGGGAACATGACATCGGTGGATTCTACAACCCTGTGGCCTGGGAACATGCCTGAGGTTTGATGGTGGAAACCTGTGGCTTGGCAACATGACTAAGGTTTGATTCTGGAAGACTGTGGCCAGGAAGCATGATATCTGGTTGATTCTGGAAACTTGTGTCCTGGGAACATGACTGAGGTTTGTTTCTGGAAGCCTGTGCCCTGGGAACATGACTGATGTTTGATTCTGGACACCTGTGTCCTGGGAACATGACTGAGGTTTGATGGTTGAAACCTGTGGCCCGCGAACATGACTCAGGTTTGATTCTGGAACCATGTGTCCTGGGAACATGACTGAGGTTTGATTTTGGAAACCTTTGGCCTGGGAAAATGACTGAGGTTTCATTGTGGAAACATGTGGCCTGGGATCATGACTGAGGTTTGATGGTGGAACACTCTGGCCTGGCAAAATGACTGAGGCTTGATTCTGGAACCCTGTGGCCCGGGAACATGAGAACGGTTTGATTCTGGAACCCTGTGGCCTTTAACATGACATCGGTGGATTCTGGAACCCTGTGGCCTGGGAACATGAGAACGGTTTGATTCTGGAACCCTGTGGCCTGGGAACATGAGTGAGGATTGATGGTGGAACCCTGTGGCCTGGCAACATGACTGAGGTTTGATACTGGAAGACTGTGGCCAGGAAACATGATATCGGGTTGATTCTGGAAACTTCTGTCCTGGGAACAAGACTGAGGTTTGATTCTGGAACCCTGTGTCCTGGGAATATGACAAAGGTTTGTTGCTGGAAGCCTGTTCCCTGGGTACATGACTGAGGTTTGATTCTGGACACCTGTGTCCTGGGAACATGAGTGATGTTTGATTGTTGAAACCTGTGGCCTGCGAACATGACTCAGGTTTTATTCTGGAACCATGTGTCCTGGGAATATGACTGAGGTTTGATTCTGGAAACCTTTGGTCTGAGAAAATGACTGAGGTTTCATTGTGGAAACATGTGGCCTGGGATCATGACTGAGGTTTGATGGTGGAACACTCTGGCCTGGCAAAATGACTGAGGCTTGATTCTGGAACCCTGTGGCCCGGGAACGTGACTGAGGTTTGATGGCAGAAACCTGTGGCCTGGCAACATGACTGACGTTTGATTCTGGATCCCGGTGGCCTGGGAACATGACTGAGGCGTGATTCTGGAAAACTGTGGCCTGGGAACATGACATCTGTTTAGATTGTGGAATACTGTGCCCCGGGAACCTGACTGAGCCTTGGTTCTGAAACCCTGTGGACTGGGAACATGACTGAGGTTTTATTCTGGAACCCTGTAGCCTGGGAACATAACTGAGGATTGATTCTGGAACCCTGTGGCCTGGGAACATGATACCGGTGGATTCTGGAACCCTGGGGACTGGGCATGTGACATCTGTTTAGATTGTGGAATACTGTGCCCCGGGAACCTGACTGAGCCTTGGTTCTGGAACCCTGTGGATTGGGAACATGACTGAGGTTTTATTCTAGAACCCTGTAGCCTGGAAACATAACTGAGGATTGATTCTCGAACCCTGTGGCCTGGCAACATGACATCGGTGGATTCTAGAACCCTGTGGCCTGGGAACATGTCTGAGGTTTGATGGTGGAAACCTGTGGCTTGGCAACATGACTAAGGTTTGATTCTGGAAGACTGTGGCCAGGAAGCATGATATCTGGTTGATTCTGGAAACTTGTGTCCTGGGAACATGACTGAGGTTTGTTTCTGGAAGCCTGTGCCCTGGGAACATGACTGAGGTTTGATTCTGGACACCTGTGTCCTGGGAACATGACTGAGGTTTGATGGTTGAAACCTGTGGCCCGCGAACATGACTCAGGTTTGATTCTGGAACCATGTGTCCTGGGAACATGACTGAGGTTTGATTTTGGAAACCTTTGGCCTGGGAAAATGACTGAGGTTTCATTGTGGAAACATGTGGCCTGGGATCATGACTGAGGTTTGATGGTGGAACACTCTGGCCTGGCAAAATGACTGAGGCTTGATTCTGGAACCCTGTGGCCCGGGAACATGAGAACGGTTTGATTCTGGAACCCTGTGGCCTTTAACATGACATCGGTGGATTCTGGAACCCTGTGGCCTGGGAACATGAGAACGGTTTGATTCTGGAACCCTGTGGCCTGGGAACATGAGTGAGGATTGATGGTGGAACCCTGTGGCCTGGCAACATGACTGAGGTTTGATACTGGAAGACTGTGGCCAGGAAACATGATATCGGGTTGATTCTGGAAACTTCTGTCCTGGGAACAAGACTGAGGTTTGATTCTGGAACCCTGTGTCCTGGGAATATGACAAAGGTTTGTTGCTGGAAGCCTGTTCCCTGGGTACATGACTGAGGTTTGATTCTGGACACCTGTGTCCTGGGAACATGAGTGATGTTTGATTGTTGAAACCTGTGGCCTGCGAACATGACTCAGGTTTGATTCTGGAACCATGTGTCCTGGGAATATGACTGAGGTTTGTTTCTGGAAACCTTTGGCCTGAGAAAATGACTGAGGTTTCATTGTGGAAACATGTGGCCTGGGATCATGACTGAGGTTTGATGGTGGAACACTCTGGCCTGGCAAAATGACTGAGGCTTGATTCTGGAACCCTGTGGCCCGGGAACGTGACTGAGGTTTGATGGCAGAAACCTGTGGCCTGGCAACATGACTGACGTTTGATTCTGGATCCCGGTGGCCTGGGAACATGACTGAGGCGTGATTCTGGAAAACTGTGGCCTGGGAACATGACATCTGTTTAGATTGTTGAATACTGTGCCCCGGGAACCTGACTGAGCCTTGGTTCTGAAACCCTGTGGACTGGGAACATGACTGAGGTTTTATTCTGGAACCCTGTAGCATGGGAACATAACTGAGGATTGATTCTGGAACCCTGTGGCCTGGGAACATGATACCGGTGGATTCTGGAACCCTGGGGACTGGGAACATGCCTGAGGTTTGATGGTGGAAACCTGTGGCTTGGCAACATGACTAAGGTTTGATTCTGGAAGACTGTGGCCAGGAAGCATGATATCTGGTTGATTCTGGAAACTTGTGTCCTGGGAACATGACTGAGGTTTGTTTCTGGAAGCCTGTGCCCTGGGAACATGACTGAGGTTTGATTCTGGACACCTGTGTCCTGGGAACATGACTGAGGTTTGATGGTTGAAACCTGTGGCCCGCGAACATGACTCAGGTTTGATTCTGGAACCATGTGTCCTGGGAACATGACTGAGGTTTGATTTTGGAAACCTTTGGCCTGGGAAAATGACTGAGGTTTCATTGTGGAAACATGTGGCCTGGGATCATGACTGAGGTTTGATGGTGGAACACTCTGGCCTGGCAAAATGACTGAGGCTTGATTCTGGAACCCTGTGGCCCGGGAACATGAGAACGGTTTGATTCTGGAACCCTGTGGCCTTTAACATGACATCGGTGGATTCTGGAACCCTGTGGCCTGGGAACATGAGTGAGGATTGATGGTGGAACCCTGTGGCCTGGCAACATGACTGAGGTTTGATACTGGAAGACTGTGGCCAGGAAACATGATATCGGGTTGATTCTGGAAACTTCTGTCCTGGGAACAAGACTGAGGTTTGATTCTGGAACCCTGTGTCCTGGGAATATGACAAAGGTTTGTTGCTGGAAGCCTGTTCCCTGGGTACATGACTGAGGTTTGATTCTGGACACCTGTGTCCTGGGAACATGAGTGATGTTTGATTGTTGAAACCTGTGGCCTGCGAACATGACGCAGGTTTGATTCTGGAACCATGTGTCCTGGGAATATGACTGAGGTTTGATTCTGGAAACCTTTGGCCTGAGAAAATGACTGAGGTTTCATTGTGGAAACATGTGGCCTGGGATCATGACTGAGGTTTGATGGTGGAACACTCTGGCCTGGCAAAATGACTGAGGCTTGATTCTGGAACCCTGTGGCCCGGGAACGTGACTGAGGTTTGATGGCAGAAACCTGTGGCCTGGCAACATGACTGACGTTTGATTCTGGATCCCTGTGGCCTGGGAACATGCCTGAGGCGTGATTCTGGAAAACTGTGGCCTGGGAACATGACATCTGTTTAGATTGTGGAATACTGTGCCCCGGGAACCTGACTGAGCCTTGGTTCTGAAACCCTGTGGACTGGGAACATGACTGAGGTTTTATTCTGGAACCCTGTAGCCTGGGAACATAACTGAGGATTGATTCTGGAACCCTGTGGCCTGGGAACATGATACCGGTGGATTCTGGAACCCTGGGGACTGGGCATGTGACATCTGTTTAGATTGTGGAATACTGTGCCCCGGGAACCTGACTGAGCCTTGGTTCTGGTACCCTGTGGATTGGGAACATGACTGAGGTTTTATTCTAGAACCCTGTAGCCTGGAAACATAACTGAGGATTGATTCTCGAACCCTGTGGCCTGGGAACATGACATTGGTGGATTCTAGAACCCTGTGGCCTGGGAACATGTCTGAGGTTTGATGGTGGAAACCTGTGGCTTGGCAACATGACTAAGGTTTGATTCTGGAAGACTGTGGCCAGGAAGCATGATATCTGGTTGATTCTGGAAACTTGTGTTCTGGGAACATGACTGAGGTTTGTTTCTGGACACCTGTGTCCTGGGAACATGACTGAGGTTTGATGGTTGAAACCTGTGGCCCGCGAACATGACTCAGGTTTGATTCTGGAACCATGTGTCCTGGGAACATGACTGAGGTTTGATTTTGGAAACCTTTGGCCTGGGAAAATGACTGAGGTTTCATTGTGGAAACATGTGGCCTGGGATCATGACTGAGGTTTGATGGTGGAACACTCTGGCCTGGCAAAATGACTGAGGCTTGATTCTGGAACCCTGTGGCCCGGGAACATGAGAACGGTTTGATTCTGGAACCCTGTGGCCTTTAACATGACATCGGTGGATTCTGGAACCCTGTGGCCTGGGAACATGAGAACGTTTTGATTCTGGAACCCTGTGGCCTGGGAACATGAGTGAGGATTGATGGTGGAACCCTGTGGCCTGGCAACATGACTGAGGTTTGATACTGGAAGACTGTGGCCAGGAAACATGATATCGGGTTGATTCTGGAAACTTCTGTCCTGGGAACAAGACTGAGGTTTGATTCTGGAACCCTGTGTCCTGGGAATATGACAAAGGTTTGTTGCTGGAAGCCTGTTCCCTGGGTACATGACTGAGGTTTGATTCTGGACACCTGTGTCCTGGGAACATGAGTGATGTTTGATTGTTGAAACCTGTGGCCTGCGAACATGACTCAGGTTTGATTCTGGAACCATGTGTCCTGGGAATATGACTGAGGTTTGATTCTGGAAACCTTTGGCCTGAGAAAATGACTGAGGTTTCATTGTGGAAACATGTGGCCTGGGATCATGACTGAGGTTTGATGGTGGAACACTCTGGCCTGGCAAAATGACTGAGGCTTGATTCTGGAACCCTGTGGCCCGGGAACGTGACTGAGGTTTGATGGCAGAAACCTGTGGCCTGGCAACATGACTGACGTTTGATTCTGGATCCCGGTGGCCTGGGAACATGACTGAGGCGTGATTCTGGAAAACTGTGGCCTGGGAACATGACATCTGTTTAGATTGTGGAATACTGTGCCCCGGGAACCTGACTGAGCCTTGGTTCTGAAACCCTGTGGACTGGGAACATGACTGAGGTTTTATTCTGGAACCCTGTAGCCTGGGAACATAACTGAGGATTGATTCTGGAACCCTGTGGCCTGGGAACATGATACCGGTGGATTCTGGAACCCTGGGGACTGGGCATGTGACATCTGTTTAGATTGTGGAATACTGTGCCCCGGGAACCTGACTGAGCCTTGGTTCTGGAACCCTGTGGATTGGGAACATGACTGAGGATTTATTCTAGAACCCTGTAGCCTGGAAACATAACTGAGGATTGATTCTCGAACCCTGTGGCCTGGCAACATGACATCGGTGGATTCTAGAACCCTGTGGCCTGGGAACATGTCTGAGGTTTGATGGTGGAAACCTGTGGCTTGGCAACATGACTAAGGTTTGATTCTGGAAGACTGTGGCCAGGAAGGATGATATCTGGTTGATTCTGGAAACTTGTGTCCTGGGAACATGACTGAGGTTTGTTTCTGGAAGCCTGTGTCCTGGGAACATGACTGAGGTTTGATTCTGGACACCTGTGTCCTGGGAACATGACTGAGGTTTGATGGTTGAAACCTGTGGCCCGCGAACATGACTCAGGTTTGATTCTGGAACCATGTGTCCTGGGAACATGACTGAGGTTTGATTTTGGAAACCTTTGGCCTGGGAAAATGACTGAGGTTTCATTGTGGAAACATGTGGCCTGGGATCATGACTGAGGTTTGATGGTGGAACACTCTGGCCTGGCAAAATGACTGAGGCTTGATTCTGGAACCCTGTGGCCCGGGAACATGAGAACGGTTTGATTCTGGAACCCTGTGGCCTTTAACATGACATCGGTGGATTCTGGAGCCCTGTGGCCTGGGAACATGAGAACGGTTTGATTCTGGAACCCTGTGGCCTGGGAACATGAGTGAGGATTGATGGTGGAACCCTGTGGCCTGGCAACATGACTGAGGTTTGATACTGGAAGACTGTGGCCAGGAAACATGATATCGGGTTGATTCTGGAAACTTCTGTCCTGGGAACAAGACTGAGGTTTGATTCTGGAACCCTGTGTCCTGGGAATATGACAAAGGTTTGTTGCTGGAAGCCTGTTCCCTGGGTACATGACTGAGGTTTGATTCTGGACACCTGTGTCCTGGGAACATGAGTGATGTTTGATTGTTGAAACCTGTGGCCTGCGAACATGACGCAGGTTTGATTCTGGAACCATGTGTCCTGGGAATATGACTGAGGTTTGATTGTGGAACACTCTGGCCTGGGAACATGACTGGGGCTTGATGGTGAAACCGTGGCCAGGCAACAGGACTGAGGTTTGATTGTGGAACCCTCCGGGCTGGGAATATGACTGAGGTTTAATTGTGGAACCCTGTGGCCTGGGAACATGACTGGGATTTTATTTCTGAAACGTGTGTCCAGGGAACATGACTGAGGTTTAATTCTGGAGCCCTGTTTACTGCCAACACGACTGAGGTTTGACTCTGGAACCATGTGGCCTAGGAATATGACTGAGGTTTGATTCTGGAATCCATTGGCCTGGGAACATGACTGATGTTAGAGTGTGGAATCCAGTGGCCTGGGAACATGACATCGGTATGGATTCTGGAACCCTGTTTCCTGGGAACATGAAATTGGTTTGATTCTGAAAACCTATGGCCTGGGAATATGACTGAGGTTTGAAGGTGGTACCCTATGGCCTGGCAACATGACTGAGGTTTGATTCTGCATCCCTGTGGCCTGGGAACATGACTGAGGCGTGATTCTGGAAAACTGTGGCCTGGGAACATGACATCTGTTTAGATTGTGGAATACTGTGCCCCGGGAACCTGACTGAGCCTTCGTTCTGAATCCCTGTGGACTGTGAACATGCCTGATGTTTTATTCTGGAACCCTGTAGCCTGGAACATAACTGAGGATTGATTCTGGAACCCTGTGGCCTGGGAACATGATATCGGTGGATTCTGGAACACTGGGGACTGGGAACGTGACATCTGTTTAGGTTGTGGAATACTGTGCCCCGGGAACCTGACTGAGCCTTGGTTCTGGAAACCTGTGACCTGGGAACATGACTGAGGTTTGATTCTGGAAACCTGTGGCCTGGGAAAATGACTGAGGTTTCATTGTGGAAATATGTGGCCTGGGACTATGACTGAGGTTTGATGGTGGAACACTCTGGCCTGGCCAAATGACTGAGGCTTGATTCTGGAGCCCTGTGGCCCGGGAACATGAGAACGGTTTGATTCTGGAACCCTGTGGCCTGGGAACATGACATCGGTGGATTCTGGAACCCTGTGGCCTGGGACATGAGAATGGTTTGATTCTAGAACCCTGTGGCCTGGGAACATGCGTGAGGATTGATGGGGGAAACCTGTGCCCTGGCAACATGACTGAGGTTTGATACTGGAAGACTGTGGCCAGGAAACATGATATCGGGTTGATTCTGGAAACTTGTGTCCTGGGAACAAGACTGAGGTTTGATTCTGGAAACCTGTGGCCTGGTAACATGACTGAGGTTTGTTTCTGGAAGCCGGTTCCCTGGGAACATGACTGAGGTTTGATTCTGGACACCTGTGTCCTGGGAACGTGACTGAGGTTTGATTGTTGAAACATGTGGCCTGCGAACATGACTGAGGTTTGATCATGGAACCCTGTGTCCGGGGAATATGACTGAGGATTGATTCTGGAAAACTTTGTCCTGGGAAAATGACTGAGGTTTCATTGTGGAAACATGTGGCCTGGGATCATGACTGAGGTTTCATGGTGGAACACTCTGGTCTGGCAAAATGACTGAGGCTTGATTATGGAACCCTGGGTCTCGGGAACTTGACTGAGGTTTGATGGCAGAAACCTGTGGACTGGCAACATGACTGAGGTTTGATTGTGGAACCCTGTGCACGGGGAACCTGACTGAGGCCTGATACTGGAACCCCGTGGCGTGGGAACATGACACTGGTTTGATTCTGGAGCCCTGTTTTCTGGGAACATGACTGAGGTTTGATGGTTGTACCCTGTGGCCTGGCAACATGATTGAGGTTTGATAGTGGAACCCTCAGGCTTGAAAACCTGAGTGAGTCTTGATGGTGGAACCCTGTGGCCTGGCAACATGCATGAGGTTTGACGGTGGAACTCTCTGGCCTGGGAACATGACTGAGGTTTAATTGTGGATCCCTGTGGCCTGGGAACATGACTGGGATTTTATTTCTGAAACCTGTGTCCAGGGAATATGACTGAGGTTTTATTCTGGAACCCTGTGTCCTGGGAACACGACTGAGGTTTCATTCTGGAACCATGTGGCCTGGGAATATGACTGAGGTTTGATTACCGAAACTATTGGCATGGGAACATGACTGATGTTAGAGTGTGGAATCCTGCGGCCTGTGAACATGATATCGGTTTGGATTCTGGTAACCTGTTGCCTGGGAATATGAAATCGGTTTGATTCTGGAAAGCTGTGGCCTGGGAATATGACTGAGGTTTGATTCTGGATCCCTGTAGCCTGGGAACAAAAGTGAGGCGTGATTCTGGAAAACTGTGGCCTGGGAACATGACATCTGTTTAGATTGTGGAATACTGTGCCCCGGGAACCTGACTGAGCCTTGGTTCTGGAACCCTGTGCCCTGGGAACATGACATCGTTGGATTCTGGAACCCTGTGGCCTGTAAATATGACTGAGGTTTGATGGTGGTACCCTATGGCCTGGCAACCTGACGGTGGTTTGATTCTGGAACCCTGTGGCCTGGGAACATGTCTGAGGTTTGATGGTGGAAACCTGTGGCCTGGCAACATGACTGAGGTTTGATTCTGGAAGACTATGGCCTGGGAACATGACATCTGTTTAGATTGTGGAATACTGTGCCCCGGGAACCTGACTGAGCCTTGGTTATGAAACCCTGTGGAATGGGAATATGACTGATGTTTTATTCTGTAACCCTGTAGCCTGGGAACATAACTGAGGATTGATTCTGGAACCCTGTGGCCTGGGAACATAATATCGGTGGATTCTGGAACCCTGGGGACTGGGAACGTGACATCTGTTTAGATTTTGGAATACTGTGCCCCGGGAACCTGACTGAGCCTTCGTTCTGGAAACCTGTGGACTGGGAACATGACTGAGGTTTTATTCTGGAACCCTGTGGCCTGCGAACATAACTGAGGATTGATTCTGGAAACCTGTGGCCTGGGAGCATGACATCGGTGGATTCTGGAACCCTGTGACCTGGGAACCTGCGAACGGTTTGACTCTGGTACCCTGTGGCCTGGGAACATGTCTGAGGTTTGAAGGTGGAAACCTGTGGCGTGGCAACATGACTGAGGTTTGATTCTGGATCCCTGTGGCCTGGAACATGACTGAGGCGTGATTCTGGAAAACTGTGGCCTGGGAACATGACATCTGTTTAGATTGTGGAATACTGTGCCCCGGGAACCTGACTGAGCCTTGGTTCTGAAACCCTGTGGACTGGGAACATGACTGAGGTTTTATTCTGGAACCCTGTAGCCTGGGAACATAACTGAGGATTGATTCTGGAACCCTGTGGCCTGGGAACATGATACCTGTGGATTCTGGAACCCTGGGGACTGGGAATATGACATCTGTTTAGATTGTGGAATACTGTGCCCCGGGAACCTGACTGAGCCTTGGTTCTGGAACCCTGTGGACTGGGAACATGACTGAGGTTTTATTCTAGAACCCTGTAGCCTGGGAACACAACTGAGGATTGATTCTCGAACCCTGTGGCCTGGGCACATGACATCGGTGGATTCTAGAGCCCTGTGGCCTGGGAACATGCCTGAGGTTTGATGGTGGAAACCTGTGGCCTTGCAACATGACTGAGGTATGATTCTGAGACTGTGGCCAGTGAACATGATGTCGGGTTGATTCTGGAAACCTTTGTCCTGGGAACAAGACTGAGGTTTGATTCTGGAACCCTGTGGCCTGGGAACATGACTGAGGTTTGATTGGTGAAACCTGTTGCCTGCGAACATGACTCAGGTTTGATTCTGGAACCATGTTTCCTGGGAATATGCCTGAGGTTTGATTTTGGAAACCTTTGGCCTCGGAAAATGACTGAGGTTTCATTGTGGAAACATGTGGCCTGGGTTCATGACTGAGGTTTGAGGGTGGAACACTCTGGCCTGGCAAAATGACTGAGGCTTGATTCTGGAACCCTGTGGCCTGGGAACTTGACTGAGGTTGGATGGCAGCAACCTTTAGACTGGCAACATGACTGAGGTTTGATTGTGGAACCCTGTGCACGGGGACCATGACTGAGGCCTGATACTGGAACTCCGTGGCATGGGAACATGACATTGGTTTGTTTCTGGAGCCCTGTTTACTGGGAACATGACTGAGGTTTGATTTTTGAAGCCTGTGGCCTGGCAACATGATTGAGGTTTGATAGTGGAACCCTCAGGCTTGGGAACATGAGTGAGCCTTGATGGTGGAACCCTGTGCCTGGCAACATGCCTGAAGTTTGATGGTGGAACCCTGTGGCTTGGCAAGATGATTTAGGTTTGATTGTGGAACACTCTGGCCTGGGAACATGACTGAGGCTTGATGGTGGAACCGTGGCCTGGCAACAGGACTGAGGTTTGATTGTGGAACCCTCGGGCCTGGGAATATGACTGAGGTTTAATTGTGGAACCCTGTGGCCTGGGAACATGACTGGGATTTGATTTCTGAAACCTGTGTCCAGGGAACATGACTGAGGTTTTCTTCTGGAACCCTGTGTCCTGGGAACACGACTGAGGTTTGACTCTGGAACCATGTGTCCTGGGAATATGACTGAGGTTTGATTCTGGAAACCTTTGGCCTGGGAAAATGACTGAGGTTTCATTGTGGAAACATTTGGCCTGGGATCATGCCGGAGGTTTGATGGTGAAACACTCTGGACTGGCAAAATGACTGAGGCTTGATTCTGGATCCCTGTGGCCTCGGAACATGACGGAGGCGTGATTCTGGAAACCTGTGGCCGGGGAACATGACATCTGTTTAGATGGTGGAATACCGTGCCCCGGGAACCTGACTGAGCCTTGGTTCTGGAAACCTGTGGACTGGGAACATGACTGAGGTTTTATTCTGGAACCCTGTAGCCTGGGTATATAACTGAGGATTGATTCTGGAACCCTGTGGCCTGGGAACATGACATGGGTGGATTCTGGAACCCTGAGGCCTGGGAACATGACATCTGTTTAGATTGTGGAATACTCTGGCCCGAGAAACTGACTAAGCCTTGGTTCTGGAAACCTGTGGACTGGGAACATGACTGAGGTTTTATTCTGGAACCCTGTATCATGGGAACATTACTGAGGATTGATTCTGGAACCCTGTGGCCTGGGAACATGACATTGGTGCATTCTGGAACCCTGTGTCCTGGGAACATGTCTGAGGTTTGATGGTGGAAACCTTTGGCAGGGAACATGATATCGGGTTGATTCTGGAAACCTGTGTCCTGGGAACAAGACTGAGGTTTGATTCTTGACACCTGTGTCCTGGGAACATGACTGAGGTTTGATTGTTGAAACCTGTGGCCTGCGAACATGACTCAGGTTTGATTCTGGAACCATGTGTCCTGGGAATATGACTGAGGTTTGATTCTGGAAACCTTTGGCCTGGGAAAATGACGGAGGTTTCATTGTGGAAACATGTGGCCTGGGATCATGACTGAGGTTTGATGGTGGAACACTCTGGCCTGGCAAAATGACTGAGGCTTGATTCTGGAACCCTGTGGCCTGGGAACTTGACTGAGGTTTGATGGCAGAAGCCTGTGGACTGGCAACATGACTGAGGTTTGATTGTGGGACCCTGTGCACGGGGACCATGACTGAGGCCTGATACTGGGACCCCGTGGTGTGGGAACATGACATTGGTTTGATTCAGGAGCCCTGTTTACTGGGAACATGACTGAGAATTGATGGTTGAACACTGTGGCCTGGCAACATGATTGAGGTTTGATAGTGGAACCTTCAGGCTTGGGAACATGAGTGAGGCTTGATGGTGGAACCCTTTGGCCTGGCAACATGCCTCAGGTTTGAGGGTGGAACCCTGTGGCTTGGCAAGGTGACTTAGGTTTGATTGTGGAACACTCTGGCCTTGGAACATGACTGAGGCTTGATGGTGGAACCATGGCGTAGCAACAGGACTGAGGTTTGATTGTGGAAGCCTCTGGCCTGGGAATATGACTGTGGTTTAATTGTGGAACCCTGTGGCCTGGGAACATGACTGGGATTTGATTTCTGAAACCTGTGTCCAGGGAACATGACTGAGGTTTTATTCTGGAACCCAGTGTCCTGGGAACACGACTTATGTTTGATTCTGGAACAATGTGGCCTGGGAATATGACTGAGGTTTGATTCTGGAAACCATTGGCCTGGGAACATGACAGATGTTAGAGTGTGGAATCCTGTGGCCTGGGAACATGACAGCGGTTTGGATTCTGGTACCCTGTTGCCTGGGAACATGTAATCGGTTTGATTCTGGAAACCTGTGGCCTGGGAATATGACTGAGGTTTGATGGTGGTACCCTATGGACTGGGAACATGACTGAGGCGTGATTTTGGAACGCTGTGGCCTGGGAATATGACATCTGTTTAGATTGTGGAATACTGTGCCCCGGGAACCTGACTGAGTCTTGGTTCTGGAACCCTGTGGACTGGGAACATGACTGAGGTTTTATTCTGGAGCCCTCTAGCCTGGGAATATTACTGAAGATTGATTCTGGAACCCTGTGACCTAGGAACATGACATGGGTGGATTCTGGAACCCTGAGGCCTGGGAACATGACATCTGTTTAGATTGTGGAATACTGTGGCCCGGGAACCTGATTGAGCCTTGGTTCTGGAAACCTGTGGCCTGGGAATATGACTGAGGTTTGATGGTGGTACCCTATGGCCTGGCAACATGACTGAGGTTTCATTCTGGATCCCTGTGGCCTGGGAACATGACTGAGGCGTGATTTTGGAAACCTGTGGCCTGGGAACATGACATCTGTTTAGATTGTGGAATACTGTGCCCCGGGAACCTGACTGAGTCTTGGTTCTGGAACCCTGTGGACTGGGATCATGACTGAGGTTTTATTCTGGAACCCTGTAGCCTGGGAACATAACTGAGGATTGATTCTGGAACCCTGTGGCCTGGGAACATGACATCGGTGGATTCTGGAACCCTGTGCCCTGGGAGCCTGCCAACGGATTGACTCTGGAACCCTGTGGCCTGGGAACATGTCTGAGGTTTGATGGTGGAAACCTGTGGCCTGGCAACATGACTGAGGTTTGATTCTGAGACTGTGGCCAGTGAACATGATATCGGGTTGATTCTGGAAACCTGTGTCCTGGGAACAAGACTGAGGTTTGATTCTGGAACCTTGTGACCTGGAAACATGACTGAGCTTTGATTGTTGAAACCTGTTGCCTGCGAACATGACTCAGGTTTGATTCTTGAACCATGTTTCCTGGGAATATGCCTGAGGTTTGATTTTGGAAACCTTTGGCCTGGGAAAATGACTGAGGTTTCATTGTGGAAACATGTGGCCTGGGTTCATGACTGAGGTTTGAGGGTGGAACACTCTGGCCTGGCAAAATGACTGAGGCTTGATTCTGGAACCCTGTGGCCTGGGAACTTGACTGAGGTTGGATGGCAGCAACCTTTAGACTGGCAACATGACTGAGGTTTGATTGTGGAACCCTGTGCACGGGGACCATGACTGAGGCCTGATACTGGAACTCCGTGGCATGGGAACATGACATTGTTTTGTTTCTGGAGCCCTGTTTACTGGGAACATGACTGAGGATTGATGGTTGAAGCCTGTAGCCTGGCAACATGATTGAAGTTTGATAGTGGAACCATCAGGTTTGGGAACATCAGTGAGCCTTGATGGTGGAACCCTGTGCCTGGCAACATGCCTGAGGTTTGATGGTGGAACCCTGTGGCTTGGCAAGATGACTTAGGTTTGATTGTGGAACACTCTGGCCTGGGAAGATGACTGAGGCTTGATGGTGGAACCGTGGCCTGGCAACAGGACTGAGGTTTGATTGTGGAACCCTCGGGCCTGGGAATATGACTGAGGTTTAATTGTGGAACCCTGTGGCCTGGGAACATGACTGGGATTTGATTTCTGAAACCTGTGTCCAGGGAACATGACTGAGGTTTTCTTCTGGAACCCTGTGTCCTGGGAACACGACAGAGGTTTGACTCTGGAACCATGTGTCCTGGGAATATGACTGAGGTTTGACTCTGGAAACCTTTGGCTGGGAAAATGACTGAGGTTTCATTGTGGAAACATGTGGCCTGGGATCATGACGGAGGTTTGATGGTGAAACACTCTGGCCTGGCAAAATGACTGAGGCTTGATTCTGGATCCCTGTGGCCTGGAAACATGACGGAGGCGTGATTCTGGAAACCTGTGGCCTGGGAACATGACATCTGTTTAGATGGTGGAATACCGTGCCCCGGGAACCTGACTGAGCCTTGGTTCTGGAACCCTGTGGACTGGGAACATGACTGAGGTTTTATTCTAGAACCCTGTAGCCTGGGAATATAACTGAGGATTGATTCTGGAACCCTGTGGCCTGTGAACATGACATAGGTGGATTCTGGAACCCTGAGGCCTGGGAACATGACATCTGTTTAGATTGTGGAATACTGTGCCCCGGGAACCTGACTGAGTCTTGGTTCTGGAACCCTGTGGACTGGGAACATGACTGAGGTTTTATTCTGGAGCCCTCTAGCCTGGGAACATAACTGAAGATTGATTCTGGAACCCTGTGGCCTGGGAACATGACATGGGTGGATTCTGGAACCCTGAGGCCTGGGAACATGACATCTGTTTAGATTGTGGAATACTGTGGCCCGGGAACCTGACTGAGCCTTGGTTCTGGAAACCTGTAGCCTGGGAATATGACTGAGGTTTGATGGTTGTACCCTATGGCCTGGCAACATGACTGAGGTTTGATTCTGATCCCTGTGGCCTGGGAACATGACTGAGGCGTGATTTTGGAAACCTGTTGCCTCGGAACATGACATCTGTTTAGATTGTGGAATACTGTGCCCCGGGAACCTGACTGAGTCTTGGTTCTGGAACCCTGTGGACTGGGAACATGACTGAGGTTTTATTCTGGAACCCTGTAGCCTGGGAACATAACTGAGGATTGATTCTGGAACCCTGTGGCCTGGGAACATGACTGAGGTTTGATTGTTGAAACCTGTTGCCTGCGAACATGACTCAGGTTTGATTCTGGAACCATGTTTCCTGGGAATATGCCTGAGGTTTGATTTTGGAAACCTTTGGCCTGGGAAAATGACTGAGGTTTCATTGTGGAAACATGTGGCCTGGGTTCATGACTGAGGTTTGAGGGTGGAACACTCAGGCCTGGCAAAATGACTGAGGCTTGATTCTGGAACCCTGTGGCCTGGAAACTTGACTGAGGTTGGATGGCAGCAACCTTTAGACTGGCAACATGACTGAGGTTTGATTGTGGAACCCTGTGCACGGGGACCATGACTGAGGCCTGATACTGGAACTCCGTGGCATGGGAACATGACATTGGTTTGTTTCTGGAGCCCTGTTTACTGGGAACATGACTGAGGATTGATGGTGGAACCGTGGCCTGGCAACAGGACTGAGGTTTGATTGTGGAACCCTCGGGCCTGGGAATATGACTGAGGTTTAATTGTGGAACCCTGTGGCCTGGGAACATGACTGGGATTTGATTTCTGAAACCTGTGTCCAGGGAACATGACTGAGGTTTTCTTCTGGAACCCTGTGTCCTGGGAACACGACAGAGGTTTGACTCTGGAACCATGTGTCCTGGGAATATGACTGAGGTTTGACTCTGGAAACCTTTGGCCTGGGAAAATGACTGAGGTTTCATTGTGGAAACATGTGGCCTGGGATCATGACGGAGGTTTGATGGTGGAACACTCTGGCCTGGCAAAATGACTGAGGCTTGATTCTGGATCCCTGTGGCCTGGGAACATGACGGAGGCGTGATTCTGGAAACCTGTGGCCTGGGAACATGACATCTGTTTAGATGGTGGAATACCGTGCCCCGGGAACCTGACTGAGCCTTGGTTCTGGAACCTTGTGGACTGGGAACATGACTGAGGTTTTATTCTGGAACCCTGTAGCCTGGGAATATAACTGAGGATTGATTCTGGAACCCTGTGGCCTGGGAACATGACATGGGTGGATTCTGGAACCCTGAGGCCTGGGAACATGACATCTGTTTAGATTGTGGAATACTCCTGCCCGAGAACCTGACTGAGCCTTGGCTCTGGAACCCTGTGGACTGGGAACATGACTGAGGTTTTATTCTGGAACCCTGTATCATGGGAACATTACTGAGGATTGATTCTGGAACCCTGTGGCCTGGGAACATGACATTGGTGCATTCTGGAACCCTGTGGCCTGGGAACATGTCTGAGATTTGATGGTGGAAACCTGTGGCCTGGCAACATGACTGAGGGTTGATTCTGAAAGACTGTGGCCAGGGAACATAATATCGGGTTGATTCTGGAAACCTGTGTCCTGGGAACAAGACTGAGGTTTGATTCTGGACACCTGTGTCCTGGGAACATGACTGAGGTTTGATTGTTGAAACCTGTGGCCTGCGAACATGACTCAGATTTGATTCTGGAACCATGTGTCCTGGGAATATGACTGAGGTTTGATTCTGGAAACCTTTGGCCTGGGAAAATGACTGAGGTTTCATTTTGGAAACATGTGGCCTGGGATCATGACTGAGGTTTGATGGTGGAACACTCTGGCCTGGCAAAATGACTGAGGCTTGATTCTGGAACCCTGTGGCCTGGGAACATGACTGAGGTTTGATTCTGGACACCTGTGTCCTGGGAACATGACTGAGGTTTGATTGTTTGAACCCTGTGCACGGGGACCATGACTGAGGCCTGATACTGGAACCCCGTGGCGTGGGAACATGACATTGGTTTGATTCAGGAGCCCTGTTTACTGGGAACATGACTGAGGATTAATGGTTGAACCCTGTGGCCTGGCAACCTGATTGAGGTTTGATAGTGGAACCCTCAGGCTTGGGAACATGAGTGAAGCTTGATGGTGGAACCCTGTGGCCTGGCAACATGCCTGAGGTTTGATGGTGGAACCCTGTGGCTTGGCAAGATGACTTAGGTTTGATTGTGGAACACTCTGGCCTGGGAACATGACTGAGGCTTGATGGTGGAACCGTGGCCTGGCCACAGGACTGAGGTTTGATTGTGGAACCCTCTGGCCTGGGAATATGACTGAGGTTTAATTGTGGAACCTTGTGGCCTGGGAACATGACTAGGATTTGATTTCTGAAACCTGTGTCCAGGGAACATGACAGAGGTTTTATTCTGGAACCCTGTGTCCTGGGAACACGACTGAGGTTTGATTCTGGAACCATGTGGCCTGGGAATATGACTGAGGTTTGATTCTGAAAACCATTGGCTTGGGAACATGACTGAAGTTACAGGGTGGAATCCTGTGGCCTGGGAACATGACATCGGTTTGGATTCTGGTACCCTGTTTCCTGGGAAAATGAAATCGTTTTGATTCTGGAAACCCGAGTCCTGGGAATATGACTGAGGTTTAATGGTGGTACCCTATGTCCTGGAAATAGGACTGAGGTTTGATTCTGGATCCCTGTGGCCTGGGAACATGACTGAGGCGTGATTCTGGAAAACTGTGGCCTGGAAACATGACATCTGTTTAGACTGTGGAATACTGTACCCCGGGAACCTGACTGAGCCTTGGTTCTGGAACCCTGTGGACTGGGAACATGACTGAGTTTTTATTCTGGAGCCCTGTAGCCTGGGAACATAACTGAGGTTTTATTCTGGAACCCTGTGGCCAGGGAACATGACATCGGTGGATTCTGGAAACCTGTGGCCTGAGAAACTGCTAACGGTTTGACTCTGGAACCCTGTGGCCTGGGAAGATGTCTGAGGTTTGATGGTGGAAACCTGTGGCCTGGCAACATGACTGAGGTTTGATTCTGAAAGACTGTGGCCAGGGAACATGATATCGGGTTGATTCTGGAAACCTGTGGCCTGGGAACATGACTGAGGTTTGTTTCTGGAAGCCTGTTCCCTGGGAACATGACTGACGTTTGATTCTGGACACCTGTGTCCTGGGAACATGACTGAGGTTTGATTGTTGAAACCTGTGGCCTGCGAACATAACTCAGGTTTGATTCTGGAACCCTGTGGCCTGGGAACATGACATCTTTTTAGATTGTGGAATACTGTGCCCCGGGAGCCTGACTGAGCCTTGGTTCTGAAACCCTGTGGACTGGGAACATGACTGAGGTTTTATTCTGGAAACCTGTAGCCTGGGAACATAACTGAGGATTGATTCTGGAACCCTGTGGCATGGGAACATGACATCGAAGGATTCTGGAACCCTGTTGACTAGCAACATAACTGAGGTTTTATTCTGGAACCCTGTAGCCTGGGAACATGACTGAGGTTTGATTCTGGAAGACTGTGGCCAGGGAACATGATATCGGTTTGATTCTGGAAATCTGTGTCCTGCGAAAAAGACTGAGGTTTGATTGTTGAAACCTGTGGGCTGCGAACATGACTCAGGTTTGATTCTGGAACCATGTGTCCTGGGAATATGACTGAGGTTTGACTCTGGAAACCTTTGGCCTGGGAAAATGACTGAGGTTTCATTGTGGAATCATGTGGCCTGGGATCATGACGGAGGTTTGATGGTGGAACACTCTGGCCTGGCAAAATGACTGAAGCTTCATTCTGGATCCCTGTGGCCTGGGAACATGACGGAGGCGTGATTCTAGAAACCTGTGGCCTGGGAACATGACATCTGTTTAGAAGTTGGAATACCGTGCCCCGGGAACCTGACTGAGCCTTGGTTCTGGAACCTTGTGGACTGGGAACATGACTGAGGTTTTATTCTGGAACCCTGTAGCCTGGGAACATAACTGAGGATTGAATCTGGAACCCTGTGGCCTGGGAACATGACATGGGTGGTTTCTGGAACCCTGAGGCCTGGGAACATGACATCTGTTTAGATTGTGGAATACTCTGGCCAGAGAACCTGACTGATCCTTGGTTCTGGAACCCTGTGGACTGGGAACATGACTGAGGTTTTATTCTGGAACCCTGTATCATGGGAACATTACTGAGGATTGATTCTGGAACCCTGTGGCCTGGGAACATGACATTGGTGCATTCTGAAACCCTGTGGCCTGGGAACATGTATGAGGTTTGATGGTGGAAACCTGTGGCCTGGCAGCATGACTAAGGGTTGATTCTGAAAGACTGTGGCCAGGGAACATGATATCGGGTTGATTCTGGAAACCTGTGTTTTGGGAACAAGACTGAGTTTTGATTCTGGACACCTGTGTCCTGGGAACATGACTGAGGCTTGATGGTGGAACCATGGCCTGGCAACAGGACTGAGGTTTGATTGTGGAACCCTCTCGCCTGGGAATATGACTGTGGTTTAATTGTGGAACCCTGTGGCCTGGGAACATGACTGAGGTTTCATTGTGGAAACATATGGCCTGGGATCATGACTGAGGTTTGATGGTGGAACACTCTGGCCTGGCAAAATGACTGAGGCTTGATTCTGGAACCCTGTGGCCTGGGAACTTGACTGAGGTTTGATGGCAGAAGCCTGTGGACTGGCAACATGACTGAGGTTTGATTGTGGGACCCTGTGCACGGGGACCATGACTGAGGCCTGATACTGGAACCCCGTGGTGTGGGAACATGACATTGGTTTGATTCAGGAGCCCTGTTTACTGGGAACATGACTGAGAATTGATGGTTGAACACTGTGGCCTGGCAACATGATTGAGGTTTGATAGCGGAACCTTCAGGCTTGGGAACATGAGTGAGGCTTGATCGTGGAACCCTTTGGCCTGGCAACATGCCTCAGGTTTGAGGGTGGAACCCTGTGGCTTGGCAAGGTGACTTAGGTTTGATTGTGGAACACTCTGGCCTGGGAACATGACTGAGGCTTGATGGTGGAACCATGGCCTGGCAACAGGACTGAGGTTTGATTGTGGAACCCTCTGGCCTGGGAATATGACTGTGGTTTAATTGTGGAACCCTGTGGCCTGGGAACATGACTGGGATTTGATTTCTGAAACCTGTGTCCAGGGAACATGACTGAGGTTTTATTCTGGAACCCTGTGTCCTGGGAACACGACTGATGTTTGATTCTGGAACAATGTGGCCTGGGAATATGACTGAGGTTTGATTCTGGAAACCATTGGCCTGGGAACATGACAGATGTTAGAGTGTGGAATCCTGTGGCCTGGGAACATGACATCGGTATGGATTCTGGTACCCTGTTGCCTGGGAACATGTAATCGGTTTGATTCTGGAACCCTGTGTCCTGGGAAAACGACTGAGGTTTGACTCTGGAACCATGTGTCCTGGGAATATGACTGAGGTTTGATTCTGGAAACCTTTGGCCTGGGAAAATGACTGAGGTTTCATTGTGGAAACATGTGGCCTGGGATCATGACGGAGGTTTGATGGTGGAACACTCTGGCCTGGCAAAATGACTGAGGCTTGATTCTGGATCCCTGTGGCCTGGGAACATGACGGAGGCGTGATTCTGGAAACCTGTGGCCGGGGAACATGACATCTGTTTAGATGGTGGAATACCGTGCCCCGGGAACCTGACTGAGCCTTGGTTCTGGAACCCTGTGGACTGGGAACATGACTGAGGTTTTATTCTGGAACCCTGTAGCCTGGGAATATAACTGAGGATTGATTCTGGAACCCTGTGGCCTGGGAACATGACATGGGTGGATTCTGGAACCCTGAGGCCTGGGAACATGACATCTGTTTAGATTGTGGAATACTCTGGCCCGAGAAACTGACTGAGCCTTGGTTCTGGAACCTTGTGGACTGGGAACATGACTGAGGTTTTATTCTGGAAACCTGTATCATGGGAACATTACTGAGGATTGATTCTGGAACCCTGTGGCCTGGGAACATGACATTGGTGCATTCTGGAACCCTGTGGCCTGGGAACATGTCTGAGGTTTGATGGTGGAAACCTGTGGCCAGGGAATATGATATCGGGTTGATTCTGGAAACCTGTGTCCTGGGAACAAGACTGAGGTTTGATTCTTGACACCTGTGTCCTGGGACCATGACTGAGGTTTGATTGTTGAAACCTGTGGCCTGCGAACATGACTCAGGTTTGATTCTGGAACCCTGTGACCTGGGAAATTGACTGAGGTTTGATGGCAGAAGCCTGTGGACTGGCAACATGACTGAGGTTTGATTGTGGGACCCTCTGGCCTGGGAATATGACTGTGGTTTAATTGTGGAACCCTGTGGCCTGGGAACATGACTGGGATTTTATTTCTGAAACCTGTGTCCAGGGAACATGACTGAGGTTTTATTCTGGAACCCTGTGTCTTGGGAACACGACTGATGTTTGATTCTGGAACACTGTGGCCTGGGAATATGACTGAGGTTTGATTCTGGAAACCATTGGCCTGGGAACATGACAGATAATAGAGTGTGGAATCCTGTGGCCTGGGAACATGACATCGGTTTGGATTCTGGTACCCTGTTGCCTGGGAACATGTAATCGATTTGATTCTGGATACCTTTGGCCTGGGAATATGACTGAGGTTTGATGGTGGTACCCTATGGCCTGGCAACATGACTGAGGTTTGAGTCTGGATCCCTGTGGCCTGGGAACATGACTGAGGCGTGATTTTGGAAACCTGTGGCCTAGGAACATGACATCTGTTTAGATTGTGGAATACTGTGCCCCGGGAACCTGACTGAGTCTTGGTTCTGGAACCCTGTGGACTGGGAACATGACTGAGGTATTATTCTGGAGCCCTCTAGCCTGGGAACATAACTGAAGATTGATTCTGGAACCCTGTGGCCTGGGAACATGACATGGGTGGATTCTGGAACCCTGAGGCCCGGGAACATGACATCTGTTTAGATTGTGGAATACTGTTTCCCGGGAACCTGACTGAGCCTTGGTTCTGGAAACCTGTAGCCTGGGAATATGACTGAGGTTTGATGGTTGTACCCTATGGCCTGGCAACATGACTGAGGTTTGATTCTGGATCCCTGTGGCCTGGGAACATAACTGAGGATTGATTCTGGAACCCTGTGGCCTGGGAACATGATACCGGTGGATTCTGGAACCCTGGGGACTGGGAAAATGACTGAGGTTTTATTCTGGAACCCTGTAGCCTGGGAACATAACTGAGGATTGATTCTGGAACCCTGTGGCCTGGGAACATGGCATCGGTGGATTCTGGAACCCTGTGCCCTGGGAGCCTGCCAACGGATTGACTCTGGAACCCTGTGGCCTGGGAACATGTCTGAGGTTTGATGGTGGAAACCTGTGTCCTGGCAACATGACTGAGGTTTGATTCTGAGACTGTGGCCAGTGAACATGATATCGGGTTGATTCTGGAAACCTGTGTCCTGGGAACAAGACTGAGGTTTGATTCTGGAACCCTGTGGCCTGGGAACATGACTGGGATTTGATTTCTGAAACCTGTGTCCAGGGAACATGACTGAGGTTTTCTTCTGGAACCCTGTGTCCTGGAAACACGACTGAGGTTTGATTCTGGAACCATGTGGCCTCGGAACATGACTGATGTTAGAGTGTGGAATCCTGTGGCCTGGGACATGACATCGGTTTGGATTCTGGTACCCTCTTGCCTGGGAACATTAAATCGGTTTTATTCTGGAAACCTGTGGCCTGGGAACATGACTGAGGCGTGATTTTGGAAACCTGTGGCCTGGGAATATGCCATCTGTTTAGATTGTGGAATACTGTGCCCCAGGAACCTGATTGAGCCTTGGTTCTGGAACCCTGTGGACTGGGAATATAACTGAGGTTTTATTCTGGAACCCTGTAGCCTGGGAACATAACTGAGGATTGATTCTGGAACCCTGTGGCCTGGGAACATGACTGAGGTTTGTTTCTGGAAGCCTGTTCCCTGGGAACATGACTGAGGTTTGATTGTTGAAACCTGTGGCCTGCGAACATGACTCAAGTTTGATTCTGGAACCCTGTGGCCTGGGAACATGACTGAGGTTTGTTTCTGGAAGCCTGTTCCCTGGGAACATGACTGAGGTTTGATGGTGAAAACCTTTGTCCTGGGAACAAGACTGAGGTTTGATTCTGAATCCTGTGGCCTGGGAACATGACTGAGGTTTGTTTCTGGAAGCCTGTTCCCTGGGAACATGACTGAGGTTTGATTCTGGACACCTGTGTCCTGGGAACATGACTGAGGTTTGATTGTTGAAAACTGTGGCCTGCGAACATGACTCAGGTTTGATTCTAGAACCATGTGTCCTGGGAATATGACTGAGGTTTGATTCTGGAAACCTTTGGCATTGGAAAATGACTGAGGTTTCATTGTGGAAACATGTGGCCTGGGAACATGACTGAGGTTTGATGGTGGAACACTCTGGCCGGGTAAAATGACTGAGGCTTGATTCTGGATCCCTGTGGCGTGGGAACATGACTGAGGCGTGATTCTGGAACCCTGTGCCCTGGGAACATGACATTGGTGCATTCTGGAACCCTGTGGCCTGGGAACATGTCTGAGGTTTGATGGTGGAAACCTGTGGCCTGGCAACATGACTGAGGTTTGATTTTGAAAGACTGTGGCCAGGGGACATGATATCGGGTAGATTCTGGAAATCTGTGTCCTGGGAACAAAACTGAGGTTTGATTCTGGAACGCTGTTGCCTGGTAACATGACTGAGGTTTGTTTCTGGAAGCCTGTTCCCTGGGAACATGACTGAGGTTTGATTCTGGACACCTGTGTCCTGGGAACATGACTGAGGTTTGATTGTTGAAACCTGTGGCCTGCGAACATGACTCAGGTTTGATTCTGGAACCATGTGTCCTATGAATATGACTGTGGTTTGATTTTGGAAACCGTTGGCCTGGGAAAATGACTGAGGTTTCATTCTGGAAACATGTTTCCTGGGATCATGACTGAGGTTTGATGGTGGAACACTCTGGCCTGGCAAAATGACTGAGGCTTGATTCTGGAACCCTGTGGCCTGGGAACTTGACTGAGGTTTGATGGCAGAAACCTGTGGACTGGCAACATGACTGAGGTTTGATTCTTTGTACCCAGTGCACGGGGACCATGACTGAGGCCTGAAACTGGAACCCCGTGGCATGGGAACATGACATTGGTTTGATTCTGGAGCCCTGTTTACTGGGAACATGACTGAGGATTGATGGTTGAACCCTGTGGCCTGGCAACACGATTGAGGTTTGATAGTGGAACCCTCAGGCTTGGGAACATGCGTGAGGTTTGATGGTGGAACCCTGTGGCTTGGCAAGATGACTTAGGTTTGATTGTGGAACACTCTGGCCTGGGAATATGACTGAGGCTTGATGGTGGAACCGTGGCCTGGCAACAGGACTGAGGTTTGATTGTGGAACCCTCTGGCCTGGGAATATGACTGAGGTTTAATTGTGGAACCCTGTGGCCTGGGAACATGACTGGGATTTGATTTCTGAAACCTGTGTCCAGGGAACATGACTGAGGTTTTCTGCTGGAACCCTGTGTCCTGGGAACACGACTGAGGTTTGATTCTGGAACCCTGCGGCCTGGGAATATGACTGAGGTTTGATTCTGGAAACCACTGGCCTGGGAACATGACTGATCTTAGAGTTTGGAATCCTGTGGCCTGGGAACATGATATCTGTTTGGATTCTGGTACCCTGTTGCCTGGGAACATGAAATCGGTTTGATTCTGGAAACCTGAGGCCTGGGAATATGAATGAGGTTTGATGGTGGTACCCTATGGCCTGGCAACATGACTGAGGTTTGATTCTGGATCCCTGTGGCCTGGGAACATAACTGAGGAGTGATTCTGGAAACCTGTGGCCTGGGAACATGACATCTGTTTAGATTGTGGAATACTGTGCCCTGGGAGCCTGACTGTGCCTTGGTTCTGGACCCTTGTGGACTGGGAACGTGACTGAGGTTTTATTCTGTAACCCTGTAGGCTGGGAACATAACTGAGGTTTGATTCTGGAACCCTGTATCCTGGGAACATAACATCGGTGGATTCTGGAACCCTGTGTCCTGGGAACATGAGAACGGTTTTACTCTGGAATCCTGTGGCCTGGGTACATGTCTGAGGTTCGATGGTGGAAACCTGTGGCCTGGCAACATGACTGAGGTTTGATTCTGGAAGACTGTGGCCAGGGAACATGACTGAGGTTTGTTTCTGGAAGCCTGTTCCCTGGTTACCTGACTGAGGTTTGATTCTGGACACCTGTGTCCTGGAAACATGACTGAGGTTTGATTGTTGAAACCTGTGGGCTGCGAACATGACTCAGGTTTGATTCTGGATCCATGTGTCCTGGGAATATGACTGAGGTTTGATTCTGGAAACCTTTGGCCTGGGAAAATGACTGAGGTTTCATTGTGGAAACATGTGGCCTGGGATCATGACGGAGGTTTGATGGTGGAACACTCTGGACTGGCAAAATGACTGAGGCTTTATTCTGGATCCCTGTGGCCTGGGAACATGACAGAGGCATTATTCTGGAAACCTGTGGCCTGGGAACATGACATCTGTTTAGATGGTGGAATACCGTGCCCCGGGAACCTGACTGTGCCTTGGTTCTGGAACCCTGTGGACTGGGAACATGACTGAGGTTTTATTCTGGAAACCTGTAGCCTGGGAATATAACTGAGGATTGATTCTGGAACCCTGTGGCCTGGGAACATGACATGGGTGGATTCTGGAACCCTGAGGCCTGGGAACATGACATCTGTTTAGATTGTGGAATACTCTGGCCCGGGAACCTGACTGAGCCTTGGTTCTGGAACCCTGTGGACTGGGAACATGACTGAGGTTTTATTCTGGAACCCTGTATCATGGGAACATTACTGAGGATTGATTCTGGAACCCTGTGGCCTGGGAACATGACACTGGTGCATTCTGGAACCCTGTGGCCTGGGAACATGTCTGAGGTTTGATGGTGGAAACCTGTGGCCTGGCAACATGACTGAGGGTTGATTCTGAAAGACTGTGGCCAGGGAACATGATATCGGGTTGATTCTGGAAACCTGTGGCCTGGGAACATGACTGAGGTGTGATTTTGGAAACCTGTGGCCTGGGAATATGCCATCTGTTTAGATTGTGGAATACTGTGCCCCAGGAACCTGATTGAGCCTTGGTTCTGGAACCCTGTGGACTGGGAACATAACTGAGGTTTTATTCTGGAACCCTGTAGCCTGGGAACATAACTGAGGATTGATTCTGGAACCCTGTGGCCTGGGAACATGACATGGGTGGATTCTGGAACCCTGTGGACTGGGAACCTGCGAACGGTTTGACTCTGAAACCCTGTGGCCTAGGAACATGTCTGAGGTTTGATGGTGGAAACCTGTGGCCTGGCAATATGACTGAGGTTTGATTCTGAAAGACTGTGGCCAGGGAACATGATATCGGGTTGATTCTGGAAACCTGTGTCCTGGGAACAAGTCTGAGGTTTGATTCTGGAACCCTGCGGCCTGGGAATATGACTGAGGTTTGATTCTGGAAACCACTGGCCTGGGAACATGACTGATCTTAGAGTTTGGAATCCTGTGGCCTGGGAACATGATATCTGTTTGGATTCTGGTACCCTGTTGCCTGGGAACATGAAATCGGTTTGATTCTGGAAACCTGAGGCCTGGGAATATGAATGAGGTTTGATGGTGGTACCCTATGGCCTGGCAACATGACTGAGGTTTGATTCTGGATCCCTGTGGCCTGGGATCATAACTGAGGAGTGATTCTGGAAACCTGTGGCCTGGGAACATGACATCTGTTTAGATTGTGGAATACTGTGCCCCGGGAGCCTGACTGTGCCTTGGTTCTGGACCCTTGTGGACTGGGAACGTGACTGAGGTTTTATTCTGTAACCCTGTAGGCTGGGAACATAACTGAGGTTTGATTCTGGAACCCTGTATCCTGGGAACATAACATCGGTGGATTCTGGAACCCTGTGTCCTGGGAACATGAGAACGGTTTTACTCTGGAATCCTGTGGCCTGGGTACATGTCTGAGGTTCGATGGTGGAAACCTGTGGCCTGGCAACATGACTGAGGTTTGATTCTGGAAGACTGTGGCCAGGGAACATGACTGAGGTTTGTTTCTGGAAGCCTGTTCCCTGGTTACCTGACTGAGGTTTGATTCTGGACACCTGTGTCCTGGAAACATGACTGAGGTTTGATTGTTGAAACCTGTGGGCTGCGAACATGTCTCAGGTTTGATTCTGGATCCATGTGTCCTGGGAATATGACTGAGGTTTGATTCTGGAAACCTTTGGCCTGGGAAAATGACTGAGGTTTCATTGTGGAAACATGTGGCCTGGGATCATGACGGAGGTTTGATGGTGGAACACTCTGGCCTGGCAAAATGACTGAGGCTTTATTCTGGATCCCTGTGGCCTGGGAACATGACAGAGGCATTATTCTGGAAACCTGTGGCCTGGGAACATGACATCTGTTTAGATGGTGGAATACCGTGCCCCGGGAACCTGACTGTGCCTTGGTTCTGGAACCCTGTGGACTGGGAACATGACTGAGGTTTTATTCTGGAAACCTGTAGCCTGGGAATATAACTGAGGATTGATTCTGGAACCCTGTGGCCTGGGAACATGACATGGGTGGATTCTGGAACCCTGAGGCCTGGGAACATGACATCTGTTTAGATTGTGGAATACTCTGGCCCGGGAACCTTACTGAGCCTTGGTTCTGGAACCCTGTGGACTGGGAACATGACTGAGGTTTTATTCTGGAACCCTGTATCATGGGAACATTACTGAGGATTGATTCTGGAACCCTGTGGCCTGGGAACATGACACTGGTGCATTCTGGAACCCTGTGGCCTGGGAACATGTCTGAGGTTTGATGGTGGAAACCTGTGGCCTGGCAACATGACTGAGGGTTGATTCTGAAAGACTGTGGCCAGGGAACATGATATCGGGTTGATTCTGGAAACCTGTGGCCTGGGAACATGACTGAGGCGTGATTTTGGAAACCTGTGGCCTGGGAATATGCCATCTGTTTAGATTGTGGAATACTGTGCCCCAGGAACCTGATTGAGCCTTGGTTCTGGAACCCTGTGGACTGGGAACATAACTGAGGTTTTATTCTGGAACCCTGTAGCCTGGGAACATAACTGAGGATTGATTCTGGAACCCTGTGGCCTGGGAACATGACATGGGTGGATTCTGGAACCCTGTGGCCTGGGAACCTGCGAACGGTTTGACTCTGAAACCCTGTGGCCTAGGAACATGTCTGAGGTTTGATGGTGGAAACCTGTGGCCTGGCAATATGACTGAGGTTTGATTCTGAAAGACTGTGGCCAGGGAACATGATATCGGGTTGATTCTGGAAACCTGTGTCCTGGGAACAAGTCTGAGGTTTGATTCTGGAACCCTGCGGCCTGGGAATATGACTGAGGTTTGATTCTGGAAACCACTGGCCTGGGAACATGACTGATCTTAGAGTTTGGAATCCTGTGGCCTGGGAACATGATATCTGTTTGGATTCTGGTACCCTGTTGCCTGGGAACATGAAATCGGTTTGATTCTGGAAACCTGAGGCCTCGGAATATGAATGAGGTTTGATGGTGGTACCCTATGGCCTGGCAACATGACTGAGGTTTGATTCTGGATCCCTGTGGCCTGGGAACATAACTGAGGAGTGATTCTGGAAACCTGTGGCCTGGGAACATGACATCTGTTTAGATTGTGGAATACTGTGCCCCGGGAGCCTGACTGTGCCTTGGTTCTGGACCCTTGTGGACTGGGAACGTGACTGAGGTTTTATTCTGTAACCCTGTAGGCTGGGAACATAACTGAGGTTTGATTCTGGAACCCTGTATCCTGGGAACATAACATCGGTGGATTCTGGAACCCTGTGTCCTGGGAACATGAGAACGGTTTTACTCTGGAATCCTGTGGCCTGGGTACATGTCTGAGGTTCGATGGTGGAAACCTGTGGCCTGGCAACATGACTGAGGTTTGATTCTGGAAGACTGTGGCCAGGGAACATGACTGAGGTTTGTTTCTGGAAGCCTGTTCCCTGGTTACCTGACTGAGGTTTGATTCTGGACACCTGTGTCCTGGAAACATGATTGAGGTTTGATTGTTGAAACCTGTGGGCTGCGAACATGTCTCAGGTTTGATTCTGGATCCATGTGTCCTGGGAATATGACTGAGGTTTGATTCTGGAAACCTTTGGCCTGGGAAAATGACTGAGGTTTCATTGTGGAAACATGTGGCCTGGGATCATGACGGAGGTTTGATGGTGGAACACTCTGGCCTGGCAAAATGACTGAGGCTTTATTCTGGATCCCTGTGGCCTGGGAACATGACAGAGGCATTATTCTGGAAACCTGTGGCCTGGGAACATGACATCTGTTTAGATGGTGGAATACCGTGCCCCGGGAACCTGACTGTGCCTTGGTTCTGGAACCCTGTGGACTGGGAACATGACTGAGGTTTTATTCTGGAAACCTGTAGCCTGGGAATATAACTGAGGATTGATTCTGGAACCCTGTGGCCTGGGAACATGACATGGGTGGATTCTGGAACCCTGAGGCCTGGGAACATGACATCTGTTTAGATTGTGGAATACTCTGGCCCGGGAACCTGACTGAGCCTTGGTTCTGGAACCCTGTGGACTGGGAACATGACTGAGGTTTTATTCTGGAACCCTGTATCATGGGAACATTACTGAGGATTGATTCTGGAACCCTGTGGCCTGGGAACATGACACTGGTGCATTCTGGAACCCTGTGGCCTGGGAACATGTCTGAGGTTTGATGGTGGAAACCTGTGGCCTGGCAACATGACTGAGGGTTGATTCTGAAAGACTGTGGCCAGGGAACATGATATCGGGTTGATTCTGGAAACCTGTGGCCTGGGAACATGACTGAGGCGTGTTTTTGGAAACCTGTGGCCTGGGAATATGCCATCTGTTTAGATTGTGGAATACTGTGCCCCAGGAACCTGATTGAGCCTTGGTTCTGGAACCCTGTGGACTGGGAACATAACTGAGGTTTTATTCTGGAACCCTGTAGCCTGGGAACATAACTGAGGATTGATTCTGGAACCCTGTGGCCTGGGAACATGACATGGGTGGATTCTGGTACCCTGTGGCCTGGGAACCTGCGAACGGTTTGACTCTGAAACCCTGTGGCCTAGGAACATGTCTGAGGTTTGATGGTGGAAGCCTGTGGCCTGGCAATATGACTGAGGTTTGATTCTGAAAGACTGTGGCCAGGGAACATGATATCGGGTTGATTCTGGAAACCTGTGTCCTGGGAACAAGTCTGAGGTTTGATTCTGGAACCCTGCGGCCTGGGAACATGACTGAGGTTTGTTTCTGGAAGCCTGTTCCCTGGGAACATGACTGAGGTTTGATTGTTGAAACCTGTGGCCTGCGAACATGACTCAGGTTTGATTCTGGAACCCTGTGGCCTGGGAACATGACTGAGGTTTGTTTCTGGAAGCCTGTTCCCTGGGAACATGACTGAGGTTTGATGGTGAAAACCTTTGTCCTGGGAACAAGACTGAGGTTTGATTCTGAATCCTGTGGCCTGGGAACATGACTGAGGTTTGTTTCTAGAAGCCTGTTCCCTGGGAACATGACTGAGGTTTGATTCTGGACACCTGTGTCCCGGGAACATGACTGAGGTTTGATTGTTGAAACCTGAGGGCTGCGAACATGACTCTGGTTTGATTCTGGAACCATGTGTCCTGGGAATATGACTGAGGTTTGATTCTGGAAACCTTTGGCCTTGGAAAATGACTGAGGTTTCATTGTGGAAACATGTGGCCTGGGAACATGACTGAGGTTTGATGGTGGAACACTCTGGCCGGGCAAAATGACTGAGGCTTGATTCTGGATCCCTGTGGCGTGGGAACATGACTGAGGCGTGATTCTGGAACCCTGTGCCCTGGGAACATGACATTGGGGCATTCTGGAACCCTGTGGCCTGGGAACATGTCTGAGGTTTGATGGTGGAAACCTGTGGCCTGGCAACATGACTGAGGTTTGATTTTGAAAGACTGTGGCCAGGGGACATGATATCGGGTAGATTCTGGAAATCTGTGTCCTGGGAACAAAACTGAGGTTTGATTCTGGAACGCTGTTGCCTGGTAACATGACTGAGGTTTGTTTCTGGAAGCCTCTTCCCTGGGAACATGACTGAGGTTTGATTCTGGACACCTGTGTCCTGGGAACATGACTGAGGTTTGATTGTGGAACCCTGTGCACGGGGACCATTACTGAGGCCTGATACTGGAATCCCGTGGCATGGGAACATGACATTGGTTTGTTTCTGGAGCCCTGTTTACTTGGAACATGACTGAGGATTGATGGTTGAAGCCTGTGGCCTGGCAACATGATTGAGGTTTGATAGTGGAACCCTCAGGCTTGGGAACATCAGTGAGCCTTGATGGTGGAACCCTGTGCCTGGCAACATGCCTGAGGTTTGATGGTGGAACCCTGTGGCTTGGCAAGATGACTTAGGTTTGATTGTGGAACACTCTGGCCTGGGAACATGACTGAGGCTTGATGGTGGAACCGTGGCCTGGCAACAGGACTGAGGTTTGATAATGGAACCCTCTGGCCTGGGAATATGACTGAGGTTTAATTGTGGAACCCTGTGGCCTGGGAACATGACTGGGATTTGATTTCTGAAACCTGTGTCCAGGGAACATGACTGAGGTTTTCTTCTGGAACCCTGTGTCCTGGAAACACGACTGAGGTTTGATTCTGGAACCATGTGGCCTCGGAACATGACTGATGTTAGAGTGTGGAATCCTGTGGCCTGGGACATGACATCGGTTTGGATTCTGGTACCCTCTTGCCTGGGAACATGAAATCGGTTTGATTCTGGAAACCTGTGGCCTGGGAACATGACTGAGGCGTGATTTTGGAAACCTGTGGCCTGGGAATATGCCATCTGTTTAGATTGTGGAATACTGTGCCCCAGGAACCTGATTGAGCCTTGGTTCTGGAACCCTGTGGACTGGGAATATAACTGAGGTTTTATTCTGGAACCCTGTAGCCTGGGAACATAACTGAGGATTGATTCTGGAACCCTGTGGCCTGGGAACATGACTGAGGTTTGTTTCTGGAAGCCTGTTCCCTGGGAACATGACTGAGGTTTGATTCTGGAACCTTGTGGCCTGGGAACATGACATGGGTGGATTCTGGAACCCTGTGGCCTGGGAACCTGCGAACGTTTTGACTCTGGCACCCTGTGGCCTGGGAAGATGTCTGAGGTTTGATGGTGGAAACCTGTGGCCTGGCAACATGACTGAGGTTTGATTCTGAAAGACTGTGGCCAGGGAACATGATATCGGGTTGATTCTGGAAACCTGTGTCCTGGGAACAAGTCTGAGGTTTGATTCTGGAACCCTGCGGCCTGGGAACATGACTGATGTTTGTTTCTGGAAGCCTGTTCCCTGGGAACATGACTGAGGTTTGATTGTTGAAACCTGTGGCCTGCGAACATGACTCAGGTTTGATTCTGGAACCCTGTGGCCTGGGAACATGACTGAGGTTTGTTTCTGGAAGCCTGTTCCCTGGGAACATGACTGAGGTTTGATGGTGAAAACCTTTGTCCTGGGAACAAGACTGAGGTTTGATTCTGAATCCTGTGGCCTGGGAACATGACTGAGGTTTGTTTCTAGAAGCCTGTTCCCTGGGAACATGACTGAGGTTTGATTCTGGACACCTGTGTCCCGGGAACATGACTGAGGTTTGATTGTTGAAACCTGAGGGCTGCGAACATGACTCTGGTTTGATTCTGGAACCATGTGTCCTGGGAATATGACTGAGGTTTGATTCTGGAAACCTTTAGCCTTGGAAAATGACTGAGGTTTCATTGTGGAAACATGTGGCCTGGGAACATGACTGAGGTTTGATGGTGGAACACTCTGGCCGGGCAAAATGACTGAGGCTTGATTCTGGATCCCTGTGGCGTGGGAACATGACTGAGGCGTGATTCTGGAACCCTGTGCCCTGGGAACATGACATTGGGGCATTCTGGAACCCTGTGGCCTGGGAACATGTCTGAGGTTTGATGGTGGAAACCTGTGGCCTGGCAACATGACTGAGGTTTGATTTTGAAAGACTGTGGCCAGGGGACATGATATCGGGTAGATTCTGGAAATCTGTGTCCTGGGAACAAAACTGAGGTTTGATTCTGGAACGCTGTTGCCTGGTAACATGACTGAGGTTTGTTTCTGGAAGCCTCTTCCCTGGGAACATGACTGAGGTTTGATTCTGGACACCTGTGTCCTGGGAACATGACTGAGGTTTGATTGTGGAACCCTGTGCACGGGGACCATTACTGAGGCCTGATACTGGAATCCCGTGGCATGGGAACATGACATTGGTTTGTTTCTGGAGCCCTGTTTACTTGGAACATGACTGAGGATTGATGGTTGAAGCCTGTGGCCTGGCAACATGATTGAGGTTTGATAGTGGAACCCTCAGGCTTGGGAACATCAGTGAGCCTTGATGGTGGAACCCTGTGCCTGGCAACATGCCTGAGGTTTGATGGTGGAACCCTGTGGCTTGGCAAGATGACTTAGGTTTGATTGTGGAACACTCTGGCCTGGGAACATGACTGAGGCTTGATGGTGGAACCGTGGCCTGGCAACAGGACTGAGGTTTGATAATAGAACCCTCTGGCCTGGGAATATGACTGAGGTTTAATTGTGGAACCCTGTGGCCTGGGAACATGACTGGGATTTGATTTCTGAAACCTGTGTCCAGGGAACATGACTGAGGTTTTCTTCTGGAACCCTGTGTCCTGGAAACACGACTGAGGTTTGATTCTGGAACCATGTGGCCTCGGAACATGACTGATGTTAGAGTGTGGAATCCTGTGGCCTGGGACATGACATCGGTTTGGATTCTGGTACCCTCTTGCCTGGGAACATGAAATCGGTTTGATTCTGGAAACCTGTGGCCTGGGAACATGACTGAGGCGTGATTTTGGAAACCTGTGGCCTGGGAATATGCCATCTGTTTAGATTGTGGAATACTGTGCCCCAGGAACCTGATTGAGCCTTGGTTCTGGAACCCTGTGGACTGGGAATATAACTGAGGTTTTATTCTGGAACCCTGTAGCCTGGGAACATAACTGAGGATTGATTCTGGAACCCTGTGGCCTGGGAACATGACTGAGGTTTGTTTCTGGAAGCCTGTTCCCTGGGAACATGACTGAGGTTTGATTCTGGAACCTTGTGGCCTGGGAACATGACATGGGTGGATTCTGGAACCCTGTGGCCTGGGAACCTGCGAACGTTTTGACTCTGGCACCCTGTGGCCTGGGAAGATGTCTGAGGTTTGATGGTGGAAACCTGTGGCCTGGCAACATGACTGAGGTTTGATTCTGAAAGACTGTGGCCAGGGAACATGATATCGGGTTGATTCTGGAAACCTGTGTCCTGGGAACAAGTCTGAGGTTTGATTCTGGAACCCTGCGGCCTGGGAACATGACTGAGGTTTGTTTCTGGAAGCCTGTTCCCTGGGAACATGACTGAGGTTTGATTGTTGAAACCTGTGGCCTGCGAACATGACTCAGGTTTGATTCTGGAACCCTGTGGCCTGGGAACATGACTGAGGTTTGTTTCTGGAAGCCTGTTCCCTGGGAACATGACTGAGGTTTGATGGTGAAAACCTTTGTCCTGGGAACAAGACTGAGGTTTGATTCTGAATCCTGTGGCCTGGGAACATGACTGAGGTTTGTTTCTAGAAGCCTGTTCCCTGGGAACATGACTGAGGTTTGATTCTGGACACCTGTGTCCCGGGAACATGACTGAGGTTTGATTGTTGAAACCTGAGGGCTGCGAACATGACTCTGGTTTGATTCTGGAACCATGTGTCCTGGGAATATGACTGAGGTTTGATTCTGGAAACCTTTGGCCTTGGAAAATGACTGAGGTTTCATTGTGGAAACACGTGGCCTGGGAACATGACTGAGGTTTGATGGTGGAACACTCTGGCCGGGCAAAATGACTGAGGCTTGATTCTGGATCCCTGTGGCGTGGGAACATGACTGAGGCGTGATTCTGGAACCCTGTGCCCTGGGAACATGACATTGGGGCATTCTGGAACCCTGTGGCCTGGGAACATGTCTGAGGTTTGATGGTGGAAACCTGTGGCCTGGCAACATGACTGAGGTTTGATTTTGAAAGACTGTGGCCAGGGGACATGATATCGGGTAGATTCTGGAAATCTGTGTCCTGGGAACAAAACTGAGGTTTGATTCTGGAACGCTGTTGCCTGGTAACATGACTGAGGTTTGTTTCTGAAAGCCTCTTCCCTGGGAACATGACTGAGGTTTGATTGTTGAAACCTGTGGCCTGCGAACATGACTCAGGTTTGATTCTGGAACCCTGTGGCCTGGGAACATGACTGAGGTTTGTTTCTGGAAGCCTGTTCCCTGGGAACATGACTGAGGTTTGATGGTGAAAACCTTTGTCCTGGGAACAAGACTGAGGTTTGATTCTGAATCCTGTGGCCTGGGAACATGACTGAGGTTTGTTTCTAGAAGCCTGTTCCCTGGGAACATGACTGAGGTTTGATTCTGGACACCTGTGTCCCGGGAACATGACTGAGGTTTGATTGTTGAAACCTGAGGGCTGCGAACATGACTCTGGTTTGATTCTGGAACCATGTGTCCTGGGAATATGACTGAGGTTTGATTCTGGAAACCTTTGGCCTTGGAAAATGACTGAGGTTTCATTGTGGAAACATGTGGCCTGGGAACATGACTGAGGTTTGATGGTGGAACACTCTGGCCGGGCAAAATGACTGAGGCTTGATTCTGGATCAATACTGTGCCCCAGGAACCTGATTGAGCCTTGGTTCTGGAACCCTGTGGACTGGGAATATAACTGAGGTTTTATTCTGGAACCCTGTAGCCTGGGAACATAACTGAGGATTGATTCTGGAACCCTGTGGCCTGGGAACATGACTGAGGTTTGTTTCTGGAAGCCTGTTCCCGGGGAACATGACTGAGGTTTGATTCTGGAACCTTGTGGCCTGGGAACATGACATGGGTGGATTCTGGAACCCTGTGGCCTGGGAACCTGCGAACGTTTTGACTCTGGCACCCTGTGGCCTGGGAAGATGTCTTAGGTTTGATGGTGGAAACCTGTGGCCTGGCAACATGACTGAGGTTTGATTCTGAAAGACTGTGGCCAGGAAACATGATATCGGGTTGATTCTGGAAACCTGTGTCCTGGGAACAAGACTGAGGTTTGATTCTGGAACTCTGCGGCCTGGGAACATGACTGAGGTTTGTTTCTGGAAGCCTGTTCCCTGGGAACAGGACTGAGGTTTGATTGTTGAAACCTGTGGCCTGCGAACATGACTCAGGTTTGATTCTGGAACCCTGTGGCCTGGGAACATGACTGAGGTTTGTTTCTGGAAGCCTGTTCCCTGGGAACATGACTGAGGTTTGATGGTGAAAACCTGTGTCCTGGGAACAAGACTGAGGTTTGATTCTGGAATCCTGTGGCCTGGGAACATGACTGAGGTTTGTTTCTGGACGCCTGTTCCCTGGGAACATGACTGAGGTATGATTCTGGACACCTGTGTCCTGGGAACATGACTGAGGTTTGATTGTTGAAACCTGTGGCCTGCGAACATGACTCAGGTTTGATTCTGGAACCATGTGTCCTGGGAATATGACTGAGGTTTGATTCTGGAAACCTTTGGCCTGGGAAAATGACTGAGTTTTCATTGTGGAAACATGTGGCCTGGGATCATGACTGAGGTGTGATGGTGGAACACTCTGGCCTGGCAAAATGACTGAGGCTTGATTCTGGAACCCTGTGCCCTGGGAACTTAACTGAGGTTTGATGGCAGAAACCTGTGGACTGGCAACATGACTGAGGTTTGATTGTTTGAACCCTGTGCACGGGGACCATGACTGAGGACTGATACTGGAACCCCGTGGCGTGGGAACATGACATTGGTTTGATTCTGGAGCCCTGCTTACTGGGAACATGACTGAGGATTGATGGGTGAACCCTGTGGCCTGCCAACATGATTGAGTTTTGATAGTGGAACCCTCAGGATTGGGAATATGAGTGAGGCTTGATGGTGGAACTCTGTGGCCTGGTAACATGCCTGAGGTTTGATGGTGGAATCCTGTGGCTTAGCAAGATGACTTAGGTTTGATTGTGGATCACTCTGGCCTGGGAACATGAATGAGGCTTGAGGGTGGAACCGTGGCCTGGCAAAACGACATATGTTTGATTGTGGAACCCTCTGGCCTGGGAATATGACTGAGGTTTAATTGTGGAACTCTGTGGCCTGGGAACATGACTGGGATTATATTTTGAAACCTGTGTGCAGGGAACATGACTGAGGTTTTATTCTGGAACCCTGTGTCCTGGGAACACGACTGAGGTTTGATTCTGGAACCCTCCAGCCTGGGAATATGACTGAGGTTTGATTCTGGAAACCACTGACCTGGGAACATGACTGATGTTAGAGTGTGGAATCCTTTGGCCTGGGAACATGACATCGGTTTGGATTCTGGTACCCTTTTGCCTGGGACCATGAAATCGGTTTGATTCCGGAAACCTGTGGTCTGGGAATATGACTGAGGTTTGATGGTGGTACCCTATGGTCTGGCAACATGACTGAGGTTTGATACTGGATCCCTGTGGCCTGGGAACATAACTGAGGCGTGATTCTGGAAAACTGTGGCCTGGGAACCTGACATCTGTTTAGATTGTGGAATACTGTGGCCCGGGAACCTGACGAGCCTGGGTTCTGAAACCCTGTGGACTGGGAACATGACTGAGGTTTTATTCTGGAAACCTTTAGCCTGGGAATATAACTGAGGATTGATTCTGGATCCCTGTGGCATGGGAATATGACATCGGTGGATTCTGGAACCCTGTGGACTAGGAACATAACTGAGGTTTTATTCTGGAACCCTGTAGCCTGGGAACATGACTGAGGTTTGATTCTGGAAGACTGTGCCCAGGGAACATGATATCAGGTTGATTCTAGAAACCTGTGTCCTGGGAACAAGACTGAGATTTGATTCTGGAACCCTGTGTCCTGGGAACATGACTGAGGTTTGTTTCTGGAAGCCTGTTCCCTGGGAACATGACTGAGGTTTAATTCTGGACACCTGTGTCCTGGGAACATGACTGAGGTTTGATTGTTGAAACCTGTGAGCTGCGAACATGACACAGGTTTGATTCTGGAACCATGTGTCCTGGGAATATGACTGAGGTTTGATTCTGGAAACCTTTGGCCTGGGAAAATGACTGAGGTTTCATTGTGGAAACATGTGGCCTGGGATCATGAGGGAGGTTTGATGGTGGAACACTCTGGCCTGGCAAAATGACTGAGGCTTGATTCTGGATCCCTGTGGCCTGGGAACATGACTGAGGCGTGATTCTGGAAACCTGTGGCCTGGGAACATGACATCTGTTTAGATGGTGGAATACTGTGCCCCGGGAACCTGACTGAGCCTTTGTTCTGGAACCCTGTGGACTGGGAAGATGACTGAGGTTTTATTCTGGAACCCTGTGGCCTGGGAATATGACATGGGTGGATTCTGGAACCCTGCAGCCTGGGAACATGACATATGTTTAGATTGTGGAATACTGTGGCACGGGAACCTGACTGAGCCTTGGTTCTGGAACCCTGTAGACTGGGAACATGACTGAGGTTTTATTCTGGAACCCTGTATCATGGGAACATTACTGAGGATTGATTCTAGAACCCTGTGTCCTGGGAACATGACATGGGTGGATTCTGGAACTTTGAGGCCTGGGAACATGACATCTGATTAGATTGTGGAATACTGTGCCCCGGGAACCTGACTGAGCCTTGGTTCTAGAACCCTGTGGACAGGGAACATGACTGAGGTTTTATTCTGGAAAACTGTAGGCTGGGAACATAACTGAGGATTGATTCTGGAACCCTGTGGCCTGGGAACATGACATTGGTGCATTCTGGAACCCTGTGTCCTGGGAACATGTCTGAGGTTTGATGGTGGAAACCTGTGGCCTGGCAACATGACTGAGGTTTGATTTTGAAAGACTGTGGCCAGGGGACATGATATCGGGTAGATTCTGGAAATCTGTGTCCCGGGAACAAAACTGAGGTTTGATTCTGGAACGCTGTTGCCTGGTAACATGACTGAGGTTTGTTTCTGGTAAACTCTTCCCTGGGAACATGACTGAGGTTTGATTCTGGACACCTGTGTCCTGGGAACCTGACTGAGGTTTGATTGTTGAAACCTGTGGCCTGCGAACATGACTCAGGTTTGATTCTGGAACCATGTGTCCTATGAATATGACTGTGGTTTGATTTTGGAAACCGTTGGCCTGGGAAAATGACTGAGGTTTCATTGTGGAAACATGTTTCCTGGTATCATGACTGAGGTTTGATGGTGGAACACTCTGGCCTGGCAAAATGACTGAGGCTTGATTCTGGAACCCTGTGGCGTGGGAACTTGCCTGAGGTTTGATGGCAGAAACCTGTGGACTGGCAACATGACTGAGGTTTGATTGTTTGTACCCTGTGCACGGGGACCATGACTGAGGCCTGACACTGGAACCCCGTGTCGTGGGAACATGACATTAGTTTGATTCTGGAGCCCTGTTTACTGGGAACATGGCTGAGGATTGATGGTTGAACCCTGTGGCCTGGCAACATGCGTGAGGTTTGATGGTGGAACCCTGTGGCTTGGCAAGATGACTTAGGTTTGATTGTGGAATACTCTGGCCTGGGAATATGCCTGAGGCTTGATGGTGGAACCGTGGCCTGGCAACAGGACAGAGGTTTGATTGTGGAACCCTCTGGCCTGGGAATATGACTGAGGTTTAATTGTGGAACCCTGTGGCCGGGGAACATGACTGGGATTTGATTTCTGAAACCTGTGTCCAGGGAACATGACTGAGGTTTTATTCTGGAACCCTGTGTCCTGGGAACACGACTGAGGTTTGATTCTGGAACCATGTGTCCTATGAATATGACTGTGGTTTGATTTTGGAAACCGTTGGCCTGGGAAAATGACTGAGGTTTCATTGTGGAAACATGTGGCCTGGGATCATGACTGAGGTGTGATGGTGGAACACTCTGGCCTGGCAAAATGACTGAGGCTTGATTCTGGAACCCTGTGCCCTGGGAACTTAACTGAGGTTTGATGGCAGAAACCTGTGGACTGGCAACATGACTGAGGTTTGATTGTTTGAACCCTGTGCACGGGGACCATGACTGAGGCCTGATACTGGAACCCCGTGGCGTGGGAACATGACATTGGTTTGATTCTGGAGCCCTGCTTACTGGGAACATGACTGAGGAATGATGGGTGAACCCTGTGGCCTGCCAACATGATTGAGTTTTGATAGTGGAACCCTCAGGATTGGGAATATGAGTGAGGCTTGATGGTGGAACTCTGTGGCCTGGCAACATGCCTGAGGTTTGATGGTGGAATCCTGTGGCTTGGCAAGATGACTTAGGTTTGATTGTGGATCACTCTGGCCTGGGAACATGAATGAGGCTTGATGGTGGAACCGTGGCCTGGCAAAACGACAGATGTTTGATTGTGGAAACCTCTGGCCTGGGAATATGACTGAGGTTTAATTGTGGAACTCTGTGGCCTGGGAACATGACTGGGATTATATTTTGAAACCTGTGTGCAGGGAACATGACTGAGGTTTTATTCTGGAACCCTGTGTCCTGGGAACACGACTGAGGTTTGATTCTGGAACCCTCCAGCCTGAGAATATGACTGAGGTTTGATTCTGGAAACCACTGACCTGGGAACATGACTGATGTTAGAGTGTGGAATCCTTTGGCCTGGGAACATGACATCGGTTTGGATTCTGGTACCCTTTTGCCTGGGACCATGAAATCGGTTTGATTCCGGAAACCTGTGGTCGGGGAATATGACTGAGGTTTGATGGTGGTACCCTATGGCCTGGCAACATGCCTGAGGTTTGATTCTGGATCCCTGTGGCCTGGGAACATAACTGAGGCGTGATTCTGGAAAACTGTGGCCTGGGAACCTGACATCTCCTTAGATTGTGGAATACTGTGCCCCGGGATCCTGACTGCGCCTTGGTTCTGGACCCCTGTGGACTGGGAACATGACTGAGGTTTTATTCTGTAACCCTGTAGCCTGGGAACATAACTGAGGATTGATTCTGGAACCCTGTGGCCTAGGAGCATGACATGGGTGCATTCTGGAACCCTGAGGCCTGGGAACATGACATCTGTTTAGATTGTGGAATACTGTGGCCCGGGAACCAGACTGAGCCTGGGTTTTGAAACCCTGTGGACTGGGAACATGACTGAGGTTTTATTCTGGAAACCTTTAGCCTGGGAATATAACAGAGGATTGATTCTGGATCCCTGTGGCATGGGAACATGACATCGGTGGATTCTGGAACCCTGTGGACTAGGAACATAACTGAGGTTTTATTCTGGAACCCTGTAGCCTGGGAACATGACTGAGGTTTGATTCTGGAAGACTGTGGCCAGGGAACATGATATCGGGTTGATTCTAGAAACCTGTGTCCTGGGAACAAGACTGAGGTTTGATTCTGGAACCCTGTGTCCTGGGAACATGACTGAGGTTTGTTTCTGGAAGCCTGTTCCCTGGGAACATGACTGAGGTTTGATTCTGGATCCCTGTGGCCTGGGAACCTGACGGAGGCGTGATTCTGGAAACCTGTGGCCTGTGAACATGACATCTGATTAGATGGTGGAATACCGTGCCCCGGGAAACTGACTGAGCCATGGTTCTGGAACCCTGTGGACTGGGAACATAACTGAGGTTTTATTCTGGAACCCTGTAGCCTGGGAACATAACTGAGGATTGATTCTGGAACCCTGTGGCCTGGAAACATGACATGGGTGGATTCTGGAACACTGAGGCCTGGGAACATGACATCTGTTTAGATTGTGGAATACTCTGGCCCGGGAACCTGACTGAGCCTTGATTCTGGAACCCTGTGGACTGGGAACATGACTGAGGTTCTATTCTGGAACCCTGTATCATGGGAACATTACTGAGGATTGATTCTGGAACCCTGTGGCCTGGGAACACGACTGATATTTGATTCTGGAACAATGTGGCCTGGGAATATGACTGAGGTTTGATTCTGGAAACCATTGGCCTGGGAACATGAATGATGTTAGAGTGTGGAATCCTGTGTCCTGGGAACATGACATCGGTTTGGATTCTGGTACCCTGTTGCCTGGGAACATGAAATTGGTTTGATTCTGGAAACCTGTGGCCTAGGAATATGACTGAGGTTTGATGGTGGTACCCTATGGCCTGGCAACATGACTGAGGTTTGATTCTGGATCCCTGTGGCCTGGGAACATGACTGAGGCGTGATTTTGGAAACCTGTGGCCTGGGAACATGACATCTGTTTAGATTGTGGAATACTGTGCCCCGGGAACCTGACTGAGTCTTGATTCTGGAACCGTGTGGACTGGGAACATGACTGAGGTTTTATGCTGCAGCCCTCTAGCCTGGGAACATAACTGAGGATTGATTCTGCAACCCTGTGGCCTGGGAACATGACATGGGTGGATTCTGGAACCCTGAGGCCTGGGAACATGACATCTGTTTAGATTGTGGAATACTGTGGCCCGGGAACCTGACTGAGCCTTGGTTCTGGAAACCTGTGGACTGGGAATATGACTGAGGTTTTATTCTGGAACCCTGTAGCCTGGGAACATAACTGAGGATTGATTGTGGAACCCTGTGGCCTGGGAACATGACATCGGTAGATTCTGGAACCCTGTGCCCTGGAAAACTGCCAACGGATTGACTCTGGAATCCTGTGGCCTGGGAACATGTCTGAGGTTTGATGGTGGAAACCTGTGGCCTGGCAACATGACTGAGGTTTGATTCTGAGACTCTGGCCAGGGAATATGATATCGGGTTGATTCTGGAAACCTGTGTCCTGGGAACAAGACTGAGGTTTGATTCTGGAACCCTGTGTCCTGGGAACATGACTGAGGTTTGATGGTGGAACACTGTGGCCTGGCAAAATGACTGAGGCTTGATTCTGGAACCCTGTGGCCTGGGAACATTGGTGAGGTTTGATGGCAGAAACCTGTGGACTAGCAACATGACTGAGGTTTGATTGTTTGAATCCTGTGCACGGGGACCATGACTGAGGCCTGATACTGGAATCCCTTGGCGTGGGAACATGACATTGGTTTCATTCTGGAGCCCTGTTTACTGGGAACATGACTGAGGATTGATGGTTGAACCCTGTGCCTGGCAACATGCCTGAGGTTTGATGGTGGAACCCTGTGGCTTGGCAAGATGACTTAGGTTTGATTGTGGAACACTCTGGCCTGCAAACATGACTGAGGTTTGATGGTGGAACCGTGGCCTGGAAACAGGACTGAGGTTTGATTGTGGAACCCTCTGGCCTGGGAATATGACTGAGGTTTAATTGTGGAACCCTGTGGCCTGGGAACATGACTGGGATTTTATTTCTGAAACCTGTGTCCAGGGAACATGACTGAGGTTTTCTTCTGGAACCCTGTGTCCTGGGAACACGACTGAGGTTTGATTCTGGAACCATGTGGCCTGGGAAAATGACTGATGTTAGAATGTGGAATCCTGTGGACTGGGAACATGACATCGGTTTGGATTCTGGTACCCTGTTGCCAGCGAACATGAAATCGGTTTGATTCTGGAAACCTGTGGCCTGGGAACATGACTGAGGCGTGATTTTGGAAACCTGTGGCCTGGGAATATGACATCTGTTTAGATTGTGGAATACTGTGCCCCGGGAACCTGACTGAGCCTTGGTTCTGGAACCCTGTGTACTGGGAACATGACTGAGGTTTTATTCTGGAAACCTTTAGCCTGGGAATATAACAGAGGATTGATTCTGGATCCCTGTGGCATGGGAACATGACATCGGTGGATTCTGGAACCCTGTGGACTAGGAACATAACTGAGGTTTTATTCTGGAACCCTGTAGCCTGGGAACATGACTGAGGTTTGATTCTGGAAGACTGTGGCCAGGGAACATGATATCGGGTTGATTCTAGAAACCTGTGTCCTGGGAACAAGACTGAGGTTTGATTCTGGAACCCTGTGTCCTGGGAACATGACTGAGGTTTGTTTCTGGAAGCCTGTTCCCTGGGAACATGACTGAGGATTAATTCTGGACACCTGTGTCCTGGGAACATGACTGAGGTTTGATTGTTGAAACCTGTGGGCTGCGAACATGACACAGGTTTGATTCTGGAACCATGTGTCCTGGGAATATGACTGAGGTTTGATTCTGGAAACCTTTGGCCTGGGAAAATGACTGAGGTTTCATTGTGGAAACATGTGGCCTGGGATCATGAGGGAGGTTTGATGGTGGAACACTCTGGCCTGGCAAAATGACTGAGGCTTGATTCTGGATCCCTGTGGCCTGGGAACCTGACGGAGGCGTGATTCTGGAAACCTGTGGCCTGTGAACATGACATCTGATTAGATGGTGGAATACCGTGCCCCGGGAAACTGACTGAGCCATGGTTCTGGAACCCTGTGGACTGGGAACATGACTGAGGTTTTATTCTGGAACCCTGTAGCCGGGGAACATAACTGAGGATTGATTCTGGAACCCTGTGGCCTGGGAACATGACATGGGTGGATTCTGGAACCCTGAGGCCTGGGAACATGACATCTGTTTAGATTGTGGAATACTCTGGCCCAAGAACCTGACTGAGCCTTGGTTCTGGAACCCTGTGGACTGGGAACATGACTGAGATTTTACTCTGGAACCCTGTATCATGGGAACATTACTGAGGATTGATTCTGGAACCCTGTGGCCTGGGAAAATGACATTGGTGCATTCTGGAACCCTGTGGCCTGGGAACATGTCTGAGGTTTGATGGTGGAAACCTGTGGCCTGGCAACATGACTGAGGGTTGATTCTGAAAGACTGGCCAGGGAACATGATATCGGGTTGATTCTGGAAACCTGTGTCCTGTGAACAAGACTGAGGTTTGATTCTGGACACCTGTGTCCTGGGAACATGACTGAGGTTTGATTGTTGAAACCTGTGGCCTGCGAACATGACTCAGGTTTGATTCTGGAACCATGTGTCCTGGGAATATTACTGAGGTTTGATTCTGGAAACCTTTGGCCTGGGAAAATGACTGAGGTTTCATTGTGGAAACATGTGGCCTGGGATCATGACTGAGGTTTGATGCTGGAACACTGTGGCCTGGCAAAATGACTGAGGCTTGATTCTGGAACCCTGTGGCCTGGGAACTTGACTGAGGTTTGATGGCAGAAGCCTGTGGACTGGCAACATGACTGAGGTTTGATTGTGGGACCCTGTGCACGGGGACCATGACTCAGGCCTGATACTGGACCCGCGTGGTGTGGGAACATGACATTGGTTTGATTCAGGAGCCCTGTTTACTGGGAACATGACTGAGAATTGATGGTTGAACACTGTGGCCTGGCAACATGATTGACGTTTGATAGTGGAACCTTCAGGCTTGGGAACATGAGTGAGGCTTGATGGTGGAACCCTTTGGCCTGGCAACATGCCTCAGGTTTGAGGGTTGAACCCTGTGGCTTGGCAAGGTGACTTAGGTTTGATTGTGGAACACTCTGGCCTGGGAACATGACTGAGGCTTGATGGTGGAACCTTGGCCTGGCAACAGGACTGAGGTTTGATTGTGGAACCCTCTGGCCTGGGAATATGACTGTGCTTTAATTGTGGAACCCTGTGGCCTGGGAACATGACTGGGATTTGATTTCTGAAACCTGTGTCCAGGGAACATGACTGAGGTTTTATTCTGGAAACCTGTGTCCTGGGAACACGACTGATGTTTGATTCTGGAACAATGTGGCCTGGGAATATGACTGAGGTTTGATTCTGGAAACCATTGGCCTGGGAACATGACAGATGTTAGAGTGTGGAATCCTGTGGCCTGGGAACATGACATCGGTTTGGATTCTGGTACCCTGTTGCCTGGCAACATGAAATCGGTTTGATTCTGGAAACCTGTGGCCTGGGAATATGACTGAGGTTTGATGGTGGTACCATATGGCCTGGCAACATGACTGAGGTTTGATTCTGGATCCCTGTGGCCTGGGAACATGACTGAGGCGTGATTTTGGAAACCTGTGGCCTGGGAACATGACATCTGTTTAGATTGTGGAATACTGTGTCCCGGGAACCTGACTGATTCTTGGTTCTGGAACCCTGTGGACTGGGAACATGACTGAGGTTTTATTCTGGAGCCCTCTAGCCTGGGAACATAACTGAGGATTGATTCTGGAACCCTGTGGCCTGGGAACATGACATGGGTGGATTTTGGAACCCTGAGGCCTGGGAACATGACATCTGTTTAGATTGTGGAATACTGTGGCCTGGGAACCTGACTGAGCCTTGGTTCTGGAACCCTGTGGACTGGGAACATGACTGAGGTTTTATTCTGGAACCCTGTAGCCTGGGAACATAACTGAGGATTGATTCTGGAACCCTGTGGCCTGGGAACATGACATCGGTGGATTCTGGAACCCTGTGCCCTGGGAGCCTGCCAACGGATTGACTCTGGAACCCTGTGGCCTGGGAACATGTCTGAGGTTTGATGATGGAAACCTGTGGCCTGGCAACATGACTGAGGTTTGATTGTTGAATCCTGTTGCCTGAGAACATGACTCAGGTTTGCTTCTGGAACCATGTTTCCTGGGAATATGCCTGAGGTTTGATTTTGGAAACCTTTGGCATGGGAAAATGACTGAGGTTTCATTGTGGAAACATGTGGCCTGGGTTCATGACTGAGGTTGGATGGTGGAACACTCTGGCCTGGCAAAATGACTGAGGCTTGATTCTGGAACCCTGTGGCCTGGGAACTTGACTGAGGTTGGATGGCAGCAACCTTTAGACTGGCAACATGACTGAGGTTTGATTGTGGAACCCTGTGCACGGGGACCATGACTGAGGCCTGATACTGGAACCCCGTGGCATGGGAACATGACATTGGTTTGTTTCTGGAGCCCTCTTTACTGGGAACATGACTGAGGATTGATGGTTGAAGCCTGTGGCCTGGAAACATGATTGAGGTTTGATAGTGGAACCCTCAGTCTTGGGAACATGAGTGAGCCTTGATGGTGGAACCCTGTGCCTGGCAACATGCCTGAGGTTTGACGGTAGAACCCTGTGGCTTGGCAAGGTGACTTAGGTTTGATTGTGGAACACTCTGGCCTGGGAACATGACTGAGGCTTGATTGTGGAACCGTGGCCTGGCAACAGGACTGAGGTTTGATTGTGGAACCCTGTGGCCTGGGAACATGACTGGGATTTGATTTCTGAAACCTGTGTCCAGGGAACATGACTGAGGTTTTCTTCTGGAACCCTGTGTCCTGGGAACACGACTGAGGTTTGATTCTGGAACCATGTGGCCTGGGAACATGACTGATGTTAGAGTGTGGAATCCTGTGGCCTGGGAACATGACATCTGTTTGGATTCTGGTACCCTGTTGCCAGGGAACATGAAATCGGTTTGATTCTGGAAACCTGTGGCCTGGGAACATGACTGAGGCGTGATTTTGGAAACCTGTGGCCTGGGAATATGCCATCTGTTTCGATTTTGGAATACTGTGCCCCAGGAACCTGACTGAGCCTTGGTTCTGGAACCCTGTGGACTGGGAACATAACTGAGGTTTTATTCTGGAACCCTGTAGTCTCGGAACATAACTGAGGATTGATTCTGGAACCCTGTGGCCTGGGAACATGACATGGGTGGATTCTGGAACCCTGTGGCCTGGGAACCTGCGAACGGTTTGACTCTGGAACCCTGTGGCCTGGGAAGATGTCTGAGGTTTGATGGTGGAAACCTGTGGCCTGGCAACATGACTGAGGTTTGATTCTGAAAGACTGTGGCCAGGAAACATGATATCGGGTTGATTCTGGAAACCTGTGTCCTGGGAACAAGACAGAGGTTTGATTCTGGAACCCTGCGGCCTGGGAACATGACTGAGGTTTGTTTCTGGAAGCCTGTTCCCTGGGAACATGACTGAGGTTTCATTGTTGAAACCTGTGGCCTGCGAACATGACTCAGGTTTGATTCTGGAACCCTGTGGCCTGGGAACATGACTGAGGTTTGTTTCTGGAAGCCTGTTCCCTGGGAACATGACTGAGGTTTGATGGTGAAAACCTGTGTCCTGGGAACAAGACTGAGGTTTGATTCTGGAATCCTGTGGCCTGGGAACATGACTGAGGTTTGTTTCTGGAAGACTGTTCCCTGGGAACATGACTGAGGTTTGATTCTGGACACCTGTGTCCTGGGAACATGACTGAGGTTTGATTGTTGAAACCTGTGGGCTGCGAACATGACTCAGGTTTGATTCTGGAACCATGTTTCCTGGGAATATGACTGAGGTTTGATTCTGGAAACCTTTGGCCTGGGAAAATGACTGAGGTTTCATTGTGGAAACATGTGGCCTGGGAACATGACTGAGGTTTGATGGTGGAACACTCTGGCCTGGCAAAATGGCTGAGGCTTCTTTCTGGATCCCTGTGGCCTGGGAACATGACTGAGGCGTAATTCTGGAAACCTGTGGCCTGGGAACATGACATCTGTTTAGATGGTGGAATACTGTGCCCCGGGAACCTGACTGAGCCTTTGTTCTGGAACCCTGTGGACTGGGAAGATGACTGAGGTTTTATTCTGGAACCCTGTAGGCTGGGAACATAACTTAGGATTGATTCTGGAACCCTGTGGCCTGGGAATATGACATGGGTGGATTCTGGAACCCTGCGGCCTGGGAACATGACATATGTTTAGATTGTGGAATACTGTGGCACGGGAACCTGACTGAGCCTTGGTTCTGGAACCCTGTGGACTGGGAACATGACTTAGGTTTTATTCTGGAACCCTGTATCATGGGAACATTACTGAGGATTGATTCTAGAACCCTGTGGCCTGGGAACATGACATGGGTGTATTCTGGAACTTTGAGGCCTGGGAACATGACATCTGATTAGATTGTGGAATACTGTGCCCCGGGAACCTGACTGAGCCTTGGTTCTAGAACCCTGTGGACAGGGAACATGACTGAGGTTTTATTCTGGAAAACTGTAGGCTGGAAACATAACTGAGGATTGATTCTGGAACCCTGTGGCCTGGGAACATGACATTGGTGCATTCTGGAACCCTGTGGCCTGGGAACATGTCTGAGGGTTGATGGTGGAAACCTGTGGCCTGACAACATGACTGAGGTTTGATTTTGAAAGACTCTGGCCAGGGGACATGATATCGGGTAGATTCTGGAAATCTGTGTCCTGGGAACAAAACTGAGGGTTGATTCTGGAACGCTGTTGCCTGGTAACATGACTGAGGTTTGTTTCTGGAAGCCTGTTCCCTGGGAACATGACTGAGGTTTGATTCTGGACACCTGTGTCCTGGGAACCTGACTGAGGTTTGATTGTTGAAACCTGTGGCCTGCGAACATGACTCAGGTTTGATTCTGGAACCATGTGTCCTATGAATATGACTGTGGTTTGATTTTGGAAACCGTTGGCCTGGGAAAATGACTGAGGTTTCATTGTGGAAACATGTTTCCTGGTATCATGACTGAGGTTTGATGGTGGAACACTCTGGCCTGGCAAAATGACTGAGGCTTGATTCTGGAAGCCTGTGGCGTGGGAACTTGCCTGAGGTTTGATGGCAGAAACCTATGGACTGGCAACATGACTGAGGTTTGCTTGTTTGTACCCTGTGTACGGGGACCATGACTGAGGCCTGATATTGGAACCCCATGTCGTGGGAACATGACATTAGTTTGATTCTGGAGCCCTGTTTATTGGGAACATGGCTGAGGATTGATGGTTGAACCCTGTGGCCTGGCAACATGATTGAGGTTTGATAGTGCAACCCTCAGGCTTGGGAACATGAGTGAGGCTTGATGGTGGAACCCTATGGCCTGGCAACATGCGTGAGGATTGATGGTGGAACCCTGTGGCTTGGCAAGATGACTTAGATTTGATTGTGGAATACTCTGGCCTGGCAATATGACTGAGGCTTGATGGTGGAACCGTGGCCTGGCAACAGGACTGAGGTTTGATTGTGGAACCCTCTGGCCTGGGAATATGACTGAGGTTTAATTGTGGAACCCTGTGGCCTGGGAACATGACTGGGATTTGATTTCTGAAACCTGTGTCCAGGGAACATGACTGAGGTTTTCTTCTGGAACCCTGTGTCCTGGGAACACGACTGAGGTTAGATTCTGGAACCCTGCAGCCTGGGAATATGACTGAGGTTTGGATTCTGGTACCCTGTTGCCTGCGAACATGACATCGGTTTGATTCTGGAAACCTGTGGCCTGGGAATATGACTGAGGTTTGATGGTGGTACCCTATGACCTGGCAACATGACTGAGGTTTGATTCTGGAAACCTGTGGCCTGGGAATATGACATCTGTTTAGATTGTGGAATACTGTGCCCCGGGAACCTGACTGAGCCTTGGTTCTGGACCCCTGTGGATTGGGAACATGACTGAGGTTTTATTCTGGAACCCTGTGTCCTGTTAACATGACATGGGTGGATTCTGGAACCCTGAGGCCTGGGAACATGAAATCTGTTTAGATTGTGGAATACTGTGGCCTGGGAACTTGACTGAGCCTTGGTTCTGGAAACCTGTGGACTGGGAATATGACTGAGGTTTTATTCTGGAGCCGTGTAGCCTGGGAACATAACTGAGGATTCACTTTGGAACCCTGTGGCCCAGGAACATGACATGGGTGGATTCTGGAAACCTGAGGCCTTGGAACATGACATCTGTTTAGATTGTGGAATACTGTGGCCCTGGAACCTGACTGAGCCTTGGTTCTGGAACCCTGTGGACTGGGGACATGACTGAGGTTTTATTCTGGAACCCTGTAGCCTGGGAACATAACTGAGGATTGATTCTGGAAGCCTGTCGCCTGGGAACATGACATCGGTGGATTCTGGAACACTGTGGCCTGGGAACCTGCGAACGGTTTGACTCTGGAACCCTGTGGCCTGGGAACACGAAATCGGTTTGATTCCGGAAATCTGAGGCCTGGCAACATGACTGAGGTTTGATTCTGGATCTCTGTGGCCTGGGAAAATGACTGAGGCGTGATTCTGAAGACCTGTGGCCTGGAAACATGACATCTGTTTAGATTGTGGAATACTTTGGCCCGGGAACCTGACTGAGCCTTGGTTCTGGAACACTGTGCACTAGGAACATGACTGAGGTTTTATTCTGGAACCCTGTAGCCTGGGAACATAACTGAGGATTGATTCTGGAACCCTGTGGCCTGGGAACATAACATGGGTGGATTCTGGAACCCTGAGGCCTGGGAACAAGACATCTGTTTAGATTGTGGAATACTGTGACCCGGGAACCTGACTGAGCCTTGGTTCTGGAACCCTATGTACTGGGAATATGACTGAGGTTTTATTCTGGAACCCTGTAGCCTGGGAACATAACTGAGGATTGATTCTGGAACCCTGTGGCCTGGGAACATGACATGGGTGGATTCTGGAACCCTGAGGCCTGGGAACATGGCATCTGTTTAGATTGTGGAATACTGTGCCCCGGGTACCTGACTGAGCCTTGATTCTGGAACCCTGTGGACTGGGAACATGACTGAGGTTTTATTCGGGAACCCTGTAGCCTGCGAACATAACTGAGGATTGATTCTGGAACCCTGTGGCCTGGCCGCATGACATCGGTGGATTCTGGAACTCTGTGGCCTGGGAACCTGCGAACGGTTTGACTCTGGTACCCTGTGGCCTGGGAACATGTCTGAGGTTTGATGGTGGAAACCTGTGGCCTGGCAACATGACTGAGGATTGATTCTGGAAGACTGTGGCCAGGGAACATGATATCTGGTTGATTCTGGAAACCTGTGTCCTGGGAACAAGACTGAAGTTTGATTCTGGAACCCTGTGGCCTGGGAACATGACTGAGGTTTGTTTCTGGAAGCCTGTTCCCTGGGAACATGACTGCGGTTTGATTCTGGACACCTGTGTCCTGGGAACAAGACTGAGGTTTGATTCTGCAACCCTGTGGCTTGGGAACATGACTGAGGTTTGTTTCTGGAAGCCTGTTCTCTGGGAACATGACTGAGGTTTGATTCTGGACACCTGTGTCCTGGGAACATGACTGAGGTTTGATTGTTGAAACCTGTGGCCTTCGAACATGACTCAGGTTGATTCTGGAACCATGTGTCCTGGGAATATGACTGAGGTTTGATTCTGGAAACCTTTGGCCTGGGAAAATGACTGAGGTTTCATTGTGGAAACATGTGGCCTGGGATCATGACTGAGGTTTGATGGTGGAACACTCTGGCCTGGCAAAATGACTGAGGCTTGATTCTGGAGCCCTGTTTACTGGGAACATGACTGAGGTTTGATGGCAGAAACCTGTGGACTGGCAACATGACTGAGGTTTGATTTGGAACCCTGTGCACGGGGACCATGACTGAGGCCTGATACTGGAACCCCGTGGCATGGGAACATGACATTGGTTTGATTCTGGAGCCCTGTTTACTGGGAGCATGACTGAGGTTTCATGGTTGAATCCTGTGGCCTGGCAACATGATTGAGGTTTGATAGTGGAACCCTCAGGCTTGGGAACATGAGTGAGGCTTGATGGTGGAACACTGTGGCCTGGCAATATGCATGAGGTTTGATGGTGGAACCCTGTGGCTTGGCAAAATGACTTAGGTTAGATTGTGGAACACTCTGACCTGGGAACATGACTGAGGCTTGATGGTGGAACCGTGGCCTGGTAACAAGACTGAGGTTTGATTGTGGAACCCTCTGGCCTGGGAATATGACTGAGGTTTAAATGTGGAACCCTGTGGCCTGGGAACATGACTGGGATTTGATTTCTGAAACCTGTGTCCAGGGAACATGACTGAGGTTTTATTCTGGAACCCTGTGTCCTGGGAACACGACTGAGGTTTGATTCTGGAACCATGTGGCCTGGGAATATGACTGAGGTTTGATTCTGGAAACCATTGGCCTGGGAACATGACTGATGTTAGAATGTGGAATCCTGTGGCCTGGGAACATGACATCGGTTTGGATTCTGGTACCCTGTTGCCTGGGAACATGAAATCGGTTTGATTCTGTAAACCTGAGGTCTGGGAATATGACTGAGGTTTGATTGTGGTACCCTATGGCCTGGCAACATGACTGAGGTTTGATTCTGGATGCCTGTGGCCTGGGAACATGACTGAGGCATGATTCTGGAAACCTGTGGCCTGGGAACATGACATCTGTTTAGATTGTGGAATACTGTGCCCCAGGAACCTGACTGAGCCTTGGTTCTGGAACCCTGTGGACTGGGAACATGACTGAGGTTTTATTCTGGAACCCTGTAGCCTGGGAACATAACTGAGGATTGATTCTGGAACCCTGTGGCCTGGGCACATGACAACGGTGGATTCTGGAACCCTGTGGACTAGGAACATGACTGAGGTTTTATTCTGGAACCTTGTAGCCTGGGAACATAACTGAGTATTGATTCTGGAACCCTGTGGCCTGGGAACATGACATGGGTGGATTCTGGAACCCTGAGGCCTGGTAACATGACATCTGTTTAGATTGTGGAATACTGTGTCCTGGGAACGTGACTGAGCCTTGGTTCTGGAACCCTGTGGACTGGGAACATGACTGAGGTTTTATTCTGGAACCCTGTATCATGGGAACATTACTGAGGATTGATTCTGGAACCCTGTGGCCTGGGAACATGACACTGGTGCATTCTGGAACCCTGTGGCCTGGGAACATGTCTGAGGTTTGATGGTGGAAACCTGTGGCCTGGCAACATGACTGAGGGTTGATTCTGAAAGACTGTGGCCAGGGAACATGATATCGGGTTGATTCTGGAAACCTGTGGCCTGGGAACATGACTGAGGCGTGATTTTGGAAACCTGTGGCCTGGGAATATGCCATCTGTTTAGATTGTGGAATACTGTGCCCCAGGAACCTGATTGAGCCTTGGTTCTGGAACCCTGTGGACTGGGAACATAACTGAGGTTTTATTCTGGAACCCTGTAGCCTGGGAACATAACTGAGGATTGATTCTGGAACCCTGTGGCCTGGGAACATGACATGGGTGGATTCTGGAACCCTGTGGCCTGGGAACCTGCGAACGGTTTGACTCTGAAACCCTGTGGCCTAGGAACATGTCTGAGGTTTGATGGTGGAAACCTGTGGCCTGGCAATATGACTGAGGTTTGATTCTGAAAGACTGTGGCCAGGGAACATGATATCGGGTTGATTCTGGAAACCTGTGTCCTGGGAACAAGTCTGAGGTTTGATTCTGGAACCCTGCGGCCTGGGAATATGACTGAGGTTTGATTCTGGAAACCACTGGCCTGGGAACATGACTGATCTTAGAGTTTGGAATCCTGTGGCCTGGGAACATGATATCTGTTTGGATTCTGGTACCCTGTTGCCTGGGAACATGAAATCGGTTTGATTCTGGAAACCTGAGGCCTCGGAATATGAATGAGGTTTGATGGTGGTACCCTATGGCCTGGCAACATGACTGAGGTTTGATTCTGGATCCCTGTGGCCTGGGAACATAACTGAGGAGTGATTCTGGAAACCTGTGGCCTGGGAACATGACATCTGTTTAGATTGTGGAATACTGTGCCCCGGGAGCCTGACTGTGCCTTGGTTCTGGACCCTTGTGGACTGGGAACGTGACTGAGGTTTTATTCTGTAACCCTGTAGGCTGGGAACATAACTGAGGTTTGATTCTGGAACCCTGTATCCTGGGAACATAACATCGGTGGATTCTGGAACCCTGTGTCCTGGGAACATGAGAACGGTTTTACTCTGGAATCCTGTGGCCTGGGTACATGTCTGAGGTTCGATGGTGGAAACCTGTGGCCTGGCAACATGACTGAGGTTTGATTCTGGAAGACTGTGGCCAGGGAACATGACTGAGGTTTGTTTCTGGAAGCCTGTTCCCTGGTTACCTGACTGAGGTTTGATTCTGGACACCTGTGTCCTGGAAACATGATTGAGGTTTGATTGTTGAAACCTGTGGGCTGCGAACATGTCTCAGGTTTGATTCTGGATCCATGTGTCCTGGGAATATGACTGAGGTTTGATTCTGGAAACCTTTGGCCTGGGAAAATGACTGAGGTTTCATTGTGGAAACATGTGGCCTGGGATCATGACGGAGGTTTGATGGTGGAACACTCTGGCCTGGCAAAATGACTGAGGCTTTATTCTGGATCCCTGTGGCCTGGGAACATGACAGAGGCATTATTCTGGAAACCTGTGGCCTGGGAACATGACATCTGTTTAGATGGTGGAATACCGTGCCCCGGGAACCTGACTGTGCCTTGGTTCTGGAACCCTGTGGACTGGGAACATGACTGAGGTTTTATTCTGGAAACCTGTAGCCTGGGAATATAACTGAGGATTGATTCTGGAACCCTGTGGCCTGGGAACATGACATGGGTGGATTCTGGAACCCTGAGGCCTGGGAACATGACATCTGTTTAGATTGTGGAATACTCTGGCCCGGGAACCTGACTGAGCCTTGGTTCTGGAACCCTGTGGACTGGGAACATGACTGAGGTTTTATTCTGGAACCCTGTATCATGGGAACATTACTGAGGATTGATTCTGGAACCCTGTGGCCTGGGAACATGACACTGGTGCATTCTGGAACCCTGTGGCCTGGGAACATGTCTGAGGTTTGATGGTGGAAACCTGTGGCCTGGCAACATGACTGAGGGTTGATTCTGAAAGACTGTGGCCAGGGAACATGATATCGGGTTGATTCTGGAAACCTGTGGCCTGGGAACATGACTGAGGCGTGTTTTTGGAAACCTGTGGCCTGGGAATATGCCATCTGTTTAGATTGTGGAATACTGTGCCCCAGGAACCTGATTGAGCCTTGGTTCTGGAACCCTGTGGACTGGGAACATAACTGAGGTTTTATTCTGGAACCCTGTAGCCTGGGAACATAACTGAGGATTGATTCTGGAACCCTGTGGCCTGGGAACATGACATGGGTGGATTCTGGTACCCTGTGGCCTGGGAACCTGCGAACGGTTTGACTCTGAAACCCTGTGGCCTAGGAACATGTCTGAGGTTTGATGGTGGAAGCCTGTGGCCTGGCAATATGACTGAGGTTTGATTCTGAAAGACTGTGGCCAGGGAACATGATATCGGGTTGATTCTGGAAACCTGTGTCCTGGGAACAAGTCTGAGGTTTGATTCTGGAACCCTGCGGCCTGGGAACATGACTGAGGTTTGTTTCTGGAAGCCTGTTCCCTGGGAACATGACTGAGGTTTGATTGTTGAAACCTGTGGCCTGCGAACATGACTCAGGTTTGATTCTGGAACCCTGTGGCCTGGGAACATGACTGAGGTTTGTTTCTGGAAGCCTGTTCCCTGGGAACATGACTGAGGTTTGATGGTGAAAACCTTTGTCCTGGGAACAAGACTGAGGTTTGATTCTGAATCCTGTGGCCTGGGAACATGACTGAGGTTTGTTTCTAGAAGCCTGTTCCCTGGGAACATGACTGAGGTTTGATTCTGGACACCTGTGTCCCGGGAACATGACTGAGGTTTGATTGTTGAAACCTGAGGGCTGCGAACATGACTCTGGTTTGATTCTGGAACCATGTGTCCTGGGAATATGACTGAGGTTTGATTCTGGAAACCTTTGGCCTTGGAAAATGACTGAGGTTTCATTGTGGAAACATGTGGCCTGGGAACATGACTGAGGTTTGATGGTGGAACACTCTGGCCGGGCAAAATGACTGAGGCTTGATTCTGGATCCCTGTGGCGTGGGAACATGACTGAGGCGTGATTCTGGAACCCTGTGCCCTGGGAACATGACATTGGGGCATTCTGGAACCCTGTGGCCTGGGAACATGTCTGAGGTTTGATGGTGGAAACCTGTGGCCTGGCAACATGACTGAGGTTTGATTTTGAAAGACTGTGGCCAGGGGACATGATATCGGGTAGATTCTGGAAATCTGTGTCCTGGGAACAAAACTGAGGTTTGATTCTGGAACGCTGTTGCCTGGTAACATGACTGAGGTTTGTTTCTGGAAGCCTCTTCCCTGGGAACATGACTGAGGTTTGATTCTGGACACCTGTGTCCTGGGAACATGACTGAGGTTTGATTGTGGAACCCTGTGCACGGGGACCATTACTGAGGCCTGATACTGGAATCCCGTGGCATGGGAACATGACATTGGTTTGTTTCTGGAGCCCTGTTTACTTGGAACATGACTGAGGATTGATGGTTGAAGCCTGTGGCCTGGCAACATGATTGAGGTTTGATAGTGGAACCCTCAGGCTTGGGAACATCAGTGAGCCTTGATGGTGGAACCCTGTGCCTGGCAACATGCCTGAGGTTTGATGGTGGAACCCTGTGGCTTGGCAAGATGACTTAGGTTTGATTGTGGAACACTCTGGCCTGGGAACATGACTGAGGCTTGATGGTGGAACCGTGGCCTGGCAACAGGACTGAGGTTTGATAATGGAACCCTCTGGCCTGGGAATATGACTGAGGTTTAATTGTGGAACCCTGTGGCCTGGGAACATGACTGGGATTTGATTTCTGAAACCTGTGTCCAGGGAACATGACTGAGGTTTTCTTCTGGAACCCTGTGTCCTGGAAACACGACTGAGGTTTGATTCTGGAACCATGTGGCCTCGGAACATGACTGATGTTAGAGTGTGGAATCCTGTGGCCTGGGACATGACATCGGTTTGGATTCTGGTACCCTCTTGCCTGGGAACATGAAATCGGTTTGATTCTGGAAACCTGTGGCCTGGGAACATGACTGAGGCGTGATTTTGGAAACCTGTGGCCTGGGAATATGCCATCTGTTTAGATTGTGGAATACTGTGCCCCAGGAACCTGATTGAGCCTTGGTTCTGGAACCCTGTGGACTGGGAATATAACTGAGGTTTTATTCTGGAACCCTGTAGCCTGGGAACATAACTGAGGATTGATTCTGGAACCCTGTGGCCTGGGAACATGACTGAGGTTTGTTTCTGGAAGCCTGTTCCCTGGGAACATGACTGAGGTTTGATTCTGGAACCTTGTGGCCTGGGAACATGACATGGGTGGATTCTGGAACCCTGTGGCCTGGGAACCTGCGAACGTTTTGACTCTGGCACCCTGTGGCCTGGGAAGATGTCTGAGGTTTGATGGTGGAAACCTGTGGCCTGGCAACATGACTGAGGTTTGATTCTGAAAGACTGTGGCCAGGGAACATGATATCGGGTTGATTCTGGAAACCTGTGTCCTGGGAACAAGTCTGAGGTTTGATTCTGGAACCCTGCGGCCTGGGAACATGACTGATGTTTGTTTCTGGAAGCCTGTTCCCTGGGAACATGACTGAGGTTTGATTGTTGAAACCTGTGGCCTGCGAACATGACTCAGGTTTGATTCTGGAACCCTGTGGCCTGGGAACATGACTGAGGTTTGTTTCTGGAAGCCTGTTCCCTGGGAACATGACTGAGGTTTGATGGTGAAAACCTTTGTCCTGGGAACAAGACTGAGGTTTGATTCTGAATCCTGTGGCCTGGGAACATGACTGAGGTTTGTTTCTAGAAGCCTGTTCCCTGGGAACATGACTGAGGTTTGATTCTGGACACCTGTGTCCCGGGAACATGACTGAGGTTTGATTGTTGAAACCTGAGGGCTGCGAACATGACTCTGGTTTGATTCTGGAACCATGTGTCCTGGGAATATGACTGAGGTTTGATTCTGGAAACCTTTAGCCTTGGAAAATGACTGAGGTTTCATTGTGGAAACATGTGGCCTGGGAACATGACTGAGGTTTGATGGTGGAACACTCTGGCCGGGCAAAATGACTGAGGCTTGATTCTGGATCCCTGTGGCGTGGGAACATGACTGAGGCGTGATTCTGGAACCCTGTGCCCTGGGAACATGACATTGGGGCATTCTGGAACCCTGTGGCCTGGGAACATGTCTGAGGTTTGATGGTGGAAACCTGTGGCCTGGCAACATGACTGAGGTTTGATTTTGAAAGACTGTGGCCAGGGGACATGATATCGGGTAGATTCTGGAAATCTGTGTCCTGGGAACAAAACTGAGGTTTGATTCTGGAACGCTGTTGCCTGGTAACATGACTGAGGTTTGTTTCTGGAAGCCTCTTCCCTGGGAACATGACTGAGGTTTGATTCTGGACACCTGTGTCCTGGGAACATGACTGAGGTTTGATTGTGGAACCCTGTGCACGGGGACCATTACTGAGGCCTGATACTGGAATCCCGTGGCATGGGAACATGACATTGGTTTGTTTCTGGAGCCCTGTTTACTTGGAACATGACTGAGGATTGATGGTTGAAGCCTGTGGCCTGGCAACATGATTGAGGTTTGATAGTGGAACCCTCAGGCTTGGGAACATCAGTGAGCCTTGATGGTGGAACCCTGTGCCTGGCAACATGCCTGAGGTTTGATGGTGGAACCCTGTGGCTTGGCAAGATGACTTAGGTTTGATTGTGGAACACTCTGGCCTGGGAACATGACTGAGGCTTGATGGTGGAACCGTGGCCTGGCAACAGGACTGAGGTTTGATAATAGAACCCTCTGGCCTGGGAATATGACTGAGGTTTAATTGTGGAACCCTGTGGCCTGGGAACATGACTGGGATTTGATTTCTGAAACCTGTGTCCAGGGAACATGACTGAGGTTTTCTTCTGGAACCCTGTGTCCTGGAAACACGACTGAGGTTTGATTCTGGAACCATGTGGCCTCGGAACATGACTGATGTTAGAGTGTGGAATCCTGTGGCCTGGGACATGACATCGGTTTGGATTCTGGTACCCTCTTGCCTGGGAACATGAAATCGGTTTGATTCTGGAAACCTGTGGCCTGGGAACATGACTGAGGCGTGATTTTGGAAACCTGTGGCCTGGGAATATGCCATCTGTTTAGATTGTGGAATACTGTGCCCCAGGAACCTGATTGAGCCTTGGTTCTGGAACCCTGTGGACTGGGAATATAACTGAGGTTTTATTCTGGAACCCTGTAGCCTGGGAACATAACTGAGGATTGATTCTGGAACCCTGTGGCCTGGGAACATGACTGAGGTTTGTTTCTGGAAGCCTGTTCCCTGGGAACATGACTGAGGTTTGATTCTGGAACCTTGTGGCCTGGGAACATGACATGGGTGGATTCTGGAACCCTGTGGCCTGGGAACCTGCGAACGTTTTGACTCTGGCACCCTGTGGCCTGGGAAGATGTCTGAGGTTTGATGGTGGAAACCTGTGGCCTGGCAACATGACTGAGGTTTGATTCTGAAAGACTGTGGCCAGGGAACATGATATCGGGTTGATTCTGGAAACCTGTGTCCTGGGAACAAGTCTGAGGTTTGATTCTGGAACCCTGCGGCCTGGGAACATGACTGAGGTTTGTTTCTGGAAGCCTGTTCCCTGGGAACATGACTGAGGTTTGATTGTTGAAACCTGTGGCCTGCGAACATGACTCAGGTTTGATTCTGGAACCCTGTGGCCTGGGAACATGACTGAGGTTTGTTTCTGGAAGCCTGTTCCCTGGGAACATGACTGAGGTTTGATGGTGAAAACCTTTGTCCTGGGAACAAGACTGAGGTTTGATTCTGAATCCTGTGGCCTGGGAACATGACTGAGGTTTGTTTCTAGAAGCCTGTTCCCTGGGAACATGACTGAGGTTTGATTCTGGACACCTGTGTCCCGGGAACATGACTGAGGTTTGATTGTTGAAACCTGAGGGCTGCGAACATGACTCTGGTTTGATTCTGGAACCATGTGTCCTGGGAATATGACTGAGGTTTGATTCTGGAAACCTTTGGCCTTGGAAAATGACTGAGGTTTCATTGTGGAAACATGTGGCCTGGGAACATGACTGAGGTTTGATGGTGGAACACTCTGGCCGGGCAAAATGACTGAGGCTTGATTCTGGATCCCTGTGGCGTGGGAACATGACTGAGGCGTGATTCTGGAACCCTGTGCCCTGGGAACATGACATTGGGGCATTCTGGAACCCTGTGGCCTGGGAACATGTCTGAGGTTTGATGGTGGAAACCTGTGGCCTGGCAACATGACTGAGGTTTGATTTTGAAAGACTGTGGCCAGGGGACATGATATCGGGTAGATTCTGGAAATCTGTGTCCTGGGAACAAAACTGAGGTTTGATTCTGGAACGCTGTTGCCTGGTAACATGACTGAGGTTTGTTTCTGAAAGCCTCTTCCCTGGGAACATGACTGAGGTTTGATTGTTGAAACCTGTGGCCTGCGAACATGACTCAGGTTTGATTCTGGAACCCTGTGGCCTGGGAACATGACTGAGGTTTGTTTCTGGAAGCCTGTTCCCTGGGAACATGACTGAGGTTTGATGGTGAAAACCTTTGTCCTGGGAACAAGACTGAGGTTTGATTCTGAATCCTGTGGCCTGGGAACATGACTGAGGTTTGTTTCTAGAAGCCTGTTCCCTGGGAACATGACTGAGGTTTGATTCTGGACACCTGTGTCCCGGGAACATGACTGAGGTTTGATTGTTGAAACCTGAGGGCTGCGAACATGACTCTGGTTTGATTCTGGAACCATGTGTCCTGGGAATATGACTGAGGTTTGATTCTGGAAACCTTTGGCCTTGGAAAATGACTGAGGTTTCATTGTGGAAACATGTGGCCTGGGAACATGACTGAGGTTTGATGGTGGAACACTCTGGCCGGGCAAAATGACTGAGGCTTGATTCTGGATCAATACTGTGCCCCAGGAACCTGATTGAGCCTTGGTTCTGGAACCCTGTGGACTGGGAATATAACTGAGGTTTTATTCTGGAACCCTGTAGCCTGGGAACATAACTGAGGATTGATTCTGGAACCCTGTGGCCTGGGAACATGACTGAGGTTTGTTTCTGGAAGCCTGTTCCCGGGGAACATGACTGAGGTTTGATTCTGGAACCTTGTGGCCTGGGAACATGACATGGGTGGATTCTGGAACCCTGTGGCCTGGGAACCTGCGAACGTTTTGACTCTGGCACCCTGTGGCCTGGGAAGATGTCTTAGGTTTGATGGTGGAAACCTGTGGCCTGGCAACATGACTGAGGTTTGATTCTGAAAGACTGTGGCCAGGAAACATGATATCGGGTTGATTCTGGAAACCTGTGTCCTGGGAACAAGACTGAGGTTTGATTCTGGAACTCTGCGGCCTGGGAACATGACTGAGGTTTGTTTCTGGAAGCCTGTTCCCTGGGAACAGGACTGAGGTTTGATTGTTGAAACCTGTGGCCTGCGAACATGACTCAGGTTTGATTCTGGAACCCTGTGGCCTGGGAACATGACTGAGGTTTGTTTCTGGAAGCCTGTTCCCTGGGAACATGACTGAGGTTTGATGGTGAAAACCTGTGTCCTGGGAACAAGACTGAGGTTTGATTCTGGAATCCTGTGGCCTGGGAACATGACTGAGGTTTGTTTCTGGACGCCTGTTCCCTGGGAACATGACTGAGGTATGATTCTGGACACCTGTGTCCTGGGAACATGACTGAGGTTTGATTGTTGAAACCTGTGGCCTGCGAACATGACTCAGGTTTGATTCTGGAACCATGTGTCCTGGGAATATGACTGAGGTTTGATTCTGGAAACCTTTGGCCTGGGAAAATGACTGAGTTTTCATTGTGGAAACATGTGGCCTGGGATCATGACTGAGGTGTGATGGTGGAACACTCTGGCCTGGCAAAATGACTGAGGCTTGATTCTGGAACCCTGTGCCCTGGGAACTTAACTGAGGTTTGATGGCAGAAACCTGTGGACTGGCAACATGACTGAGGTTTGATTGTTTGAACCCTGTGCACGGGGACCATGACTGAGGACTGATACTGGAACCCCGTGGCGTGGGAACATGACATTGGTTTGATTCTGGAGCCCTGCTTACTGGGAACATGACTGAGGATTGATGGGTGAACCCTGTGGCCTGCCAACATGATTGAGTTTTGATAGTGGAACCCTCAGGATTGGGAATATGAGTGAGGCTTGATGGTGGAACTCTGTGGCCTGGTAACATGCCTGAGGTTTGATGGTGGAATCCTGTGGCTTAGCAAGATGACTTAGGTTTGATTGTGGATCACTCTGGCCTGGGAACATGAATGAGGCTTGAGGGTGGAACCGTGGCCTGGCAAAACGACATATGTTTGATTGTGGAACCCTCTGGCCTGGGAATATGACTGAGGTTTAATTGTGGAACTCTGTGGCCTGGGAACATGACTGGGATTATATTTTGAAACCTGTGTGCAGGGAACATGACTGAGGTTTTATTCTGGAACCCTGTGTCCTGGGAACACGACTGAGGTTTGATTCTGGAACCCTCCAGCCTGGGAATATGACTGAGGTTTGATTCTGGAAACCACTGACCTGGGAACATGACTGATGTTAGAGTGTGGAATCCTTTGGCCTGGGAACATGACATCGGTTTGGATTCTGGTACCCTTTTGCCTGGGACCATGAAATCGGTTTGATTCCGGAAACCTGTGGTCTGGGAATATGACTGAGGTTTGATGGTGGTACCCTATGGTCTGGCAACATGACTGAGGTTTGATACTGGATCCCTGTGGCCTGGGAACATAACTGAGGCGTGATTCTGGAAAACTGTGGCCTGGGAACCTGACATCTGTTTAGATTGTGGAATACTGTGGCCCGGGAACCTGACGAGCCTGGGTTCTGAAACCCTGTGGACTGGGAACATGACTGAGGTTTTATTCTGGAAACCTTTAGCCTGGGAATATAACTGAGGATTGATTCTGGATCCCTGTGGCATGGGAATATGACATCGGTGGATTCTGGAACCCTGTGGACTAGGAACATAACTGAGGTTTTATTCTGGAACCCTGTAGCCTGGGAACATGACTGAGGTTTGATTCTGGAAGACTGTGCCCAGGGAACATGATATCAGGTTGATTCTAGAAACCTGTGTCCTGGGAACAAGACTGAGATTTGATTCTGGAACCCTGTGTCCTGGGAACATGACTGAGGTTTGTTTCTGGAAGCCTGTTCCCTGGGAACATGACTGAGGTTTAATTCTGGACACCTGTGTCCTGGGAACATGACTGAGGTTTGATTGTTGAAACCTGTGAGCTGCGAACATGACACAGGTTTGATTCTGGAACCATGTGTCCTGGGAATATGACTGAGGTTTGATTCTGGAAACCTTTGGCCTGGGAAAATGACTGAGGTTTCATTGTGGAAACATGTGGCCTGGGATCATGAGGGAGGTTTGATGGTGGAACACTCTGGCCTGGCAAAATGACTGAGGCTTGATTCTGGATCCCTGTGGCCTGGGAACATGACTGAGGCGTGATTCTGGAAACCTGTGGCCTGGGAACATGACATCTGTTTAGATGGTGGAATACTGTGCCCCGGGAACCTGACTGAGCCTTTGTTCTGGAACCCTGTGGACTGGGAAGATGACTGAGGTTTTATTCTGGAACCCTGTGGCCTGGGAATATGACATGGGTGGATTCTGGAACCCTGCAGCCTGGGAACATGACATATGTTTAGATTGTGGAATACTGTGGCACGGGAACCTGACTGAGCCTTGGTTCTGGAACCCTGTAGACTGGGAACATGACTGAGGTTTTATTCTGGAACCCTGTATCATGGGAACATTACTGAGGATTGATTCTAGAACCCTGTGTCCTGGGAACATGACATGGGTGGATTCTGGAACTTTGAGGCCTGGGAACATGACATCTGATTAGATTGTGGAATACTGTGCCCCGGGAACCTGACTGAGCCTTGGTTCTAGAACCCTGTGGACAGGGAACATGACTGAGGTTTTATTCTGGAAAACTGTAGGCTGGGAACATAACTGAGGATTGATTCTGGAACCCTGTGGCCTGGGAACATGACATTGGTGCATTCTGGAACCCTGTGTCCTGGGAACATGTCTGAGGTTTGATGGTGGAAACCTGTGGCCTGGCAACATGACTGAGGTTTGATTTTGAAAGACTGTGGCCAGGGGACATGATATCGGGTAGATTCTGGAAATCTGTGTCCCGGGAACAAAACTGAGGTTTGATTCTGGAACGCTGTTGCCTGGTAACATGACTGAGGTTTGTTTCTGGTAAACTCTTCCCTGGGAACATGACTGAGGTTTGATTCTGGACACCTGTGTCCTGGGAACCTGACTGAGGTTTGATTGTTGAAACCTGTGGCCTGCGAACATGACTCAGGTTTGATTCTGGAACCATGTGTCCTATGAATATGACTGTGGTTTGATTTTGGAAACCGTTGGCCTGGGAAAATGACTGAGGTTTCATTGTGGAAACATGTTTCCTGGTATCATGACTGAGGTTTGATGGTGGAACACTCTGGCCTGGCAAAATGACTGAGGCTTGATTCTGGAACCCTGTGGCGTGGGAACTTGCCTGAGGTTTGATGGCAGAAACCTGTGGACTGGCAACATGACTGAGGTTTGATTGTTTGTACCCTGTGCACGGGGACCATGACTGAGGCCTGACACTGGAACCCCGTGTCGTGGGAACATGACATTAGTTTGATTCTGGAGCCCTGTTTACTGGGAACATGGCTGAGGATTGATGGTTGAACCCTGTGGCCTGGCAACATGCGTGAGGTTTGATGGTGGAACCCTGTGGCTTGGCAAGATGACTTAGGTTTGATTGTGGAATACTCTGGCCTGGGAATATGCCTGAGGCTTGATGGTGGAACCGTGGCCTGGCAACAGGACAGAGGTTTGATTGTGGAACCCTCTGGCCTGGGAATATGACTGAGGTTTAATTGTGGAACCCTGTGGCCGGGGAACATGACTGGGATTTGATTTCTGAAACCTGTGTCCAGGGAACATGACTGAGGTTTTATTCTGGAACCCTGTGTCCTGGGAACACGACTGAGGTTTGATTCTGGAACCATGTGTCCTATGAATATGACTGTGGTTTGATTTTGGAAACCGTTGGCCTGGGAAAATGACTGAGGTTTCATTGTGGAAACATGTGGCCTGGGATCATGACTGAGGTGTGATGGTGGAACACTCTGGCCTGGCAAAATGACTGAGGCTTGATTCTGGAACCCTGTGCCCTGGGAACTTAACTGAGGTTTGATGGCAGAAACCTGTGGACTGGCAACATGACTGAGGTTTGATTGTTTGAACCCTGTGCACGGGGACCATGACTGAGGCCTGATACTGGAACCCCGTGGCGTGGGAACATGACATTGGTTTGATTCTGGAGCCCTGCTTACTGGGAACATGACTGAGGAATGATGGGTGAACCCTGTGGCCTGCCAACATGATTGAGTTTTGATAGTGGAACCCTCAGGATTGGGAATATGAGTGAGGCTTGATGGTGGAACTCTGTGGCCTGGCAACATGCCTGAGGTTTGATGGTGGAATCCTGTGGCTTGGCAAGATGACTTAGGTTTGATTGTGGATCACTCTGGCCTGGGAACATGAATGAGGCTTGATGGTGGAACCGTGGCCTGGCAAAACGACAGATGTTTGATTGTGGAAACCTCTGGCCTGGGAATATGACTGAGGTTTAATTGTGGAACTCTGTGGCCTGGGAACATGACTGGGATTATATTTTGAAACCTGTGTGCAGGGAACATGACTGAGGTTTTATTCTGGAACCCTGTGTCCTGGGAACACGACTGAGGTTTGATTCTGGAACCCTCCAGCCTGAGAATATGACTGAGGTTTGATTCTGGAAACCACTGACCTGGGAACATGACTGATGTTAGAGTGTGGAATCCTTTGGCCTGGGAACATGACATCGGTTTGGATTCTGGTACCCTTTTGCCTGGGACCATGAAATCGGTTTGATTCCGGAAACCTGTGGTCGGGGAATATGACTGAGGTTTGATGGTGGTACCCTATGGCCTGGCAACATGCCTGAGGTTTGATTCTGGATCCCTGTGGCCTGGGAACATAACTGAGGCGTGATTCTGGAAAACTGTGGCCTGGGAACCTGACATCTCCTTAGATTGTGGAATACTGTGCCCCGGGATCCTGACTGCGCCTTGGTTCTGGACCCCTGTGGACTGGGAACATGACTGAGGTTTTATTCTGTAACCCTGTAGCCTGGGAACATAACTGAGGATTGATTCTGGAACCCTGTGGCCTAGGAGCATGACATGGGTGCATTCTGGAACCCTGAGGCCTGGGAACATGACATCTGTTTAGATTGTGGAATACTGTGGCCCGGGAACCAGACTGAGCCTGGGTTTTGAAACCCTGTGGACTGGGAACATGACTGAGGTTTTATTCTGGAAACCTTTAGCCTGGGAATATAACAGAGGATTGATTCTGGATCCCTGTGGCATGGGAACATGACATCGGTGGATTCTGGAACCCTGTGGACTAGGAACATAACTGAGGTTTTATTCTGGAACCCTGTAGCCTGGGAACATGACTGAGGTTTGATTCTGGAAGACTGTGGCCAGGGAACATGATATCGGGTTGATTCTAGAAACCTGTGTCCTGGGAACAAGACTGAGGTTTGATTCTGGAACCCTGTGTCCTGGGAACATGACTGAGGTTTGTTTCTGGAAGCCTGTTCCCTGGGAACATGACTGAGGTTTGATTCTGGATCCCTGTGGCCTGGGAACCTGACGGAGGCGTGATTCTGGAAACCTGTGGCCTGTGAACATGACATCTGATTAGATGGTGGAATACCGTGCCCCGGGAAACTGACTGAGCCATGGTTCTGGAACCCTGTGGACTGGGAACATAACTGAGGTTTTATTCTGGAACCCTGTAGCCTGGGAACATAACTGAGGATTGATTCTGGAACCCTGTGGCCTGGAAACATGACATGGGTGGATTCTGGAACACTGAGGCCTGGGAACATGACATCTGTTTAGATTGTGGAATACTCTGGCCCGGGAACCTGACTGAGCCTTGATTCTGGAACCCTGTGGACTGGGAACATGACTGAGGTTCTATTCTGGAACCCTGTATCATGGGAACATTACTGAGGATTGATTCTGGAACCCTGTGGCCTGGGAACACGACTGATATTTGATTCTGGAACAATGTGGCCTGGGAATATGACTGAGGTTTGATTCTGGAAACCATTGGCCTGGGAACATGAATGATGTTAGAGTGTGGAATCCTGTGTCCTGGGAACATGACATCGGTTTGGATTCTGGTACCCTGTTGCCTGGGAACATGAAATTGGTTTGATTCTGGAAACCTGTGGCCTAGGAATATGACTGAGGTTTGATGGTGGTACCCTATGGCCTGGCAACATGACTGAGGTTTGATTCTGGATCCCTGTGGCCTGGGAACATGACTGAGGCGTGATTTTGGAAACCTGTGGCCTGGGAACATGACATCTGTTTAGATTGTGGAATACTGTGCCCCGGGAACCTGACTGAGTCTTGATTCTGGAACCGTGTGGACTGGGAACATGACTGAGGTTTTATGCTGCAGCCCTCTAGCCTGGGAACATAACTGAGGATTGATTCTGCAACCCTGTGGCCTGGGAACATGACATGGGTGGATTCTGGAACCCTGAGGCCTGGGAACATGACATCTGTTTAGATTGTGGAATACTGTGGCCCGGGAACCTGACTGAGCCTTGGTTCTGGAAACCTGTGGACTGGGAATATGACTGAGGTTTTATTCTGGAACCCTGTAGCCTGGGAACATAACTGAGGATTGATTGTGGAACCCTGTGGCCTGGGAACATGACATCGGTAGATTCTGGAACCCTGTGCCCTGGAAAACTGCCAACGGATTGACTCTGGAATCCTGTGGCCTGGGAACATGTCTGAGGTTTGATGGTGGAAACCTGTGGCCTGGCAACATGACTGAGGTTTGATTCTGAGACTCTGGCCAGGGAATATGATATCGGGTTGATTCTGGAAACCTGTGTCCTGGGAACAAGACTGAGGTTTGATTCTGGAACCCTGTGTCCTGGGAACATGACTGAGGTTTGATGGTGGAACACTGTGGCCTGGCAAAATGACTGAGGCTTGATTCTGGAACCCTGTGGCCTGGGAACATTGGTGAGGTTTGATGGCAGAAACCTGTGGACTAGCAACATGACTGAGGTTTGATTGTTTGAATCCTGTGCACGGGGACCATGACTGAGGCCTGATACTGGAATCCCTTGGCGTGGGAACATGACATTGGTTTCATTCTGGAGCCCTGTTTACTGGGAACATGACTGAGGATTGATGGTTGAACCCTGTGCCTGGCAACATGCCTGAGGTTTGATGGTGGAACCCTGTGGCTTGGCAAGATGACTTAGGTTTGATTGTGGAACACTCTGGCCTGCAAACATGACTGAGGTTTGATGGTGGAACCGTGGCCTGGAAACAGGACTGAGGTTTGATTGTGGAACCCTCTGGCCTGGGAATATGACTGAGGTTTAATTGTGGAACCCTGTGGCCTGGGAACATGACTGGGATTTTATTTCTGAAACCTGTGTCCAGGGAACATGACTGAGGTTTTCTTCTGGAACCCTGTGTCCTGGGAACACGACTGAGGTTTGATTCTGGAACCATGTGGCCTGGGAAAATGACTGATGTTAGAATGTGGAATCCTGTGGACTGGGAACATGACATCGGTTTGGATTCTGGTACCCTGTTGCCAGCGAACATGAAATCGGTTTGATTCTGGAAACCTGTGGCCTGGGAACATGACTGAGGCGTGATTTTGGAAACCTGTGGCCTGGGAATATGACATCTGTTTAGATTGTGGAATACTGTGCCCCGGGAACCTGACTGAGCCTTGGTTCTGGAACCCTGTGTACTGGGAACATGACTGAGGTTTTATTCTGGAAACCTTTAGCCTGGGAATATAACAGAGGATTGATTCTGGATCCCTGTGGCATGGGAACATGACATCGGTGGATTCTGGAACCCTGTGGACTAGGAACATAACTGAGGTTTTATTCTGGAACCCTGTAGCCTGGGAACATGACTGAGGTTTGATTCTGGAAGACTGTGGCCAGGGAACATGATATCGGGTTGATTCTAGAAACCTGTGTCCTGGGAACAAGACTGAGGTTTGATTCTGGAACCCTGTGTCCTGGGAACATGACTGAGGTTTGTTTCTGGAAGCCTGTTCCCTGGGAACATGACTGAGGATTAATTCTGGACACCTGTGTCCTGGGAACATGACTGAGGTTTGATTGTTGAAACCTGTGGGCTGCGAACATGACACAGGTTTGATTCTGGAACCATGTGTCCTGGGAATATGACTGAGGTTTGATTCTGGAAACCTTTGGCCTGGGAAAATGACTGAGGTTTCATTGTGGAAACATGTGGCCTGGGATCATGAGGGAGGTTTGATGGTGGAACACTCTGGCCTGGCAAAATGACTGAGGCTTGATTCTGGATCCCTGTGGCCTGGGAACCTGACGGAGGCGTGATTCTGGAAACCTGTGGCCTGTGAACATGACATCTGATTAGATGGTGGAATACCGTGCCCCGGGAAACTGACTGAGCCATGGTTCTGGAACCCTGTGGACTGGGAACATGACTGAGGTTTTATTCTGGAACCCTGTAGCCGGGGAACATAACTGAGGATTGATTCTGGAACCCTGTGGCCTGGGAACATGACATGGGTGGATTCTGGAACCCTGAGGCCTGGGAACATGACATCTGTTTAGATTGTGGAATACTCTGGCCCAAGAACCTGACTGAGCCTTGGTTCTGGAACCCTGTGGACTGGGAACATGACTGAGATTTTACTCTGGAACCCTGTATCATGGGAACATTACTGAGGATTGATTCTGGAACCCTGTGGCCTGGGAAAATGACATTGGTGCATTCTGGAACCCTGTGGCCTGGGAACATGTCTGAGGTTTGATGGTGGAAACCTGTGGCCTGGCAACATGACTGAGGGTTGATTCTGAAAGACTGGCCAGGGAACATGATATCGGGTTGATTCTGGAAACCTGTGTCCTGTGAACAAGACTGAGGTTTGATTCTGGACACCTGTGTCCTGGGAACATGACTGAGGTTTGATTGTTGAAACCTGTGGCCTGCGAACATGACTCAGGTTTGATTCTGGAACCATGTGTCCTGGGAATATTACTGAGGTTTGATTCTGGAAACCTTTGGCCTGGGAAAATGACTGAGGTTTCATTGTGGAAACATGTGGCCTGGGATCATGACTGAGGTTTGATGCTGGAACACTGTGGCCTGGCAAAATGACTGAGGCTTGATTCTGGAACCCTGTGGCCTGGGAACTTGACTGAGGTTTGATGGCAGAAGCCTGTGGACTGGCAACATGACTGAGGTTTGATTGTGGGACCCTGTGCACGGGGACCATGACTCAGGCCTGATACTGGACCCGCGTGGTGTGGGAACATGACATTGGTTTGATTCAGGAGCCCTGTTTACTGGGAACATGACTGAGAATTGATGGTTGAACACTGTGGCCTGGCAACATGATTGACGTTTGATAGTGGAACCTTCAGGCTTGGGAACATGAGTGAGGCTTGATGGTGGAACCCTTTGGCCTGGCAACATGCCTCAGGTTTGAGGGTTGAACCCTGTGGCTTGGCAAGGTGACTTAGGTTTGATTGTGGAACACTCTGGCCTGGGAACATGACTGAGGCTTGATGGTGGAACCTTGGCCTGGCAACAGGACTGAGGTTTGATTGTGGAACCCTCTGGCCTGGGAATATGACTGTGCTTTAATTGTGGAACCCTGTGGCCTGGGAACATGACTGGGATTTGATTTCTGAAACCTGTGTCCAGGGAACATGACTGAGGTTTTATTCTGGAAACCTGTGTCCTGGGAACACGACTGATGTTTGATTCTGGAACAATGTGGCCTGGGAATATGACTGAGGTTTGATTCTGGAAACCATTGGCCTGGGAACATGACAGATGTTAGAGTGTGGAATCCTGTGGCCTGGGAACATGACATCGGTTTGGATTCTGGTACCCTGTTGCCTGGCAACATGAAATCGGTTTGATTCTGGAAACCTGTGGCCTGGGAATATGACTGAGGTTTGATGGTGGTACCATATGGCCTGGCAACATGACTGAGGTTTGATTCTGGATCCCTGTGGCCTGGGAACATGACTGAGGCGTGATTTTGGAAACCTGTGGCCTGGGAACATGACATCTGTTTAGATTGTGGAATACTGTGTCCCGGGAACCTGACTGATTCTTGGTTCTGGAACCCTGTGGACTGGGAACATGACTGAGGTTTTATTCTGGAGCCCTCTAGCCTGGGAACATAACTGAGGATTGATTCTGGAACCCTGTGGCCTGGGAACATGACATGGGTGGATTTTGGAACCCTGAGGCCTGGGAACATGACATCTGTTTAGATTGTGGAATACTGTGGCCTGGGAACCTGACTGAGCCTTGGTTCTGGAACCCTGTGGACTGGGAACATGACTGAGGTTTTATTCTGGAACCCTGTAGCCTGGGAACATAACTGAGGATTGATTCTGGAACCCTGTGGCCTGGGAACATGACATCGGTGGATTCTGGAACCCTGTGCCCTGGGAGCCTGCCAACGGATTGACTCTGGAACCCTGTGGCCTGGGAACATGTCTGAGGTTTGATGATGGAAACCTGTGGCCTGGCAACATGACTGAGGTTTGATTGTTGAATCCTGTTGCCTGAGAACATGACTCAGGTTTGCTTCTGGAACCATGTTTCCTGGGAATATGCCTGAGGTTTGATTTTGGAAACCTTTGGCATGGGAAAATGACTGAGGTTTCATTGTGGAAACATGTGGCCTGGGTTCATGACTGAGGTTGGATGGTGGAACACTCTGGCCTGGCAAAATGACTGAGGCTTGATTCTGGAACCCTGTGGCCTGGGAACTTGACTGAGGTTGGATGGCAGCAACCTTTAGACTGGCAACATGACTGAGGTTTGATTGTGGAACCCTGTGCACGGGGACCATGACTGAGGCCTGATACTGGAACCCCGTGGCATGGGAACATGACATTGGTTTGTTTCTGGAGCCCTCTTTACTGGGAACATGACTGAGGATTGATGGTTGAAGCCTGTGGCCTGGAAACATGATTGAGGTTTGATAGTGGAACCCTCAGTCTTGGGAACATGAGTGAGCCTTGATGGTGGAACCCTGTGCCTGGCAACATGCCTGAGGTTTGACGGTAGAACCCTGTGGCTTGGCAAGGTGACTTAGGTTTGATTGTGGAACACTCTGGCCTGGGAACATGACTGAGGCTTGATTGTGGAACCGTGGCCTGGCAACAGGACTGAGGTTTGATTGTGGAACCCTGTGGCCTGGGAACATGACTGGGATTTGATTTCTGAAACCTGTGTCCAGGGAACATGACTGAGGTTTTCTTCTGGAACCCTGTGTCCTGGGAACACGACTGAGGTTTGATTCTGGAACCATGTGGCCTGGGAACATGACTGATGTTAGAGTGTGGAATCCTGTGGCCTGGGAACATGACATCTGTTTGGATTCTGGTACCCTGTTGCCAGGGAACATGAAATCGGTTTGATTCTGGAAACCTGTGGCCTGGGAACATGACTGAGGCGTGATTTTGGAAACCTGTGGCCTGGGAATATGCCATCTGTTTCGATTTTGGAATACTGTGCCCCAGGAACCTGACTGAGCCTTGGTTCTGGAACCCTGTGGACTGGGAACATAACTGAGGTTTTATTCTGGAACCCTGTAGTCTCGGAACATAACTGAGGATTGATTCTGGAACCCTGTGGCCTGGGAACATGACATGGGTGGATTCTGGAACCCTGTGGCCTGGGAACCTGCGAACGGTTTGACTCTGGAACCCTGTGGCCTGGGAAGATGTCTGAGGTTTGATGGTGGAAACCTGTGGCCTGGCAACATGACTGAGGTTTGATTCTGAAAGACTGTGGCCAGGAAACATGATATCGGGTTGATTCTGGAAACCTGTGTCCTGGGAACAAGACAGAGGTTTGATTCTGGAACCCTGCGGCCTGGGAACATGACTGAGGTTTGTTTCTGGAAGCCTGTTCCCTGGGAACATGACTGAGGTTTCATTGTTGAAACCTGTGGCCTGCGAACATGACTCAGGTTTGATTCTGGAACCCTGTGGCCTGGGAACATGACTGAGGTTTGTTTCTGGAAGCCTGTTCCCTGGGAACATGACTGAGGTTTGATGGTGAAAACCTGTGTCCTGGGAACAAGACTGAGGTTTGATTCTGGAATCCTGTGGCCTGGGAACATGACTGAGGTTTGTTTCTGGAAGACTGTTCCCTGGGAACATGACTGAGGTTTGATTCTGGACACCTGTGTCCTGGGAACATGACTGAGGTTTGATTGTTGAAACCTGTGGGCTGCGAACATGACTCAGGTTTGATTCTGGAACCATGTTTCCTGGGAATATGACTGAGGTTTGATTCTGGAAACCTTTGGCCTGGGAAAATGACTGAGGTTTCATTGTGGAAACATGTGGCCTGGGAACATGACTGAGGTTTGATGGTGGAACACTCTGGCCTGGCAAAATGGCTGAGGCTTCTTTCTGGATCCCTGTGGCCTGGGAACATGACTGAGGCGTAATTCTGGAAACCTGTGGCCTGGGAACATGACATCTGTTTAGATGGTGGAATACTGTGCCCCGGGAACCTGACTGAGCCTTTGTTCTGGAACCCTGTGGACTGGGAAGATGACTGAGGTTTTATTCTGGAACCCTGTAGGCTGGGAACATAACTTAGGATTGATTCTGGAACCCTGTGGCCTGGGAATATGACATGGGTGGATTCTGGAACCCTGCGGCCTGGGAACATGACATATGTTTAGATTGTGGAATACTGTGGCACGGGAACCTGACTGAGCCTTGGTTCTGGAACCCTGTGGACTGGGAACATGACTTAGGTTTTATTCTGGAACCCTGTATCATGGGAACATTACTGAGGATTGATTCTAGAACCCTGTGGCCTGGGAACATGACATGGGTGTATTCTGGAACTTTGAGGCCTGGGAACATGACATCTGATTAGATTG